>NW_023994149.1:0-678508 GCF_015586225.1 Lucilia sericata | reverse complement strand
TTTTCTTTTCTTTTTTAGAAATATTTACGCTTTTTTCTGGTATTGGTAATATTTTCACTTAAGTTTTAAATATATTTTTGATTTTTTTGCTAGGATTTCAATTTTATTATTTATTTATGTTTTAAATTTAATAATATATTTATGTAGGTAATTAAATACTATTGTTTATTCTTTGTTTTATTTTCAAATATTATTGTTTTTTCTATAGGTACTTTTCAACAGTTTTACTTTCATTATTTTTTTAACAATTTGCATAAAGTAAATGGTATATTTAGTAATACTATGTATGTATGTTATTATTTATTATTAAAGTTAATTGTTTTATTGTAAAATGTGGGTTATAGAAACAACTTAAATTTTATAATATGATTTACCAAATAACATGCATGCATATTTAAGTGAAAATTAAAAAAAACAAGTGTAAAATGCTGAATGTTAGAAGTTAAAGATCAATTTAATTTCTCTAATATATTTAGAACAACATATTTTTATTTTATTTTTTGCAAGAACATGTTTTGTTCTTTTTAGTTTTATTCAACGAAAACCATTTTAAACGCCAAATCAAACGCTACTACATATTACACCAGTTATTTGGTATTTAATTAAAAAAAGTAAACCTATAAAACGAACTTTGGTTTAAAAACAATTTCATATATTTCTGTTAACTTAATTAAATTTAATCAGATAAGTAATTTGGCAGTTAATGTTACAATAAAATATGTATAACTTGAAATGTGCTGTGTATTGTATATGTGGTAATAATGAAATAATTAAAATTCCTGAAACGATAAATTGTGATAAACTAAAATTGAACAACAAAATTTCAACACTTAAAATCTATAAAAAGTTTTAATTAATCTTATATTTCGTCAGACGAAAATGCAGTTTTATTTTTCTTACTACTAAAAAAATATTTTAAATTTTTTCAAGTTGTTTTTTACTAAATAAAGTGGTTGCTTAATAAAGTACATATTTTTTTAATTTTTCTTCATAAATATTTGTTCCACAAACAAAAAATTGTTTTATTTCAGGCATCTGTTGACTGCATTTTATACATGTTTACATGTATAATAAAACCACCAATTTATTATTTTTTATTATTTTTATTAATTAATTATTTTTATATATTGTTTGTATATATAAATATAATTTACAAAAAACATTTAATTAAATACATGAGCAAATTTTACATTTGAATATAACTACTCAACAAATCGTCGCGGAGCTTCTACACGGCCAAAATTTATTAGATGTTGCAACAGAATTTCTTGACCAACCAATTTTTATGGTTCTGGTTACTAGGAGCTAGAACAGAATTTGAACAGAACTAGAACAGACTAGAAACAGAAACTAGGAACAGAACTAGAACAGAACTAGAACAGAACTAGAACAGACTAGAAGAGAACTAGAACAGAACTAGAACAGAACTAGAACAGAACAGAACCGAACTAGAACAGAACTAGAACAGAACTCGAACTGAACTAGAACAGAACTAGAAACAGAACTAGACAGAACTAGAACAGAACTAGAACAAAACTAGAACAGAACTAGAACAGAACTAGAACAGAACTAGAACAGAACTAGAACAGAACTAGAACAGAACTAGAAACAGAACTAGAAACAGAACTAGAACAGAACTAGAACAGAACTAGACCAGAACTAGAACAAAACTAGAACAGAACTAGAACAGAACTAGAACAGAACTAGAACAGAACTAGAACAGAACTAGAACAGAACTAGAACAGAACTAGAACAGAACTAGAACAGAACTAGAACAGAACTAGAACAGAACTAGAACAGAACTAGAACAGAACTAGAACAGAACTAGAACAGAACTAGAACAGAACTAGAACAGAACTAGAACAGAACTAGAACAGAACTAGAACAGAACTAGAACAGAACTAGAACAGAACTAGAACAGAACTAGAACAGAACTAGAACAGAACTAGAACAGAACTAGAACAGAACTAGAACAGAACTAGAACAGAACTAGAACAGAACTAGAACAGAACTAGAACAGAACTAGAACAGAACTAGAACAGAACTAGAACAGAACTAGAACAGAACTAGAACAGAACTAGAACAGAACTAGAACAGAACTAGAACAGAACTAGAACAGAACTAGAACAGAACTAGAACAGAACTAGAACAGAACTAGAACAGAACTAGAACAGAACTAGAACAGAACCAGAACAGAACTAGAACAGAACTAGAACAGAACTAGAACAGAACTAGAACAGAACTAGAACAGAACTAGAACAGAACTAGAACAGAACTAGAACAGAACTAGAACAGAACTAGAACAGAACTAGAACAGAACTAGAACAGAACTAGAACAGAACTAGAACAGAACTAGAACAGAACTAGAACAGAACTAGAACAGAACTAGAACAGAACTAGAACAGAACTAGAACAGAACTAGAACAGAACTAGAACAGAACTAGAACAGAACTAGAACTAGAACAGAACTAGAACAGAACTAGAACAGAACTAGAACAGAACTAGAACAGAACTAGAACAGAACTAGAACAGAACTAGAACAGAACTAGAACAGAACTAGAACAGAACAGAACTAGAACAGCACTAGAACAGAACTAGAACAGAACAAGAACCAGAGCTGGACTGAATTTCCACCCCAGCTTAGTTTATATAAGTCTAGATGAAAACATTGAAATAGTTTTTTAAAAATTAAGATTTTGTTGAGTAGTATTATTCGATTTGCATACCGTTCTTTCTTGTACATTTTATAAAATGTACTTTTTAAAATTATAATAAATAGTATACTTAATATGGTTGGTTTTTCTTTAATTTTTCTTGCTATTTTAATAAATAATTGTAAATTCCCAAAATATTTTCATTAAGTATTCTTACAGTAAACATTTTTTTCACTTTCTTTTAATATTACTGTAAAATATTTTCTTTTTTTACTCTTTTCATATTAATTTGTAACAATGAACACAGATTTAGTTTTTACATGTATTTTTTTTAATATTATATTTAGCATTTAATAAGTATTGAATTTTAAAAAATAGTTTATTTTCTTCAACTTAAATTAATATAACTAATTAGAGTATTAGAACAAATTTGCATCAAATGCTACTGGAACGGCCAATACCGGTGCATACGCCCGATGTGGTGGTTATATGATGATTACGCAAAGTTAATTTATCAAAATTATTAAGAGGTGTTTGCTTGGCAGAGACCTTAAGGAAAATAAATGTAAAATAATAAATTTAAATTTTAATATATTTATTTTGTTTCCTTAACTCACCTCATCCACCTGATGACACAATTGCGATTTAATCCAGGGCCATTTAATCGTACGCATTAGAGTATTACGAAAATCTTCACTAAACAAGCAGTAGATGTAAAAGGTTATGGAATAATTGGTCAACTCCAATAGATTTGCCAATGCTCTAAAAACCTAGAATGGTTAAGAGGTTACAAGGTTACATCAATGATTATAATTGAAAAGGTAGTAGAGTAGCAGCAAAAAAGAATCAAACAAGCAGTAACTATTCCAAAAATAGCACGAACTTGTTTATTTTTGGACAAAAATTCATTTACACTTTTTGCTCTCGTGTTCATATGTATGTATTCGTGTGCGGAAAGGCGGCCATTTAAACTGTATAAAGACGAAATGAAAACGATTATAGATTTACATGTTTGCACACCTACAATGGTGTTGTTTAATTTCATTATTTTTTGTTAGAACAGTGGCGTAGGGGCAAAAGAGGAATAAGTATTTGTATTTAAGAAGAAGCTAATTTTATTGTGAATATAAACATAAACGTCTCTTGTTATAAGCGTTTTGAAGGGTTCAAAGCAAGAAAATAATTTAAGTTCTATTTTGAATTGCATCTACAAGTATGAGATATATCTATGAATTTTTTTTCGCCTGAGAAATCATCACTAAATTATCACCCGAAAGGTTTCCGGAAAAGCATATTTCTTTCGACTTCATATACACTGCTTCAAAGTGAATGAGACTATCCAATAGGAAAGCTAACGTTGCTTGCTGGCTTCATGATAAAATTCCAGTTTCCTATTATTTAGGTAAACCTATCAAATATGCAGAGGTATTGATCTGACTTTCACAGAACACACTGTGGTAAATCTGATATGAACAGAGTAAAACCTATCCGGGCAAGGAAGAACAATTTAATGGTGATAGATGTATAAAATACCTTACAATTATCACTATTCAACCCAGCACACTTCTCGTTTATCCAACACACTCATTGAGAAAAACATCCGACCCACATACCCCTACATCCATACTCATTGCTAACTTTTAGTCCAACAGTCTCTCACCTGTGGATTATTTGTTGTCTCGGAAACAGCACAGAACTTATCCGTATAATCGACCTGCGATTTTTAATTAAACCACCACCAACAACCAGGCTGGAACTGATATTCCAGGATCTCCTGGATACAGTGGTACCAGATTATAGACTCCAGTGTTGGAGACATGAAATGTCGAAGTGCTTTAAGTGAACACCTGTCATGTTGGCCTATTTATCGGTGGTGCTTTGTGACAACTCGCCACCGCCTCATTGTGTTTGTTACACGCAAGTGACAATTTACGTATATGGAAGTTCCGCTCCAGTATACGTGCACTTCGCTTAAGTACTTGAGCTATCTAATCTCTGACTATTGCTTTCCCGTTGCTTAACTTCTAATATGCAAACATGAATTCCGTTTACAACCACACAGATGGGATGGCCTCTGTTGAGTCGGCAACAGCATCTAGAGACGTAACCGATAGACCGAAGTACGAATCAATTAAATAAGCCGAGACTTTGTAATTCTGATATGAACAGAGTTTACTCTGAACATATCTGGACAAGGAAGGACAATTTTATGGTATCACTTGTATGAGATACCTTTCATCCATCATCATTCAACCCAGCACATTCATGCATTCATTCATGCATCCAACACATTCATAAGAGAAAAACATACGACACACTTGTTCTAGGTAAACGGGTGGGTGAGGCCCGCATACCCCACAATCATCCTGTACCATATACAATCAACACCAACTCATTTCCAAAGCTTAGTCCCACAGTCACTCATCTGTGGGATATCTGTTGTTTCGGCAACAGCACCGAACTTATCCCGAAATATTGACTTTACATCAGTCCTTTAACCGCAACTCACTCTTCCCGCGAATTTGGGTTTAAACCACAGCCACTAAGGCCAGGACAAGTCCTGCGGGCAACTGGCCACCCGTAGTACCAGATTATGTGGTCCTCTGGTTAGACCCCATGTCAGATCATACCAACGACTAGCCGAGGAGTGAAGTGACATCACCAGTTTATAGTCCCAGTAGACTAAGGGTACCTTCAGACAACAATTTAAGTTTCCTATAGCAATCCAAAAACTATGATTTTCTCCGCCACAAAAGCATTGAATAGATAAGCGTTTGACGACTGTTTTCATCCGATATCTTCTGTCGATGTATTAGAATCGACTTCTAGATCGTAGATTACAATGCATACCTTTATGTTCAAATTAAACTTTCTCTGCTTTTTGAATTGGTATTCCAGAACTACTAATTTTACCTGCCAGTTAGATGTACCACTGTTCTGGCGATTAAAAAGCTACTTGTTAAAGAAGTGTCTATTGTCACAACTAGATGGGGGCAATAAAGTGACGATTGACTTCCGCATTGGATTAATTGGGGACTTCATGAAAGCGACTCATTTTACTTTGCATTACACAGAGTAAATTTGTGGCAATTATTTTGTTTTCAATATTTTGCAAATCCCCCCTATTAACTCACCTGAAATGAAAAACTGGGTAAAACTTCCGAAGCAATTGTCATGTGTAAAATTGCCATCGGTGAGACACACACCAAAAATAATATAGATGTACTACCTAAAATTTGACAATTAATATTAATTATTTAACAACATTATTATGTCAATCAGATGCTCACCTAGCAATAAAAATAGTCTTCTTTCTTCAGCATCCTTAATATATGAGGCTCTAGACGAGGTCATTTTACGTCTTTTCTCGCAAGTTTGACGATAAACCATCATAATGCGTAAATTCAAACCAGCTATTAAAACAGTTGGTATTAATTTAAATAGCACTTCCAGCATAACCTTATAGATCTAGACAAGAAATAATAAAAAAATATTAATACAAAGTTTAAATAATAAAAAATTACTGAAAAATTTTAAACAATTAAAATTCCTTATTTAAAATATTTCAAAAAATTATTACCGAATAAAATATTGTTCTCAAAAATGCATTATTATCTCTACGAAAATAAACAAAACGTCCATCTGTTTGTAAAACACATTTAATAAGTTCCCCACGGAACACACTCGGCAGGTAGATAACAAAAGTTATCATTGTGGTTAGGAATACAATGAGTCTATAACAAAAATATAAACAAATATCATTAGTTCTCATATTTACATAAACAAATATTACATCACATAATGTTCTCTTAATATATGTATATTACCCTGGAGGACCCATTACGGGTCGTGTAAAACTAGGATGACACACTGACACGTAACGTTCTATGGTTAGTATTAACAGCATCATAACACCTACACCTGTTGTAACGCGATTTCAAGAATAATTTTATTTATTCACCATTAGTTGGAAATTTAGTTTGTTCACTCACCTAAACAACCGTTACCCAAAAATAGTTCTAAATGTGCTGTATAGAAAGCTGGGCCAAATTCTTCCCATTGCCCTCGGTCCTTGTGTACCAACATTCGTATACCAAATGGTATAGCAAAGACAATGGCCAATAAAGCAGCTGTTGAATATGCTGTAGGAAAAAAATTAAAAAATTGTATGAATTATAAGTGTTATAATTGTTATAAAAGGTTTGTGTCTATGCTTTGTGACATGATGGAAATAATATAGTGTGTGCCTCTGCTAAACGAAGTAGGTCACCTCAATTTTGGGACAATTCATAAGTACCTTTTCAAGTACTGTTATATTTTTTTCTTAAGGGTAAATAAGATGAATGGTGAATATGGTGAGCATGGACTTGATCCGAAATATATTCAAAATTCTGAACAAATCATGTTGTTATCGGAATATTGCTCATAACTTCGTTATTTTTGAACCGATTTTAGTGATTTTCAAACTTCTAGAAAGCATGTCTGATTAAAGATTTGTATGCTGAAGATATCATAGTCACACTCGTATTCATTTGTCTCAGCAAATACAACTTTTTTAAGGTTTAAAATATGACCAAATAATGCATTTTTCAATATTTATGACATGATATCTCTTGATGTGATGGAGAATTTCTGAGACAAATCTTGTAGAAAAGTACACATTTTCTCTGGGTTACAAATTTGTTGTCCTGCATATCAACATACAATTTTTGAAATACAAAAAAATCAAAACTAAAGTTAAAGGTTTTCGAATATTTGAGATTCTAGGAAAATTCCAAAAAATTGTGATCGTTTTGATCTGATTCGAAACATGCTATAATTAATGTTTGAATATTCACGATTTTTATAAGAAATGACAAAAATAATCGTTTCATTATTAAGGTAGAAAATGATAGCTTTACGATATTTGATAGCAAAACTTTTCAACAACTTTTCCTTCTTAGCTTGAAAATTAAATTCTTGTTAACTTCTAATAAGTAAATTTAATATTGAATAGTTATGTAAATAATATAGGAGTTTTATTTAATACTGATATGCAAATAATATGAGTTTGGGTCAACTAAAACATTCTTAATATTCATAACTACATATTTAAAAACTTAAATATAAAATTCGTAGTAAATTAAATATCTAAAAATTCAACTAAATGTTCTATAAATATTTTCAGAAAACAATAATGATAATATAATATTTTCCTGCGAAATTTTTCCTATACAAACATTTAAAACTTATATTCCAATTGATATCATATAGGTTTAATTTTTAATAGTCAAATAATGCCGAAACATTATTAAATTTAAATTCCACTTAAAAATATCAACAGCTCTTATAAAGTAAAAATTTTTCTTAGGTATGTATTTGCATAGGTATTTTAACAAGATTTTTCCTAAACTTTTCTATTTTCTCTAAAGCATTTATAATATTTGCTCTTAACTTCCATGGAAATATAAAAAGATAAACAACATATACTTAAAACTAGAAAATCCTTAAAACATTTTTACATTTACCAAAAAACATTCCCTAATTCGTGGAATACTCTACGAATATGAAAATAAAAAAACTGTCAAATTATCTACACAATCAACACTTACTTGTCAAATATTTACATGTGTCAAGTTTAAAATTGAGGGAAAAACTTGAAGTGTAGTATAATTAAATTATCCAAAAAAACAGTACAGAAGATAAAAATAAACCATATCTTAAGTTTAAATATAACATTTTGCTTATTATTAAATTTGTTTGAAAAACGAATTCGAAACCAGACACACCTAACTTCTAGCTAACATATGCTCATATATTAACTTACCTACATATGTTTAAGAGGGCAGTCTAATAAGGCATTTCTTTATTTTCTTTTCAAAATTATTTTCGAATAACTTTTATGTTTTCCCCTCCTATGTATTAATATTCTTAAAGAAATCTTGCCAACTGAAACACATTTTTAATTTAACTGTTCTCTGTTTACAAGAACTTCATATAACGTATGTATATGTATATGTCTTTTAGTAAAAATGCTATTGTTTTTAACAAATTTCTTACGACATTTTATTTTCAATAAGTTTCCTGTTTTTCTTTCATTTCTCTTAAGTACGTGTGTTTATGTATTTCCGTTTCAATTTCATAAAACCGAGCAAAATCAGCAAACAATGACTTTAAGCTAAAAACAGAAGTAGTATTAGTTAGGTACTAAAAAAAATAAATTTGCTTAAGATGGATTTTCTCGGTAGTTCGATTGCTCTTTAGTTTTGTAATAGTTAGTTTCAGATCAATCAGTCAAGTACACAGAGCCTGGTTCCAAATTGACACCAAACTGTTTATAATTTTTCAATACCATCTGCTGTCAAAGTATATACATACTTACGTCAACACTATGTAATGTCGACAACATTGCAGCAATTCGTTGTCGAACGTTTGTTAACATTTAGACAACGAATGTGTATAAAATTTAGATTTCGACAACGAATTGTTGCAATGTTGACAACGTTGCGTTGTCAACATTACATAGTTTTGTCGTACGTATGCATATACTTTGACAGCGGATGTTATTGAAAAATTATAATCTCGTTGGTGTCAATTTGGTACCAGGCGTGTATATTTCCTTTTTCCTCTGTGTACTATAGTAGATTTTCCGGTAAAGAAAAATACCGCAGAACCCCCATGTCATAGTTGTAAAGCTAGCCAAAACGGCTGGTTAAAATACTAGCTCATATACATAAATACTAATTAAAAAACTACTGTAATCCATTGTAGACTTTAGTCTAGCAGCATGTTAATACACTAGTCTAGTTTATAGACTAATAGACTAATCCATAGATTAGTTAAAAGGCAAGTCAAGTCAATAGACTAGGATAGCCCATAGTCAATAGACTATGATAACCCATAGTCAATGGACTAGGATAGTCCATAGTTAATAGAGGTTGATAGTCCATAGTCAAGAGTTTAATCAATAGACTAGTCAACAGACAAGACCATATAATACAAAGGATTAGTCAATATACTAGTCCACACAATAATCAATAGACTAGTCCATAAATTAGGCAACATGTTAGTTTTCAACATACTAGTTCATAAAATATTCAGCAGACTAATCAATAATCTTTTCAGCAGTGTAACCAATGAACTAGTCTATAGACTGGTCAATATACTAGCCAACAGACTTTTTCATAGACTGGGCAATAGACTAGTTTATGTAATTGACATGCATTCTAATTTCTGAAATGCGTGTTAAAAAACTAGTCTAGTCCAAAGCTAGTTTAAAGACTAATCAATATACTAATCAATATACTAATCAATATACTAATCAATAGGCAAATCCAACGACTATTCAATAGGCTAGTCAATAGATTAGCAACAGATAAGACAATATACTATTCGACATATTAGTCCATAGACTAGTCAGCGGACTAATCAATAAATTTTAAATTTATTGATTAGTCCTCAGTGATATTTACCAAAAACTTTCATTACCATGTAAGGAGTTAAAATGCTAAAATTTGCTTACACAATAGAATTTTAAGTCATTATTTTAACACGGTGATGTCATTGGAGTCAAATACTTACCACGAACGATTACAAGTAATCAGAAAAAGTTGTCATGTAAATCGCATGAAAAAACGTAAACAGTTTCTATATCTTTACTCGCAAGATGACTAATGAATTAGGAAGTATTTATATAACATATTATTAGTAAGACCTTATTAGACTACTTCTATGTAATCCAGACGATATGTTGTAGTCACTGAAAAGTATGTTGTTAGGTAAGTAATTCATTTGGAAGCCATTGCCTAGTTTTTCTGGGTAGTTTCAATTGTTTTTCGATAGGGATAATTAGATTGATCTTAAATCTTGCATCAAGAGATCAGGGATCTTAATGCCGATCAACACAAAAGAAAAGAAAAAAAGCTTTTAATTTTTTAATTTCATTATCATCTCACAGTGGGGGCTAATCACTATTTTGGCTACTTAAGAACGAAATCCATCCAACTATCGACTATTTTTTTAAGACCAGGTCTAATGTCTCTTTTGTTCAACGACAATTTTTGTTTAACCATAAATAGCAATAACAGCAGCAGTAAGTAACAACGTACCTAGTCTATTTATCAGAAACATTACCAACAATAACAATAACAAAAGAAAAAAAGGTAAATTATTTTTTAATACTCATACTTACTCCATACACACAAAAACATTTAACAATTTTTGATTTCATTTTTTTTCCTTTCGCTATTTTTGTTTGCCATTTTGACTTCCGCAACGTTTGCCATTATTATGGCACACAAGTATTTTTTTGTTCATTTTATTTACTACGAAATTGGTTTTTAAAACCCTACAGCAGAGTGTTTGCGGTGGAAAGGATAAAATAGGTTTGGTTTTCAGATTTGGAACACAATGAATTTTGTCAGATGTTTCAAAATCTGAAGACCAACTAGAGAGGTCTATAATGCTAATAACCTACATTTTACTTTCATTGCTAAGGGCGGAAAAAGTCACATTTTGGAAATCTTGATAAAAAAGAGGTTGCTCAACATGAAAGCGTCCTAGAAAAAGGGATTTGTATTACTATTTTTGGACTATCTTATCTGAAATTGAATGATGCAAATTGTCTCCCTTTTAACATACCCACAGTGTCGGCCGTGATTGCCCTTTAACTCTATACTTACATATATACATACATTCATATGTATGTATGTATGGTCTTTTTGGGTTTATTGTGCGTTGTTTTGTATATGAATTCCCCTCCTGTTCGGTTAGGCCATACTAGCCATTTGACCTGTTATTTTAACATGCTTTTTATGCGAAATAGGAGAAAGTCAATTGAGCTTTTATAGCCTAGGCCACAAAATTAAAAAAAGTCGAAACCCAGATATCTCGGAGATGAATGAAGGTATGACGATATATTGATTGGACTTTCGAAAGACATAAAATTTATTAATAAAAGGTTTTCTGCTCTGTCATAACGTCTCAATTAATGCCAAAATTTTAAATTTTAAGACACGATATCTCAACAACTTAATGCCAGATTTGTGTGAAGATTAGCTTTCTCTCTGATTTACAAGCAAACAAAAAAACTGTAAAATGTAACAATTTTAAAAAAGACATTTGGAAAACATATTGGGTAAAAAGGATACAATGACTCCTCTTATAAACGCTGGAAAATATTGTTAAATGAATTTCATTGCTGTTGGCATATTGCTATTGTAATTCTGATTTAAAATGTGCCATAAAAATGGTACTTAAAAACAAAGATTATGGTCGCGTTTACCAAGAATTGAATGATTTATTTTTATACCACTTCTTAGGCGTAATTGAAAAAAAAAAAAATCAATTGCGTTTAATTAAAAGAATTTTAAAACAAAACATTTAATGAAAAGTTGTAAGGGGGTGAAACCACACAACTTTACAATCTATTAGTATTTGTAGGCTTTGGTTTCATAGTGGTCTAAGACAGTTTTTACAGGAAGCTGTGTTAATACATAATTCAGGGAATTTCAAATGCCTTTAAGTAAGATTTAGATAAGTTTTAGTTTTGTATTAAAAATAGAACTTTAGATGAAAACATCAATTAAACCATAAACTCCAAAAATGTTTAAAACCTTAAAAGTTTAGATTTTTAATTAATATTTTATTTTTAACTTAGAGATAAGCTTAACTATTTTAATATTGTTTTTGTCCAAGGATTTGCATATATTGGTTTTGCTGGTAATAATTATAAATTACTATAGTTATATCGATGTATTTAGTAAAAAATTACTCCAATAAATATTTATTTGCAAATATGCTCATAAATAGAAGTTAAAACAATATTGACAATTTATTATACTGACCAAATATCACCATGAAAACACATACACATAAAATTACAGTTGTAAAGAAAGTACCAAAAATAATTTATTTAGTATTAATATTAATAACCTTCATCTTTCTGAGAAGGGTTTGTCATTCCGTTTGTATCTTCTATAATATACTTTTCCGACCCTCGATAGTGTGTATTCTGGATCAGTATAGATAGCGGAGTTGATTTTAGCCATGTCCGTCTATCTCAGAACACCTCAGATATCTGCGAGATCCGAATCTTAAATAATTTATCAGACATGCGTCCGGGAATAGGTTAGGTTAGGTTGATAGAAGGATGTAAAGTACGTCAAATTTGAAGAAATACACCAAGGCCACTATCGGGCCTGTTGTATTCATGAAAAAACAAGTAAGAAATTATAGTCGGACGAGGCCGACCATATAATACCCTATACCTGTTACAAAAATAAAATGTGATTTAGTTTTCATAATAAAGCATTTAAGTTGAATTGTACCTTGTCTCAGATATACTTAAGCCATTTATTGTTGAATAAAATTGTGGACATTTATGTCAAATTTTGAAGGGGACTTTTTATAGGGGCTAGGGTCAAATGAGGCCCTATAATTATAAAATTCATGTGGGTCATTAAGGCTAGTATAGAACTTGGTTTTACAACTTTTTGTTGAGATAGGAGTATATTAAACATAATTATGAACTTAAATGGACCGATGTTAACCATTGTCAATAGGCTTCGTCTCCGGTACCATAGAAGATTATGTGCCAAATTTCATTGGTATATTTTAAGGTGGGTATAGGACAATATTATTGTGCGTTACAAACATAAGCACAAACCCAATATACCCTCCCCACGAAAATGGTGTGGGGTATAAAAATGCTCACTGAGTATATTATTTTCCAATGTTCAGAATCTCAGTTTCCTGGACGTAATTCCTAAGAATTTTCCAATCAGTGTTACTAAGGAATGTTATTTCCGGAATAACATCACTTCCAAGATACTAAGATCTAACTTCGACGAATGGCTGATAGTGACAAAGAAAGTGATCCAAAGTTTCACTGTACTCTCCACATGCTCTACATTCGTCTGAATCCGCACGTCCAATTTTGTATAGATGTGCTCGTAATCCTGTGTGTCCACTCAGAATACGTACCATCATACTAACTTCAGACTCGCTCAATTTGAGGAGATTTCTCGTCATGTTCTCATCATGGTCACCCCATATGATCTTTGTGGTTCTACCCAACGTTTCATTATTCCAAGAGGCCTTATGAAATCCTTTCACCCATATTTTTAATTCAGCATTTGTTGTGTCGTATGGTTTCGCGTTTGTCAGGTTAACTACCACGAGCTCCTTTCTCTTTAAAGCTATTACATTCGCCCTTTCGTTGCCGACTACTCCCGAGTGGCCTGGTACATTTATAATGTAAACCTTACCTCTGGGAGAGTGTTCAGTTAAAGCTTTCTAACAATCCAATACGGTCTTAGATTTTGTTCTATCGCCTGATATCGCCCTAATTGCCTTATGGCTATCGGTAAATATATTAAGCGCTGTGGGCGCCATATTTATTTTAATCCAATTTACGCATTCCGTTATTGCCCGTACTTCTGCCTGGAAGCTTGTGTTATCAAGCCCACTGATAGCAACGGACTCGAAATGGTATTTGCTCTAGTTTTCCGATTGACCAAGAAATTCTATCAGGGATCAGCGTTTCAAAGTTTCCGACATATTTTGTGTCTGGTATGCGATCAGGCACGTCCGATGATTGTGTATAACCTTCCAATGTCTCCAGTATACATTGATGACGTGTCATATAACCGCTTTTGGCCAGTTCCCCTAAAGTAAAGAGCCGTTCGGCTGTAAGCGTCGCCTCATATATTAAATATGTTTTAATGGATGGAATATCTAGCAACGTTTCCAGAGCTTTGGTTGAAGTAATACACATGGCACCGCTTATACCCAAGCATCATGTACGCTGAACGCCCTGTAATAATTTGGTATTACACTTTTTGTCCAAAGGAGTCCACCAGATCATTGAAGCATAAGCTAGGTCTAATTGCACTTTTATAAGACCCCATTTCATGCCTATAGTTCTCCTACATATCACCCAGCACCGATGTGCCTTGTTGATCCTATTCTCTATGTGGTGTCTCCATTTTAATTTCCGGTCAAGGATTACACCTAAGTACTTAACTTTGTCTGTCACCGTTACCGGAAGATAGAAGGTACTTTTTGAATTATCTATAATATTGAACCTATTTAGAAACACAAAAGCATATAGAGCCCACAGTAAGTAAGAACATATAAAATTGGAACTTTTTTACCCTTTCGTTTTTCAAAAATGACCGTTATTTTTGGCAATTTGCACAAACGCAACAATCTGATTATAAATCTATTAAAGAGGACTTTCTGTTACTTTTTTTTACAACTGTTATTTTTTTATTTTTTGTAATAAAATTCGCGTAGACGGGTTTTTCAACATATATTCGACATAGCCGAATATAGAACTCTTACTTGTTTTATAACAATTTTTGAATTGATTTTAAAAATATTTATTAAAAATTTCCCAAATCAAACTTAGAAGTCGGATATTTTGGGGTTAGGGCATGTACATAATTATCCTTCGTGTACACACTCTATATGTGTAATAAAAAAACTATAGTAACTAGTATCATATTTATTTAAAAACTACAATAATAACATATCTCAAATTAAGTTCTTTTTTTAAACAAATGTCATTGATATCAGTATTGATGGACTGTTTCTATAATAATATTTACAAATGTATTGAATGTATAAACAAATGTGTTTCTGTAGAAGAAAATGCCATTAAAAACTTAAACGATAACAATTATTTTAAAATATTAAATTTAAGAGGAAATGTTTAGCAAAAAAAATTAACTTTTACAGCATCAACAATAACAACATCCTTCTCATGATAAATAAAATGTTATTATCAATTTTAAATATTTGTCCTTTACAAGGATGTGGGTGTGTATTTACATAAACGCATGTTACTTGGGCATCCTTTTAAAACGTAAATATTGCTTAACATCCTTACCAGCCATGAAGTCTTACAGTATATGAAGAAAACTCAAAGACATTTTTTAATGTGTTTATAAAAATACAATATTTACAATATTAGTATGTATATGCAGTAAAGGAAAAATAAACTTAGAAAACATACTTATTTTCAAAAAGGATCGAAAAAAACAAAAATTAAATTTGATTTGTTGCAAAGAAATTTCTTCTATTAACAACACTTCACTTCCTAGAATTTTAAGAACAACACACATTGTTAATACGTATTGCAAAACAAGTAGGAAAGTATAGTCGGGCATGGCCGACCATATGATACCCTACACCACTGAGTATGTTAAAAATGTGGATTATTTTTAATAACAAAGCATTTAAGTTGTTTAACTTTATTCCAACGTATTTTAACAATTTGATGAAAAAAGTGATTTTCTGAAAGAGGGGTTATATGGGGGCAAGGGTAAATATGGGCCTATCCTTATAAATTTTGGTACGTTTACACATAGTTATGTATGCTGGATTTCATCGTGATACTAGTGTTTATTAGTGAATTATTGACCTTCAAGTCATTTTCTGAAGGGGTCTTTGTATGAGGGCTAGGGTCAAATAAAGCTCAATAATTACGAAAATCGGTAGTATTATTAAGACGTATATAGAACTAAGTTTCGACTCAGAAAGTAATTCTGAGTCGATTGGTATAATTTAAGATGGGTGTAGGACCAATATTTTTGTGCGTTACAAACATCAGCACAAACGTATAATACCCTCCCCACTATGGTGGTGTAGGGTATAAATATATGTATTTTAATATTTACAATGGGGTTTAAACACTGAATTCTCAAAAAAAAGTTTCTGTTTTTTATTATTATTATTTTTGTTTAATTTATGTTTTTCATAGAAAATGTTTCCATTCAATATTGTAGACCTATAAAGACCAATAAAGGAATGAGGAAAATAAAAACAAGAAAAGTGTCATAACAACATGACCATGTCTTTTTATTAACACTTAATTTTGATTTATTTAATAACAGCGTCTCTAAATAAAGGGGACATGTTTATTATTGAAACATTACCGAAATTTTGCTATAAATCATTAATTTATTTAAGCAACAAAAAGGCGATAACAAGTGGTTTTCTAGAAATTATTTTGAAATTTAACAGATTTATAAAAGAAATTTTTATTTTGCGCATTAGTTTGAAAAAAAGCTTTAAGTAACCCATAAAAAGCACGTCTCTGTTTTCTTTTATTATAGCCTCTAAGAACACAAATAGTTAATAATACTGACAATAAAACAAATTAAATATATTTTTTTATTAAAGACACATGCCTAATGGCTGTTATGTATTTAGATAATAAACAAAAAATTCGTCGAATTAAGGCTTTAACAAAATTTACTTAACAAAAACACTTTATTCTAATATAACAAATATTTTCTTAAGAAACTAAGCAAATCAAATAAACAATTCCATTGAAAACCAGAAAGAAAAACTGCTTAATCAAATTAAATGTTAAACAAATACACTAAATTGTTACTGAAAATCAATAACACCATTTAAAGGATATTAAATTGAAGATGTTTCATTTAAGCAAATTTGCCCTAAATAGCCGTTTAATGTTTTAAGCATTAAACTAATGGAAATCTTTTAATTTAATTACCCCACAACTGAACAAAATAAAGCTTTAAAAACTTTTGATCGGTCAGCCTGATATTCAAAGCTTTTTAATGGATTTCGAAAAAAAATCTTATTAAATGCTGTCATCACTAATTTATAGTAAAGTAAATGAATTTGCTGTATATTTTTAATATGGTAAAAAATGGTCGTTACTTATCCTCAACAGGGGCCAAAAGCAATGAGTTAAGGCTTAGCTAGTTCCTAGAGAATTTTCTGTAGAACAGGTTTGTCTAGTCTAGATAACTTTTCTCTAGGAAAATTTTGTCTAGTCTAGACAACTTTTCTATAGAAAAAGTAATTTTAGTCTAGACAACTTTTCTATAGAAAAAGTTTGTCTAGTCTAGACAACTTTTCTATAGAAAAAGTTTGTCTAGTCTAGACAACTTTTCTATAGAAAAAGTTTGTCTAGTCTAGACAACTTTTCTATAGAAAAAGTTTGTCTAGTCTAGACAACTTTTCTATAGAAAAAGTTTGCCTAGTCTAGACAACTTTTCTATAGAAAAAGTTTGCCTAGTCAAGACAACTTTTCTATAGAAAAAGTTTGTCTAGTCTAGACAACTTTTCTATAGAAAAAGCTAGTCTAGTCTAGACAACTTTTCTATAGAAAAAGTTTGTCTAGTCTAGACAACTTTTCTATAGAAAAAGTTTGTCTAGTCTAGACAACTTTTCTATAGAAAAAGTTTGTCTAGTCTAGACAACTTTTCCATAGAAAAAGTGTGTGTAGTCTAGACAACTTTTCCATAGAAAAAGTGTGTCTAGTCTAGACAACTTTTCCATAGAAAAAGTGTGTCTAGTCTAGACAACTTTTCCATAGAAAAAGTGTGTCTAGTCTACACAACTTTTCTACAGAAAAAGTTTGTTTAATCTAGAAAACTTTTCTATAGAAAAAGTTTGTCTAGTCTAGACAACTTTTCTATAGAAAAAGTTTGTCTAATCTAGACATCTTTTCTATAGAAAAAGTTCTTCTAGTCTAGACAACTTTTCTATAGAAAAAGTTCGTCTAGTCTAGACAACTCTTCTATAGAAAAAGTTAGTCTAGTCTAGACAACTTTTCTACAGAAAAAGTTCGTCTAGTCTAGAGAACTTTTCTATAGAAAAAGTTTGTGTAGACTAGACGAACCTTTTCTATAAAAAAGTTGTCTAGAAAAGGTTCCTCTAGTCTAGACAACATGTCTATAGAAAAGGTTCGTCTAGTCTAGACAACATTTCTATAGAAAAGGTTCGTCTAGTCTAGTGATCTAGTCTGGATAACTTTTGTATAGAAAAATATGGTCTTGTCCGGACAAAATGATCCTTATGACAATCTGTTCAGAAATATTATACAGAACCTTTAAATATTATCACTAACCTAAAAGTTTAAATGAAATTTATTGACTCAAGGATACATTAGTTGGAAAATCTACTTTTACGTTAAATAAATACAAAAAAAAAATCAGCATAATAAAGTTTATTATCTGCATACCAAACAAAAAAAGTATTCACAAAAATAAGTAAAATTCTGTATAGACAACAGCAGACAAATAGCGAGCCACTAGCAGCAGCAACCACGTCGCCAGTAATAACACATTTAAAATTTCCCGCCAGTCAACAAAAAACGTAGAGGAACAAAAAATTTATCAATGTAAAATATTTTGAACTAAAAAATCCGCAGCTTCATTTCTATATAAAGAGACGAACAAACGGGCAAACAACAAACCATCGATTCCGTAAGCAATTGAAATTTTACGTTAAACCATAAAAAAATTTTAAAAAGTAACGGTAAAAGGAAGCAACTGAGTAACCAACATACAATAATAACAAAAAAAGTAAAGAAACATCAAAGTATATTTGTACGGGGGCATATAGAGAAATATGTATTTTCATTTGCCACCAGTCAACACCTACAACATTTCCATCAGCACCTAACCAACTTTCATGTCCTTCATGGAGGAAAGCATGATTTCATGAGCGAAAAAAAGGAAACATTTAAAAAACCAAATACCAAAGTAAAATTTTATAATGAAATGGCAGAAAACACACAGACCAGAATGGAGCAACATGTACACGTGTTAGATATGAAAAAATAGGTGCATGATAAACTTATTTTGTCTATAGTAAACAATGTAATATTTAAAATGTAATAAAAAAAAATTTTGTTACAGTGGGTTTTTTTACCCATCAGAAAAAAAAACAAAGTACTTCCAAAAGAATAACATTTATCACCACTTCAAAAGAAGCACTAATTTAATTTTTTTTACCTTCTGAGAAAGTGATGTTTAAAGACTTTCGAAGAAGCGAAAATAATTCTTTTTTTTCAATGATGAAGATATTTTGTATTAAGTGTGTCTATTACCCTAATTAATGTTAATATTATTTAAGCCAAATTAGTTGTATTCTATAATACCAAATTTCACTTCCAAAAAAGACCATTAGAATTACTTGAGAATGGCTTCAGAAGTAGTGAATTTGGAATCAAATAAAAATGACATCCCTCCTATGACAAGCATGTTTTAAAATTATCACTTCTTTTGGTCTTTTTCAGTACTTCCATGGAGAAAATTCTACTTATTTTTCGCTTCTTTGGAAGTTCTTTTTTTTTGCTGCGTACCTATAGAACAGGATATATAGTTTTCATTGGAGTATTTTTAGATCTTTAGACAAATAATCTGATTTAATCAAAGGAAACACAAAAGTAAAAATTTATAAAGAAAAATAAATTTCCTTCTACAGAAAATTTTCAATAAATTTTCCTCTATAGAAAATTTCCGATAAATTTTCTTCAATAGAAAATTTTCGATAAATTTCCTTCAATAGAAAATTTTCGATAAATTTCCTTCAATAGAAAATTTTCGATAAATTTCCTTCTATAGAAAATTTTTGATAAATTTCCTTCTATAGAAAATTTTCGTTAAATTTCCTTCTATAGAAAATTTTCGATAAATTTCCTTCTATAGAAAATTTTCGATAAATTTCCTTCTATAGAAAATTTTCGATAAATTTCCTTCCATAGAAAATTTTTGATAAATTTCCTTCTATAGAAAATTTTTGATAAATTTCCTTCTATAGAAAATTTTTGATAAATTTCCAATTTTCTTCTATAGAAAATTTTCGCTGAAATTTCTTCTATAGAAAATTTTTTATAGAAAATTTTCGTTAAATTTTCTTTTTATAGAAAATTTTCGATAAATTTTCTTTTTATAGAAAATTTTCGATAAATTTTCTTTTTATAGAAAATTTTCGATAAATTTTCTTTTTATAGAAAATTTTCGATAAATTTTCTTTTTATAGAAAATTTTCGATAAATTTTCTTTTTATAGAAAATTTTCGATAAATTTTCTTTTTATAGAAAATTTTCGATAAATTTTCTTTTTATAGAAAATTTTCGATAAATTTTCTTTTTATAGAAAATTTTCGATAAATTTTCTTTTTATAGAAAATTTTCAATAAATTTTCTTTTTATAGAAAATTTTCGATAAATTTTCTTTTTATAGAAAATTTTCGATAAATTTTCTTTTTATAGAAAATTTTCGATAAATTTTCTTTTTATAGAAAATTTTCGATAAATTTTCTTTTTATAGAAAATTTTCGATAAATTTTCTTTTTATAGAAAATTTTCGATAAATTTTCTTTTTATAGAAAATTTTCGATAAATTTTCATCTATTATTTCGACAAATTTAATTTTTATAGAAGATTTTCGATATATTTTCCTTTTATAGAAAATTTTCGATAAATTTTATCAAAATTGTATTCGTGATAATTTTTATCATCTAATCAACAACAATACCATATCAATTATATATCCATTTAGTTGCATAAATCTATATTTGTTCGATCATATTATGCTTCGATATGCATCTCTCATTTCTGATCTCATATCATTAACTTTATAATGAGAAAACATTATGACGTCATATGTGGATTATGTACTTTTCGTTATTATTAATTTTAATATTGAGTACACATTTGCATAAGTTTTCAAGAATTAACCCTCTTTACTCTCTCACCCACAAACAAAATAGTTGAACTTTAATTGAATTGCATTTTTTCTACTTTCATTAGTTTCGCATCAACTATTAAAGTCGTCTGGTCGCGTTTGAAAATAATTTTGTAATAAAATTATTAAATATATGTAAATAAATATAAATATGGCGAGAGTGCAATGAAATAAGTGTGTAAAAGACGTGCAAGTGTTTCTAATAACATTTATACATATATAATTTATTACAAATTAAATACATTTGCAGTAAGAAAATAAGTATTTTAAAATTGTATTAGATTGTTAATATTGTTGTGTTTATTATTTTAATATGTAAACCAACAGTTCGGCAAAGAGTCAGTGCATCCGAAAGTGTCATTCATTTCTACTTCCACAACTTTTTTATCATCTATTCTATGTAAACGAAAGCTAAGATAGTCGTCCCTTAGTGTCCCTTTTGAAAGCGAGAACAGTGACAGTCATCGCTTTACAGTCCCCAAATAATCAAGAAAGTAGACACTTAAACAAATCTTATGCGTAACGTTTAATTGTCATGTATTAACTCTTTTGGATTAGCTTTCTTACTGTGTCATTCTAATCTATGGAGTTACTGTTGACTTCCTTCTAGCAGTTTAAGAAGATACTTTGGAGTTGTTTCCCCGAACTACTGGGAATTGTTAATAATAATTACATTAAGGAGGAATACATAAGCGTTTGTAATGCAACAACAACAAATGCAAAGAAGTGTAAAACAAGTATGAATATATAGTCGGGCATGTCCGACCATATGATAACCTACACCAGTAAGTATGTTAAAAATGTACTTAATTCCAAAATATTTTAACAATTTGTTATTTGTAGAGATTGTACAATATTAAACTTTATTATAAGATAAAATTTTCTTCTATAGAAAATTTTCGATAAATTTTCTTTCTATAGAAAATTTTCGATAAATTTCCTTCTATAGAAAATTTTCGATAAATTTCCTTCTATAGAAAATTTTCGATAAATTTCCTTCTATAGAAAATTTTCGATAAATTTCCTTCTATAGAAAATTTTCGATAAATTTCCTTCTATAAACAATTTTCGAAAAATTTCCTTCTATAGAAAAGCCCTATTCGGGGGTACGGTTTTATGGGGGGCTATGCGAAATAATAGACCGATTTCAACTATTTTCAATAGACTTCGTCCTTGGGTAAGAAGAAAAGTATTTGCAAAATTTCATCAAATTATCTTGAAAATTGCGACCTGTAGCGTGCGCACAAAGTTTACATGGACACACAGACAGACAGACAGACGGACAGACGGATGGACTTAATCGACTTTTAAACTGATTCTGAGCCGATTGGTATACTTTAAGCTGGGTGTAGTACTAATATTTTTGGGTGGTACAAACACAGCACAAGCGCATAATACCCTCTCCACTATAATGGTGTAGGGTATAAAAACACTTGCGTGTAAATGTTGTTTTTGTAAATTGTTTATTTTGTAAGTTCTTTAATTTTGAAAATTAAATATTGGTGTTTTTGTTATTATTAAATTAAAGTAAATGGAAGTGTGTGTGTTTGATTGAAAGTGTTGTAGTAGAAAAATTAATATTTTTTAATTAAAATTTTGGGGAAATAAAAAGGAACAATTTTTTATTGTGGTGAAATTAACATTCTTTCAGCAATCTTTCTTTGCCAAATAGAACGTTTTACGAAGTTATAGCAATTATGTTAAAAATAACATATTTGTTAACATTCTGTTCATCTGTTCCACTGTACTTTGTACATTTCATTAAAACTGTTTTCAGTTTGTTGTTGTGTTGCTTTTTGCCCAATAATTTATTATGACATTTTATTACATTTAATGAATGCTGTGTTATTTTTCCATATACTGCTACTGTCAGTTAAAACCCTTTTTAAAAGTTATAATGAAGTAAAAAATGTACAAAAATCAAAATAACCCTCAATGTGAAAGAATTTTTGTTTTTTTAAGATTATTAAGAAATTTAATTTCATTATTAGCTTCGATTTTTATAGCATGACAAAAAATCTGTGAAATATGTATATGTCTCTTAGTTCAATCAAAGTCATAAATTTCCAATTAAATAATAAAGAAAAGTTTTGTTAAATTTATGCTCAAGTTTTTGTTTTGTCATTCTTTCTAAGGCTTAAACAAAAAAACAAACATCAATTCAGCTGCTTAGAAAAGCACATCAATATGTTTGTTAATAAATTTACAAAAGTTTTTCTTATATTTCCGGTATGTGTTTGGTGCGAATGTTCGAAGAAATTCTAAATGATGTGTTTTTTTGCCTTAAGTCACAATAAAAATCTACATTGTCATTATTATTAGCATAAAAATTATTGCCTTAAAGGAACACTTAACTTGACTTGCTTTATAAAACTAAAGAAAGGAATGAATTCATTTTATTTAATATTTATTTAAGAAATAAAGAAAAATTAGCATTTAAATCAAATTTATTAAATATTTTATATACATTTCTTTTATTTTATGTTTATTGTTTGCTGGAAATATTAATTTTTTTATATTTATTTTTTACTTACTATTTGCTGAATAAATTCTTTATTGTAACTGCCTAAAACATCATTTATAAATCATGCAACCGTAATGTTATGATAACAAAATTGAAAATCAACATAATTTCTGACGCGTCACAAGAAATATTGAATTATATGAATAAGCAATTTCATGAGCTACATTCGGTATTCTGTATGTAACAGACATTTTGAATTTTCGATAACATGTTAAGAAAAAAAGTGGTTTTTAATACAAAATTGTAATAAATGGTCTAACCAAAAAAACATGAGTTCTGTAAGCGAGAGAGTCAGCAATAGTACTTACTAAGTCCTTTATAGAAGATATTATAATTAGAAGAAATTTTATTCAAATGTAAATTGTTCATGATGCAAACCTTATGATCATTTTAATATACTGCTTCATTCCTTTGCTAGAGGTTATTAAAAAAAGATAAAGAAAATTTTCGAAAAACAATAGATGACGAATAAGTTTTGGCACAACAATTATGAAGTCATTGACTTGATCCCTACACGTGTTTGTATTAAATACATAAGGCAAAATTCATACTTATTTACACATACAGACTATATATACACTTTCATAGACTTTACATACTTGAGTTTTGTGTGCATATGAGTTTCATATACACAAGTATATTCATACACAATGACATAAATACATTATTCACAATAAAGCTTATAATATACATAGATACTCCTGTATATAAGTTTAATAATAGACTGGTCCAAAAATTTTTAGTGATATTTGACCGTAATTCTTGCAAAAAGTGTTGGAAAACGTTTGTTTGTCAGTCAGTTAGTTAGTTAGTTAGTTAGTTAGTTAGTTAGTTAGTTAGTTAGTTAGTTTGTTAGTTAGTTAGCTAGCTAGCTAGTTAGTTAGTTAGTTAGTTAGTTAGTTAGTTAGTTAGTTAGTTAGTTAGTTAGTTAGTTAGTTAGTTAGTTAGTTAGTTAGTTAGTTAGTTAGTTAGTTAGTTAGTTAGTTAGTTAGTTAGTTAGTTAGTTAGTTAGTTAGTTAGTTAGTTAGTTAGTTAGTTAGTTAGTTTAGTTAGTTAGTTAGTTAGTTAGTTAGTTAGTTAGTTAGTTAGTTAGTTAGTTAGTTAGTTAGTTAGTTAGTTAGTTAGTTAGTTAGTTAGTTAGTTAGTTAGTTAGTTAGTTAGTTAGTTAGTTAGTTAGTTAGTTAGTTAGTTAGTTAGTTAGTTAGTTAGTTAGTTAGTTAGTTAGTTAGTTAGTTAGTTAGTTAGTTAGTTAGTTAGTTAGTTAGTTAGTTAGTTAGTTAGTTAGTTAGTTAGTTAGTTAGTTAGTTAGTTAGTTAGTAGTTAGTTAGTTAGTTAGTTAGTTAGTTAGTTAGTTAGTTAGTTAGTTAGTTAGTTAGTTAGTTAGTTAGTTAGTTAGTTAGTTAGTTAGTTAGTTAGTTAGTTAGTTAGTTAGTTAGTTAGTTAGTTAGTTAGTTAGTTAGTTAGTTAGTTAGTTAGTTAGTTAGTTAGTTAGTTAGTTAGTTAGTTAGTTAGTTAGTTAGTTAGTTAGTTAGTTAGTTAGTTAGTTAGTTAGTTAGTTAGTTAGTTAGTTAGTTAGTTAGTTAGTTAGTTAGTTAGTTAGTTAGTTAGTTAGTTAGTTAGTTAGTTAGTTAGTTAGTTAGTTAGTTAGTTAGTTAGTTAGTTAGTTAGTTAGTTAGTTAGTTATGTAACTAATTTTCTAAATGAAGGTGTCTTCCCGCTTTTATAATGTCTCAAATATGTCTAATAATTTTTTTCCAGTTCTTAGGACACGATATCTTTCTTGTAATCAGACTCCTTATCTATCTTCCAGATATTGTCTTCCAGTTAGGGGACTTTTTACACTAATATATGCTTTTTCTTCCGTATCCTCAAGACCTTTCCTTGAAGCAACATTCGGTAGGAGTGCATGTCTTATCCGTAATCTAAACCACTATATTTCTGTCAAATTTTTCGGTTAATGTTTGAATTGAACTGATTACAACCAAGGACAGTAGTTCGTTCTTTAAGAGATCATATTACTAGTCTTCGGTGGAAGTTTAATTCATAAGGTTTGGATTTCTTACAATTTTAAACAAATCATGCGTGGAAGATTAATTTTGGCATGCTGGTTAATTCAGGTCTTTTTCGCTAAACAAGTCTGCTGCAACCTAATATACTTATCCCCTTGAGTCTGTTTGTATTGACTGACTGTGGATTATGTTGATAATTGTCTAAGTGCGTAAATGTTTGTATGGAAAACCGCTTTTTCAATGTGTTACTCACGCACACTTTGAAGAATAGTACAAAATTTTGCATGTATGCGTACAAAAAGTAACTTGATACTTTATTTTTCGTACCATAATCTTGATGGCAATCAACGTCTATGATGGGCTATGGGCTTAGCAATTTTGTTAATTGTTAAAATAAATGTAATAAATATTTGTTATACAACTTTTTATATGTAAATTTATTTGTTAGCTCCTCGTACGCTTCGTATTAACACATGTATGTTTATTATAATTATAAAAGTTTTTAATATCATTTGTTTTATTCTACAACATGACCCCATTTCGAGATTTAAGTAATTAGGTTGATGAGTTCATTTCAGGCTCTTCAATTTAAGTTAAATCTCTCTCCAGGGGGATTAAATAATGAAGGAGTATTAATAGAATTTTTCCGGAAAAAGCATTTTAAATTTGTATCAACGTTAACAGATGTGACATTGGGATGTATTGTGTGACCAGAGTGTTGTTTTTGCTTTTTAGAATTTATTTAATAAATAAATTATATATTGGGTTTTCGATATAACTTTTCCTTATAAATTGTGGAATCTAAACAAATCGGCCAAAATTAAAGGCTTTCGCAAACCTGGATCTTTGCATTCTTGTTAACTTTTCATTGATCGTTAATCATATGACAATTCTATTCGAGAAATTTAATGAACAATAATTTGGTTTGTAATTTTATTACTTTTAGAAGTTATATATAATATTTGCTTCAAGGATTCCATATTTGGAAAAAACGAAAATAAGGGTTCTTTTAATTACGAAATACATGTGTTCCAAATCCAACAATCAAAGTTTTTACTGGTTCTATAAAATCTCAACAAAAAACAATATCTTAAGATTTCTTTATGATTAAAGTTAAATTTTATGGCAAAACTTATTCAATACAACAACTTTTATCTATATCTCTAACTTGACAGTTGTCTTTTGTTCACATTAACTAAAAACAAATGTAATATTAAACCTTATGTAATTGCTCATTTCTTGAAGAAACTAAATAATTAATTTCAGTAAAAGCTGTAAGTAATTTCTTACACTTGGTCTCCCTAATTCTGTGACAGCAACCATAATCAGTCATTATTATGAGAAATAAAAAACATGTTATCAAAATTTGTATTTTACATCCTTAAGAACTTGTTTAGAAGTACAAAAATAATAAATAACAAAAATATCCAAAAATTCAAGCTTTTGTCATTTTATTTACTTAAGGAACAAATCTTTCTTTAATACCAGCTTTCATTCATTCAGTAATTTATGATTTGTCTACTTGTGTTCTCCCCAAAAAAAAAGAGACATTTGTAACATTAAATATACACCATCCACAAAAAGACATACAAATATATATATAGATATCTCCAGGATTGAAAATACTAACCTCTCATATAAATATAAGCCGTACCACGCATATTACGTCTTGTCAATACAATAAGATTGAGTACATTGCCAATGATGCCAAGCGCACAAATGATGGGCAATATTATGCCGTATGAATATTCTCGTAATGCTTCGGTACGTGGATCCTGTAAAAAGGAAACAAGTGTAGGAAAGAAAAACAGGACATGAAACATTAATATGTATATTGATAGAAAATCTTTAGGAAATAAAAGTATAATATAAAAATAAGTTAATATTATACGAGTACATATTGTTGTAAGTAATAATAAAAAAAATACGAAAATGACATATTTTGTTGTTTTTACGAATATTACTTTTTACAATCGATTTAATATTAGTGACAGTTATTTTGATGGAAATAACTAAATAATTCCATTGTCTTAAATTTGTTTTTATTTCTAAAAATAATGGTAGAGTTTATGTTTGTTATGTTTGAGTTAAATTGCTATAAAAATGCTAAATATTTACAACAGTAATTAGTGAATGCTCATATAATGATTAGTTTTTTGTATAATTAGGCATTCGAATTGATTTAGTGTAAGTTTAATTTTATCTTTCAAATTAAATCGAAATATTTGGGCTAATTTTGATAATGATAATTTGAAAGCCTTTTGATGTTGAGTGCATATTAGACTGATCAATAATGGAGTAATGTAATGGCTCAACTCTCCGCTGATGACACCAAAGTTTTTTCTATATATCAAGTTCACCTAATTACAACACTAGCTTCCGAGCAATAACGGAATACGTAAATGGGATTAGAAGAAGTATGGGGCTCACAGGGCTTACCATATTTACCGACAGCCAGAAAGCAATTAGAGCGATATCAGATGAAAAGTTAAATCGAAAACGGCATTGGATTGTAGGAAAGCTCTAACTGATTACTCTCCCATAGGTAAGGTTTAAATCATGTGGGTACCAGATCACTCGGGAGTAGTCCACAACGAAAGAGCGAATGTAATAGTTTTAAAGGGAATGGAGCTCGAGGTAGTTAACCTGACGAACGAAAAAATATGGGTGAGACAAGCCTGTAAGTCCTATGTGTAGAACCTATATCAACTAGGACTACATTCTGACGAATGTAGAGCATGTAGAGAGAACAGTAAAATTCTGCAAAACTTTTTTGCTAAGTGTATTTCTTCGGATTTGATGTGGTAACATCCTCCTATCAACCTAGATAGGTAGGTTGATAGGAAGATGTATACTACATCAAATCCGAAGAAATACAACTAGGCCACTATCGGGCCTGTTGTGAGCTCCTTATCATGAAAAAAAGGGAACTGAATGTATTATTTTTCAGTGTTCAGAAACTCAGTTTCCTGAAAGTAATTCCTAAGAATCTTTCAATCAGTGTTAGTCAGGAATATTATTTCCGGAATAAAATCACTTCCAAGATATTTGGATCTAACTTCGACGAATGCAGTGGCAAAGAAAGTGCTCCTGAGTTTCACTGTCCTCTCCACATGCTCTACATTCGAATCCGCACGTCCAATTTTGCAGAGATATGCTCCTAATCCTGTGTGTCCACTCAGAATACGTACCATCATACTAACTTCAGACTTGTTCATTTTGAGGAGATTTTTCGCCTTGCTCTCATCAGGGTCACCCCATAGGATCTTCGTGATTCTACCCACTGTTTCATTATTCCAAGAGGCCTTATGGGATTCTCTCACCCATATTTTTAGTTCAGCTTTTGTTGCGTCGAATGGTTTTGCGTTTGTCAGGTTAACTGCCTCGAGCTCTCTTCCCTTTAAAGCTATTACATTCGCTCTTTCGTTACCGACTACTCCCGAGTAGGCTGGTACCCATATGATGTGAACCTTACCTCTGGGAGAGTATTCAGTTAAAGCTTTCTTACGGTCTTAGATTTAGTTCTATCGCCTGATATCGCCCTAATTGCCTTCTGGCTGTCGGTAAATATATTAAGCGCTGCGGGCGCCCTATTTATCCTATCAACCTAACATATCATATATATATTTATAAAGTGATCGACCGTAGTTAATGCTCAATTTATCTCTCAGTCTGGAGAATGGTCAGAGATTATTTGATCTCTCAGTGATTCTGTTTAAAAGTTCTCACATTTCACAAAATTTTTTGCTGGAATCAGTGAACATATCGTCTACTAAAGATCGATAACTTAAATCTATCAAATTGATGATTGAAATGAGGACTCGCATATGTTAAGTTAACACTGTACTAGAATTAAAATACATATAGTAAAATTCGCTTTTTTCTCTACCATTTGTTAAATCTTTCAAAAAATTTTCATGATCGCTCAACCACTTAGATAAGAATTTTGCATTTGTTAAATCTTTCAAAAAAATTTCATTATCGCTCAACCACTTAGATAAGAATTTTGCAGGACATGGTTTTTTACTCTCTGTGACTTTCAAAAACCATAAATAAAGAAGACTGGAGCAAAGTCTGTAATCGTGTCTATCGCCGATTGCAGCACCGATTTCTTGATCTTATCCTCATTCTTAAGAATGTCTATCGCCGATGGCAGCACTAATTTGTTAATCTTATTCTCATTATTAAGAAGTAAAATACCGAAGATGCTTATTAGGAAACTGGTCAAAAATTGAATAATGTAATAGCAGCAACTCTCTACTATTGAGAGCAAAGTGTTTTCTAGATATATCGAGTGATCGGCTTTCATACTTCAAGTTTCATTATTTATTCTGGCTTCCGGGAAAACGTAACAATAGATGTATTTTTAGTGCACTTGGAGTCATAGTTTGCTATTTGTTAAGATGAAAAGGAGACTACGCACCATCACGGACGATCAAATCGGGGATCATGTCGTTGTATTAACTTTGACAACTCATAAGATGATTTTCAGTAGTACTAATAGTTTATGTATTAGCGGAGTCCTTTCTTTAGAAATTGAATTTTAGATGTTTGCTGCTCCGATCGGAAATAATAATTACAAACTTAGGGATGAGAATTCTTCAAAGAAAATGTGAGAATGTTGCAAGTTTAAGTATGTACTTCCAAAGTATTACATATTTAAAAGTAGGATGTCCTTATTATTAATAAGTTTTTTTGTATAAAATATTTTTAAAATGCTTTAATATTAAACCTCATCACTTTAAAAAACTTTTAACAAATCACCATGAGTATAACATTACAAATAGAACAACAAAATATGTATAGATTCAATTTTCAAGGTAAAATATCTATGTACATTTCACTCTTCATAAATAAGTATAAAAATTGTTTCAATTTTATTACATTTCCGTCATTACACTTACCTCATTTGTTATATAAAGATCATCACGTAAATTATCACCAATGACACCTACAGCTCCAGCAGCTACAGCCGCATTAACATCACTTCTATAGCCACCACCTTCACCAATAACACCACCCGAACTGACACCACCACCTCCAGCACCACCTACACTATCATTTATGCCACCAACAGCCGCGGCGGCAGCAACAGCAGCAACATTGTGTGATGTTGAGGCAGCTGTTATAGCACTACTGCTGTCATTTTCATTTACACCAGGCGTTGCTGAGAAATTTGTACCCCATATAATCGAACACAAGGCCGGATCCTCTTCAGTTGTATAAAGTTGTGTTAGCATAGTTTCAGTACAAGTATTTTATATACACAAGTTGTTTTTCAAATAAGGATTATATTTTTGTTTGGTTTTCAATACGTGGAAATAACAACAGTTGCAGTTAAAAATAATTATATTTTCGTATGCAAAATAAATTTAAATATAAAAATATTTTTTTTTTTAATTATTAACTGCTACATAAACACTTGAATTTAATAATAAAGTGCTGTCTTAAACTTTAAGAGTTGTTATATATTTTTAAAATTGTTGAAAATATATTTATATTTTGTATTAATTAAACACTTTTAAAAAAGTTGCTTATGACTTTTTCTATTAAATTTTTTTATAAAAACTTTTTGTTTTGATTTCATAATCAATTTTATTTGTTTCTCAACACAATCACAGTCATCAACATCATCATTATCATCATCTTTGTAATCGTGGTCATACTTATCCTGACCATCATCGTAAACTTGATGATTTTTAATGATTTTTTTGTTTTTAATACTTTTAATACTTGTGGTTCTGTTGTGATTCCTTTTCACGTTGTTGTTTTTGTTCACGTTGTTGCTCTTGGCAGTGGCAATAGTAGTGTTGGAGTTGCTGGTAGTGTTGGTGGCGGTAATTGTTGCTACAGCTTCATCAAGTATAAATGCTTTTAATTCACGTTGATTTTGTTGGAATTTTTTATTATCGTTGTTTTTGTTGTTATTATTCTTCTTGTTGTTTTTAGTTGTTAAAGTTAAAATTGCATGGAATGCAGTTTTATTGCTGCCAGCAATGTAACATGGATGCTTAGTTAACATTTTATATATAAATCATTTACTACACTTTCATTCACAGTCTGGGGAGGAATAAAATGATGTTTGTTTTTTTTTTTTTAAGCAGTTTTAGTTTTTCTCTCTTTTATTCATTGTAAATTACATGGTTTTAGTGTTGTTGCTCCTTTCGTAATAACTGCAATGAAAGAAAAGGTAGAAATGATTTAGGTGTTAAGGAATTTGTTGAAAAAGTAGTTTTAAATGGATTTAGTACTTAGCGTGAATTTAAATGCTTATAATAATATTCTTTAGGGGTTTAATAGGATTCCGTTGGTGTAGTGGAAAAGTAGAGATGTTATTAAGTATAGAATGATTCTTAGTTTCATATACAATTTTCGATAAAATTTTTACTTATAGAAAGCCTTAGATTTTTTTTGTTTTTAAAGAAAATGATTGATAAATTTTTTTCAATTTAAAAAAATTTTCTGTAAATCTTCCATTTATAGACAATATTTGATAAATTTTCCTTGTTATTGAAAAAAAAAAAAAAATAATAGAAAATTATCAAAAAATGTTTATAGAAAACTTTCAAAAAATGTTTATAGAAAATTTTCTATAGAAAATATTAACAAATTTTTATAGAAAATTTTCGTCAAAGTTTCTTTTTGTGGAAAATTTGCGAGAAATTTTCATTTTATGGAAAATTTTTGAGAAATTTTCTTTTTATGGAAAATTTTTGAGAAATTTTCTTTTTATAGAAAATTTTTGAGAAATTTTCTTTTTATAGAAAATTTTCGATAAATTTTCTTTTTATAGAAAATTTTCGATAAATTTTCTTTTTATAGAAAATTTTCGATAAATTTTCTTTTTATAGAAAATTTTCGATAAATTTTCTTTTTATAGAAAATTTTCGATAAATTTTCTTTTTATAGAAAATTTTCGATAAATTTTCTTTTTATAGAAAATTTTCGATAAATTTTCTTTTTATAGAAAATTTTCGATAAATTTTCTTTTTATAGAAAATTTTCGATAAATTTTCTTTTTATAGAAAATTTTCGATAAATTTTCTTTTTATAGAAAATTTTCGAAAAATTTTGTTTTTATAGAAAATTTTCGATAAATTTTCTTTTTATAGAAAATTTTCGATAAATTTTCTTTTTATAGAAAATTTTCGATAAATTTTCTTTTTATAGAAAATTTTCGATAAATTTTCTTTTTATAGAAAATTTTCGATAAATTTTCTTTTTATAGAAAATTTTCGATAAATTTTCTTTTTATAGAAAATTTTCGATAAATTTTCTTTTTATAGAAAATTTTCGATAAATTTTCTTTTTATAGAAAATTTTCGATAAATTTTCTTTTTATAGAAAATTTTCGATAAATTTTCTTTTTATAGAAAATTTTCGATAAATTTTCTTTTTATAGAAAATTTTCGATAAATTTTCTTTTTATAGAAAATTTTCGATAAATTTTCTTTTTATAGAAAATTTTCGATAAATTTTCTTTTTATAGAAAATTTTCGATAAATTTTCTTTTTATAGAAAATTTTCGATAAATTTTCTTTTTATAGAAAATTTTCGATAAATTTTCTTTTTATAGAAAATTTTCGATAAATTTTCTTTTTATAGAAAATTTTCGATAAATTTTCTTTTTATAGAAAATTTTCGATAAATTTTCTTTTTATAGAAAATTTTCGATAAATTTTCTTTTTATAGAAAATTTTCGATAAGATTTTCTTTTTATAGAAAATTTTCGATAGATTTTCTTTTTATAGAAAATTTTCAATAAATTTTCTTTTTATATTTTCGAAATTTTTTTTTTATAGAAAATATTTTTTATGATAAATTTTCTTTTCATAGAAAATTTTCATGAAATTCTCTTTTCATAGAAAATTTTCGTTAAATTTTCTTATCATAGGAATTGTTTTTTATAGAAAAAATTTTTTTTTCATAGAAAGTTTTCTTAAAATTTTCTTTTCATAGAAAGTTTTCGTTAAGTTTTCTTTTCCCAGAAAATTTTTGTTAATATTTTCTTTTCATGGAAATTTTTTGTTAAATTTATAGAAAATTATCTTTTCCTAGATAATTTTCATTCAATTTTCTTTTTATAGAACATTTTTGTTAAATTTTCATTTCATAGAACTTTCTTAGTTAATTTCCTTTTTATAGAAAAATTTCGATAAGTTTTCTTTTTTTCATAGAATATTTTCGTTAAATTTTCTTTTTATAGAAAATTTTCGTTAAATTTTCTTTGCATAGAACATTCTTAATTAATTTCCTTTTTATAGAAAAATATCGATTATATAAAATTATCTTTTATATAAAATTTTCAATAAATATTCCTTTTATAGAAAATTTTTAGAAAATATTCTTTTTAGGGATTTTTTTTTTTAATAAATTTTCCTTTTATAAAAAATTTAAAAAAAATAGGCTATTTTAATAAAATTTGCATTAAATTTTATAATTTTCTATTAAGAAATCTTGATTTTCCATATTTTACAAAAATGGTTGTAGATTCTTGTGTCCCTTTATATAATTGTAACAAGTTAAGCTTTGAAACTGCCTTAAAACAAGAAATTTTTATATCAATAGACGCGTTATGTTGTTTTATAATATGAAAATAGCAAATTTGCATAAGGTTTGTTTTGCTAAACAAAAACACATATACTATTTATGCAAAAACCCAGTTTTTATTATGACATTTTTGTTTAATAAAGTACAAATGTTTATATTAAGTAAAAATGAAAACTGTAACGTTATATTAAGAGCCAACCAAATTTAAAAACTAGACCTTAATCAAAGTGTGCTTTTTTCTAAAGATTCATAACTGTTAAGACAATATTTTAAGGAAACATTCACTGTGTTAATATAACCACAATGACAATTTTGTATATATTTTTCCTTCATAAAATTGTTTATTATTCTTAAATTTTGAAAAAAGATATTTCTTTATTTTTCATACAAAGCATGTGTTTTCAGCTGTTTGTGAAAAAAAAAATGAAAAAAAAAATATATATGTCAGGAAAACTTAACTCTCACATTAATTTATTGTCGAAGGCAATATAAACGACTTTTGTATTTTCACGCATGTTATGCATTATCCTGCTAACACACATACAAGTACTTGTTTATAAAAGATTAAACGAAAAAAAAACTCCCTCTCCCCCTATAAGTATACTACAACGCATTTTTTGTATACATTAAAGTGTCATAAAGAAATAAAAGAAACCATAGATCATGACAACATAAATAACATAATAAAAGGAATAATACTTTTTTTACGGACTAATACATGCATTGCAGATTGTAATGTAGTTATAATACATAATGGGCAGTCGGAAAAACTTTTCGATAAATTCTCTTTTCATAGGAAATTTTCGATAATTTTTCTCTTCATAGAAAATTTTCGATAATTTTTCTTTTTGAAAATTTTCAATAATTTTTTTTTTTTTTGAAAATTTTGGATAAATTTTCTTTTTATAGAAAATTTTGGATAAATTTTCCTTTTACAGAAAAATATCGATAAATTTTGCTTTTATAGAAAATTTTCGATAAATCTTCCTTTTATAGAAAATTTTCCATAAATTTTCCTTTTATAGAAAATTTTTGATAAATTTTCCTTTTATAGAAAATTTTCGATAAATTTTCCTTTTACAGAAAATTTTCGATAAATTTTCCTTTTATAGAAAATTTGCGATAAATTTTCTTTTTATAGAAAATTTCCGATAAATTTTCCTTTTACAGAAAATTTTCGATAATTTTTCTTTTCATAGAAAATTTTCGATAATTTTTCTTTTCATAGAAAATTTTCGATAATTTTTCTTTTCATAGAAAATTTTCGATAATTTTTCTTTTCATAGAAAATTTTCGATAATTTTTCTTTTCATAGAAAATTTTCGATAATTTTTCTTTTCATAGAAAATTTTCGATAATTTTTCTTTTCATAGAAAATGTTCGATAATTTTTCTTTTCATAGAAAATTTTCGATAAATTTTCCTTTTATAGAAAATTTTCGATAAATTTTCCTTTTATAGAAAATTTTCGATAAATTTTCCTTTTATAGAAAATTTTCGATAAATTTTCCTTTTATAGAAAATTTTCGATAAATTTTCCTTTTATAGAAAATTTTCGATAAATTTTCCTTTTATAGAAAATTTTCGATAAATTTTCCTTTTATAGAAAATTTTCGATAAATTTTCCTTTTATAGAAAATTTTCGATAAATTTTCCTTTTATAGAAAATTTTCGATAAATTTTCCTTTTATAGAAAATTTTCGATAAATTTTCCTTTTATAGAAAATTTTCGATAAATTTTCCTTTTATAGAAAATTTGCGATAAATTTTCCTTTTATAGAAAATTTGCGATAAATTTTCCTTTTATAGAAAATTTGCGATAAATTTTCCTTTTATAGAAAATTTGCGATAAATTTTCCTTTTATAAAAAATTTTCGATAAATTTTCCTTTTATAGAAAATTTTCCTTTTACAGGAAATTTTCGATAAATTTTCCTTTTACAGGAAATGTTCGATAAATTTTCCTTTTACAGGAAATTTTCGATAAATTTTCCTTTTACAGGAAATTTTCGATAAATTTTTTTTTACAGAAAATTTTCGATAAATTTTCCTTTTATTGAAAATTTTCGATTAATTCTCCTTTTATTGAAAATTTTCGATTAATTCTTTTATAGAAAATTTTCGATAAATCCTCTTTTTTTAGAAAAATTCTGTTTTTTTAATTTTTCTATAAAATTTCTCTTTATAAAAAACTGTTAAAAATTCTCATTTATTAACATTTTGAAAAATACTCTTTTTATAGAAAACATTGATTGAAATATCCTTTTTAAGAAATAAATGATAAATGTTTTTGTATAGAATTATTAAATAATATTTTCTATGAAATTTCCTATTTAGAAGAAAAAGCTTAACAAATTGGATGGAAGCAACTTTTCGGCCTACTCTTTTAAAAACACATAACAAACTCATTCATACTCCCACTTTTACACAATGGAAAAACATACATCATTTAATACATAGACATATGAATATAATACATAACAAACATAATGCTACCACCACCATGTACCCATGTACATTAGGGATAAACCAAAATTCAGTTATATCACAATTTTGTAGCTGGATATTTCCTTGACGTTTTTTATTCCTTCAATATTTTCGTTACTACAAATTTAGATGTCTTCTCTGTGAAAATACCCACGAAAACCCAATATGTCAGGTAGAGACAGAACCGATTTAATATTACTTTGAAATTACTAATGTACCATTTGAAAAAAAATCCACAAAACAACAAAATCTAATTTATTTTTTCATGTTGTTGTTGTTGTTGTCCTCCTTCAAGCATACACATTTGTATATGTGTATGATGTCATCGTCACACAAAATTTACGAGATATATTTTTATAATGTTTATTATGGACCAGTTTTTACTTATTTGTTGTTATTCTTGTTGTTTTGGCTGTTGCACTTTCAACAAGAGTTAAACCAATATTCCATTTAACCAAACAGTAGCAAAAAAAAATTGAAAATTTTTCAAAAAATGTGGAAAAAGCTGAACTATACATAATTCGTATGAATATTGGAAAATATACACACATACATATGTACGAGCTATAGCGAGAGGAAATAATATTTGACTTTTAGTTGAGCAAACTAAACACATACATGCTTTTTCCGAGAAATCAAATCTATACGTATTTTTAAATGTGGCCTAACGATTCATTTGTTAGATTGTGCGTGTGAATCTATGTGTCAATGTGTGTATTTGAATAAAGTGTAAATGTGTGGTTTTCATGTAGACATTGTGAAAATTTATTGACACTATACAATATTACACCATTTGTGACGGTTTTGATAGAAACTTTCAAGCGATCGTTTGAAATTTGGAAAACTATAAATGTTTTCCAATGTTTTCCACGTTCAAAAAATAGTCTCGATAAAGAAACACTTTGTTATATACACGATCTTGTTAATCATAGGGATATAGAGTATTGTTAAAACAAGTAGGAAAGTATAGTCGGGAATGTGCGACCATATGATATGATAGATGTTATCAATGATTCGACTTCTGGTAGTTCTAAGCTCAATTTTAGAAAACTACAACTTTCCTTCTGGATTATTTTCCTTTGGAAACCGTGTAACCGTTAGTGAAAGCTAAAATAACTTTTATCTGTTTTTGTTGTTGCCGTTGCAAAAGTTAAACAACATTAAAAGAATATTGATTAACGAAACCCTTTTGTATTCGAAATTGTTAAAATACTCAAGTATGAGTACGTGTTCATAAGTGTAAAGCTTCTACATGTGAATATAAATAATATATGAGTGGGTATTTTCATTTGTTTAAAAGTGACATAAAAAGGCTTAAAAGTTCTGACAACACTTACACACATTGTTTTTTTTTTTTTCTTTTTTGTGGTATAATTTACAGTATTGGTGTTAAAATTTTCATTTTCTTTAATAATGTAAGAAAAATTTTCTTATTTCGTCTTCTGATTTATATCAAAATATTGTTTTTTAAGGTTATCGCTGATTTTGTTGTAAAAGCTTCCTGCTGTTCGTAGAGGCTTATATTTTTAAAGTGACTTCTATAGACTACTTAGGGACACTGAAGTGCCAATTGACTACCTGCCGTGTTAGTCTCATACATTTTTGGTCATATCTCCGTTATTTATGGACCGATTTTGTTAACTTTAAAGCATGTCTGATAGAGTTATTGAAGGTTCGGATCTCGCAGATATTTGGAGTCTTCATAATACTGATTTCAACTTACATACAATCTGCCAAATCGACTCCGTTATCTACTTATAAGGAATCGGAATGTATGTATGTATAAGGTATCCCTTGGATTCTTATAAAACTTCTGGGCTTTTCTTGCTAACTGCCGCTGCCAGTTGTTTTAATAATAATGGGTTTTAATTTTCTCTTAAGCATAAGCCTGTCATTACCATGACATGTTAATTTTACAAGGTCTCTACTTTGAAACAAGTATAAGAAATTAATCTTTGTAAAACAATCTATAGATTTACATTAGTTTATATACAGACACAAATACACACACACACACACGCTCTGGCTTATATACGCTTTAATGTCTTAAAACAACAATTATTTACAACAATATTGTATTAATATGTAAATTTATGCAAACGAGAGGGTCGAATTTTTATTTATAGAGGTTTTTTGTTTTTAACAAAAAGGTTGCATTAAAATGAAATATGTATGTTTGGTGAAAATAATAATATACATTACTAACTATGAGGCAAGAATGAAAAGTCGTTTTTTCTAGGGATTTAGTTATAAACAGTAGTTTTTTTAAAGTTTGTCCCACTGTCCTATTCGTACTTATAGAGCCCTGGTATTCTTTGTGCAGCAAGTTCATCGCGTCTACTAGATGTTGAAGATCTATAACATGTAGATATGTTAATATGCTAAGCCTTCTGCCTTCAGTTTTGAACCAATCATGTGACTATATAACCTCACACAAGGACTTTCATAAAATGATTTGTAGGGACGAGTATTGCTTAACATAGCGAACGAATTTGCAATCAAGATCTATAAAGACTGTTCAAAAATGAACTGCGGTATTGGTTAAATATTCGTGAAAATATTGGAATTTTCGTCCTTTACAACCACATCTCTAATTGTCAGATAATGAAAGAATGATTAAGGAAATATGTATTTAACATCTCATGGTAGCTCCCTTTGTTTTTTCATGGATATGAGACGTATACGTAATATAAAATTTTTTTGTTACAATTTTTCAATTTTACCATGAGATGTTAAATATTTCTTCTTTAATTTTACATGTGAAAAGGACAAGGTAGACGTTTTATATATCAGTGAATTGGAAATTAAGTCTATTTTTCAAAAATTAAAAAGAATTATAAGAATTCAAAAATTCATAGAAGACTTTTTTAAAAAATGTGTAAAAAAAATTTTTTGTTGAATTTTTACGAAGACAACCACTATAAAATTTAAATAAAATGTCTATTAATGAATATTTTTAACAAAAAATTTACAATTACACTGGTTTCCCGGTTTAACGAATACTCAGTTTAGCGAATTCGCGATTTAACGAACGGGCAAATTGTTTTCATTTAGTACCTTATATTACGAATGAATGAGTAAACTTTGTACTCGATATAACGAATTTAAAAAAAAAATTCTGTACATAATAATACGGAAAGATCACTACACTTCATTATTAACCAAAAGCAATAACATATTAAGATTTTATATAAGTTCTATACCCAATTCAATGGGTACAAAATTTTCAAATACAAAAATTAAGGAAATTGTCAAAAAATTTTAAAAATTGACTTCCTACCTTCCATTACCCTATTTTTATCATTAAATCATAGAAAAGTTGTTATTCGGTTTAACGAATTTTTAGTTTTTACAGATGGACCTGACATTATATCTTTCGCTAAACCGGGAAACCACTGTATATAGACTTTTTGATTGAGAATGTAAAACTAAAAAGTAATTGTGAAATTTGTTATCTATTTGTACTCAATTTCCAACAAAATTTTGAAAAATCACAAAAATGTTTTTTTTTTTTTTTCTTTTTTAGCTATAATATTCATACCAGTTGTGGGATTATCGAAACCTTATACAGAATAATGAGGAGAAGATTGGGTCATCTAAAATGGGTTATTTTAGTTTGATATCTAATACGCGATTTGAAAATTTTTCCCTAAAGTTTAATTTAAATAGATGGTTTTATTTGAATGAACCTGGCCCCCTCGATATTAAAATTGTTTAAAATTGTTTTCAATTGAATTATTTTGTGTAAAGTTAGCTTTAATTAAGAAGTATAAATTCTTCATACATCTTCTTAGAAATTTGCTAGAAAACTTAAAAAGTTAAAAAGTACTTTTTGACTAGGTTTCTATAGTGCTCTGTCAGAAGATTCTAACTACATATATATCGGAACTCAAACAAACAAACATACCCGAGGTGTCCTTCTTTATTTATGATTTCTTTTTCAATGCTCCCATTTTTTGTAGATATCTGATATTTAAAATAGTTACAATGCAGTGTTAAAAATCCCCCTTCTATAATTAATCAAGAACTTTGATGTGAATATGAATAAAAAATTTTCAATTGCATATGCTAGCCTATCAGTAAGGAGGTTGTGGGTTTGATTCCTGAGATACTGGTCGGCTTCAATAGGGTCTTATTCATAAACTTTTATCAAAGGTTTATAAATCAAATTTTCATACAAAATTTGCTCTATAAACCTTTGATAAATGTTTATGAATAAGGCCGTTAAAATATTTAGTAATTTGTTTAGCCAACAAATATTAATGACTTTTGAGATTACCCTTATATTAACAACATACAAATGACAGAATCACTAACAAAGATTATTAAAAAAACTTTGAGTTTAAATAATACTGATTACAAAAAAATAGCAATTTTAATAAAACTTTACAAAAACTTAATTTTTATATATGCATTTGCATTCAAATTATAATTTAAACTTTAAACAACAAATTTTACAAACCAAATCCCTAAAAATTTCCTTCTCCAGTATTCAAAAAAACATTTTAAACTTTTCTACTACAAACAATTTTTTCATTTTGTACATTTACTGCGCTCCTTTTTCGTTATTCCACTTTAACAATTCATCATTTGTAATCTTTAGTCTCTCCTTGTAAGTTATCTATCATCATAAAATTGTAAAGTTTTAAATACGCTTACGCTGCTATATATTTAAATACATCACGTATTTCATTTAAAAAAATGAAGTTTTCTTAAATCCAAAAAAAAATACCTAACTCACATAAAATTTTAGCTAAATCCTTGTAGTATGAGTAAAAGTAAATGACTGACTGACTGAATGAATGAGTGGTATTAGTTTTTGTGACTCTTGTCTAAACTTCATGGTCATTTTCCCCCTTTTGGTTGTATTTACTAGGGATTCATTTCTGAGTGGTCTTTAATTAAAATACAATTCACAGAAAATTGAGAATAACAATAAAAAGTAAGAAAAAAGTACATAAATAAAACTAAAAACAACAAAAGTTTTTCCTATACTTAAATCTTTTTTAGTAAAGCTTATAAATTGGTAAGAGAAATTTTGGCAAAAGAAAGTTTTTCTATAGTTTTAAATGTAACATCAAGTATTATTCTTATAGTGGAAAACGAAAGAAATGAAAATCGTGTAATTATTCAAAATAATCCAAAGTAAATTATTTCAATATTTGAAAATCGAACGTATTACAAAATGTTGCAAATTCAAGCTAAATTTTTCCAGAAATTTAATTTGTAAAAAACATTATTATTTTTATTTAATTTTGTTTATATTCTCGAATATGAATTAGCTTTTTCGATGGCAAACAGTGGCTATTTGTCCTGTTACGTTTAATGGCGCATTATAATAATCATAAAGACGTGACATATTTGATTAATCCTTTTGACTTCATTATATATACTTTCGTCATTTGTCAATATTATTATGAAAACAATTAATAGCAAATAACATATGGAACTCTAAATCAAACGATAAAAAAGCAATATTTTAGCGTTTTTTGTGACGTCAATTTGCTATATTCGGAAATAAATATGTTGTGCCTATATAAATTATGTTTATGTTATAGAATTAATTACGCAAATAAACAAAAGTAGAAATTAATTTAATACTTACGCATTTTTAACACCCTTAGCCAAATGTCTAAACTATAAGGTCACACCTTTTTTATGGATATATGTATAGTTTTTTTATAATTATCTATTTTAATCTTTTTTTTCTTAGTTTTTCATTAATGTGTGACTTATTTTTTTAACAAAACACAGTGGGGCAGAATTAAAATTTTTTGGAAATCTGTAAATAAAATTTAAAAGGTTTCTGAATAACAAAAAGTTGTCAAAGGGAATAAAAAACACATTACCCAAAATCTTGGCAAACTCATTTCCACTTTCTTTTCATAATTTACTTTTTAATGAGAGCTTCATTTGATCTTCACCATAAATCGGTATTACTAATTGTGTTTGGCCAGAAAATACGCACCGTTAGGATATTTCTGCCTGCAGTAGATATGTTTGAAGGGGCACAAAGCATTGTGACCTGCCTCTTAAATCTATTCTCCGCCTCTAGTAAGTTAGTGGTAAGTGTTCTTGTCGATCGACTGGGTTAGATTCCCACCTGAGGCACTGTTTAAGAAGCTCATAACAGGCCCGATACAGGCCTAGGTGTATTTCTTTGGATTTGATGAATATACATCTTCTTTTCAATCTAACTAAGTTAGATATTTCCTATTATTGCTAATGATGTAAGCCACGACTCACTACCATAGAGTAGAGCTGTTTTTACGCATCCCTTGAATATTTGCAACTTTGTGTGTTTTCCATATCATTTTTAACCGACCGAAAACTGGTTAAAGTTTGCCCAATTAACATATAGCTAACATCTTTCTCCATACCGCCTTGTGTTGACATCATGCAGCCGAAATAACAAACGTTCTCCACGATTTCAATTTCGTTGTTGTCAACGTATAATTTGTCCTGTATGGAGTTGTTCATACGCATTACCTTTGTCTTTTGGATGTTTACTTCAGGGCCAACATCTTTAGAGTGGATGGACAAATCGTTCATCGTGCTCAGCATATCGTTGTCTCTATGGGATATAAGACACTCATCATCTGCGAAGTCGTGATCTTCAAGATGTCAAAGGATATTCCCGCTAATTCCTCTTTTATCGCAAACTTTGGACATCACGTTGTCAAGAGCTACCGCAACGAGCAGAACTTAAAGAGTACATTCCTGCCTTATAGTTGTAGTAAATGTTCCATTATACTTCCCGTTATGACAGACTTATAAGGAGGTATTGTCATACACAACTTTTATAAGGCATATTATATTAATTGGAACCCCTTTACATCTTCAGGCTCTTCGTATTGGACTTCTTTTTACGAATTATAAGACTATATTCAGAAGCGTTATTCCCCTCCAATTATTATCCTCTCTTGTTCATTCATTCCGTAGCCTTTCCTGGCGCCATATCTCTGTCATAAAAGGCTGTAAAATGTCCACTGAGGTTGGAGGGTCGAGTTGCAACAATTCAGCTGATATTAATCCTTCTTACTGTTACAATGACAGCAATGATCTCCTCTAGGGTTGGTGCATAGATGTTTATCTCCTCAATTATAGTCGACGGCGTATTAGAGTTAAACTAGCCTTCCAAGTTGTGATCTGCACCGCTGATGTCTGCGAAGTGTTCGAAGTGTTTGCTATTCCTTGATACCACTATTGTTGGAAAAAGACTTATTCCACAAGAGGTCAATAGTATGGTATAATTTTCGCATGTTATACGAACCAGCCGCGTTTTATGTCTCGATCGCTATAATAATTGATCGTCCTTGAGCGATGCTATTTTTAGGACATTCATATGCACTGATCGAGCATGATCGACAAAAAATTTGGAGCTCATCTAGCCTACCAAATAGTCGTTTCAACGTCTTTTTCTGGTTTTTATTTAAAGACGAAAATAAATAGAAATTATCTAAAACATCACTCAATGTCAATATTGCAAGCATTTTAAGATGTTTGACCGCAATATTATGCTTTTTTGTTTTAAATATTTTTCTAAGAAAATGTTTTTCCAAAAAAAAACGTTCTACGAAACACAATATGAAATGAAAGTAAAAACAACATGAAAAACTTGAAAACAATTGACCTTGTATTTAAGCCAACATAATGAATGTTTCTTGTTGTTTTTAGAGCACAAAAATAATCTGAAAGGAATAGAATACAAAATAAAAAAAAACATTCATAACATGTTACAAAACAAGTGAATACAACATGAACAACAAAATATTGTACAAGTGCCAGTAGTGTAACCTTAATACGAAAAGTTCAAATTTTCTAAATTTGTTTTATTTTTTTTATGTTTATTTATTTGTTTTTTTATATTTGTTGGTGGCTACAAATGCTAACGAAATTGTACTTTTACAATTATATAAAAAATAAAACAAATCACCCCCCTAAGTAATACATCTGAACTTTTGGCCATTAAGGTAGTTAGGACACCTACCATGGCTGTAGCTATCATTGATAAATTGTTTTTTTTTTTTTTTTTTTTGTATGTTAGAGAGGGAAAGTGATAGTATGTTGAATGAAGTGTATGTGTATCGACATTTGTTCTTGTTGTCATGTAAAAGTCACTTATTTTTTGTATTGTTGAATTATCCAACATAAACAAATATATACATACAACGGAAACGGAAATAAGTAGTTGATATAAGAATCAAGAACCATGAGTATGCTACTAAAAGTAATAATATTGTACATAAATACATGAAATTCATTTGTAAGTACGTTGGTGTTAACATTCTCTTAGCCATTGTTATTTTATCGTTAATACTGGCAAACAAAACAACACGGAAATATATGAAATGTCATGCCATCTATACCATAAAACTCAAGTTGTTTTCTTTTTAAAAAAAAAAGAGAACAACTACTACAAACAACTAAAGCAGATTATAGAATTTCTTGTTGTAAGAAATATCTTTATATTGAAGGTCATTAAGAAGGGATAAGAACTTCAAAAGTTTTTTTTTTGTTGTTGGACGTTTCGGCTTTTTTGCTTTTTTTCAGAAATCAATGTTTATGATCTCATATTTTCTCACATCAAATAATCTTATCGGAATTTTATGAAAATCTATTTCATATGTTTATTTCTTAATAGAATAATTTATAGAACGTCGGGACAATTGAAATATAGAATATATAGTTGGATTTTTTATCATCTGCGATAGAGTAGAGGGACATAAGTTATTAAGTAGGCTCTTGAAAAATTCATCATGTTTTCATGTTCATTCAATAATTCATGTTCTCAAATAAATAAGTACGTTCATCGATTAACGATTTCATATAAGAAATATCGGTTGTTGACTGAAACTTGTTTTATAAATCTTTGATAAATGTTTATGAATAAGAAGCCTTTGTGTATGAAAACTTAATACAACAACAATATATAGCGATGAAGCTGTATGTTGTTGTTTTTATGTAATGACAAAAATTCGTATTTTATGACAATATTTTCATGGGGTGTTTCGAAATTTTGTTCATACACAGGCGGACAAAAATAATCGACTTCGCTATCTATCCTTTATAATGTTGTGTCGGAGGGTATTATTCGTTTTGCTGATGAATGAATGTTAAATCACTTTCTGAGTCCATCAGTACGTCCGTCCGTCCGTCTGTCTGTCTGTCTGTCTGTCTGTCTGTCTGTCTGTCTGTCTGTCTGTCTGTCTGTCTGTCTGTCTGTCTGTCTGTCTGTCTGTCTGTCTGTCTGTCGGTCTGTCCGTCTGTGTGTCTATGTAAACATTATTAATATATTTTGTAATTAAGGAAAAAAGCAAATTAAACGCTTTATTATTAGAAAAACTAATCCACATCGTTAACATACACACTGGTGTAGGTTATCATATGGTCGGCCATACCCGACTATACAATCTTACTTATTTTAATGAAATTTTTTTCGCAGAATAATTTTTTTGGTGAATCGAGTCTGTATAAATGTGTATTAGATAAAACCAAGTATGAGAGAAATATTTACAATTTTTATGAACCGATTCTGAAATGTCCGTCCGCCAGTCTGTCTGTGTGTCTGTCTGTCTGTCTGTCTGTCCGTCTGTGTGTCTATGTAAACATTGATAAAATATTTAGTAATTAAAGTAAAAAGCAAATTAAATGCTTTATTATTAAAAAAATAATGCAAATTGTTAATCTCCTCACTGGTGTAGGGTATCATATGGTCGGCCATGCCGACTTGTTTTAATGAAAATTTTATTCGTACAATATTTTTTTTTTTTGGTGAATCGAGTCTGAATAAATGTGTTTTGAATACAACCAAGTATGAGAGATATATTTAAGATTTTTATGAACCGATTCTGAAATGTCTGAGCTTCCAAGCTGTTAATTTAAATGTGTATTTAGGTGGAGTATGCGCCATTTTTTAAAACGCTCTTTAACAAAGTAGTTGTACATCTCGGATAAATGAAAACAAAAAGTAATAATGTAATAAATTACATTACACAGCTTTTAGATAGTTTTAATAGTTATTGCTATAAGTGCCCTTTGGCGCTCAGTCACCTTCTACTCTACTAATCTAGAGCAGCTTATGAAAAATTAGAATATAGTTATGAATATAACAAATATAGTAACAAATATATTAACAACTCTGGAAGTAAACTTTAATTATTTTGGGAAAATTTTACTACGATTTTCAAAGATACCACTACAGTTTTAATTAAAGCTATTTCGTTTACATCATATTTTTTCTTCATTTTACTCAAAAAACTCTTTGAAACCATATTGCCATCAGTCTTATTTTATCATGAACACAACAAAAAATACCTTAGAGACAATAAAGCAAGTAAAAATATGCAAAAAATAAAGAAAAATATTTGTCAAAAATCTCTAAATGAAAACATCAACGAACAACTTTTGTCTCTTTACACACATTTAAAACATTTATTTAACTTGACAATTTTACACTTTTACAAAACGAAAACCTCAACAAAAAATGCCCAAAGGACTTTAAGGCAGAATCAAAAGCATTTCGTTTATTAACACTTTAGACGTAAATGTAAATTTAACCCTGCAGTAAGGGGTCACTGTCTCCAATTAGTGATTGTTTACTTTTGATGTTTAATAAAACAGTATTGAAGAAATGTTCAAAGTGCTTATACTATATACTATAGATTACACAGGAAGGCTGAGGAATCGACTGATTCTACGGCAGTCTTTACATCACAAAAATGAGTGAAGTAGCTAAACATTAGGGATGCATATTTACTCAACGTAAAACTGCTGGGATGTGTAAATGTTATGTGTTTGCATTTTGAGAAAATTTACTATGCGTAAAGCAAAATTCAAATTATTATACTCTAGGGACTTTCTTACAGGTGAAGAAACAAAGTGAATCAACAAAAGAAATCATACTAAAGGAATATTAAATAAATACAAAAGCAAACACTTTATTGAACTTTAAATAACAATAATCTGAGGAGAAAAAATAACAAAATCATTTAACTTAATGAAAACCCAAACAAGTAAGAATTTATAGTCGGGAATGGCCGACCATATGATTCTCTACACCAGTGATTATGTTACAAATTTTGATTACTTTTTAAATAATAAAGAGGGGTATATGGGGGAAGGGGGTTAATATGGTCCTATCTTATGCAAAATATCATATTTATAAGTGAATTTTGACCATCAAATCTTAGTATGGGGGATAGGTTCAAATGAGTCCTGATCATTACGAAAATCAGCAGCGTTATTAAGACTTATATAAAACTAAATTTTGACGATTTTCGGAGTGATGCAAGAACATTTAACATATTTATGAGCTCAAAAGCCCTATTCGGGCGGTTCGCTTGTATGGGGGCTATACGAAATAATGGATAAATTTTAAAAATTTTCAATAGGCTTCGCCCTTGGATCAAAAGAAAACAATGTGCTAAATTTCATATTATTATCTTGCGACTTGTAGAGTGCGCAGAAGGTTTACATGGACACACAGACGGACGGACAGATGGACATATCTAAATCGACTCAGAAAGTGATTCTGAGCCAATTGGTAGGACCAATATTTTTAGGTGTTATAAATATCAGCACAAACGCATAATATCCTGCCCACTATAGTGGTGTAGGGTATAAATAAATTGTTAACTATTAAGAGAAATGAGATAAAGTTATTAAGTGATTATGTTAACAAATAATAAACATATATGTATGTCCTTTATATAACGATATGTGTAGACATACATGTATATAAAGGGTGGAATAATAAAAGGTCATATGTGTATTTCTTTAAACCCCATTTAAAAATTACTTCTCGGAATATTTTCCTTTGTCTTGTTGTCATCATATAATACAGGTTTCTAGACATTTTAAAAAAATATGTAAATTTTCAGATCTTTAAATAAATAAAAGTTAACCCCTTTTTGTCTTAAACCAACGCTTTATTATGTTAATATAAAAAAACCATTATATTAAAAGAAACTGCTTAATAAAAATATTGTCTCCCCAAAAACAGAATAACTTAAGTTAGCATATTTGCAGTTACAAATACGTGTATACTTTTATAAACGTGTACTACTATCCTAAATAACCTAAAGGTTTAGGTAATTTATTCTAATAAAGATATAATACCCTCCCAAAAAAAAAAAAAAAAATTTTATTTAATAAATGAATTGGAATTTAATACTGACCATACCTAATTTGCCACTTGTATGTTACACGTTCTGACGTTCATGGAATTTCCTTAAGCCATTCACTACTAAATATTAGATTTCAGGAAAACAGTGACGTCGTTTTAACACAAAACTGTCAAGTAATAGAAGGATGGCAGTATAGTTTTCAAAACATATCAATCTTTATTAAGTAAAGAATTTGTGTACACAAGCAAGACAAATTTAAATATATGTATGTATATGTATATAAATTTGTTAGCTTGTATAGGAAGACCAACAAGTGTAAAAAGGGATTTAAGACTTGATGAAACTATTTAACATTTCCTTTTGACTTCACATAGTTAAAACAAATAATCTAATGTTAACCTTACTCATATGTGTAATAAAAGGATGCATGTATGTCTAGGCTTTAAATTGTAAGTTTTCTATTATCAGTATTAGCTTTTAGTTGTTTAAAATATTTATTTTTTAGAGATTTAAGTTAAGCTTTCTTTATACTTGAACAATTTTAAATTTACAGATTTTTCTTTTTGTCTTTCTTTGCAGGTATGTTTTTAAAATGTCTATAAATTTTATCAAAGTAAGTTTTTGATGTCTTATATTTTCTCTTTTAAATATTTTGCAATATTTTACTCAAGTTTTTCTAAAAAAAATTATTGTTTATCAATAAATTTTTAAGAATGAACTCAATCGAAACTCTGAGATTAAAAAAAAAATATATATATATGAAACCGAAAGCCAAGCTTTGTGGTTTACACAGACGAAAAAAATTTAAATAAGTTTAAAAATTTCATTCATCATTAAAAATTTTAATTAAATTTCTTCCCTTTTTTTAATAAGAGCTAAATCAGTAAAATCTGCTTGAAAACTAAGGTCCAGCTTTTTGGAAAAACCAGAAATTTTTTCGAAAAAAATCTTATATTTTTCTGAAAATCTATTAAAAAGGTAAACTTTACTTACCCGGTAAGCAAGCAAGTAATATTGGAGTAATGTGAAAGTACCTACTTTTGGGGTGAATAATTAATAATTTTTGTTCTTCGGACCACAAACTTTGGATAGATGATTTAGATAATTGGTCTGATGCTGTAGATAATGACTACTCATTACCAGGTAATGTATTAAATAACTACATTATCTAGATTACTAATTACCAAAATTTGAAAATTTTTTGCTGTTCTAAATTTAATGAGAAGACGGAAATAGGCTTTTGCGGATCGGCCCTTTCGGAAATGTTAGTTAGTTAGTTAGTTAGTTAGTTAGTTAGTTAGTTAGTTAGTTAGTTAGTTAGTTAGTTAGTTAGTTAGTTAGTTAGTTAGTAGTTAGTTAGTTAGTTAGTTAGTTAGTTAGTTAGTTAGTTAGTAGTAGTTAGTTAGTAGTTTAGTTAGTTAGTTAGTTAGTTAGTTAGTTAGTTAGTTAGTTAGTTAGTTAGTTAGTTAGTTAGTTAGTTAGTTAGTTAGTTAGTTAGTTAGTTAGTTAGTTAGTAGTTAGTTAGTTAGTTAGTTAGTTAGTTAGTTAGTTAGTTAGTTAGTTAGTTAGTTAGTTTAGTTAGTTAGTTAGTTAGTTAGTTAGTTAGTTAGTTAGTTAGTTAGTTAGTTAGTTAGTAGTTAGTTAGTTAGTTAGTTAGTTAGTTAGTTAGTAGTAGTAGTTAGTAGTTAGTTAGTTAGTTAGTTAGTTAGTTAGTTAGTTAGTAGTTAGTTAGTTAGTTAGTTAGTTAGTAGTTAGTTAGTTAGTTAGTTCTTCAGTGTTCAGTGTTCCGACATTTCACCTGGAAGTCTTCTTTCTAAAAATTTGCCTGATTACAAAATTTTATAAAGTCTTGCTGCATTTACTTTGTACTTTAACTAAATTTCTTTATTAAGCTTCTATGTAAATATTTACATCTTAACATATTAATTAATGAACACATAAGAAATATTTCTCTTCTAAGTATATCCAAGGTCAACATAGAAAAATAATTGAAAATAATCAAATTACAGAAACCACAAAAAGGAGAAATCAACAAATATTGGTTCATCCAACCAACTGTCTAATTTTCTATATAATTCTCCGCATATTTACACATGGGTGGCCAATTTTTACATAACAACTATTTCCCAAGAATTCTCCCACTCACACTTGTACGCTCTCCAACTATTTCCTTAGAAATTATACAAATTTATATAATAATATTATATTTTATCGCAACCACTTCTAAACAATTCTCACTGACAGCAGACCACACATCCTTATACTTATAAGCAGATTTTATTTCATTTTTTTCCAACTAAATACTCGTTTACCCGTATATGTGTTTTCATAAAAAAAATATTAAAATGAAGGGCTTATTGCAGTAACTAGATATGCCACAAAAATAAAATTTTGAGTAAATCGACATTAAAGTTTAAAAAAATTCTCAAAAAAAATGTTTTTTTTAATTTGTACTTTAAACACGCCTAATAATCATATAAGGTCGATAACTATCGTATGCCAATAGATGGATATCATAAATAAAGTGAAAACCACTGTTTTAGCAAAAAATTGTGGCTTATAAAGTTATTGCCTAACAATATTTGAACATTTTTTATTTTCAAAAAACAAGTTCTAGTACATTTTCAAAGTGGCTTATCATGTTCTTGCTACAAAAAAATTTATAAATTTTATTTTCAATATGAAATTTATATTTTTAGTTATTTTTTTATATGAGAATAAATTTGGCTAAATATACTTAGCTAAATTATTCTGCAGTAAAAGGCAGGTCCTGTGGTTTGATTCTATTTTAAATAAAATGACAAAACACATTGTTTTGGGTTTTGCACTGAATATTCGGATTAAAATTTGAGATAATATTGCGTTTATTCAGCATAGCATGTTGTGTCAGAAGTCTTGCACGGATTTTAGAAATTTCAAGTCCATTGTTCAAAAGAGGTTTCGATATGCACTTTATATAACAGGCGTTATAATATTATGCTTTTTGTATATGCTGATGATTGTGATATGTTTTAGAAAGATTATAGGATATGCTGCAATGTCTTTGCTAATTTGGCATGATAAATATGACTTTATATTATGCGCATAGTTTGAACATTATATAAGATTTTTCCACGAAATGAAAGTAAATCTATAAGCAAAATTTTTTTGATGTTTTGCAATCGAAAATTTTTCAATCAGCAAGAACTTGGTAAGCAATAAAATTATATATGAAATTATTTTTATGCAGTAACAAGGTAAGCCACTTTAATTTCAAAAAATTATATCTCCCGATATTTCGAGCAAAAAAATTTTCTCTTCGTATAATGATACTTGTCTTAACTTGTTCTATCATAGTAACATAAAAAAATATCAATTCCGCTTTTATCTCCATCATTATAAAGGACTTTCTTAAAAGAAAGTCTTATGAAATAAAATTTTTTTTCAAATTGTTTAAATGGAAAAAGAGGCATGACCCTTATATCTCCAATTTACCATAATACACTAAAGATCTCTTTAGGGACATTAGATATGGTTCGTAGCAACTCAAAAAGCACATAAAATCGAATTGTGATGGTTGGTGGCATATCGAGTTACTGCAATAACAATAACAAAATTAACTAAATGAGATAGTATTTATACAAAAATAGAACATGAACATATTCGATTAGGAGGATCAACATTGAAGAGGAAAAAAATATTATGTTAAAGTTGTCTGAATCTATAGGCGAGTTGGAAATTTAAAAAAAAAAAATTTTGTTATCACTATATAATATTTTTTAATAAAAATTTTAAATTTTGATGTCCTTTTTTAGTTGGCCTAACCTAATAAACATACATATGTATGTATGTACGTACGTGTTTCCTAAATAAATGGTTTATTTACACAACATTTTACAAGCGTGAAAAGTTTCGTCGCTGCTGTTGGTTATAGTTGTTGTTCTTTGAATATAATATTATTGTGAAAGTTTTATATACCTTTGGGAAATTAAGTTGGTGTCATATTGGATTATATTTTTTTCGCCTTTAAATACATTCATATTTTTGACACATATATTCCTTTAAATACTTGTGACTGTTTTTAGTTGTATCTTGTAATTTGAAGAGGATTTATTTTAAAAATTAAATTGTCTATAATTTTAATAACAGTAATAGGTATAAAGTACTTATAAATAAGTTTACAAATTGTTGTGGGGAAAAGATAGAAATTTGAAAATAATTAAAAAATATTGTTTTTTTTTTTTTTTTTTTTTTTTGCAAACAGATTTTGAAATATACTTGAAACCAACTGACAACTATTTGGTAGTGGCTTTAAATGAAACTTTTTGTTTTACATATTTTTTTTGTTTGGTTTGGTTTCTTGCCTGTTCCTTTTGTGTACTTAACCCAGTTCGAGGTTTTATACTTTTTTTACTTTCCCTTTTAGTGGCCACTTGTTAGGAATTACAGGCTTTTTTGGTGTAAACTTTGTGTTTGCTTTTCTGCTTGTAGTTGTCCGTAGTAGTGGCAGTAAGAACGTGTTAAAACCAGCGTAAATTTTAGAGACGGCAATAAAGAATTTATTTTTACCTTTAGTGCAATTATTACTTTCACATATAGACTATTTAGTTAAAAGGACATTCAATAGTTTAGAAAAACAAGACTAGTCAAGACTGTTAAATAGATTAGTCCATATATGATCAATAGATAAGTCCACACAGTAGCCAATAGACTATTCTATAGAAAATAGAATGGTCAAGACTAGATTAAAGATTGCTCCATAGACTAGTCCATAGTGTGCTACATAGACAAGTCAATAACCTGGTCCATAGATTTTACAATAGTCCATTTTCTAGTCAATGGATTAGTCAATTGCCAGTCCACTGGCTGGTCAATAGATTATATCATAAATTAGTCAAAAGACAATTCCATAGCCTAGTCAATATACTAGTCCATACACTAGTCAAAAGACTAGTAAGGAAATATATGTATTAATCCTCTAAGTATCGCTTCCTGCAGACATTCAACCATGTCTGTTTGCTTGTCCACGTAAGCTTTTTATTAAGCTACAAATCGCAATTTTTGGTTCAAGAGCAATCTTAATTGATAAGTGTTGAAACCGATCGATGATTTAATCTTAAATCTACTGAGAGGTATTTCCGGAATATTATTTGCAGCATTTCCTAATGCATTTATGAAATGAATGAAGATCACAATACATCTTTTTGCCAAAGAAATAAAGTAATAAACAAATTTATATTTATACTAATATTCTGAATTTTGATTTTACTCTTACCAGGAAATTAATGTTCCTGTTTTCTGGGTGTCACAAAATCTATACAAAACCTATAAATTCCTTTTAAAAAATGTAAATATAATTTTACATAGAAAAAAGGTGGTACCGAAAAGGCAGACAGACTTACGGACGTTTGGTATTGTAATATTATAGCCAATGTTTATACACATAAACATAGATATTATAAATGTGTATATTTGGCCTACTAAAATGACAACATTTCATGAGTACACAATTTACTTTGCAAACATAATAGAATAGAAAATTATACAAAAAATACTCATTTGATGTCCTTTTTTAAGCCTTGCTGTTGCTATCTGTGTCTCGTGCCCAGGAAATTTACTTTGTTATCTAAAACTTAGGGAGAGAAAAAAAGGAAAAACCTCTTACCAAAATAGGAAACATTACAAACCGTAAATATAATACCAGTAAAATCAATTTTAAGTCAAAACTTTTTTTAACATTAATTTTTCTCTTTTATTTTCAATTATTTATTTACTTTAAAATTATTCAGTATCCTACAATAACCTAAACATTATCATAAAGAAGTCAAAGGACTTTTATTAGCAAAAGTTAAACGAAACAAATTGTACCCATATGTCTTTTTATCATATTTACCTTATTTTGGTTTTGATTATTTTATAACGCTTTCTTTCTCTCTGCCAATATGTTTGCACAACAAATCCATATTTGGGGGAAACACAAAAGTTTATTAACATTGTTATGAAGAAAATTTCTTAAATAAATATAACAACTTCATATTGTTCACATTTAGATCTTTTTAGACAATAACTACATTAGTATTTTTGCTGGTTTAAGTTGTTGCTTTCAAAATTTTTATTTTATTGTTTATTGTCTTTTGTTTTGACTTTCAGGTTTAATAAGAGTAGACATAATTATTATTATTTTTCTGCTTTTTTCTTGTTAAGATCTGTCATGTACAAACATATGGGATATATTCTAAATCAATATATGAAATACCTAGTACAGTCAAGTTTTCCGAACTAACTAACTAACTAACTAACTAACTAACTAACTAACTAACTAACTAACTAACTAACTAACTAACTAACTAACTAACTAACTAACTAACTACTAACTAACTAACTAACTAACTACTAACTAACTAACTAACTAACTAACTAACTAACTAACTAACTAACTAACTAACTAACTAACTAACTAACTAACTAACTAACTAACTAACTAACTAACTAACTAACTAACTAACTAACTAACTACTAACTAACTAACTAACTAACTAACTAACTAACTAACTAACTAACTAACTAACTAACTAACTAACTAACTAACTAACTAACTAACTAACTAACTAACTAACTAACTAACTAACTAACTAACTAACTACTAACTAACTAACTAACTAACTACTAACTAACTAACTAACTAACTAACTAACTAACTAACTAACTAACTAACTAACTAACTAACTACTAACTAACTAACTAACTAACTAACTAACTAACTACTAACTAACTACTAACTAACTAACTAACTAACTAACTAACTAACTAACTAACTAACTAACTAACTAACTAACTAACTAACTAACTAACCTAACTAACTAACTAACTAACTAACTAACTAACTAACTAACTAAACCTAACTAACTAACTAACTAACTAACTAACTAACTAACTAACTAACTAACTAACTAACTAACTAACTAACTAACTAACTAACTAACTAACTAACTAACTAACTAACTAACTAACTAACTAACTAACTAACTAACTAACTAACTAACTAACTAACTAACTAACTAACTAACTAACTACTAACTAACTAACTAACTAACTAACTAACTAACTAACTAACTAACTAACTAACTAACTAACTAACTAACTAACTAACTAACTAACTAACTAACTAACTAACTAACTAACTAACTAACTAACTAACTAACTAACTAACTAACTACTAACTAACTAACTAACTAACTAACTAACTAACTAACTAACTAACTAACTAACTAACTAACTAACTAACTAACTAACTAACTAACTAACTAACTAACTAACTAACTAACTAACTAACTAACTAACTAACTAACTAACTAACTACTAACTAACTAACTAACTAACTAACTAACTAACTAACTAACTAACTAACTAACTAACTAACTAACTAACTAACTAACTAACTAACTAACTAACTAACTAACTAACTAACTAACTAACTACTAACTAACTAACTAACTAACTAACTAACTAACTAACTAACTAACTAACTAACTAACTAACTAACTAACTAACTAACTAACTAACTAACTACTAACTAACTAACTAACTAACTAACTACTAACTAACTAACTAACTAACTAACTACTAACTAACTAACTAACTAACTAACTAACTAACTAACTAACTAACTAACTAACTAACTAACTAACTAACTAACTAACTAACTAACTAACTAACTAACTAACTAACTAACTAACTAACTAACTAACTAACTAACTACTAACTAACTAACTAACTAACTAACTAACTAACTAACTAACTAACTAACTACGAACTAACTAACTAACTAACTAACTAACTAACTAACTAACTAACTAACTAACTAACTAACTAACTAACTAACTAACTAACTAACTAACTAACTAACTAACTAACTAACTAACTAACTAACTAACTAACTAACTAACTAACTAACTAACTAACTAACTAACTAACTAACTAACTAACTAACTAACTAACTAACTAACTACTAACTAACTAACTAACTAACTAACTAACTAACTAACTAACTAACTAACTAACTAACTACCTAACTAACTAACTAACTAACTAACTAACTAACTAACTAACTAACTAACTAACTAACTAACGAACTAACTAACTAACTAACTCACTTGATCATGCACTTCAGAACTCGGAAAGAAAGCAGGTTATAATCGTCACGGAAAAAAAGCGGGTTATAACCGCAGGCTACATATATACAGCACAATGTAGGCCGCTGATGCCGCCATTATATGCGTTTGATTTTACCCAGATTGGTATCTTTTCAAATTCGTTTGTTAATTCATCCAGAAATGGACATCATCGCTGAAGATGTTATTTTTTATTTTAATTAAGGTGACCTGAAAAATGTAGTCAAAAATCTTACTTTAATAATATAACAGCTATCGACTGCCAAAGTTTAGAAGTCCCAATTTAAAGGACCTTTACTAAGGACTATAAAGATTGTACTATAACTGATAAGAGTACTAGGATGTGTCTATAAAAGGAAAATACTCTTTAGTCTAAAGATAAAATACAAAGTCAATTGTCGTTAAATCGTTATGAAATTTTCTTGTCTTTTCTTGTTTTCTTTTTGGATCTTGTCCTTACATACACTCTAAATACTGTTTGGTTGTATTTCCTACATCTCTAGCATCCTTGTTGTCGTTTACACACATTTCTTATTGTTGCTGTTGTTTCATTGTAATGAGTTTACTATACAGATAGATTGATATTGGTTTTTCTACAGACATTATCTTACACACGCATAAGTACACATACATATGTATATTTTAGATCAGTGGTTGGCAAAAATAGCCAACAGGGGAGAGAGAAATCAATTAATATACAAAACAATTACAATCAATAGCTTTTGAGATTTCTAGAAAGTTTAAAATTTTTTATGTTCTTTATTTGCCGACCACTGCTTTGTACTCATACACATGTTATTATATTAGTTCTCGACAAATAGTAAGAACAAATAATAATTTGATAGTGTACAACGGGACGAGATGAATATTTGAATGGATGTTGAGTGTTGTATGGTACGTGCTTTTTTTCACTTAGATACACAAACAGACGTACATAAATACATACATACAAACTTACATTATTGGATCCTATAAACTAATGGTTTAAATATTGAACATTTCTTATTGAATAATGTAAATTTGTTAGTTTAATTAAAAAGGGATAGTTTTTAGGGGAACAAGACAATCAATTTAATCATTTAATCAATTTAAATTTAATTAAGAAAGAAATGGTTTTTAAAGAAATTTAAGTTAAATTATTACAAAATTAAAAATATTTAATAATAATTAATAAATTTCAATGTTAAAATATTAACCTTTTAAATGCAATTATAATGTATTTACAACTTAATTGATATTTTATTATATTCATGCTATAAATGCATTTAATTGTTATAAATAAAACGCACGTCTAATGTAAGCAAATCGTTTACTAATTACAAAAATCTTAATAGAAAAATTTACGACATTACATTTGTTGTAAACATCAAATTATACAAAAGAAATAGTTGACGCAAAAGCAAAAAGCACTCGTAAAAGTATATTCCTTGTCAATCGCTTTTATTGACTATCGAAAGCAATTAAATGAACATTTACTTTATGCGGGCCTGTCTGGCCTGAGTTATAATTAATTATAATGCTAATACTTAATAGATAATTGTTGTCATAGTAAGAATATTTAATTTCATTTTCTACCAATATTAACGTGTATACACCTTCAAAATTACTTCCCAAGACATTTTTTCTGTTATTAAATAGTTAGTGGTCATATGTATGTATGGGAACGAATGACAGTTAATTAGTTAAAATGATACTTAATATGAGCATGTATGTGTGTGTTCTCTAACCAAATTTATAACTACTTGATTTTGACAGAATATTAAGTTAATTGATATTTGTCTATAAGAGAAATGTCTGTAATAAAGTAGAAGTTAGTTTACTAATTATCTGCAGAGTTTTCTTTAAGGGTATTATTTATAATATGTACTAACTGCTAAGTGCGTAGCTGTTATCGTTACTTTATGGAGATTTACACTCATCATGCTCTGTATTCGTCTCCATTCACACGTCCAATTTTGTATAGTTGTATCGGTAAAGCCCCCCTCACGAGCACACAAGTATGATATGATCTGTCAAAATTTTATGTAGAAGAGAACGGGTGGGATCGTCTAAACGCAATATGAAATCATCACACATTGAGAGAAAATACTGATGAAAAATTTGACAGTTCATTTTTTGAGGGATTAGATCAGGGATGTATTTTTATGTAAACACATACAAAAAAGTGAAACAGCTGTTTCCATCATACTTTGTTATTATTTTATACCAATAGTGTAAACACAAAAAATATAAATCATACTCCGTATGACAAAAAAGAGAATTTCATACGGATAGAATTACATTTTACTGTTTCATTAGACTTGTCGTACGTAAGGTGTGATCGTCTGAAAGGCCCTTAATGCTTTGTGTTCTTATAATACGTATTTTCATACTCATGTCGTACTTGCCTCATTATTCTTAGTGACATTATGGGATTATCTCGACCCTCTTGGCGCTATATTTATTCGAATCCAACTTCTGTTAGAAACCTATTATTGTGATTAGATAGACGGTAGTATATTTCGGTTTCTTAGTTTTCAATGTAGAATCCCAGGACCTTTTTGTTCCAAACATTCCTACGGGTTTGTGCTTCAATGTTCTGCTTAAACCATTTGGTATCAGTATTTCAAAGTTTCCGTCATGTTCTGTTTATGTATAGCAATCCAATGTGTATATCTTGAGTACACGTCCTATAATTCTACTAATATATAGGACATAATAATCTATTGACTAGACTATACACAGGTCTTGTGACTAGTTCAAGTCTATTGACTATTCTACAATATAAATATAAAAATACACATTTACAGCCGTTTTTAATTTATGTACAAAATAATTTTTTTCCTTTGTTGTTTTTTCTCAAAATTAATTTACTTTACAAAAAAAAAAAAAAAAAATATTTTCTTTTTATCGAAAAATTTTTTATGATTTGTTGACAACAACAAACAAAATTTGTCACATTTATTATTATAAAGTTTATAAAACCATAAATAATCTTCATGGGAAATAAATTCAATGCACGTCTTTAAATGTTAAACAAAGAATAACATTGTGAACGGAGTACTTAATCGAAAGAAAGAAACAAGTACCAAACGTACCTTAGACTTAAATATTTACACCGAGTGTTTTATAAGTAAAGGGATCCCTCTACTTTTAGGGACAAGTAAATGTTCTTGGAAAAATATTTTTTTTCACTAATTTGAATTTTAGTGCATGACTCCACAGTGCAACTTGAAATCCATAAACGGACAACACTAAGTGATAAAAGAGCAAAAAAAGCCCGTGTCCGTCTCAGTTTTTCCCACAGTCATGAACTTTTTTATGGGTCCTCAAACATTTGGGTCTTTGGTGTTATTTGTGCAAAAAAAAAAATATAATTTTCTCAAAATTATAATTTTCATTTACTCTCTAAGGCAAAGTTGTAGCTCTTGTCATTATGAGCATATAAATTATATATTTTAGATCAAAATCAAAAAAACCTTTAAATAATTAGATTTTTTACATTCAAAAGCTTTTCTAAATTATGCGTATACTTAATATGTGTAATACCATTAAATCATTAACACGTATACGTACAGGTGTCGTTAATAAAATCAGTGAAGTTTTATAATGTGACACTACACTTGAAATTAAAAAATGAAGAAAAAGTTTTTTTGATTTTATACGTTCACAAGAGCCACTACTTTGCCTCAGAGTGTAAATAAAAACGATTTGCAAGATGTGAGCCTGATAAAATGATCACGACTTTTGCAAAAATTACACCATAATAAAACTGAATGACATTGGGTAAAACATTTAATATTTCAGAATCCCGACATGAGAGAAAGAAATGAACAGCAGATGTAGGTTGTGTATATTAATATTTTCAATTCTGTTATAATTTTAGTTAAAGGAGGATTTCACTGCAGACCTGGGTAATTAATTTATCAGGATATTTTGTTGACTTTGCAAATATCTGATTTTGATAATGACCCTGTTTGAAGCGAGCATAACTAATTATTTTTTAATTGATTTCATTAAGAGTTTGTCAGTTTATGTTATAAAGTATAAAGCCAACAAAAAAGTACCAAAAAGTTTGTTAGTTTGCATTACATTCTAAAACGATCCGTATAAACGAAACCGTTTATCTGATTGACTGTCTGTCCATCTGTTATAAACACGATAGTAATTATAGGGCTTATATTTTTCATAAATATTCTTCATATTTACTGTTGTTATTGAAAATAGTCAATGGATGATATTTTGTATGTTGATTTCACACTTGAAAAACTTTTTTCGTAAACTTTTCTAATTTAGTCATAATCTCTCTCAATGCTACTTTATCTACATATATCAGTCAATGACTTCTTATTATAGAAATATTTATTACTTTCTAGACACCAAAGTTATAAATTTTTCTAGATATGACTAAAGATATTCTTTTGTGGTCAACCAAACACAAAAGGTTCTCCGTCAAAAAACAGTATACCGCATTATTTTGCTATATACAGGAATATAATATCTTGAATTTCAACTATATCTTTCTAATGAATTTTAATATTAAAAGGGATTATTTACACATAAACCACTATCCTTAAAACTTAAAATCTTTATTCATCTGTTCAAGTCGGTCAACCACACTAATAACTAACACACTTTGATTGTTTACATTACTTTTCAAGAATAATTAAGTACTTAAGATTTATTTGAAAAAAAAAATTATCACTACTTATCGAATAAATTAAAATTTATTATTTCTTAATAAGCTTAAAAGTTTAACTTCAATGAAAAATTATTTGCTTAAAGATTTATAACTTTTATGTTTAAGTTTAAATGTAAACAATGATCAATCATTTAAGGATTTAAAATTTATCAAACATCCTTTGTAACATTAAAAAACATAGACACACACACACAAACAAGTACATTTGGCAATCTAACAAATAATACAGACAATTACACAAACCTACTTTCTTCCCTTATAATCGCCCACAAAAACACATATAAAGATTTTTATAACTCACTCCTATGTACTTACTGTAGTGATGAAGGGGTATAATAAGTTTTTGATGATATTGGTAAAGCAGAGAATATAAAAAGAATTTGAATATCTTTTAGAAATTATTTAGCAATGTTCGTTCGGGCGTCATGAAATAACTCCCCACGAAATAACTCCCCAAAACAAAAATGAAATAAGTCCTGAATATTTCCTAAATAGCCGGCCTACGGTCGAACGCAAGGATTTACCACTCTATAATAAGACCAACACCGGCTTCGTTTAGTAAAGATTTCCGAAATAGCCGGCCTTAAAGCAGAACACTCTTGATACAGGGAGGGTGTATTCTTAGCGGAGCTGGTGTCCAATGTACCCCAGAGGATAAAACCCTTGCGCCCGGCCGAATGCCGGCTATCAGACATGTATTTTTTATTTCGTGTGATAAAAGTAAGGTAATGAAATAACTCCCCAAATGTTTAGGGATTTATTTCATTTTTGGATTTTGAGGAATTATTTCATAATGAAATAATTCTCCATTTTAAATGTGAAATAATGCCCCAAAAAAACGAATTAAATCCCCAAATTTCGTTGTTTTTGCTTTCTGAACAAATTTTTAGGGAGTAATTTCATTTTTGTTTTTGGGAGTTATTTCATGACGCCTTTCGTTCGTCCCTATACTCTTTCTATCTTAAAACAATTAGTTCATATGGGGGTGAGGGTAAATATGGTAGAGGAATTTACGTCTACATTAAAGTTATTTATGAAGAATTTCATTGTGTTATTAGCGTTTATAAGTGAATTTTGACTTATAAAGTCATTTCCTGAAGGCGAGTTTGTATGAGGGCTAGGGTCAAATGAGGCCCGACCGTTACAAAAATCGGCATTTAAACTTCTATAAAACTAAATTTTGTCGATTTTTGTTGACATACTGGAAAATTTAACATAATTATGAGCTCAAAAGCCCTATTCAGGGGGCACGGTTGTATGGGGGCTAGGCGAAATAACGGACCTATTTCAACTATTCTCAATAGCGTTCGTCCTTGAGTCGAGAGAAGATAATGTGTCAAATATCATCAAACTATCTTAAAAATTGCGTGCGCACAAACTTTACATGGACACACAGACAGACGGACGGACGGACAGACAGACATAGCCAAATCGACTCAGAAAGTGATTCTGAGCCGATTGGTATACTTTAAGGTGTGTGGAAGTACCAATATTTTGAACAAATGTGAAATGTATTCACAACAAGGTTAGGGTATTCCAGAGTCAGACATGCCTTTCCCTACAAACTCACTTATTATTTATCAGTTTTCCTTAAAAAAACATAATTCTGTAAAAAAAAAATTTAATGGCACGTGATGGCAAAACCAAAAGCCTCAAACTTTTACCACGATTTCAAATCCTACACAATGTGGAGAAAATAATTTACTGTATAATTTTAATTCTCCAGCTTATTTCGATTATCAAGAAAAAGAAAAATAACAAATAAAAACCTCACAATCTAAGTTAGACCAAAAAATATTTTCTATGGCAGTTTTTCAAACTCTACTCTATTTTTCCTCTTTTCTCTTCTGGTTTAATTGTTTTACAGCTTTTAATATAAATGAAAAATATTTATAATAAAGAGGGAGGAAAAAAGCAAAGATTATGAAATAAAATAGAATTATAAAAAAATTACCTCATTTTTTTAAATTGCAGTTCTGTTGCTATATCGAGCTCAGGGGTATATTTTTGGTTATATTTTATTTAAATGAAAAAAAGTTTATTTTGCTATTACTTTTTATAATAAATTTCATATATTTCTCCTTTTTTATAACAAAAAAAAACATAAAACACTTTTACGAGATTTGTTGCCATTTTATTTATCTGTCGGAAATCTTTTTTTTATTTATTTTCTTTATTTTAATTTATATTTTTTTGTTGCAAAAATTTTAACACTTGCCGGTCGTTTTGTCGCTGCTATTATATACATATGTATATGTGTATAGACTTTTTTGATAAACATTTTATTTTATTTATATTTATTATAATTTTTTATGAAGGTGATTATAACTTTTTTTGTTGATGGTTACCATTTTGCTTTGAACATTAAAATTACAAAAAAACGCTTAGATTTGGGCATATATGGATTTGAAAGTGTTAAAGCTAAATATAAATATAAAAAGGATATTAAGTAAAGATCTGTGTGTTGTTTTTGTATTTGAAAAATTATGTATGAATTATTATGTCGTAACACTTTATTGTTTGAATACATTCTTTATCTGCCTAAAAACATGTGTAAATTTATTTAATTTGTTTGTCCACCATAGCGTATGATTAATATTATTTTCATTTTAATATCAATATCATGAACAAAACACTTGTTTAAACAATATTAAATATATAATTGTTTGATTAACTTACTCTTTGTTATATAAAACCTTTTTTTAACCATAAATTTTAATCCAAAATTTTACTAAAACAAAAAAAAATCTACAAACAAAATCAAATCCTTTAATAACTGATTTATTGTGTGAAATTTTTAATACTTTTCCATTATTCACATAAAATTATTTTCCAGTTTTTCAAATGTCTATGTTGTAATAAAATCCTGCTTAATTGCAAATTAAAACGAGGAAAGCAAAAATTGTATGTTCTATACAAATTGTTGTAAGCGTAAAATAATTTAATACGTATTTCACGCAATTTGCCAAAAAAAAAAAAAGATTTATTAACCTTGAAAGTTAATTAAATTACTTTTTAATAAGATTTTTCTTAATACACAAAGTAAATAAGTATTTATTTAACGCAAGGCATTTTCTGGCAAAGTATGAAAGGATTTCTTTTGTTTCTTAATATTACTTAAGACAAGTAAGTAATTGTCGTCCTTTTGTATTTTGTGCTAAATCTTAAAATATTAAGGAGAGTTAAGGTTAATTAATTTATGTATTAATTAGATCTTGTAATTGTTTGAAGGTTGAATTAAATAAATTAGGAAATGCACAATGACGATTATGGCATTCTTCAAGCTAAAAGGCAACGTAATTGTTAAGGTCCTATATCAAAAATGTATGTATACCAAGCTGCTATTAAATCCCTGATCGATGAATATTCCACAACAAGATCATAGACGTATGATCACCAATACAATGACTAGTATAAACAAGTTCGATCGTTGTATATTCCACAAAAAGATTATAGACGTATGATCACCAATACAATGACTAGTATAAACAGGTTCGATCGATGTATATTCTACAACAAGATCATAGACGTATGATCACCAATACAATGACTAGTATAAACAGGTTCGAACGATATATATTCCACAATAAGGTCATATACGTATGATCACCGATACACTGACTAGTATAAACAGGTTAGATCTATGTATATTCTACAACAAGATCATAGACTTATGATCACCAATACTATGAATAGTATAAAGAGGTTTGATCGATGAATATTCCACAATAAGATCATAGTCGTATGATCACCGATACAATGACTAGTATAAACAGGTTCGATCGATGTATATTCTACAACAAGATCATAGACGTATGATCACCAATACTATGACTAGTATAAAGAGGTTCGATCGATGAATATTCCACAATAAGATCATAGTCATATGATCACCGATACAATGACTAGTATAAACAGGTTCGATCGATGCATATTCCACAATTAGATCATAGACGTATGATCACAAATACAATGACTAATTTATATAAACCGGTTCGAATACAATCACATGTTTATCGAAAATTATTATTATTATTATTATTATTATTATTCGATTTATATCCCAAAATAAGATCATAGACGTATGATCACCAATACAATGACTAGTATAAACAGGTTCGATCGATATATATTCCACAATAAGATCATAGACGTATGATCACCAATACAATGACTAGTATAAACTGGTTCGTTCGATCGATGTATATTCTACAACAAGATCATAGTCGTATGATCACCGATACAATGACTAGTATAAATAGGTTCGATCGATGCATATTCCACAATTAGATCATAGACGTATGATCACAAATACAATGACTAGTTTATATAAACCGGTTCGAATACAATCACATGTTTATCGAAAATTATTCCCTTAAATTTGTTTAATAACTCAAAATACACATTCATTTCATTTCCTTACTTTCCTATAAAATTCACCCTATTTAAACTAAACATTTTACTAGGGGACTAATTTAATAAATTATTGTTTCGCCCATATGACACATTATGTCAAACAACTTATCAATCATACATTAAAGTGAAATCAATGTTTGATTAATAAATACAAGTATATATTACTTTACTTTGTATAGATTTCATTTAGAAAAAAGGGAGGTTTATTTTATAAAAGACACTTAGCAACTAAATATTGATTTGAAATAGACTTTTCGAAAACTTTAATCATTTTGAATAAATTTAGATTTAAACAGTCATATAAATAAGTATATTAGTTCAAAATATTTATTTAAAGAATCTGAAGCTTTTATATTTATGATTAAAATTTTATTGCTTTAATTAAAAAGTTTTATGTCAGCTATAATTAGCTTAGAGTAGCGAAAAGACTATAAAAATTTTATTAACTAAAATATGAAAAAAAAACTTTTTTTATGATTTTTCACTAAATAAAGTGTGATAAATAAGTTAACTTAATAATAATAAAACAATAAATAGTTTTTTTATTGAGAAAATTATTTTTGTAAAATGTTATTAATTACACTGAAAATAAGAGAATTGAGTTATAGACCATACTTGAATCAAATATTACGAAATACTTGCCCAGTAAAATATTTTAAAATTTTGGTAATGATTATTGTAGGTAATGTATTAATTTCACACATTACTTGGTAATGAGTGGTCTTTATTAATAAAATTATTTAATTTTTTTTGGATAGGATTTGTAGCCAGATGTATAGAGCGTATGTCTAATAAGGAATTAAGTAATTAATGGTTTTAAACCTACACAGAGGAAAAAAATATACACGACTGGTACCAAATTGACACAAAATTCTTCAATTACATCCATTGTCAAGTATATACATACATACATACAACTACAACATGTAATGAAGACCACGCAACATTGCAACAATTCGTTGTCGCAATCTAAACTTTACGCACATCCGTTGTCTAAATGTTAACAAACGTGGTAAGCTCACTATTGGTAACGCATTTTGTATATACTTGACAATGGATGTTATTGAAAAATTTGGTGTTAATTTGGTACCAGGCGTGTATATTTATTTTTCCCTCTGTGTAGTTGATATTAGAAGATTCTTGAAGAAATATTGATTTGTAGCTTTGTGTAAAAACTATTCCAAATAGCACGACAAAACAACTTGTTAATGGAGCATTGGGTAATAGATTAGACTAATGAACACAGAAAATAACTGTAAAGCCGGTTTTAAATCCGGAAAAGTCGGGTAAGCACATTTGTAACCAGTTATTTTTTGTTCGTCGTCAAACAAAAATAAGTACTTATTCACCCAAAAAAAAAAAAAAATTACTTACACTTTGACCACAAATTAATAATTGATTTGAGATAAAAATTTAAGAATTTAAAAAACTCAAATAATAAAAAATCATTTTAAAATTGTTATGTACATTTTATGTTTATGTTGAGTTAAATTTATCATGCGATTTTTTCTGTGTTGTAGGATGATTTTTTATGCAAATCATCCAAAGAGATGAAGGTATATTAATTTCGTTTATGAGATATCGAAATATGGAACGTGTATTTATAAAATTAAACACATTCTAGGTTTTAATTAGAATCTAGTCATGTCCGTTCAACTGTCTTTTGAAATCACGATTGGGCTTTGATGGGAGGAGTTAATGTTATTTAGGTAATAAGGTGGTACTTTCATAACTAACTTAACATTACCCATATAGCGATGATATCTACTTTCCATGTAATCTCTCATACAGAAAATCAGTATATTGTAAATAAATCGTATCAAATTATCAAATTTTGGGTCATATAATCTTTCCCGAATGGATGATGAAAGTAGACAATCAGGCATTTAAATTTTAGCTATTTTTAGAAAAATTTTCATTAGCTTTTTTATCATCCCTATTCAAGCAGTGCGTTGTATTTGAACTATGAAAATAGATTGTGGAAGGGATGTTAAAGGAAGTAGTATTTTTGGACATTTGATTCAAATTTTTTGCGTCGAATCGAGTTTCTGATTCCTTAATATTTACACCACTCATAGATATGGATGAAACAATATAATCTACAATGCGTTGGAACGTCAAGAAGCAACATTGAGTCTTACGAGCGTTGAAATCGATTAGCTAGATCCCATTCAGAGATTGTTACTAAGTTATGGTTGAGTGATTTATTCATGTTATGCCTTATCGCCCCAATCTCCAAAGGGCTTGGTCTATAATTGAATGAATGAGAATGACAGATATTGCTATCATCGGCGAAAGAGTAGGAATGATTAAAGAGGTTTGTTATAAATAGAAATCGAGTAGGGGAGTGAACAGAAACTTTATCTTGAACTCGTTTGCTAAAGTTATATCTATAACAACTCGTATAGTGCGATCTCTGAGAAAATTCACATTATGCCTGACTTATTTTATAGGGTGATTTTAAATGTTTTTAACATAACCCTCCCTAATTTTGATGAAAGTTAGTACACATGTATGGAATATAAAGATTTTAAACTTCTCCAAATTTTTCAAATTCTCAAATAAAAAGCCATAAAATTACTGTTGGACCTTCAAAATTAAATTCAACTTAAATCTTTTTAATTTTTTAGAATTAAAATAAAAATAATCTCAAATATTGTGCATATATCGGTAAGATGTGAGCAAAATACTAAAAACATATAAATTAATAAATTTCGGTTATTTCAGATTTTTGACCATATATCCATAATGAACCGATAAAGGTGATTTGAAATAGAAAAATTATATCTGATAGAATTATTCGATATTTGTATTTGAGTCTTTCAGAAATTTGGTTTTTACATACATATACATACCGACAGACAGACAGACAGACAAACATCGCTTAATATACATACTTTGCCATGTATAAGAAATAATTTTTGCTTTAGGGAGTCGCAAAATTAAACATTAGATGTTACAATGTTAACTCTATTAAATAAATTAAATAACATACTTTGCCGTATGTATTTTTCGTGTTAACCTATTTGTTTTAATAAATTACTGGCTCTCAGTCTAGGATACCAAAACCCATATAATTTTACGCTTTTATTGCAAATAAGCGATCATTGCTAAGCTCAAGAGTTCAAAAACGGTATTGATCAAAATAATTATTAAAAATGAAATTAAAAAAAAAAACATAAAAAATTTACCTTTTCAAAAAAATTCGTTTAAATATTTTTCTATACATTAAATGCCCACTACTGCTTTAATTATTCAGCTGTCAGCTCTTTAATTTATCTTTCATAGGAAAAAAATGTTTTCATTCATTAAAAATTATGTTTTATTTGGCAAACAATTAGCCATGACAAGAAATAATGTACTTTGACTTTTTTTGGTCTGGTCTCTGGTGCATAAACAGTTTAATTAATTAATTTTTATTTACATACAATGTATAACATGACATATATGTATATGTGAATTATAAATTAAATAAATAAACAATATAAATCAATTTATTATATTGAAAATAAAATTTATTATTTTAAAAGGATTTAATTAAGCAAATAGTTAATAATTTATAGCTAATGAAACAAAGGATTTTAATTTAAAAAAAAAACATATTCTATTTGATAATTACAATTTATGAAAAATTTAACTCATACTTAAATATGGTATTTCTGGTATAGGAAGTGTATGTCGAAACTAATTTCCGTTTATTTGTGTTGAGAAAGGAGGAGGGTATTTGTTAATTTTCATTTTACATAGTAGTAGTTGTAAACACCTAAGTATTGCTTGTGTTGTTGTTTTCAATTTTTTTGCAGTGTTTGACTAACAAGTTTTTGTTTTTTTGTTGTGTGATAACAAGTATTTACAAGGTACTACATGACGTATGAGTTATAATAAATTATTCAAAATTAATAATTTTCATAACAAGAGCAATTTTTAAACGTATGATGGTGTTTATTTATAAATATTTAATATTTTTTATAATTATTTTACACACATTTTGTTATTATTTATTTTTTTCTCATTATTTAATAGCAGGTTTTACAATATGTTTTAAATTACTTGAAATTTTTTTGTAATTTTTCTAAAACTTTGTTGAATTTAAAATTTTTATTATTATTTTTTTTAATTAAATTGATTTATATATTATTATTTTTTTAATATTTTTTAGTTTATTTTTAATATATTGTTTACACCACATTTTAGTTTTTAAGATTTTTAATTTTAAACCATTTTTTTTCGAATTTCCAACCGTATTGTTCCGCAGACCGTTTGCAACTGATTGAGGCCTTTCGCATGCACATGTATTATCAACATTGAATTTTTCATTATTTTTCAAAACATTTACTTGAGCTTCAAAACGTCTAAAGTCAACAAAACTAAACTGGTCGAAAAATTGTATATTCTTCAATGAAATACTATTTTATACTAGACCAACAGATACGCTCTTTTTCTCTCCTTTTTTTTTTTCTCTCGCTATCTCCTTACTTTAGTAAATGCATTTATTTAACCTTCAGTTTATATATAAATTACTGCAAATTTTACTGTTATTACTTAATTCAGCTCTCACTGAGCATGCTCTTTGTTTCACTTTAAATGAGAGCGATAAAATCCTTCAATGAGTAGAAGTTGAAAAAACAGCTGTTTTAATGCAAGTCCTGACATTTTTGTTTTCCTATTTGCTATACAATATTTCTGCCTGGTTAAAAATCAAAACAAATACGGAATTGTATCCTTTATATCCTTGTTAGAAAACACACACATATATAAAAAATTTACCGTTATTGTTGTTGCACATTTACGAGTGTTTGTGTGTGTGTATATGTTAGTCTGGGTGTTTCATGTTATGACTGCTAACGGTATGATAACATGTTTAAACATTCACTTTATTGTTGTCGATGTTGTTGTTGCTGCTGTTGTGTTTTGATTTTTAGCTTTATTTCTTAAGGTGTGTAAGTATATGAACATAAATTTGTGTCTGTATATGTCTGTATGTACGTATTTATGTATCTGTGCACTATTGCTGTTGGTGCTGATGATGTTTTAGTCTACCCTGTATTTTAAATCTCTTTCATTTTGAAGGTCATTTATTTTTATGATTTTTATGAATTTGTAATCTTGATTTTTTTTTTTTTTTAATATTTGATGATTGTAATATTTTCAGGGTTACTTCGATAGAATGGATGGTTTTATTTTTTTTCCTTCTTTGTAGTGTAAACACTTTTTTCTTTTTATAGTTTGCTTTAAATAGAGTCAATTGAAATACTTACTGCTTTGGGATTTAAGGTTTTGAGAAATACGCATATGTATATCTTTTTAAACTTGTTATTAAATATTCAGTCGTTCTTGTGAGATATACAGAAGTCCTTGAACTCTTGATATGTTATCTCTACTCCTGAATCCCTACTCTAGACTTCAAAAGAATTCAAAGAAATGAAATATGTTTGGGGACAGTTAAATATGTATGGATCACTAATATAACATAAATTTTGAAAAATTATTTATCAAAAATCAATCGTGTTTTATGCGGAAACTTTTTGCTATGTTTCGATTATCAGCTAGCTTCAAGTACGGCTTTTATGCTATATCTTAGGATTTATAAACACCCTATTGCTGTCATTAGTGCAGATTTAAATATTTGCCTACATATCACACTGGAACAGCATAATTAAACATTGACCGGCAAATGTTATTAATTCTTTCTTTATTGTCCCAAGAACTGTTTGTCGCTTTGGTGACCATATTTTTACTTCTCAAGTTATGGGTGAATGCTGTGGCATGAGCTAAGGAAATAATAAGAATTTTAAATAAACATTTTTTGATTTGGAGGTCTTGAAACGGATACTAAACAGTTTCATTAATATAGTATGAAAACTGTTTAGTTGGATCACCAATCTCATATACAAATGCAACACAATCTACTGATCTTTGTACAGATCCTGTCTAACAACTGTTCAGTTTAAGGTAAACAAATGTCAATCGAAGGTCAATTTTTAAGCAGGACGAGCAAGGAAGTAGTCTGTCTATTAGCTGTTGTCATCCCGATATAGTAAAAGTTAATGTAAAAAGAGTTCGAGAACGAATCCTTCTAATGATACTCTGCTCTGAAATGTATTCCAGAAAGAGCGTTCTGCATCAATCGATAAAAAAAGGTCAAGAATCATGCGAATTAGGATACAATGGAGTGCTCTAAGAAGGAAGAGCAGAGAAGAATTCTGTCTATTAGTTACCTCCATCTATAAAAGCAAACACTTCGCATACAGCATACCTTCGAATATGCAAACAAAGGATTACCGCACCAGAAAAGCAAATTTAGCAGATGTTGAGTAAAAGTTATGGCAAAAAGAGTTCAAGAATGATTCGTTCCAATTAGGATACCCTGTTCTGAAGCGTATTACTGAATGCTTGTTCTGCATTGATCGATCAAAAAGAGAACAAGAATTAGGATACCGTTCTTCATCGAAGCCCAGCTTTTTAGAACGAAGAACAGGCTGAGAAGAAGGCTGCCTATTAGCTGTAATCCAAACACTAGTAAATGTTGAAGTAGTAAAGGTTAAGGCAAAAAGTTGTCAAGCTCGAATCACTTCAATTAGGATACCCTGTTCTGAGGTGTATTCCAGATTAATCTGCATCGATCGAAACAAAGAGTTTTCATGACAGAAGGCGGACAGATGTGTGACTTAACCTGTGTCGACTCTTTTCTTTTATTTACATTAAATCGCTGGTAAAATATCGATCATGAAATTTCTGTTATTTCATGATAATTAGGTAGTATTCTACAAATAATCACAACGATTGTACCTTCAAATGAAATAAAATTTATTACCGCAAATAAGTCTCTTTTAATAAAAGAACTATATATATAGTACTCGGACCGATAAAGGTCTGAGCTATGTATGGTGAGGCAAAACATTATACATCCAATATAACTAAATGCGAATTGCATAGTACCGAACGTTTAAGTATGTACTTATTAGAATCCAACTTTCCAACTAAAATCGTAATAATTCATATATAAGTTTATTATATTCAAAATAATATATGAAAATTTTGTTTTATTCACCGCTTCCATCTTAAAGATTTAAATCTTACCACATTAACTTTATTTATCACGTGATAAGTTTACACTATTATATTATGACTACAGCAAACACTATAGTTTTTATTATTTATATACAGATACATACATATTTTATATCTTTCTTAAATTTCTCTTTTGGATTACATAAACTTAAGGTTAGTTTTATTATACTCAAGAGGCTTTTAGAGAAAACGTGAATCTTTATGAAACCGGAACAGAAGAAAAAAAATGAATTATAAGCATTTGATGGCATCATTTTAGCCCACCAAATGCTTTCAAAAAGTATTTAAAAGGAAATTAGTGTTTTTATAACTATAAAAACAACATTTTACTACTAGCATCTGGTCTGCCATAACAATTCACTTTAGATGATTTTATTTGAAAGATACCTACTAAAGATGGCAGGAGTAGTATTAACGATGTTTTCTTATCGTCTCTACATATCTTAATTTTGTTTTATGTATTTTTATTTATTTTATACTTCATAATATAAAATAACAATATTATTAAAGCTACTTGTATTAGTTGTCGCCCTTTAAATGAACATCTAGTTAATGCGGGAGGGGATGAACACAATTATTATTACTTTTATTTAGTTTTTTTTTTTCCACTTTTTTCCTGTTTTACCTTAAGGTGCTGCTTTTGGGGGTCTATATTCTATATATAGTGTGTAAGTATTGGCAAGTATATCCTTATGGGGAAAGTCTTTCAAAGCCCTCATATTTTTGTTGTTTATTATGTTTTTTTTTTCTATAGTTGTATATGATTTGTCTTATTTCAAAACTGCCCTTGTATATGTCTGCTGTTTCATATAAATTTCTAGTTGTTTTTCCTTTTTTATGTTTTTCTTTGTCTGCTAGAATTTTTTGTTGGTCTTGTAACTTGGTATTGTTATGTCTATGTTTTTTTGTACCATTATATGTGTATTGGCTTTATGCCTAGTTGAGTAACTTAACTGGTTGTCATATACAAACGTGTTTTATACAGTGTTGGATAAAAGTAGGGAATAATACAAATGATTTTTGTAAATGGTCTTGTTTATAAAACTAAGGAAGAATAAATTTTTTTAAAAATTTAAAAACTCAGAGTCAAAGGAATGCTTTTCTAAAGGATATAGCTTTGCTAAACTATAATCTGGATTTCCTACTGCATGAGCGGTAATAACACAGGCCGACAAGTTTTTAACCCAGAGACCAAATAATACTTTTTTAAAGAATTACCCCCTTATTCATAAAAAACATTTTATTTTATAAAAGGTTTATAAAACAAAATTTCCATACGAAATTTGATTTATAAATCGTTTATAAAATAAAATTGTGTTTATGAATAAGGGGGTTAATCTGTGCTGATTTCTTAGTATTTCTACATTAGAACAGGTATTCAAATATTTGAAAAATAATGTTTTTACCACTTTTTGAGATGTTATAACAGCCCACATCTACATCTTTGTTTATAAAATTTGTTGTGACATCTGAAAGTCCAATATCTCAACCTTAAAATAAAGGCGTAACCTGTGTTATATCTTCTTCATTCTTCGATCTATCTTATCATAAAATTTGAGACAAACATAAATTTAAAAAAAATAATTTGTCCATATTTCAAACTACTATCAGGTTTTCGAGATATCATGCCCTAATATTTGAACAATATTTGAGTCGTTATAAAAGCCCACAAACATCTGTGTTTATAAAATTTGTTATGTCATCTGAAAGTGCAATATATCGACTAACCTGTACTATATCTTCTTAATTCTTCGATATACCTAATCGTAAAATTTAAGACAACCATAGATTTAAAGAAATTGAATTTTTACTACATTTCGACTTCATTACCTATCAAAGAATAATGCAAATCAGACGGCACTTTTCAACCACATGGTGATCTAGAGATGACCAACTACCGCCCCACAATAATTCAGAACATTTGGTAGACAGATGTACGATCTCCATCAATAAGCTAAGATTTCGTTCTTACTCACAAGGCATCCACTGCGATAAGCCTGATTCAGTAAGCCCTGAACATGATAAAGAATAAAATTATATTGATAAAACATGAAAACATCCGACACCAAGCATTCAAGCTATCTCTGAGAGATCGTATTGCACCATGACGGCAACGAACTTATCCCGAAATATTAATTTTACCACGCATCAGACTTTTAACCAACACTCTCTTCCTGTGATTTAGGATTCAACGGCAAACACTATTTATACCCCGACGGTAGTTCACAGGTGGCAGTCAACTTTGGAATCAACTCAAAACACTCCACGGGATGAATCCTTCAGTTTATAATCGCGACAAAGGTAAAGGTGTTGATAGAACCTCTATATGAATTGCGTGAGGGTAGTTAACCATTAGGGTTATAACCAACATTAGGCCCTATCACTAAGTAGTTGCAAGTAGTGTTCTAATAACGAAAACCTTTTTCTCAGCCTTCCGCGACGTACAGGTTTGGGTAGTAATTTAGAAGGGGTAGTATTTATCCTTGACAAACAATCCGTTGCCAATAGTAAGCTTACCATGTTTGTTAACATTTAGACAACGGATGTGTATAAAATTAAGATTTCGACAACGAATTGTTGCAATGTTGACAACATTGTGACATAGTATTGTCGTACGTATGTATATACTTTGACAATGGATGTTACTGAAAAATTATAAACTCTTTGGTGTCAATTTGGTAACAGGAGTGTATATTTCTTTTTCCCTGTGTATAGAAATTATTATATTAAACTTTCTCATCGAGTTCAATTAAAAAGTTTTATAAAAATATTGAGTCGTTTTTATTTTCATTTCCACTGTTTTCCGTTGTTTTCCGTTTCCTTTACGCATTCTTTACATGTGCATGTGTCAGTAGGAATTATTGTATTTGTAGGTGGAACATGTTCCAAAATATCCTTCTATCTATCTGTTTTTGGTTTATTTGAGTATGTATGTGTATCTATACGTACAAATTTAAAGATGAAAAAGTAAAAGTTTTCTGTCTACAAATATACACAAAATGAAAAAAACCCCCAAATGACTGACTAAATGGATGAATGAAATGTATTTTTACAAAAATTTTTGTTTAAGCTTAAAAAACTAGGTCAGTTGTAGATTCAAGTTTTTTTTTTTTTTTGAGTTTTTTTTACTTAGTTTGTTACCGTGTTTGCGGTGTTTTGTTGTTTAGACACCCTTCAGAAATAGTGTTAGGTTTGTGAAGGCGTTTGAAGATTTAACAAAGATTATGTTGGAGCTCATAGTGACGACTACATTATTTAGAGATACTAAAGTGATGATTGACTTTATGTTAGATTAAATAGTTGGAAACTCTGAAATAATGTATTGATTTTTTAGAGTCAATCAGATAGTTAAGTATTGGGAAAAATTACTATTATAGTTTATACTACAGTAAAGGGTATCTAAGAATCGTTACAGCTGATTATAGCATCCAAACTTTGTTTTTGGTTGTACTACACACGTATGCAAGTTCTAGATTGTAGGTGTGAGTTATTTGGTGTTTTCTTCATTGGAATGATTTGCCAAAAAATAAAAAAAAATATGGACACAATACTTTTTGTATGCTTAGATGTTTGTACGTGTATGAACATGTTTTGGTATGCCAACAACATGATTTATTAATTTACTTTCCAAATAAAAACTACGTGCTAAACAATAAAATCTAGTAAAAGTTTTCTTTTAATTTAACACAATTTCTCTTTCTATAAGTATTTTAATACTATGATATTCTATGTCGACAAAAAAAAATCGCGCACAATTACATACTGAAAAAAGTGCACAAAAATCAGTTTTAATTTTTTTGTCACCATCACTATTCAAGCGAAAAAGTTAAAAAGCCAAAGACTATTCATTTTTTTATAGTAACTATGCATTTATTTAACTCATGTAATTTTCCTCTATTTTTGAAAATTTTTATACAGTTTTACATGCTTGCAACAAATCTACACACACAAGCACTTAAAAAACTACTGATGCAGCACTTTAGACAGAGAGTATTAAGTAGTGGCAGTATCAAAAAAAAAAAAAAAAAAAAAAAAATTAAATGAAAAAAGAATTAATTTTCCATGTTTTACGTGTAGAACACCGTAACTATACGGATACACCGTGTCTACATATAATATTTGCACACAAACTCATACAGTATTGCAACAGTGGTCGGCTCCTAGAGCAAGAAATTGCAGAATATTAATAAACTGCTAAAGATTGGCTTGATTTAAACTATTTAGTGAATATTCATATTTTGCTTATGAAAAAAATTCCCTATCCCCGGCCTCTGATGATTATAGTTGTAGACTTCTGTTCTTTACCGCATATGATCAGGGGTAAATATTGAAACAAATCATGTTTTTTGTAAACGAAAAAACATTAAAAATAACCGAAACTATTTGATAAAGTAAATTCTTTTTTTTTTTCATTTTGTTTGACTTAACTTTTTTTAAGGGGAAGAAGCTTTTTGTTAAAAACTTTTTTAATTAAAGTAAAATTTGTATTTGTTCTTGTCTAATACATGAGTATAGTATGTATGTATATTTAAATGGAAAAATATTTAAAATAGAATATATAGAAAAAATCATCTGTAATTTTTAAACGCAAATAATCCATAAAATTGCAAATGTTTATATTTTACATAAAAAATCTACTTTCATATGAAAAATTCTAAAATTCTAAATTGAGAAAATATTACAAAATTGCTATCATTCATATTTTCTATAACAAAATATGAAGGGGACCTTATAGGAGGGATAGGGTAAATCGATTCTGATAAATTGGTAAAGAGAATTTCGATCAATACCAAATTAACCTTACCTATAAGAAATATTTGTGAGCAATTTCAACTCTCTAACTCTTTCCGTTCAGACAGACAGACAGACGACGGACGGACGACGATAAGACATGGCTAGATTGTCTTAGAATTTAATAAGGACCCAGAATATATATACTTTTGTAAGTCTATATTTTGATGGTGGATATAAAAATTGTCTTATTTTTTATAAAAATCGATTTTTGTATAAAGAACCTAAAATCAGCTGTATATCCTTAAATCGCGATCCCATTGAGTAAATAGCAGCAATCTGTGATCATTGGTATTTTCCATTATAAATCTATTTTTATAAAAAAATCGGTTTTTATATTAAAAACTTTAAACCTTATGTAAACCTTTAAGTAGTACGCAAATATGACTATGATTCAGATCTTACAACATTGACGTGTCAGATAGCAATAGGTAAAGTGTCACTTCAGACGGTTGTACAAAAACCTTACCTTACCTTTAGCTGCCAAAAAAAATTGTCAGTTCACACTGTTGTCAGATTGTTGTATGACAAAAGTTGCCAGATCTTATATGGGTCTTCAATATAGGAGCCTGGGGTTCTATATTGAATACCCAGAAATATACCACCGTTTAGCTAATCATAACACAAACTCCCAGACAGAAGTCCGAAGCGCCCACAGGTCTTATTATATTAACCGACAGCCAGAAGGCAATTAGGGCGATATCAGGTTATAGAACAAAATCTAAGACCTTATTGAACTGTAAGAAAGCTTTAACTGAATACACTTCCACAAGTAAGGTTTACATCATATGGTTACCAGGCCAGTGGCCACTCGGGAGTAATCGGCAACGAAAGGGCGAATGTAATAACTTTAAAGGGAGCACTAGGTAGTTAACTTGACGAACGCAAAACCATTCGACGCAACAAACCCTGAATAAATATAGGTAAGAGAATCCCAAAAGACCTCTTGTGAAATGAAACGGTGGGTTGAACCACAAAGATCCTATTAGGTGATCCTCAGACGAGAAATCTCCTCAAAATGAGCAAGTCTGAGGTTAGTATGATGGTACGTATTCTGATTGGACACACAAGATAAGGAGCTCATCTATACAAAATTGGAAGTGCGAATACAGACGAATGTAGAGCATGTGGAGAGGATATTGAACCTCTGGAGCACTTTCTTTGCTACTGCACTTTCTTTCCTGACTAACACTGATTGGAAAATTTTTAGGAATTAAGTTCAGGAAACTGAGTTTCTGAACATTGAAAAGTAATATATTCAGTGAAATTTTTTAAATTAAATGGAGCGCACAACAGGCCCGATAGTAACCTAGGTGTATTTTTTCGGATTTGATGTAGTATATCTAATCTATATGCCGATAGAAGAGATTTATCTGAAAATGGTTCCATATAACATTTCCATATAAACGTTATATGGAATGGTTCCATTTTCAGATGCATAAGATTCACATATCTAACAATAAAAATTGTCAGACAATTATCTAGCTATGGCAACGTTGTAAGAAAACTGTTTTAAAATATGTGATCATACTTTTCATTAAAAGCGATATTTAAATGGAAAAGTTATGGAAAACTTAGAATCGAAATAGATCTTTAAATACCCAGCAAAAACTCGGTAATGACTTGTACTTACACAACTACTTACATTTAAATGAATACTACTTACCGTCTGAATAACTCTTATAATACTCTTATAATGATTTTCATATAATCATATACATATATAGCTTATTCTATTTGATTGGAAAACAGTAAAATTTCAGGTTTATTTTTAGTTATTTTTTTAACTCTCATTAAATTGTGCTATAGAATTCATACAAGTGATTGACACGTAAAACTGGAATACAAGTTCCTAGAAAAAAAAACAATAATAGGGATATTTGAGCTTCATGAGTTAACAGGAAATAAAAAAATAAATCGAAAACAAAACGCTGTTGGAATAATAAATTAAAATATAAAATATGTATTAAAATTTCAATAGATTATTTCAAATATAATCACAATTTTTGCAAAGTTATTGAAATTTTATCTAGCTTATTATCTTTTACCATTTTTCTTCTGAAAACTTGTTGCCTGTAACGCAAATAAATACGAATATGAAATGAATATGCAAAATTTATTTTATTTTTACGCTTTGCAATGGAAATTTTCTTATCAAAAGCTATAAATATTTAAAATTTACCATGTGGCTTTTTAATATGTAAGACCACATTTATATAGTAGTCATATTATAAAGTATTCATATTGTATATACTTGTTTAAAGAATAATTTTTGCTTCAAAGTTATCATTTCTATGAATTATCCTTGATATCATTTAAGTTTAATATACACATTCTGTGTGTGTGTGTGTTCTGCTGTGTGTTGTTGCATACTAGTATGATTTGTGTTTTAGTATTTTTTGCACGTCTCGTTGTCTGAAGGACACATACTGTGTTTCAATGTGTGTGTTAATGTAGCATTTATTTTAAATTTAAGTTGTTATCATTTATGTTTGTATGATGTGGTGTTTAAAGCGTTCTTAAATTTTACAAATATCTAGTTTATTTATGACAAATTTTCTATTGGAATGGGCAATTGGAATTTTTACTTTACCTATTATTACAAATGCTAAAATTCTACCAACTATTTTTAGCCAAAATAAAATCGTATTTTGCCAAAAGGAAAAATCACAACTTGTATACAAGCCTTACCAACAATGTGAAAAAATAAGTAAAATTTATGTAAATACACAAATGCAATTAGTGGGTAAGCAACAACAAACACAACACAACCATTATGCTAATTGATTTTACCTTAGACTACCTGTTGTTGGTGTATGTGTATCGTTACCTATAAGTATTTTGTTGTGTGTGTGGTTATATATTATATACGAGCTGTTGGTCACAATATTACCACTAACTGAAAAAAAATCCTTTTTACTAACCAGTTAAAAACATTTACTTAAACATAAAACTTTGTGTTGAAATGTTTATAAACGAGCACACACATACGAACACTAATGTACCATACATTAAAACAGACTCGTAAATTAACGCAAAGTACACAAAAATAATTGTTATTTACCTTGCTTTACAATGATGTTTAAGCACACTTTAAAATAAAATAAAAGTATAACTTCGAAATGTTACTATCTAACTTAATTTTAAGACAATATTTTCAAAGACGACTAGAATATTAAAATTGCACTTTTTAAAAAAAATTTTCATGTTTGTATATAAAATATAATTTATTGTATTATAATTAAACAGAAGACTGTGCATAATTTCAAAATAAAATCTTATCGGACTGCAATGACTTTATTATGCTGTATTTGGTAGAAACAAAAAATTCTTAATCCTTGCATACCTGAGTTAAGATCCCAGCAAAAACTCGGTAATGGAATGTACCTCCATAACCACTTACTTTTCAATGACTACTACTTACCGTCTGCATTACTCAGAAGTATTCAAATAATGACTTTCTTATAATCCGATATACGTGTTAAGAATTGTGTTTTACTAAAAAGAGATTTGTATGTGAAAACCATTATTTGACGGGCAATACTGCCCATATAAGACACCTTTCAGAAAATATATGGATACAAATGCAATTCAACATAATAAATTTTTTAGAAATCGAAATTTTTTTTAACATTTTCTTCATATTTGCCCAATTAGGCCCAATCTTCTATATATCTATATATATAAAAGAGTAGCGTTACTGACCGACTGATTCATTATCGCACAGCCCAAACAGCTGAACCTAGAATCATGAAATTTAGACAGTAGAAGTGTTTTTAATTATATAGATCTACTAAGGAGGGATTTTTGGAAATTTGTACATTTAGGGGTAAAAAAAAAGGGGAAAACGGGTAAAACAGGTTTTCTTAATTATCTTACCTAATATTAGTGATACATGAAAAATTTTAAATGCATATGTATCTACTCTTAAAATAAGCAGATGGGTGTCTGGTACTTTTTTGAAATTTGTACTTTTAAGGGGTGAAAATGCGTAACAAAGGTGATTTTGGTACCTTTTTGGGCTATTTATAACTTTTTAACTAATAAACAAAATAACATTTTTGTAAATATTTTGAATATATCCCCCAAAATTATGAGACACTTGTTTCGTACTTTTTTAAAATTTAGTCCTTTTTGGGTGTAAAAGGGAGAAAACTGTATTTATGATACTTTTTTTTAGCACATTAAGAAAACTTTTTCGATTTATTGCAGTATTCCTATTAAATTACGGACTAACTCTGTAATATTTATTGAAACTATATTCTTGCTATTTCACTTGGGAAAAAAGTACCAAAAATGAGAAAAACGGGAAATTTTATTTTATTCAAACTCATTGAGCAAATTTTTGTAAAATTTGGAAAAGTAGTTTATTTACTCACACAAAATAAGCTATTGGTATATTATTTTGGAATTCGAGTACTATATAGGACCAAATTCGAGTAAATTGTTTGGTACTTTTTGAAAGCACAATTTTTCTGAAAAAATTAATGCAGATTTGAATCGTTTGAGTTTTATCTTTGATATATAAATTTAAATACGGGACATTTTGTGAACTTAATTCTCTAAGCGAAAAGGTGAAAAATTGTACTCTTTTTATTAGTTCTTTCTACTAAGGTAGATTTTATTCCACTTTTGGTACTTTTTCTTTCTTCAAATGACACTCTTTGTATGTTCTATAATATGAATTCAATACACATTATTATTAAACATACACGGTCCTCATTGAATAAGGAACTCTTTAAGAGAGAACTTTTTAATACTTTTTATATCATAAATGGTACTTTTTGAATTTTCTAAAATATTCAATCTAGGAACATAAATTTTAACATATATAGTCTTGATAACTTTTTGGTACTTTTCTATTAGAGGTATTTTATAGTACATTTTTTCAAATAGTACTTTCGAAATTTTCTATAATGTAGAAGCTAAACGAATGAAACTTAAATTAAGGTCAAATTGTGAAAAAATATTGTTGTTTAAAAAAAATCTAAAATCCAACTCGGATGTGATCTCTCATATTTTCCACCAAAAATCGATTTATTACAAAACCTTAAGTCGGCTCCAATTGAGAAGAAAATCTGTGATTAAATAAGTTTTAACTGTATATCAAATGATTTCTTTCGATAAAGTGGACTGGCCTTGCAATCTCTATATCCCAATTTAAAATATCGTAATTTTCGTAAATTAGTTTTAGTAATTCTAATTTTAAATAACTAAGACGTATACGCAATATTTTTAAATCCTTGCACTGGTTATTGCTCATACGTGCCCAAGGCCCTACACTTTATTAACATTCCACTTGCTTAAATCATACATTATAAAATTATGTTATGTCCTCTTAAATATAGAGTACGACCATGATAAGCACAATCAAATGGTCTCACGTATTTAAGTTAAATATACAAAATTATGGAATTGTTATACTTACATTTAAGTTGTTTAAAAATAGCATTATGAACAAAAAACAAAGTAAACTCTTTTAAGCTAATTAATAATATCCTTTCAAAGACTTGGCTTACATTAAACTTTTTACATTTTTACTTAGCTACTACCTAAACTTAAAAAACTAATTTTAAATTTTAGGCACAATTTTAATAAAATTAAATTTTAGAGCTAATTTAAACATTTACAAATTTTAACAACTAAATTATGTATAAATACTTTATATAATGAGTTTTATTTAAAGGTTAATGTTTTTGTTATTTCTAAAAGTGGTGTCCTAGTCCTGGTGTTAAGTGTCACATGAAATTTTAATAATAAGGCCTATTTGCACTTAAAATCATTTAACAAATTAAATATTAATATCACCTCTAACTATTGCTAACGTTGTAGTAGTTACTTGTTATTACATTATTCATTAGATTTTAGACGAGTTTTCAAATGGAAGTGTAAAGTGGTGAGGATGATGTTGAAAGTGTTAGAGTTTATATTGTAAAGTTTGTGGTTTGTGAAAATGTATATATTTTTGTGTGCGAATGTGTAAAGTATGTCGGTGGCATTTATTAAATATTTATAACTAAAACAACTAGTGTTATTAGTACATTTTATTTTTTGTTTTAATATTATTTTTATTTAGTTTTTTTGCAATACAAGTGCATTCTTAGAATTTTTTTTTTCTTTTTTGTTGCTCATTAGTATTTGATGTGTTTTCATGTTGCAAAACCGCAAAAACCAAAGGCTTACTAAAATAACCTTCACCCCAATTTTGGCCATTATTGTTATAAGAGAAATAATGTATGATTGTTTGAGGAAACTTTTAGAATATTTTCTTTTTTTAAGTATTATGTCAACAAAATTTTGTGTAGATTTTGAGAAATGTGGAATTTAAAGAATTCCAAAAAGTTCTTATAGGCGTATACGTAATATCTGAATTACTTGAGTATTAGCCATAAAGTATACGCCTCTATACACGTATGTACATATGTAAGTATTTTTAACTTACCTCTATTTAAATATTTTTTGTTCGTGTAACTCATATTACTAATCTGTTGGTTTATATAAAAATTCCCTAACTACCATAACTTGTGATTTTTTTTTAAATTTTATTAAGTTTTTATCACAATTTGTTTTAATTATCATATACAAATGAGATTTTAATTTGATTTAACTTTATTTTTTACTGAAATATTCCAGCATTCGTTTATTCCCTGAATATTCTTCTAATAGAAAAATAATTCAATTAAAACTTTGTTTTAAAATTTCATGTGATTCTGCTAAAGTTTTCTTTCCATTAGTTTTTTTGTTTTACTCAAATATTTAATGAACTACAAAACAGCTCAGGAAGTTTTTCCGTCTTTTTACTATTTATTCTACATTAAATCCTATAAAACAATAGCAGCAGCAAGAAGCTGCTGCTGATGATGACAATGATAATGATATAAGGAGCATGAAAGTGTCATGATAAGATCTTTTGCATACATTTTCTTTCCCCTAGTTTTATTCTTAATTTATTTTATTTTGTTACTCTCCCTTCTATGCATTTATTCAGAATTATTCATGGTACGATTGGAGTAAAAATGTGCAAGTCTTCTGTTCTTTTTATTATTATAATATTAGTAGAATCTAATAGACGTTCAGAACTATAAAGATCTATGTTTTTCGCTAATTTTAAGAATACTGTATAATTTCTGGTAAAAAAAGATCCGTTTATATAAATAGCCATTCGATTTATGGTTCTCGTACTCCTCCAGTTTAAATGTGTTTCACTATCTTCAGTGATTCATAATTCAAAATTCCTTTAAAGTTCTGCTTTCAAAAAAAGCACAACTGTGCTTAGAAACATGAAAATGAAAAACAGAAAAAAACGCACTATAAGACAAAAATCATATGCACCGAACAATACTGGGAAAGAAAAGTTTTTTGAAAATAAAACAATATTTTATAAAATGAAATATATAAAGTTTTGTTGTTTTAGAAAACTAACTAAGACTCTAATACTTTACTGATTATGATGTTTTCCTTATGGCAATGTTTTTAGAAAAATTGCAAACAGAGAATAATTTTATAATGTTAGAAGAAGAGTAACAGTGGAAAACATTTTAAAGAAATTTTCTTTTTTAAATTTTGGAAGAAAATAAGTCGAGAGTATTAACAGTACTTTGGTAGAGACTGTGACTACTAAATTCTAATCTAAACTATTGTCTAGTCTATAATACCTACTAGTCTGGCCGGCATTATAGGCCATAGGACAGTCTATTGTTCCTGCTATAGTAGACTCTATTACTTCGAACATAAATTGTCCCAACTAAAGTCCTGTCTATAGTTCAGTCTATAGTCAAGTCAATAGTGCAGTGTGTAGTTCAGAATCTGTAGTCCAATCTATAGTCCAGTCAATAGTCTTGACTATATTCATACTCTTATATAGTCTCTATTAAAATCCTGTATATATCTAATGTTCCTACTATAGTAGACTCTATTACTTCAAACATAAGTTGTGCAAACTAAAGTGCTGTCTATAGTTAAGTCTATAGTCAAGTCAATAGTGCAGTGTGTAGTGGTTCAGAATCTGTAGTCCAATCTATAGTCTAGTCAATAGTCTCGACTATATTCGCCCTCTCTTATATAGTATCTATTAAAATCCTATACATATATAGTTCTGATTACGTTACAGTTTATAGTCCCATCAAAATTCTAGATTATATTAAAATTATAGGCGGGACTATAGTCAGAATCGAATATAGGTAAATCTATACCACTAACCATAGTCCAGCCTATAGTCTAATGTATTCTCGAACATAGTCCAGTTTATAGTCCCAAATCTAGTCTAATTTAAGGCTCGATTACAATGCCATTTATAGCCCGGTATATAATACTGTTTATAGTTCTAACTATAACCTGTACTCCAATTCAATCACGACTATAACTTTTAATCCCATCTAGAGTCTTTAAGCTTTTAATCCCATCTAGAGTCTTGAAAAAGACTGGTCTCCTCTATTCTCAATATGAAAGCTATTAAAGCAGTAAAAAGCGAAAATTAAAAAAAAAATCTGTTATCAGAAGCTGCTATTATTGGATCAATTAAGAATATTACGAAACTTCCTTTAAATCCGAATCATTATAATATGTAGTGATCAACTTTTTTCTCCATTTTTCCCACTGTCCTCCATTAATTCATTGTTAAAATTTATAAGCAAGTTACCAAGCAAATGAAGGAAAACAGGAGACAAACATACAGCAAACAACAGTTGGAAAACATAATGAAGGAGTCTTATGCAGAAGTTTATTGTTTTGGCACTTGTTTGTTGCAGCACTGGTTGCAACACAACAGCTAATGCTGTTGTTCTTAGTATTGTGGTGGCAGTTAGTTGCCTTGTCTTCAGAAGACAACACTATTGTATAGAGCTTTTTGTTGTGACAATGATTATATAAAGGAAATATATGCAAAATGCAAATCCAAGGATTTAATGTTAAATGACGTTGTTATTGTCATTTTATGCCGGAAATATTGTTGAGAAAAGTATACTACTGCTAAACATTACGTAGTATTTAGATGTGACAACAATACACACAAACAGGACATACTATAAAGCAAAACAAGACAAAACAGCCATCAAATGTTATGGTCATTTAGCAGCTGTTTCATTGGTTTGTTGTATATCAAAATTCATAATGTTACTACCAGATATAGTGAAAGGAAGTGGAGAGGGAGAGGAAGGACAAAACCACTTAACATCACACCATGTCAGTCTAAAGAGTACTCATGTAAATGGCATATTCATTGTGCTCCAGCAAAACTAGCAGTAGCCGTGTCAGTTCATGAAGTTTCAAACTTAATGAATGTCATTTCAGTTTCACATCATAGTTGTCTATTAAGAATTGTCTTCATTGCACAATGTTTTGTTCATTTGGTTGCACATGCTATATTCAAATGTTTGGTTTAAATGTAGATTGTATTTTTTTATAATTATTTTAATTTCCTTGGCCTCAGCAGCTGTTTAATTGAGGAAACATTGTTGTGTTGTATCTTCATTTAAATCTATTATATTTTTTATCTTTTTTAATTATATAGTTTTCGTAAGCAACTAAAAATTTTGCCTTAAGAAAATTGTTGATAATATAATGTTGTTGCTTCATTGTAAACCACAGCCGCCACTTAAACCGCTACCAACACTTCGTTAAACATGATTATAGTCATATAGTATGTCTGCCTACGTGTATGTGTGTGTTTGTAACTATGTGGCAGTATCAGTTGATATATGTTGCCACACATTTTCGTACGATTACCACATTAAGCCATACAGTTTATACTACATATTTATAAATTTAAGCTTCTGCTAACAGAAGCCACCTACAAGTTAAACAGTGTTTTAAGAAGAATTTTTTATAGGCTTCAGGAGTTTACAGATATTATGTTGAAAAACTGATTTAAATTTTTTACTACATTTTTATGTAATCTTTTGTTGGCATTATTTTATTATTTTTTTTAAATGAAATTCTTCATTAAACTAATTATTTATTTTTATCTTTTCTTTATAGGTACGTATATGCACAAAACACCATAAATTAATAATGATTAAGGTAATTTTCTGAGGTTATGTTGTAATTAGGATTATATGAAATTTATTTTATAAGTTGTTTTTAATTTGATAATGTCATTTACTAATGATAAACATGAAGTAATTAAATTACACTACACAATGCCATCAAAAGTTTATTTTTATAGGAAAATCCTAAAATTGACTGCAGTTCTTTCAACCTACATATAAAAGGGAATTTTATTTATATTTTCCATTTAATAAAATTTTCGCTTTCCATTAATTATGAATTAAGAGCCAAAAGTCTAACGTAGATATCTTAAAAATGCTTCAATGGAAAATAATCGCCTTCATTATAATAAGTATTTCTATTGAGTAAATCTGCAATCATTCATATTTTTCAAGAACTATTGGGAAAATCTCTGATAAGTACTTTTTCTGACTCATGAACACGTTGAAGATTTGGGTCCCGAAATTTAAAGTCTAAATAGTAATAACTGACAGACAGACAGACGGAAGGACAGACAGTTTAATCGACTGCGCTATCTATAAGGACCCAGAATATATACAAACATTGTATTGTAGGGTCGAACAATTATACTATAGGAATTACAAATGAAATGACAAACATATATAGCCTCCTGACGAAGGTGAAAGTTAAAAATCTTAAAATCATCTATAGAAACTTAAATAACGCTTCTATTAAGAAAACATAAAAAATCTGATATCCCTGATAAGGTTTTTATTTTCCATTAAAAAATAGTTTTTAAGAAATTTGTTAAAATCTATGATCACTCATCAAAAATCAATTTGTATATGAAAAATCTAAAATTTAAAATTTGTAGATACTTTAATAGCGCCTCCAATTGAGAAAATAGTAAAATTCTCTGATCACCTGATCTTTATATAATCTTTATATAAATCACATATTAAGGCTCCAGTTGATAAAATTCTTTAATCAATCAATTTTCAATTGCCAAATACGAAAATATAAAAATCTGTGGTCATTCATATTTTTCACAAAAAATCTAAAAAAACTTTGATCGTTAAATAACGTCTCAATTAAACTGAACCAGACTTAAATTTACGACAAGAATCAAAATTTAGATCACCTAGCAACAACTTCCTAATTCTGAAATCATCTAAAACTCTTATATCCTTCATTCAATTTCAATTGAATATAAAATTGTATAGAAAATTGTTGAAACATTTCTTTAGAAAATTGAATTGAACTCTATTCTGAAATTTTGCAATTGCAAAATTATGATCTTATGATCTTAACCTACTCAGCAAGTGGAGTGTTTCCTGTGGCCTCAGCGTAAATCCGCTGAAAACCAAACTTGTCCTTTTTACAAGGAGGTATAAGATTGAGAACATCATGCCTCCAAAGTTAAATGGAATAAGACTCAATCTAACTGATCATGCGAAGTACCTTGGGGTGTTCATTGATAGTAAACTATCCTGTAATATGAATATCCAAAATATATTATAAGGCTAATATAGCTATTTACACCTGTAAGAGAGCGGTTGGTTCCAACTGGGGCGTTAGTCCTAAAGGTATCAACTGGATCTTCAAAGCACTTGTTAAGCCCATACTAATCTATGGTGTTATCGTATGGTAACAGGCCCTACGAAACATTGTAATACTGATCACGGGAGCAATGAGGACGACGCCAACGAAGGCTCCTAATCATCTGACCTATAATTCTGCAATCAGACCAAATGCATGTGGTTTGTGGTCTAATAGTAAAGACATAGGGCACATACGAATAAAAAAAAAAACTTCGAAACCTTGCATCTTAATGTAGACTATTGCGTTGTGAAACCTCACTTCGACAGACGCTTTTATGCTAGGAATTCAGTACCTGTATCACACTCTACTAATGGTGTAACAAATGTTTACACTGACGGCTCCAAGAGGTGAAGGATGGGTGGTGGTTTTTACATTGAAAGATTTAGAATTAAATCCTCGTTTAGGCTACCTAATTATTGTAATATTTTACAGGCCGAGATAACTGCTATCAAACTAGTCGCCAACTGGCTGAGGTATTATCAAATATTGGTTGATGTATGTATACAATCAGAAATCTTGCAGGTGTCCTTACAACATCTAGGTTAATCGAATGCCGGGTGTCTCTGAATGAGATAGCGAGACATTCTAGGATAACTCTAATATAGGTCCCTGGACATAGTAATTATCAGGGAAACTGTATAGCTGATGAAATTACAAGGAATATGAAATCGACGCATTTACTGGTATCTCCCTTAAAAACTGTAAGTCACTGGTTCAGACTGAACTATATGAAGTGAAACCACCTGTCTCACTTCAAGGTCAATTTGGTCTCTATACAATGCTCCCAGGTCAAGCTTATTATTAAGCTTTCGTAGGGAACAGATATGAATGCTGGTATCAGTCATAACGGGACACTGTACAATTGGCAATCACTCCAAAATAATAGGTGGACCCATGTCCACCTATTATCATGAGTGGCTACCCTTCTTACCTAAACCTACCAAAACCATTTCTGAAATTTTGATATAATATTTTATTTTAATAAAGGCGATAAATGTATCAACTTTCATATAGAATCATACAGATAACAATCTAGCGACCTTCCAATATTAAATAATGTTACCATACTTAATAACAACATTCTTGCATTTGACCCTCATTTTCCTATATAAACTATTTAACATTATAATCACTTGTTTTAGTTCATACTTAATCCATAATATTTTTATATTAAAATCACTGTTAATGCAACACTGCAAAGCAGTGAAAAAAAATATATATATATAAAATATTTCCTCATGCATCTCAACTTGAGACTTTAACTAAGACACACACAAGACATGATAAATTGTTCACACAGTGAAATGCTGCTGCTGATGATGACGTTACTACTATTGCTGCAAGTGTTACGGGCATTTCAAATGCACTAACATCCTTTTTCTTCTAAGACATAAAGACTTTTTTATATTATTTATATACATACGCTCATCAGTAAATTACAGCAACAATAAGTAATAAAAATGAAACAGTTAAGAAAAGAACGAAAGATGAAAATAAAAAGGAACTAAAATAAGAAGGATAAAAAAGTGTTCACATTTAATAATGACGTTGAAGTTAGCTGGAGAGAAATGGTGGCACAAGAACTTTATTCTTATTATTGTATGAAAATAAATGGCAAAACGCAAAAAAAGGATTGTATGTCTCATTAAGTAGCTTGGCTAAGCATAAAACTAACAAGATTTCCGGCAGCATTTTATTCTTTTGTCCATGTCCGTATTATTATTACTATTATTACACAATCTATGTATGTGTGTATCTGTATGTGGTTGCTAACAACTTATATTCTTTAACATTTTAACTGTGTTAGAAATATTGTGCTTTTATAAAATATAAATTTATATTTTAACTAAAATTGCTGTTGTAAGCAAACTAATTTGAAATTTAAGTAAAAGCAGAAAAAGAAAAAAAACTTTCATAATCAAGTAAGAAAATCTAGGAAATAAAACACGCTTAGCTTAACAAACAAAAGACTTACACAAATACATTTTCATCTTTCATTTGCCTTTTCTTTTGGCAAAAAAGTGATATATGAAGACATATTTGTCTGAAATGAATATGAAACCCACTTTTTTTCTATTATGAAAAAATACAAAATCTTTTGCTATTGTAATTATATTTTTTATTGTAAAAAAAGTAACGACTTTGATTTATGTTTGTACTTTGTGTGCGTTTTTCTGTTGAAATCGTGCTGTAAACAAAACACAAAAGTTCATTGAACTCAAAATACTAACTGAATTTTAGCTATTTCCTGTTATTTGTTACCATTGTTTTGTTTTCATTCCTACATATCAAACAGTTTCCTGCTGCTGTTTCCGGTTAAATTTATAAGTGATTTTCTTTTTGGGGAGAGACATTTTAAAAACACCATATAACAACAGAACCCAGGTGGTATGTGTAGAAAAGATCTTAACTAATGGAATGTTTAAATAGCAGTAGATTTAATATTTCAAATTTAAAAAAAGGTCCAGCTATTGTTTTTATGTTTTTTATTCTTTATTTCGAGCCGGATATTTTGTTTAATACACATTGTATAATTTAATGAAACCTACAAAATTATATTAAAGGTTGTTTTTTAATATGTTAAACAGTTCTTAGTTAACGATTATTTAAACTTCTTGGATATTTTTCGGTTTTCGTGACTACTTAATTATAAATAAATTAGGGTAGGTCAAAAATAAAGTTCAGCCTATTATAATATAAAATAACTATGTAGTGCTATAAGGTTGTTGTAAAAAAGTAATTACAAATAAAATTATTTTGTTGCGACATTTTTAATGTTTAGTTGTCCTTTATCTTTAGTTTTATTGCAATATTCATATGGATGGATAGAGGGACAAACAGACAAGTAAACAGATGAATAATCAGGCAGATGGACAGAATATTGGACAGAGCAAAGTCAACTAAAAACAAGTAAGAAATTATAGTCGGGCGAGGCCGACCATATAATACTCTACACCTGTTACAAAATTGAAATGTGATTTTGTTTTCATAATAAAGCATTGTAGTTAAATTGTACTTTGCCTCAGATATACTTAAGTCATTTATTGTTGAATAAAATTGTGGACATTTAAGTCAAATTTTGAAGGGGGTTTTGTATAGTTGCTATGGTCAAATGAGACCATAATTATAAAATTCATGAGAGTCATCAAGGCTAGTATAGCATTTGGTTTTGCAGCTTTTTGTTGAGATACGAGTATATTAAACATAATTATGAATTTAAAAGCCCTATTCGTCGGATTGGGGGCTAGGTGAAATAATGGACCGATGTTAACCATTTTCAATAGACTTTGTCTCCGGTACCATAGAAGATCATGTGCCAAATTTCATTGAATTATCTTCAAAATTGCGACCTGTAGTTTGATTACAACGTTTACAAGCCCTATTCAGGGGTTCAGTTGTATGGCGGCTAGGTTAAATAATGGACCGATGTTAACCATTTTCAATATGCTTTGTCCCTGGGACAATGGAAGATCATGTACCAAACTTCATTGAATTATCTTCAAAATTGCGACCTGTAATTTGATTATAAGGTTTACATGGACGGACAGACTAAATGGACGGAAAGCTAAATCGACTCAGAAAATGATTCTTAGCCGATTGGTATACTTTAAGGTGGGTATAGGACTAATATTATTGTGCGTTACAAACATCAGCACAAACCTAATATACCCTCCCCACTAAAGTGGTGTAGGGTATAATGATTCGGAGCAGATTGGTTACATTAAGGTATAAAGAAGTCTTTCATGAATATTTGGATCAATATCTCAGTCGAATCCCACTAACCGACCAAAAAGCTCTTAAAGGATAAAATATATGCTTTTTTTGTCAAAAAAATAATAAATCAAAAGACCCCATTTAGAAACTTAGCCAGAATAGGAATAATTTGTTTTATCAAAATACAATCAAAGGTAGAGGATATGTTTTTTTCAGATTCCCGGAAGCCATATGTACATTACGGGCACTAAAATTCATAAAAAAATTATTTTAATGCATTTATAAAACAAAAGTCCCTTTTTACTCTAACTGACATTTTCAGCAAAAAGGCAAACTATTTTGTTCATTCTAGGAAGTTAGGCACAAAATGAAAAAAAAAAAACAAATTTAGTACTTTTAAAGATCAAAGTGAAATTTTAAAATAAAAACTATGAATTTAAATCATAAACAGAAACACGTGTAAGAATTTTTTTTAAACACAAAAACAAAAATTCTGTTATAAAACGCAATATCCTTAATTATTTTATCTTTAATTTTTTCCAGTTTCTATAAAATATTAAACAAAGCAATTTGCTTAAAATAAATGTACAAACCTACCTTGAACATTTAAAAATTTCTACATTTACCTTCAACAAAGTTTGTAACCAACACCCTCTATAGTACTTATACTTTCAACTAATTCAATTTATCTCATTTCTGACATATTATCAACTGACACCAAAAGTGCAAAACAATAAATAACAAAATAAAACAAAACTTTTTTCAATAACTATTAAAAAAAAACTTGTTGTAACTGAGTGGTTTTCAAAACTTTTATTCTAACGTTAAAAACAACAAAAACAAATGTCATATGTTTTGTACAAATTTCTAACATATGCAAATATGAAGTGCATTTATTTCCTCGACAAATATATAATAGGAGAAAGTGGTAAAAAATATACTTATTTTGAAATGTAAATGATGAATGACACTTTTTTGCGAACATTTATACGAAAATTATGGGAGAACGTAAGACACTTATTTATATTTATTAGAAATATGAAATGCTAACAAAAATGCTTTTTAGAAAATCTTTAAACTAAACGTCGTTTCAATTTAGTTTTTGGACACAAATTTCAAATTTTCGTTATTTTTAAACTTTAATTGCGTTTAACCCATCTCTGGTTTGTTAAAAAGTTTTAGAGATGTGTAGAGTTTGCTATGTGTTGAAGTGATGTCCACAACAATAAGTGTTTTATTATTATTGAGTTATCGTACACGCGCAAGAAAAATTATATTGTTTATGTCTAGTCTATAGTCTAGTCTTATAGTCTAGTCTATTAGTCTAGTCTATACGTCTAGTCTATAGTCTAGTCTATAGTCTAGTCTTAGTCTAGTCTATAGTCTAGTCTATAGTCTAGTCTATAGTCTAGTCTATAGTCTAGTCTATAGTTAGTCTATAGTCTAGTCTATAGTCTAGTCTATAGTCTAGTCTATAGTCTAGTCTATAGTCTAGTCTATAGTCTAGTCTATAGTCTAGTCTATAGTCTAGTCTATAGTCTAGTCTATAGTCTAGTCTATAGTCTAGTCTATAGTCTAGTCTATAGTCTAGTCTATAGTCTAGTCTATAGTCTAGTCTATAGTCTAGTCTATAGTCTAGTCTATAGTCTAGTCTATAGTCTAGTCTAGTCTATAGTCTAGTCTATAGTCTAGTCTAGTCTATAGTCTAGTCTATAGTCTAGTCTATAGTCTAGTCTATAGTCTAGTCTATAGTCTAGTCTATAGTCTAGTCTATAGTCTAGTCTATAGTCTAGTCTATAGTCTAGTCTATAGTCTAGTCTATAGTCTAGTCTATAGTCTAGTCTATAGTCTATCCTATAGTCTAGTCTATAGTCAGTCTATAGTCTATCCTATAGTCTAGTCTATAGTCTAGTCTATAGTCTAGTCTATAGTCTAGTCTATAGTCTAGTCTATAGTCTATCCTATAGTCTAGTCTATAGTCTAGTCTATAGTCATCCTATAGTCTATCCTATAGTCTAGTCTATAGTCTAGTCTATAGTCTAGTCTATAGTCTAGTCTATAGTCTAGTCTATAGTCTATAGTCTAGTCTATAGTCTAGTCTATAGTCTAGTATAGTCTAGTCTATAGTCTAGTCTATAGTCTAGTCTATAGTCTAGTCTATAGTCTAGTCTATAGTCTAGTCTATAGTCTAGTCTATAGTCTAGTCTATAGTCTAGTCTATAGTCTAGTCTATAGTCTAGTCTATAGTCTAGTCTATAGTCTAGTCTATAGTCTAGTCTATAGTCTAGTCTATAGTCTAGTCTATAGTCTAGTCTATAGTCTAGTCTATAGTCTAGTCTATAGTCTAGTCTATAGTCTAGTCTATAGTCTAGTCTATAGTCTAGTCTATAGTCTAGTCTATAGTCTAGTCTATAGTCTAGTCTAAGTCTAGTCTATAGTCTAGTCTATAGTCTAGTCTATAGTCTAGTCTATAGTCTAGTCTATAGTCTAGTCTATAGTCTAGTCTATAGTCTAGTCTATAGTCTAGTCTAGTCTATAGTCTAGTCTATAGTCTAGTCTATAGTCTATTAGTATAGTCTATAGTCTAGTCTATAGTCTAGTCTATAGTCTAGTCTATAGTCTAGTCTATAGTCTAGTCTATAGTCTAGTCTATAGTCTAGTCTATAGTCTAGTCTATAGTCTAGTCTATAGTCTAGTCTATAGTCTAGTCTATAGTCTAGTCTATAGTCTAGTCTATAGTCTAGTCTATAGTCTAGTATATAGTCTAGTCTATAGTCTAGTCTATAGTCTAGTCTATAGTCTAGTCTATAGTCTAGTCTATAGTCTAGTCTATAGTCTAGTCTATAGTCTAGTCTATAGTCTAGTCTATAGTCTAGTCTATAGTCTAGTCTATAGTCTAGTCTATAGTCTAGTCTATAGTCTAGTCTATAGTCTAGTCTATGTCTAGTCTATAGTCTAGTCTATAGTCTAGTCTATAGTCTAGTCTATAGTCTAGTCTATAGTCTAGTCTATAGTCTAGTCTATAGTCTAGTCTATAGTCTAGTCTATAGTCTAGTCTATAGTCTAGTCTATAGTCTAGTCTATAGTCTAGTCTATAGTCTAGTCTATAGTCTAGTCTATAGTCTAGTCTATAGTCTAGTCTATAGTCTAGTCTATAGTCTAGTCTATAGTCTAGTCTATAGTCTAGTCTATAGTCTAGTCTATAGTCTAGTCTATAGTCTAGTCTATAGTCTAGTCTATAGTCTAGTCTATAGTCTAGTCTATAGTCTAGTCTATAGTCTAGTCTATAGTCTAGTCTATAGTCTAGTCTATAGTCTAGTCTATAGTCTAGTCTATAGTCTAGTCTATAGTCTAGTCTATAGTCTAGTCTAGTCTATAGTCTAGTCTATAGTCTAGTCTCTAGTCTAGTCTATAGTCTAGTCTATAGTCTAGTCTATAGTCTAGTCTATAGTCTAGTCTATAGTCTAGTCTATAGTCTAGTCTATAGTCTAGTCTATAGTCTAGTCTATAGTCTAGTCTATAGTCTAGTCTATAGTCTAGTCTATAGGCTAGTCTATAGTCTAGTCTATAGTCTAGTCTATAGTCTAGTCTATAGTCTAGTCTATAGTCTAGTCTATAGTCTAGTCTATAGTCTAGTCTATAGTCTAGTCTATAGTCTAGTCTATAGTCTAGTCTATAGTCTAGTCTATAGTCTAGTCTATAGTCTAGTCTATAGTCTAGTCTATAGTCTAGTCTATAGTCTAGTCTATAGTCTAGTCTATAGTCTAGTCTTAGTCTAGTCTATAGTCTAGTCTATAGTCTAGTCTATAGTCTAGTCGTATAGTCTAGTCTATAGTCTAGTCTATAGTCTAGTCTATAGTCTAGTCTATAGTCTAGTCTATAGTCTAGTCTATAGTCTAGTCTATAGTCTAGTCTATAGTCTAGTCTATAGGTCTAGTCTATAGTCTAGTCTATAGTCTAGTCTATAGTCTAGTCTATAGTCTAGTCTATAGTCTAGTCTATAGTCTAGTCTATAGTCTAGTCTATAGTCTAGTCTATAGTCTAGTCTATAGTCTAGTCTATAGTCTAGTCTATAGTCTAGTCTATAGTCTAGTCTATAGTCTAGTCTATAGTCTAGTCTAGTAAGTTATAGTCTAGTCTAGTCTATAGTCTAGTCTATAGTCTAGTCTATAGTCTAGTCTATGTCTAGTCTATAGTCTAGTCTATAGTCTAGTCTATAGTCTAGTCTATAGTCTAGTCTATAGTCTAGTCTATAGTCTATATAGTCTAGTCTATAGTCTAGTCTATAGTCTAGTCTATAGTCTAGTCTATAGTCTAGTCTATAGTCTAGTCTATAGTCTAGTCTATAGTCTAGTCTATAGTCTAGTCTATAGTCTAGTCTATAGTCTAGTCTATAGTCTAGTCTATAGTCTAGTCTATAGTCTAGTCTATAGTCTAGTCTATAGTCTAGTCTATAGTCTAGTCTATAGTCTAGTCTATAGTCTAGTCTATAGTCTAGTCTATAGTCTAGTCTATAGTCTAGTCTATAGTCTAGTCTATAGTCTAGTCTATAGTCTAGTCTATAGTCTAGTCTATAGTCTAGTCTATAGTCTAGTCTATAGTCTAGTCTATAGTCTAAGTCTATAGTCTAGTCTATAGTCTAGTCTATAGTCTAGTCTATAGTCTAGTCTATAGTCTAGTCTATAGTCTAGTCTATAGTCTAGTCTATAGTCTAGTCTATAGTCTAGTCTATAGTCTAGTCTATAGTCTAGTCTATAGTCTAGTCTATAGTCTAGTCTATAGTCTAGTCTATAGTCTAGTCTATAGTCTAGTCTATAGTCTAGTCTATAGTCTAGTCTATAGTCTAGTCTATAGTCTAGTCTATAGTCTAGTCTATAGTCTAGTCTATAGTCTAGGCTATAGTCTAGTATATAGTCTAGTCTATAGTCTAGTCTATAGTCTAGTCTATAGTCTAGGCTATAGTCTAGTCTATAGTCTAGGCTATAGTCTAGTCTATAGTCTAGTCTATAGTCTAGTCTATAGTGTAGTCTATAGTCTAGTCTATAGTCTAGTCTATAGTCTATGTCTAGGCTATATCTAGTCTATGTCTAGTCCATGTCAAACACTAATTTTCTCTGCGTGTATGTATTGTACAACACAGTATTTAGTGTTCAAAACATTCTATAGTCTTTGTCTAGTCTATAGTCTATAGTCTAGTCTATAGTCTAGTTTATAGTCTAGGCTATAGTCTAGTCTATAGTCTAGGCTATAGTCTAGTCTATAGTCTAGGCTATAGTCTAGTATATAGTCTAGTCTATAGTCTAGTCTATAGTCTAGTCTATAGTCTAGTCTATAGTCTAGTCTATAGTCTAGTCTATAGTCTAGTCTATAGTCTAGTCTATAGTCTAGGCTATAGTCTAGTCTATAGTCTAGTCTATAGTCTAGTCTATAGTCTAGTATATAGTCTAGTCTATGTCTAGGCTATATCTAGTCTATGTCTAGTCCATGTCAAACACTAATTTTCTCTGCGTGTATGTATTGTACAACACAGTATTTAGTGTTGAAAACATTCTCTAACAATTCAAGATAATTCAGTTTTACTCATTATTATACCCTCCACCACCATCAGTGGTGATAGAGGGTATATATAACTTTGTCATTCCGTGTGTAACACCAAGAAATATTCATCTGAGACCCAACAAAGTATATATATTCTGGGTCTAGTCTATAGTCTAGGCTATAGTCTAGTATATAGTCTAGTCTATAGTCTAGTCTATAGTCTAGTCTATAGTCTAGTCTATAGTCTAGTCTATAGTCTAGTCTATAGTCTAGTCTATAGTCTAGTCTATAGTCTAGTCTATAGTCTAGTCTATAGTCTAGTCTATAGTCTAGTCTATAGTCTAGTCTATAGTCTAGTCTATAGTCTAGTCTATAGTCTAGTCTATAGTCTAGTCTATAGTCTAGTCTATAGTCTAGTCTATAGTCTAGTCTATAGTCTAGTCTATAGTCTAGTCTATAGTCTAGTCTATAGTCTAGTCTATAGTCTAGTCTATAGTCTATCTATAGTCTAGTCTATAGTCTAGTCTATAGTCTAGTCTATAGTCTAGTCTATAGTCTAGTCTATAGTCTAGTCTATAGTCTAGTCTATAGTCTAGTCTATAGTCTAGTCTATAGTCTAGTCTATAGTCTAGTCTATAGTCTAGTCTATAGTCTAGTCTATAGTCTAGTCTATAGTCTAGTCTATAGTCTAGTCTATAGTCTAGTCTATAGTCTAGTCTATAGTCTAGTCTATAGTCTAGTCTATAGTCTAGTCTATAGTCTAGTCTATAGTCTAGTCTATAGTCTAGTCTATAGTCTAGTCTATAGTCTAGTCTATAGTCTAGTCTATAGTCTAGTCTATAGTCTAGTCTATAGTCTAGTCTATAGTCTAGTCTATAGTCTAGTCTATAGTCTAGTCTATAGTCTAGTCTATAGTCTAGTCTATAGTCTAGTCTATAGTCTAGTCTATAGTCTAGTCTATAGTCTAGTCTATAGTCTAGTCTATAGCTAGTCTAGTCTATAGTCTAGTCTATAGTCTAGTCTATAGTCTAGTCTATAGTCTAGTCTATAGTCTAGTCTATAGTCTAGTCTATAGTCTAGTCTATAGTCTAGTCTATAGTCTAGTCTATAGTCTAGTCTATAGTCTAGTCTATAGTCTAGTCTATAGTCTAGTCTATAGTCTAGTCTATAGTCTAGTCTATAGTCTAGGCTATAGTCTAGTATATAGTCTAGTCTATAGTCTAGTCTATAGTCTAGGCTATAGTCTAGTCTATAGTCTAGTCTATAGTCTAGGCTATAGTCTAGTCTATAGTCTAGTCTATAGTGTAGTCTATAGTCTAGTCTATAGTCTAGTCTATAGTCTAGTCTATAGTCTAGTCTATAGTCTAGTCTATAGTCTAGTCTATAGTCTAGTATATAGTCTAGTCTAGTCTATGTCTAGGCTATATCTAGTCTATGTCTAGTCCATGTCAAACACTAATTTTCTCTGCGTGTATGTATTGTACAACACAGTATTTAGTGTTCAAAACATTCTATAGTCTTTGTCTAGTCTATAGTCTATAGTCTAGTCTATAGTCTAGTTTATAGTCTAGGCTATAGTCTAGTCTATAGTCTAGGCTATAGTCTAGTCTATAGTCTAGGCTATAGTCTAGTATATAGTCTAGTCTATAGTCTAGTCTATAGTCTAGTCTATAGTCTAGTCTATAGTCTAGTCTATAGTCTAGTCTATAGTCTAGTCTATAGTCTAGTCTATAGTCTAGGCTATAGTCTAGTCTATAGTCTAGTCTATAGTCTAGTCTATAGTCTAGTATATAGTCTAGTCTATGTCTAGGCTATATCTAGTCTATGTCTAGTCCATGTCAAACACTAATTTTCTCTGCGTGTATGTATTGTACAACACAGTATTTAGTGTTGAAAACATTCTCTAACAATTCAAGATAATTCAGTTTTACTCATTATTATACCCTCCACCACCATCAGTGGTGATAGAGGGTATATATAACTTTGTCATTCCGTGTGTAACACCAAGAAATATTCATCTGAGACCCAACAAAGTATATATATTCTGGGTCCTTATCAAATTCTGAGTCGATTTAGCTATGTCCGTCTGTCCGTCTGTCTGTGTAAAACACGCTCACGATAAAACGAAGCAATAGAGCTTAACCAAATTCACCCAAAATGTTCTTCATTTTCCTAAGTTGTTTGGTATTGCAAATGGGCAAAATCGGTTCACACCGGGAAAAGTTATGAATCAAAATTTAAAACAACCTCGGAAAAAAATAAGCATTTTTTACACATTCTGATATAGTTTTCTCGAAAACTATGCAAGATAATTCCATGGAAATCACCATACATTCGTTTCTGCACAAGATCTTGATCCCTGCTGAAAATTGCCAGAATCGGTCCACAATTTCATATACCTCCCATACAAAAGTACATATTCCCGGAAAATGAGTTTTTTGTTAATAACTTCCGCCACAATGTCGATATCTTCACAAAATTTTACAAATTAAAATCTTATGTCAATGGAATTCTCTCAGAGGAAAAATTTTATGGATCGGTCCATAATTGGACATAGCTCCCATACATGGTCCCCTCCCGAAAATCACTTAAACGCGCATAACTCATTACTAAATTAAGATATCCAAATAAAATTTGGTATAAGTATTGCCCATATGCATAGAAATACTACTGTGAAATTTTTTTCCGATCGGTCCATAATTGGTCATAGCTCCCATACAAGGTCCCCTCCCGAAAATCACTTAAACGCGCTTAACTCATAACTAAATTAAGATATCTATATAAAATTTGGTACAAATATTACTCATATGCACAGAAATATTGTTGTGAAATTTTTTTCCGATCGGTCCATAATTGATCATAGCTCCCATACAAGGTCCCCTCCCGAAAATCACTTAAACGCGCATAACTTATTACTAAATTAAGATATCCAAATAAAATTTGGTGTAAGTATTGCCCATATGCATAGAAATATTACTGTGAAAGTTTTTTCCGATCGGACCATAATTGGTCATAGCTCCCATACAAGGTCCCCTCCCGAAAATCACTTAAACGCGCATAACTCAGTACTTAATTAAGATATCCATATAAAATTTGGTATAAGTATTACCCATATGCATAGAAATATTACTGTGAAAGTTTTTTCCGATCGGTCCATAATTGGTCATAGCTCCCATACAAGGTCCCCTCCCGAAAATCACTTAAACGCGCTTAACTCATAACTAAATTAAGATATCCATATAAAATTTGGTACAAATATTACTCATAAACACAGAAATTTTGTTGTGAAATGTTTTTCCGATCGGTCCATAATTGATCATAGCTCCCATACAAGGTCCCCTCCCGAAAATCACTTAAACGCGCATAACTCATTACTAAATTAAGATATCCAAATAAAATTTGGTGTAAGTATTGCCCATATGCATAGAAATATTACTGTGAAATTTTTTTCCGATCAGTCCATAATTGGTCATAGCTCCCATACAAGGTCCCCTCTCGAAAATCACTTAAACGCGCATAACACATTACTAAATTAAGATATCCATATAAGGTTTGGTACAAGTATTACCCATATGCACAGAAATATTACTGTGAAATTTTTTTCCGATCGGTCCATAATTGGTCATAGCTCCCATACAAGGTCCCCTCCCGAAAATCACTTAAACGCGCATAACTCATTACTAAATTAAGATATCAATATAAAATTTGGCACAAGTATTACTCATATGCACAGAAATAATACTGTGAAAATTTTTTTCGATCGGTCCATAATTGGTCATAGCTCCCATACAAGGTCCCCTCCCGAAAATCACTTAAACGCGCATAACTCAATACGTAATTAAGATATCCATATGGTAAAAATATTACTCATATGCACAGAAATATTACAGATAATTTTTTTTCCGATCGGTCCATAACTGGTCATAGCTCCCATACAAGGTCCCCTCCCGAAAATCACTTAAACGCACATAACTCATTACTAAATTAAGATATCCATATAAAGTTTGGCAAAAATATTGCTCATATACAGAGAAATATTACTGTGAAATTGTTTTCCTATCGATCCATAATTGATCATAGCTCCCATACAAGGTCCCTTTCAGAAAAATACTTAAAGGCACATAACTCATTACCAAATAATGATATAAATAAATACTATTTTTGTTCATAAATACTATTTTGTAATGCAAAAAGCACTTAATGCTATTTCAAAAATTTTTCACGATCGGTCTATATTTGGTCATATCTCTCATACTAGGTCCTGCCCCTAAAAGCGCTTTAACCGTATTTAACTATTTGCATTATCAATTTGTGTAGAACAAAATTATATATATGTATGTATTTTTAAAATCCTTAAATCTTTCACACACATGCAAATACGAGATATCGCTAAAGCATATCTTAGGGCGCTATAAAAATTTAAATGAAAGTGGCGTTTCTAATGTTCAATAAATCTTGGAATTGTAGTAGATTTAAGCTGTTTAAATCTTGGGATTTTTCTATTTAAGACATGAGAAAACTTATTTCTACAAATATTTTATTAATTAGAAATGTATTAATACAAAAGTTGCTGGTGGAGGGTATTTAAGATTCGGCTCAGCCGAATATAGCACTCTAACTTGTTTTTTCTATTATTTTCTCTGTTCATTGTATTCTGTGATGATGGTGTAGTTGTTTAGTATTGTGTCTTGAACACAGATGTATTCTCCCATGTATCTGTGACATAAGTGGAACATTATTTGTGTTTTGTACAGGAAACAAGTGTAGAGTTGTTATCATTATTTCAAATGTGTTGTATACAGAATATAGCCAAAACAGCACATATAAGAGAGCCATACATACGAGTTTTTAAACATTGATAACAATTAATTTTATTTTCTACAGTGATGTTAACTCTCGTCATGCTTTAGTTGGTTGTGGGAACAAACTACACTCATATCAACACCTTGAAATAGATATCATATAAATTCTAATGATTATCATTTTCATTGGCTCAATTCAGGCTATTAAAATTGTTCTTCATGCTTGTGTATTGTTTTTAAGGATTATTTTTTTTTGTATTGGTTTTTATATTTTTTAGTTTCTTACTACTTGGCCTAGTGCCCAATTTAATTGTTAGAATGCTTAAAGATAGTTTTATTTTATTTATTATTTTAGTACTTTGTTTTAATATTAGAGTATCTTTTATCTTTTTGAATTTATACAATGTATTTATTTAATATTTATAAAAGTATTGAAATTGTGAGAAAATATTGTTACTATGTGCTTTTTGCCACATTTCGGAATTTTCAATTATTTTTTTATAAATAATTGACAATTATTGAAAATTATTTGAAAATTATGGTTAAATGTTAACTTTTATTTTTATACAAAGAGGTAAAATGGTAATTTAGTTTTAATACATAAAAAGTTTCCCATGAATTCGTAATCAAATTTCCATTAACTTTTTTCCACATTTCATCAAAATGTTTTTCTTACATATCAAATCCTATACAAGGACGCAGCATTTCTAGAATTCATTAAGTACTGAAATTTATCGTGATGTAATATAAACATAATGAGCAAATGAAGTCGACCACAGTATTCCTTTCATACACATATAATTTATTTAGGATTTAAAAATGTCTTCATACTGGCCTTTAAGTATTTATTATTCTAGATATTTTTTGGCAATTAGTTTTCATCACTATTATTTTGCTAACAACTACAAGCCTAAAAATATTACAGTAAAAAGGATAGTAACAGCAAAAAATTTAAGAAAATTGGGTCAATGGCTTCATAACATGTGTTTTTTTTCATTTTTTCCGTTTCTCCTTGTCTTTTTTGTTGTTACCATTGTTTTCTTTTTATTTGACGTGTTTTCCAACAAATTTATGAAATATTTCCTTTCAGTCTTTAATTCCCCAAATGGAAATAAATTCAATAGAATTTTTTATTTATATTTTTTCGGTTAAAATATTTGGTAAATAGCCTCAGGTTGTTCTCAATAATCCACAACTTCTCAGGAAATTATTTGAGAATAAAGAAAAGTTTCCATCAGCCACTGAAATGAAAGAGGTCGAAATAAATTTATTAAATGTTCTCTTTAAACTTTCTGTATATTTGGTGGTTTTGATTAAACGATGATGATGGAGTTTGCTGGTTTGTGATAATAACCTTAAATGTTCTTTTATTTGTTTTATTGATGAACTAAATAAAAGTGCTATTGGGTTTTGCGACGAAAAACGCATTTGTTATGAGTCTGATAACAAACAGTCTGTGCCAATCAAAAATGGGGAGACAAAGTTATTGTGTTTTTGTTTTGATTGAATTCGTATTAACAAAAAACATTTGTTCCAGATCATAAAAATCGCACAATATGTATTAACAATATTAACAATATATTTCGAGTCCTTGAAATGGCAAAGAAAATTAGGTCAACAAAAGTAGAAGGCAATAATTATTTTTGGAAATATAGGAAATTTAGGAAAGTAAAAATCGTTAAAATTTATTATTAATATTGAGAATTTCTCTACCAAATAATGCATAATTTAAAGAAATTTTCTTTTTAGAGAATATATTGCTACTCTAGTTGCGTTTTCGTTAAATATTTTTCATAAAGACAAACTTTCTTCTAATAGAAAATATTAAATAAATTTTCAATACGTTCTCTTTTTATAGAAAATTTTCAACAAATTTTCTTTTAATAGAAAATTTTCAATAAATTCTCTCTATTTTGAATTTTTAATAAATTTTAATTTTTTGGAAAATTTTCAAAAAAATTTTCTTTTTACAGAAAATTATCAATTTTTTCAATAAATTTTATTTTTGTAGATAATTTTCAATAAATTTTCTTTTTATAGAAAATTTTCAATAAAATTTTCTTTTTATAGAAATTTTTCAATAAATTTTCTTTTTAAAGAAAATTTTCAATAAATTTTCTTTTTCATAGAAAATTTTCAATAAATTTTCTTTTTCATAGAAAATTTTCAAAAAATTTTCTTTTTCATAGAAAATTTTCCATAAATTTTCTATTTCATAGAAAATTTTCCATAAATTTTCTTTTTCATAGAAAATGCTCCATAAATTTTCTTTTTCATAGAAAATTGTCGATAAATTTTCCTTTTCATAGAAAATTATCCAAAAATTTTCTTTTCCATATAAAAAATTTTTAATAAAATTGTCTTTTTATAGAAAATTTTTAATAAAATTTTCTATTTATAGAAAATTTTCAATAAAATTGTTTTTTATAGAAAATTTTCAATAAAATTGTCTTTTTATAGAAAATTTTCAATAAAATTGTCTTTTTATAGAAAATTTTCAATAAAATTGTCTTTTTATAGAATATTTTCAATAAAATTGTCTTTTTATAGAATATTTTCAATAATTTTTTTTTATAGAAAATTTTCAATAAATTTTCCTTTTATAGAAAATTTTCAATAAATTTTCTTCTTCATAGAAAATATTCAATAAATTTTCTTCTTCATAGAAAATTTTCAATAATTTTTCTTTTTCATAGAAAATTTTCAATAATTTTTCTTTTTCATAGAAAATTTTCAATAAATTTTCGTTTTATAGAAAATTTTCAATAAATTTTCTTCCTCATAGAAAAATTCAATAAGTTTCCTTCTTCATAGAAAATTTACAATAATTTTTCTTCTTCATAGAAAATAAATAAAAAAAATAAAATTTTCTATTAATTTTCGACAAATTTTATTTTTTTATAAAACATTTACCATAAAATTTTTCTAAAACTTTCCATTAATTCGTTATTCCATTAATTCGTATTCTATTCACAATTAAGTGCTAAACATTTCGTATTGAATTTTTCCATTTGTAATTGTTGTAAAAATCATTTGGAGCGTATAAAAAATAACTGCAAACTCGTGTTGTTTATTTACTTTTAAGTCTACACAAATTTATATGTCTTCTCCCTCTTTTCCCCAATGACTGCTAAATTTCTTTAATGACGCTGACATTTTTAGTCTGACGACTTTTGTCAATTTCCATGCAAAAAAATGAAAATCTAAAAAGTTTTCCTTTCTTAAGTTCAAATCCATTTATTTAATTTCTGCTCAATACTACACCACTATGTATTTTTTTTGCTGACTATAAACAAAGTATGTTAATTGTTAAAAACATTTAAATAATTTCATTGGATTGAGTGTGTGTATGTCGCTGTAGAACTGTCTGTAACCGTTGATTTTTACTTTGAGTTTTTTTTTTTTGTTCATATTTTATTCGCCATAGAACGAGAAAAAAAAGGAATAAAACCTATTGACCTAATTTTGGCACTACGTTAAATGACACTAACCAAACAGTAGCAGCAGTATGTACTCGTTTAAAACCCGCATACAAATTCAACTCATCCAAAAATAGAAATATACACCACACAGTTACAATGTTTGACTACTGCAGACACAGCAGTTTAATCCAAAAAATTGTGTATTTTTTTTCTCATTTCATTCAAATGGCAATAGAAGATACAATGGAAAACTTTTACTGTTTCTAGGGTCGTATAACCCTTAGATACTGAAACGAATTTGTAGTAGCATTGTGTATTACGTGTAAATACATATCTGTTTAAATAGAGCAATTTATGACAAACCGTATTTTTTTGTAGACATTTTGCATAACAGAACATTAAAGCTGGCGGCTAGACAAAATGCCGCAAAATGCAAAAAAGAGAAAACGAAAATTAAACCTGATGTTAGTGAACAGTTGCTTTTTATACTTTTTTTTGAGTAGAAAATAAATGACGTTTAATGAAGACATCAGTTTGTCAAAGATGAAACAATAAAATACACGCGATGTTATATTTTTGTAGCAGTGGTTAATGCGCTATAGTATTGTAGAAGGATGTTTAAAGTTTAAGGGATTGTTTGTTGATAATGACAAACGTGGCCATTAAAGGAAATTGTATAAGCTTTCTTCTGAGCAAAAATAGGAGTTTTTTTTTAAATTTGGAAACCATAAAGAAATGGCTAATGAACTCCTTTGGACAATTTTTTATAGGACCAATAGGTTACACTAATTTAAATAAAACACAAAATGTCTAATTTGACCTCCTCTATTCTGGCAGTTATTGACCGATAGAGCTGAAAATTTGTGTCTGTCCTAATATCCAAATGCAAATTTCATCCAAATCGATTTTTTGAGTTGGGTCACTTGACACGAAATTGACCATATGGATTGTCAATTTATTACCCATCTCCCTGAACACTCAAACCTGACGAATCCTTAAAAACTGTTCTTTCTTTAATTAACTGCTTGCTAGAGAGCATGATTTGCTCAACACAACTTTAAGGATATCATCATCATTTCCTTATAGTACTTAATTTATTATAAAGCCTTTTAAATCTATAGAATTTCCTATAGTGTTTAATGAAATTCGTTATTGCTCGCAAATTTTTGAATTTTAACTCGCTTGTGACGTTCTTTTAAGTCTCATAAATAATTTTGTAATAATATTGTTATATTTTAAGTCATAAAGTATGAGTACTGAAAATTTTAGCTTCTAGACATTCTCACGCCACATTTAACTGTCTTTGAGGTCATAGTAAACAATCTCATAGTAATAACTTCTATCTGAATAATACCAACACAGTTTTGACTGCAGAATGAATAATTACATGAATTTAACTAGAGACGTCTCAATTTTTCTTTCTGTATTTCACGATAAGCTAAAGAATTATAAATTGGACAATTTTTCTGTTGAAAAATTTTGTAAACATTTTAGTTTAAAATAATTTATTTGCTTTTATTAATTTATATTTTACTGTACAGAAAATAACCTGCGCCCTTGCTTGTCTTGCTTTCTGTTAACTTAAAACTAATCTTATTAAAAATCGGGAAATTGGAAACAAGGAATAGGTCTTTTCAGTAGCCATGAGCCTTAAACAAGCAAAGTGAGAGAACTTATTATTGTCACCAAACTCTTAAAGGAATTCCGAACTTTTTTTTGAAAATTCAAAATTCCTCAAACACTGCTGCAGGAATATTTGCACTTAGTATTAAAAATCGCATTTACAGATATCGCGCAATGGAAGTATATCGCTTTATATGCCAGCAAAATATGTGTGACTGAGCAAGATAAAGGAAGTGAGTAGGGAGATGTGGAACAAGCAAGATCTTGTTCAAATCCTATTCGCCTTAAATGGGAAAATCAGGATAAGCCGATTTGAAAAAGCGAGTCAACAGGAATTATTTGAATGCTAAGGAGTAGTTCTTCTCCTCGAAAAGAAGAAAATATTTTTGGTGTGATAAAGGGATAGATTTAATATTGACTCGTATATGACGTACCCTAAATTAAGTTTAAAATAAATTAACACTACAGATATCATTTATCACTTCCAACCCAGCAGTTCGGTCGAATAGTCCCGAACTACCTTTTAACCTACCACTTAGGGTTAACCCTAACTAAAGCAGGCATGGGGGGTAATGATTACACAAAGTAATTCATTACATGGTCAATTACAATTACTTGTAATGCGTAATTGAGCAATAACCAATTACAAATACTTGTAATTGTAATTGAAGTTTTTCCAATAACAATTACTTGTAATGTGTAATTGACCAATAACCAATTACAATTACTTGTAATTGTAATCGAAGTTTTGACAATTACATTTACTTGTAATTGTAATTGAAGTTTCCAATTAAAATTACAAATTTCATGTAATTATAAGGAACAAAATTCACAATTACAAGTAATTGTAATTGGAAATTCTTCAATTACAATAACAAGTAATTGTAATTGGTAAAACTTCAATTACAATAACAAGTAATTGTAATTGGTAAAACTTCAATTACCATTACAAGTAATTGTAATTGTCAAAACTTCAATTACAAATAATTGTAATTGGAAAAACTTCAATTACAATTACAAGTAATTGTAATTGGTAAAGCTTGAATTAAAATTATTTCAAATGTAATTGTAATTGAAAATGTAGTCATTACACCCCAACCCTGCACTAAAGTGACGATTATCTTCAGACTCGTTTAGAAAGGGTACAAGCGAGAGGAAATACGAATTAGAGCCAACCAGGTGGTTGGACGTTAGAAAAAATCGGAGTCTTTTTCTGATGGACTGACTCTTTGTTGAACTGCTGGGAAGATTAGTCAACAACCTTATCATAATGAGGAAGAGAATTATATAATGTCTCAGCTACATATTCTGTCAATATTCGGACAAAACAAGATAACACTTTTTTGATGTTTCACACTTACAGATTTCATTTCGAAATCTAGTTGGTTTAGCTTGGAAACAACAAGACAGTGACCTCTTGTTTTCAATAACATATAAGAGCTACTTTTGAAAACTGACTTCCTTCATGGAAACTAAAGTAATTAGGCAACACTCCAACCCATACCAAATTAAATAGCAAATAAAACCCATTTAAATCTCAATTAAAATAATCGGGAAAATGTAAATCTGTTTATGTTTAGTGTATTCTGTTGGATTCTATTCATTCTTAGAGATTTTTGAAATGCTTAATTCGTTAAAAACAGCCTTGATCTCAAAAGTTTCTATATTCTTATATTTATATGTTCTATTTATTTATTCGTTTATCGTAGTGGAATTATTCCCTATTCTCTTAAAACAATTAAGAGATGATTATAAAAAGTATTTCATCTTTATCTTCTTAAAAATGTTTTCTTAACTTTCATCTACCATAATCTCACATTTGTCAAACACATCATTTATCATTAAAATATTATTCTTTAATTTTACAATAATTTTGATTTATAACATTACAATTTTATATGACCCAAATATATTCTTTTACTGCCTTGTTCATAAACATTTATCAAAGGTTTATAGAACAAATTTTGTATGAAAATTTGATTTATAAACCTATGATAAAAGTTTCTGAATAAGACCTTTAATGTGCAACAAAATAATAATAAAAAACAAAAGTAATAAAATGTTAAAAATACCCAAAAAAATATATGTTTTTTATTCATACACAAACATAAATCCTTGCAACGAAATTTGAACTCCAAAAAAAGGACAAACCATTAGTGTAACCAACCACTTGAAAAAAAAGTAAAGGGAATACAGTAACAACATTTTGCAATTTGACAAGGAAAAGATTTATTTGCGACAGTAAATCTCAATCAAAGAAAAAAAAACACTTTTCTTGATTGATGTTGAAAAATATAAAAAAACGAAAACGACAATAATACAAAAAGAAAAAAATATATATATTTTATATACTACAAAAATCATTGTACAAAAAGTAGGTGAGGAAAAAAAGTGTAAAAAAGGACATGTTATTGTTAAAGTTTGTATGTGTGTAACTTAATTCATCACTTATGAATGTGTAAACACATCAAAACATTACACATGTATGTAAATATGTTAATGTTTTTGTGATAGTAGATCCTGTAAACATTACAAATAAGCATTAGTACAATGTAGAAAAATATATATCGACATATTATACGGAGAATTCCATAGGAACTATGATACATCTTTAAAATGTAAGTCCTAGTGGCACAAACAGCAAACACTTCTCAAGGTGATATGGAACTTCCCTTATACCTATATTACACCTAACTATTTCTATGATAGTACTCACATAGTCATAAAACGGAAATTCACTTTACGTAAAGGGGCAAGTGGAAAGCAACATTATCGTCATGTTTATAAAATGGAACGATAGGACTATAATGGGTGAATATTATTTTTGATAAAATAAGGGAAAATTGTTATCATAAAGGTTACGTAAATATTAGACTGCAATAGTCTAGTATAGAAAATGAAGGAGACATTGTTAAGACACACTAGATTAACTAAGAGAGGGACAATCACCACCATTAGCGATTGCGACAGCCCAATGATTGATATCATTGATGGATAACGAACAAATTTTGGGAATGACGCATGAAATGTTGCATTACAGAAGTCCACACCAACTCTATATCCACAATAACATTAACGAATCTAAGGAATCAACCTCTTTAAAAAGAATCAAACTTTACAGATAGCTCAGCACCACACACCACAATGAGGTTCGTAGCAATATACTTCATACACATATCACAACAAAGAATCATAAATCAACGGGCAACTACAGTTGGAGTGACCAATAAAATGATAATTAAATTGGAGTTATCCCACTTAAATTTTCAATAGAAATATGATGAAATGGTAAACTAACACTTATCCAAATGTTTATCCTCAATCTAGTTACTGAGCTATAAAGTACACAACACGCGTTGAGGCGGCAAGGAGAAATTTATTTCATTTTAGTTTATTCTTATTCTACACAAAACAAAATCAGCTGCCGTCGCGTCAAAAGTTAAAAGAGGCTCAACTTTTCGCCATAGATGCGTTACAAACTATAGTGTGTAACTTGTTAAGTTAAAATACACTATTTCAACTTCTTCTGAAAGAAGCCTATAACGCGTTGCCCCGTACAACGCGTGTTGTGTACTTCCACTTTAAAAGTGTTTGATTAAACCTAAATTTTCAATCTGGACTAAACGTAGATTGCTTAGATCCACAAAACATCTGAAGTTTTAAATTGAGAAAAGCAAGAACATGGAAAACATATACTATTCCTAGTATAATAGATGGACGAGGTATCCAGTAAAAATTGTCATTACCATGTAAGGGGCTAAGATGCTAAAATTTACTTACACAATAGCATTTTAAGTCATTATTTTAACACACTGATGTCAATGGAGGCAAGTAATTACCATAAACGATTACAAGTAATTTGAAAAAGTTTTCATTGATAATCGCATGGAAAAACGTTTACAGATTCTATATCTTCACTGGCTTTCTAATGAATTAGAAAGTATTTATATAAAACATTATTAGTAAGACCTTATAAAACAACTTCTATGTAATCCAGACGATATGTAGTAGTCATTGAAAAGTATGTTGTTAGGTAAGTAATTACAATTAAAGCCTAATTTTTGCAGGGTACATAATTATATAGAGTTATTAATATCACGGTACATGCATTGGACTAATTTTTCCGAAATTTCTAAATAATATGGAATTTAGAGGTATGTAGCCACAATTCTACAGTGACTAATATATGGAACTATATAATACATACAATTATGGTAAAAAGAAGTGACCCAGGGAATTCCTTACACCACCCTAATAAACCTAAACTAGACACTTACTCATAAAAGGATCAAATTTACTAATTGTTTACCTTGTCCACAATATTTAACTATAATAAACAGATAAATAGATTATAAGGATTTATGTAATCTATCTAAACCCAAAACCCCAAACCCCTTAAACAAAAAATTACATTAAAACTACCAATAGCTACAAAAAGTAAATTTAACAGACAATGACGTTTTTATTGTTTGCCATTTAACGCGTCTTCATACAAGGTTAAACCAGTACAATGACAGTTAATTCGTCAGTAACGCGTCATAATGTAAAACAAATTGGAAGGGGAGAGAACAGCAAATGGTATAAAAAAACATTGAAAAACAAAGGCAACAAAAAACCTTCTACATTTCCTTTTTTGTTTGCAATAAGACCTGGACAATATTTCTTCCTGTTTTTCTCACCTCCATAGTTCAAAAGAAATAACTATTATTTACAACGACTATTATTGTCTACATATTTATATGCATAAGTATATAAGGACACATTTGAATTCTTCTTAGGCACTTACAAGTGGTTGTTAAAATAACTTTATACTACAATACTTGTATGTTTTTGGTATGCGAAAATTGCAACAGCTTCATTCACACTTGTATATTTGTAGTCTGGTCCAAAGAGCCTTACATAAAAATGCGAGACTTTTTGTTTGTTTTTTCTTAAATTTCTCCTTTCTAAAGGAATTGCTAAGCAGAGAGTAAAACTGCTAGAATATGTTATGTTTACAGAAGTGCTGAATATTTTATTTACAGTAACATGTTAATTTTTGGCGGGATTTTTTACATTAATTTAATAGCTACCACGTCATTAAGGTCGAGACTATTATTGAAAATATATGTGGTAGATTTAAGGCATTTAACATAATTGTTCTTTGGAGAAATTTTGCACACAATCTTGTAATACTTCATTTTTAGCTCCTTGTTGGTTAAATACACTGTGTGAAATTTTTTAAGTAATTAAACTTGAATGATTTTTGCTAGTTTTCCATTGCAAGCGTAGCTGGTTTCATTTAAATATAACCATATACGAACAACACAACGTGATAAAAGACCAAAAAAGACCAAAAGTCATGCAAAAAGGCCCCCTAAGATTTGGGTCCACAGTGTCATTATTGAAAAATTTCTTAGACTCATATCATGCAAACCGTTTGGAATTTTGATTTACTGTCTTAAGAAAAATTTTAGCTTTTGTTGTAAAGAACACAAATTGTGAACATATAAAATCAAAAAGCTTCGTCTTTAGAAACTTTTAAATTTATTTAAATTTTACTAACGACACCTGTACGTATACGTGTTAATGATTTATTGATATTACAAATATTAAGTATACGCCTAATTTAGAAAATCACTTGAAATATTTTTATGCCCTACACTAAACATCTGCATGGGTATACTTGTTCTTAAATTCACAGTACTGCATAGCATCAATGAAAATATTAAACAAGCATGTGCAGGATGTGTAGGTTCGAACAAATGAGTTATAACACACACAACTTGCTTAATTTAGGCAAAAACATCTTAATGATAGCAAAAACATCTCGAAATCTACGAGTGATCAGTTCGAACTTTTACGTTCAAACAGTCTTTATGCTTTGTAACTATAGTAAGGCTCTAGTATTGTTTTGAATGCGAAGATTTTCGGCAATTTACATGTACACAACACAATCGTAAACGAACCTCTTAACAAGGGCGTAAAAAATACAAAAATTTTATTTATTTGCTTCAAAGCATTAAACAAAGCATGTTGATGTCGCTTTGGTTCAGAAATTACAATTTATTACAAATTATGGAATTTATTACAAATTATGGAATGCATATGAGTGAAAAATTTTAAAAAATATTTTATAGCCATTAAATTATTTGCACTTTGTCGATTAAAAGTAAACTCTAAATTCTACTAATTGTATTTTATTCTTGTAACAATGCGTTTTGTTTAAGTTAACATAAATTCTATAAAATCACTCATAAGTTGTCTCGAAACATTTTGAAACAGATCATACATTATTCCGATTGGTTTTTCACTCTAACTCTATTGTCTTTGTTTCTTTTGTATTTGTTTGCTTTTACACTTTTATTGTTGTGTGTGGATGATCAACTGCTTTTTTAACTTCGGCCGCAATACAGACAGTATTCATAAAATAAACGAGTGACTTGTAAGTCATTTTTAACGCACTCGTGCAGATGTCTACCCTACACCACTTTAGTAGTGTACATCAGCAATATACCATGGGTTTGTGCTGATGTTTGTAACGCACAATAATATTGATCCTATACCCACCTAGGTATTCCAAGGATTAGAATCGTTTTCTGAGTCGATTTAGCTATGTCCCTCCGTCTGTCCGTCCGTCCATGTAAACCTTATAATCAAACTACAGGTCACAATTTTGAAGATAATTCAATGAAATTTGGTACATTATCTTCTATTGTCACAGGGACGAACTCTATACTCGTATCTCGACAAAAAACTGCAAAACCATGTTCTATACTAGCCTTGATGACCCTCATGAATTTTATAATTATAGGGTCTCATTTGACCAGGGGCTATACATAGCCCCTTCGAAATTTTACTTAAATGTCCACAATTTTATTCAACAATAAATGGCTTAAATATATCTGAGGCAAGGTGCAATTCAACTTAAATGCTTTATAATGAAAACTTAAACACATTTTATTTTTGTAACAGGTGTAGGGTATTATATGATCGGTCTCGTCCGATTATAATTTCTTACTTGTTTTAACTAAAAAATCGTATAAAATCGATTTTTTGATATTTTTATATGTTCAAAGTTTTTGTTCATTATGACAAGAGCTATAACTATGCCTCAGAGTGTAACTCAAAATTCCGAACGGTTTGCAAGATATGGACCTAAGAAAATTATCACTTTTTTGCAAAAATCCGAGACCTTGGGGGCCCATAATAATGACTTTGGGCAAAACTGTATGGGTGTTTTATTGTTGGAATTTTATCAAGTAGTGTTGTTTGTATATGGTTATATATTTTCGTGTTGCACTGTATTGGTTTCAAAATTCGGGCAGACAAACATTATGCCCTTTTGTTTCTCTTGGTACGATATTGCAAATTTTCAATACCAAACAAACCCAATTAACAGGGAACATTTGTAGGAAATCCTATTTCTAAGCTATTTTTATAACCATAATTAATGTTTAGAAGCAATTGGCAAAACATTCAACGCATTTTTTAGTCTCAAACTTGACTATTGAATATTATAATACCTATCCTATTCACTGGTCTATGGACAAGTCTATTACCAAGCATGTAGTATAGTCTATGAACTAGTTGGTTAAGTAGCCTTCTGAGCAGTCTATGGACTAGCCTATTCATTAGTCTGAGGACATTTTAAAGCGACCCATAACAAGCCAATAGTAAGATTCTAAATTTCCCTACAAAAACTTGGCAATGAGTTGTACTTTCTAAAGAACTGAACTTCCAGTGTCAATGTCATACCACTTTACTTTGAAGTAGTCTTGTAAGGACTTACATAAGTACTTATTTTAATCTAATTTCCGTTTTAGTTTTGATTAACTACATAACAAGTGTGGAAATTGTTTATTTGTAAGCGATCACGGTGACTACTTGAGTACTGGAGAAAAGAAAATTCCATTTTGAGACACACATTCAAATAACTAATCATTTTTATTTTATTTATTTATTTTTTTTAAACTCATTTAAATACAATAAGATTTTTAGTAAAAAAAATAAAACACATTTAACAAACTCTTATAAAAACAATTTATTATTTAATTATGTTTTATAACTCCAACATGTTTTATTTATTAAATAAATTAATCACTTAAAGTTTTAAACGACACCCATTTACCATCACCAATTTATCATTTTAAGTAGGTGTTAAAGTATCTGTGTATGTGTGCCTTTTTTATATTCATCCTTTCCATCCTTTTGTTCACTAATCACAAACAGAAGAGTTTAACTTTGCTTTATCCCAGGAGGTTGTTAGTTAAAAAGTTTATAAACCATATTTAAATTAATTTAAAATAAGTTTTAAATAAATATTTTGATTTTTACTCTAGCACCCACTACTTGTGTTTGCAACAATAATAATGACTGGTCTATTGTTGACTTGGCGCTAAACTTTTCTATAGATGGTGTCAATAAAATGTAATGAAAATCATATTTTACAATTTTGTACCAGACTTCATCAATTAAATTTGATGAAGTGTTATATTTATCTAAATATTGAATATTTATTATGTATTTGCAAATAATTTTTAACGTTTATAATAGATTTTAATTGAATAATTTCGGCGAAGTTTAATTTTGATATTGTAAATATTTCAAGAACAGATGTCTGAGAAAATTTTAAAAGTATTTACATTTATAAACACAAGCAATTTTAAAAATATGTATGTCTGCAAAATGTTTATTTAACCCTTGTTCTTATACCTTTCACCTTCATGAGAAGGGTATAATTATATACATTATTGGTAACATTTGCCATATTTTTCAAGATAATTTAACAAAATCTAGATATGATATTGAATTACAAATACTAGAAACTACTAAATCGAAGTACATGCATTTATAGGAACATTAAGCCACTTTTTTTCAATATATTTTTCATATTTTTTCATTTCATAGACCTGTCATTGAATATATTAATGATCAAAGATTTTCAATGTTGTTTTCGATTTGATCGCATCATCTGAATTTTCAATGGCAAATATGAGTGATCACAGTTTTCACTGTTTTGTCGATTGGAGCGTTATTAAAGGATCTACAGCCATTTTATGTTTTTCATATAAAAATGGATTTTTCATGGAAAATATGAGTGATCACAGATTTTCACTGTTTTGTCGATTGGAGCGTTATTTAAGGATCTACAGCCGATTTTATGTTTTTCATATAAAAATCGATTATTCATAGAAAATATGAGTGATCACAGATTTTCACTGTTTTATCGATAGGAGCGTTATTTAAGCATTTACAGCCGATTTTATGTTTTTCATATAAAAATCGATTTTCATGGAAAATACGAGTGATCACAGATTTTCACTGTTTTGTCGATTGGAGCGTTATTTAAGGATCTACAGCCGATTTTATGTTTTTCATATAAAAATCGATTTTTCATAACAAATATGAGTTATGACAGATTTTCACTGTTTTGTCGATTGGAGCGTTATTAAAGGATATCCAGCCGATTTTATGTTTTTCATATAAAAATCGATTTTTCATAGAAAATATGAGTGATCACAGATTTTCACTGTTTTGTAGATTGGAGCGTTATTTAAGGATTTACAGCCGATTTTATGTTTTTCATATTATGGAAAATATGAGTGATCACTGATTTTCATTGTTTTGTCGATTGGAGCGTTATTAAAGGATCTACAGCCATTTTATGTTTTTCATATAAAAATGGATTTTTCATGGAAAATATGAGTGATCACAGATTTTCACTGTTTTGTCGATTGGAGCGTTATTTAAGGATCTACAGCCGATTTTATGTTTTTCATATAAAAATCGATTATTCATAGAAAATATGAGTGATCACAGATTTTCACTGTTTTATCGATAGGAACGTTATTTAAGCATTTACAGCCGATTTTATGTTTTTCGTATAAAAATCGATTTTCATGGAAAATATGAGTGATCACAGATTTTCACTGTTTTGTCGATTGGAGCGTTATTTAAGGATCTACAGCCGATTTTATGTTTTTCATATAAAAATCGATTTTTCATAGAAAATATGAGTGATCACAGATTTTCACTGTTTTGTCGATTGGAGCGTTATTAAAGGATATCCAGCCGATTTTATGTTTTTCATATAAAAATCGATTTTTCATAGAAAATATGAGTGATCACAGATTTTCACTGTTTTGTCGATTGGAGCGTTATTAAAGGATCTACAGCCATTTTATGTTTTTCATATAAAAATGGATTTTTCATGGAAAATATGAGTGATCACAGATTTTTACTGTTTTGTAGATTGGAGCGTTATTTAAGGATCTACAGCCGATTTTATGTTTTTCATATAAAAATCGATTATTCATAGAAAATATGAGTGATCACAGATTTTCACTGTTTTATCGATAGGAGCGTTATTTAAGGATCTACAGCCGATTTTATGTTTTTCATATAAAAATCGATTATTCATAGAAAATATGAGTGATCACAGATTTTCACTGTTTTGTCGATTGGAGCGTTATTTAAGGATTTACAGCCGATTTTATGTTTTTCATATAAAAATCGATTTTTTATGGAAAATATGAGTGATCACAGATTTTCACTGTTTTGTCGATTGGAGCGTTATTTAAGGATCTACAGCCGATTTTATGTTTTTCATATAAAAATCGATTATTCATAGAAAATATGAGTGATCACAGATTTTCACTGTTTTATCGATAGGAGCGTTATTTAAGCATGTACAGCCGATTTTATGTTTTTCATATAAAAATCGATTTTCATGGAAAATATGAGTGATCACAGATTTTCACTGTTTTGTCGATTGGAGCGTTATTAAAGGATCTACAGCCATTTTATGTTTTTCATATAAAAATGGGTTTTTCATGGAAAATATGAGTGATCACAGATTTTTACTGTTTTGTAGATTGGAGCGTTATTTAAGGATTTACAGCCGATTTTATGTTTTTCATATAAAAATCGATTTTTTATGGAAAATATGAGTAATCACAGATTTTCACTCTTTTGTCGATTGGAGCGTTATTTAAGGATCTACAGCCGATTTTATGTTTTTCATATAAAAATCGATTTTTCATAGAAAATATGAGTGATCACAGATTTTCACTGTTTTGTCGATTTGAGTGTTATTAAAGGATATCCAGCCGATTTTATGTTTTTCATATAAATATGATTTTTCATAGAAAATATGAGTGATCACAGATTTTCACTGTTTTGTCGATTGGAGCGTTATTTAAGGATCTACAGCCGATTTTATGTTTTTCATATAAAAATCGATTTTCATGGAAAATATGAGTGATCACAGATTTTCACTGTTTTGTCGATTGGAGCGTTATTTAAGGATCTACAGCCGATTTTATGTTTTTCATATAAAAATCGATTTTTCATAGAAAATATGAGTGATCACAGATTTTCACTGTTTTGTCGATTGGAGCGTTATTAAAGGATATCCGATTTTATGTTTTTCATATAAAAATCGATTTACAGCCGATTTTATGTTTTTCATATTATGGAAAATATGAGTGATCACTGATTTTCATTGTTTTGTCGATTGGAGCGTTATTTAAGGATCTACAGCCGATTTTATGTTTTTCATATACAAATCGATTTTTCATAGAAAATATGAGTGATCTACAGCCGATTTTATGTTTTTCATATAAAACTGGATTTTTTCATGGAAAATATGAGTGATTACAGATTTTCACTGTTTTGTCGATTGCAGCATTATTTAAGGATCTACAGCCGATTTTAAGTTTTTCATATATAAAACGATTTTTCATGGAAAATATGAGTGATCACAGATTTTCACTGTTTTGTCGATTGGAGCGTTATTAAAGGATATCCAGCCGATTTTATGTTTTTCATATAAAAATCGATTTTTCATAGAAAATATGAGTGATCACAGATTTTCACTGTTTTGTAGATTGGAGCGTTATTTAAGGATCTACAGCCGATTTTATGTTTTTCATATAAAAATCGATTTTTCATAGAAAATATGAGTGATCACAGATTTTCACTGTTTTGTCGATTGGAGCGTTATTTAAGGATCTACAGCCGATTTTATGTTTTCCATATAAAAATGGATTTTTCATAGAAAATATGAGTGAACAAAGATTTTCACTGTTTTGTCGATTGGAGCGTTATTTAAGGATCTACAGCCGATTTTATGTTTTTCATATAAAAATCGATTTTTCATGGAAAATATGAGTGATCACAGATTTTCACTGTTTTGTCGATTGGAGCGTTATTTAAGGATCTACAGCCGATTTTATGTTTTTCATTAAAAATCGATTTTTCATATAAAATATGAGTGATCACAGATTTTCACTTATTTGCCGATTGGAGCGTTATTTAAGGATCTACAGCCGATTTTATGTTTTTCATATAAAAATCGATTTTTCATAGAAAATAGGAGTGATCACAGATTTTCACTGTTTTGTCGATTGGAGCGTTATTTAAGGATCTACAGCCGATTTTACATTTTTCATATAAAAAGGTGTTTTTCATGGAAAATATGAGTGATCACAGATTTTCATTGTTTTGTCGATTGGAGCGTTATTAAAGGATCTACAGCCGACTTTATGTTTTTCATATAAAAATGGATTTTTCATGGAAAATATGAGTGATTACAGATTTTCACTGTTTTGTCGATTGGAGTGTTATTTAAGGATCTACAGCCGATTTTATGTTTTTCATATAAAAATGAATTTTTTATAGATAATATGAGTGATCACAGATTTTCGCTGTTTTGTCGATTGGAGCGTTATTTAAAGATCTACAACCGATTTTATGTTTTTCATATTAAAACCTATTTTTCATGGAAAATATGAGTGATCACAGATTTTCACTGTTTTGTCGATTGTAGCGTTATTAAAGGTTCTCCAGCCGATTTCATGTATTTCATATAAAAATCGGTTTTTCATGGCAAATGTGAGTGATCACAGGTTTTCACTGTTTTATCGATTGGAGCGTTATTTAAGGATCTACAGCCGATTTTATGTTTTTCATATAAAAATCGATTTTTCATGGAAAATATGAGTGATCACAGATTTGCTCTCACTTCAGAAGAAATAAGAAATTATAATAAGGAGTATGGAATGCAAAACTGGAAAAGATGTTACCAACTTGTAAAGTGGAAGAACTATGTTTTATACAGTCCCTCACTTTAAAATTCAACACAAAAAAATTTCATGTAACCATAAATTTATCCACCAAATTCTATGGGGAATGGTCCATATTCGCCGCTAGCGTCCATATAAAGCCCCTTAGTTTTACGTCAAGAAATTACTTGAATACATGTTTCAAATCCATAGTAAATTTCAACATAAATACATAGTTTATTGTGAAAAATAATGAATATAACACTCATACAGGTTTTATGCTCAGTATTATTTAATGTCTGCTATAAAAATCGACCATTCTCATGGGTATAACCAAATATCGATTTATATTATTTTTCCAATTCAATACTCAATTAGTTTTTCTCTTAACTCCAATTAGTTAAACTATGTATGTATGTAAACTGCTATATAAGCACTTTTTATACCCCAACACTTTTAATTTCATTAATTATTTTTATACCCGAAAAAAAGGGGGTGGAAATTCTTTGGAAAAACTTCACTCTTGTCATGACATATTAAATAAATAGACCTAAAATAGAGTTTAAATCCTTTAATTGTTTATTTTATTTGCAAGTTAAACCCAAATTTGATTTTATTAGGGTTGGAAGAGGATTTTATTAAATTTGCTGCTAACTCCGCCTAAATGGTGTTAATGAAAGTTCCAACTGTGACTGCTAATCATTATTTAATTGTAATGGGATGTAATTATAATTAAGTTGAATTTAATTATGATTGTTTCCTTAAGAGGAACAGATTAAAATATGTTATAATAGGTAATCTGAAAAATATCTCACTTATTTTTAATAATGAAAATTTTAAAACAATCGGTCGATATCTACAAAACCAGAATTTGCAATTTATAATAAGCTCACGCAACCTTTTTGAATACTAGGGTATTCAAACGATTAACTTTCGATCGATAAGGTATAAAGCAGACATTTTCCAAGAATATTCTCAGCATTACAATTTATTGAAATTAGGCGATAAAGTTTCACGTTTTTGCGTAAATTCAAAATGGGCAATAATGTTCCACAGTTTTTTGTACGTAAATGTATATGGAAATATAATTTCAAATTAACATTAAATCTTAACAACTTAAGTTTAGTTAAATTAATTTTAGCTTTTAAATCGAAAGTGTATTTGCGAAAAACGCAGGAATTTAATTTTTCATATTAAAAACATCCCCTTTATCTAATTTACCATAAAATTGGATAAATATATTTAGAACACACTTTTTAACATATTCTCGAATTGTATATAACATTATCCACAGTGGATAATAATAACACAGCAATATTTGCTCAGCTTTACATATTCAGATAAAAAAGCAATTTTGTTTGGCTGAGCAAATTTTCATATCGGATAAATAAATTTAGTACCTAAACCGGACTTGTGTTTAGTAAGGGCAACAACCTATAAGAAAAATATACGTTGAATATTAAAATAGGTACTAAATTTTGTGCTGAATAAAAGTGAGTTTAGTTAAGACACACACCTTCAAATTAAACCCTTTCTTATCCAAAGTACTAAAAATCATTTGTTATGAAATTTAGATACATATTTTAAGGCGTAATGAAATAACTGCCCCAAATAAAAATTAAATAACTCCCCTAATTTGGGGGCTTATTATTTCATTATGAAATAACTCCCCAATATTTAAATGGACAAAATACCCAACGAGATGAAGTAACTTTCTTAACAAAATTGAGATACCTACCCATTTTTGGGATTTATTTATTTCATATGAAAAAAATCTCTAATTGATTGATTTTGTCGTTCCGTTTGTAACACATCGAAATATTAGAGGTACAAAAATATATGTGTATATTCTGGCACCCTATTAAATTCTAAGACGATTTATCCATGTTTGTCCGTCTGTTTGTTGAAAGCACGAGAGGCGCCATAAGAGCTGAAAATAAAAATATAATGATAAAATTCCACAAAAACGAGTGAGGATCGATTCATAATTGACCCTACCCCCATATACATATGATCACCTTCAGAAAATTACTTTATCTTTATAAATGTGTTATTAACATGAGTGTAGTTAGTGGTGAATATTGTCACAAACAAGTTTTATAAGAATATATTCTTCTAACAAATTTTGTGACTTTATTGCTTATTAAATATCATAATTTCCGACCTAGAGGTTTTGCATAGTTATACACAATATTGGTCTAGGATTTCACCTAGCCCCATACAAATGGCTCCCCTAAATACAGTTTAACGAGTCATACATAAATTAATTAGGCAGCTATAGTGATGAATTTTTGCACAAGTTATTTTAATTTACTTGATATATGACAGACATCGGGCCATATATAACTCTACCCCCACATACATATGTATAAGATCCTCTCCAAAGAATTACTTTAACGCTCATTTTCGAATTTCGACTCCAATAAGAACAACATTTTTTCTACCTAATTTGATAGATATCGGTTCATTATTGAACCTTTAGGGCTTGAGGGAAATATGAACCAATCCTCATAAAATTTAGGGTGCGGATTTACGATTACATAAAATGTATTTATGCTGAATTTCATCTCGACATTAGTCAAGTTGTGGGGCAATTTTAAGTCATATTTTGAAGGGGGCTAGGATCAAATAAAGCCCTAACATTACAAAATTCATGAGGGTCATGAAGGCTAGTATAGAACTTGGTTGTGCAGCTTTATATACATATATTTAAAATAATATTGAGCATAAAAGCCCTATTTGGGGGGTTCAGTTGTTGGTTGGGTGAAATAATGGACCGATGTTAACCATTTTCAAAAGGCTATGTCTCAGATTATGAGCCAAATTTAATTAATTTATTTTTTTCCCATAATATTCTCTATTGATAAGAAATATTTGCTATTGAAAATGGGTAAAATCGGTCAACGATTTCACATAGCCCCCATATAAATGAATCCCCCGGAATATTGTGTAAAAAGCTTCAAACATTCACAAATTCCTTGATTATGAAGCAAATGCTATAAAATTTAGCATAAGTCAGTTTTCGAACTCCAGAACTAAAATTCTTAATTATGGCGGACATAGACCCACAATTGATCCTATCACCTATATAAGGACGACCTCAAAAAATGATTATAATGCTTATTTTTAGCTTAAAAATAACTGTACAGCAATATAATTCAACACGGACAAGTTTTATGCGAACCGAAATATTCTTAGTAAATTTTAAGAGGATCAGTCCATAACTGACCCTACCCCCCATAGAAGGTCCCTATCTGAAAATGACTTTAACGTTTAGTAATGGCTTCAAAATAGGAGTACAGCGATGAAATTCAATGTAAACAAGTTTTGTACGAGCCAAAATCTCTCTAACAAATTTTACAAAGATCGGATTAAAATTGTCCCTACCCCCCATATAAGGTTCCCATCAGAAAATGACCTTAACGCTTATTAATGGCATAGAAATACGAATACAACGAAGAAATTCAACATAAACAAGTTTTGCATGAACCAAAATCTCACTACCAAATTTTACGAAGATCGGATCAAAAGTGACCCTGCCCTCCAAATAAGGTCCCCTTCAGAAAAACACTTTTACTCTCATTACTGGCTTAAAAATGCGAGTACAGCGATGAGTACAGAAAATTACTTTAACACTCATTAATGGCTTTAAAATGTGAATACAGCGATGAAATACAACACAAACAAGTTCTGTATACCAAAACTGATCCTACCCCACATATAGGATCAAAACTAACCTTTCCCTCATTAAAGGACCTCTTCCACACATATTCCGATTCGGCATAGCCGAATATAACTCTTTTACTTGTTAAAATTGCGATCTGTAGTTTGCTTACAAGGTTTACATGGACGGACGGACATAGCTAAACCGACTCAGAAAGAGATTCTAAGCAGATGGATATACTTTAAGGTGGGTATAAGAGCAAAAACAAAATATTTAAGTACTTCATATGTATATTTATGAATCTAGATCGCAGGTTTTTTTTTTAATTCTGTGAAGTAGCTATTTTTACGAAAAGCTAAGGAGCTCTTGATATGCGCAGAGTGAATTTTTAGCAAAGCTCTTGTTCGATATACCCCAGAGCAGAAAATCCTTGGAAATGAAGAAATAACTCTCCAAAATATTTTTGATTTTAGGGAGTAAATTCATGACGCTATTTTTTAAATGGAACTTTATACTTGTATCTATATGTATGTAATTGAATAAAATCTCCTAGTATTTTGTTACTGATAAACAATATTGAAATTACATGCTTTTACTGCTTTAATGGGTTTCATTTTCTATTTCAAGTTTTAAATTAATTGGTTTATTATTTATATAGTTAATTTATAATACCATTTTATAACTTTATCTAACTGGTAAATGTTTATATCTAAATAAACAATTTATTGACTCCTTTTTGTTTGAAGTAGAAGACACTTGAAACATTTTAAAGACACACGTCTACCTAAATACCTTTGTAATTAATAATACAGTCAATAATTACAGGTAGTTGCTCTTATAACTTTTCAAAAACCAATAATCTTAACATTTTCTTATCAAAAAAATATATATTGGCAAAAAGTGTACTTTTTCATTCATTCATAAATTTTTACTGTTTTTTATTACTTGATATTTGATATAGTCAAGCTATTACATCCACTTTATGGCAGAGTTATTTTGACTCAAGTGTTTGTAACGCCGGAAAATACGTCTTCATAAAAAACTTAAATAAAATTGTTTAACTAATTTGTTATAACTATTTACTTAATTTGAAATACAATTTATTTTCGTAAACTATTTTTAAATGCTTATATAACAATACTTGTGTCTAAATTATTTATGGGTTATAATGCCTATAGTTTAAACCCTGTTATAAAATACTGATAACTTCTTGGGGTTTCACAAAATTTGTTGAAATCATTTGATCATTTCATGTATAAAATTCTTGGCAAAAAAGTTGGTTATGCCTTTCAATTGTAACCACTTACTTGCCTTCAGTGTCAAAATAATGACTTAGAATGCTCTTGTGTAAGTGAATATTAGCATTTTAACACCTTACTTTGTAATGAAAGTTTTGAGTGAGTTATTTTGATTTTCATTGTCAATTGCTTACTTTATAATTGTTAATTTTTTATTAATAAAATGAATCTTTATAATTCTCACTTGGTTAAGAATATTTGATAAATAAGTACTATATGTAAAATTTATGCAAATTTCATACAAAAAAATGTTCATGAGATTCATGGAGCAAGTTTTTTTCTTTAAAAAATTCATTAAAATTCTTTTTTCGGTTAGTTTTGAATCCATGAACGAATTTTTATACATGGTTTACTAAATGTGTATCTAATATATTTATTAACTGTAGGGTATTTAACAATTACTTATAAATCACTTTAAAACCATAGCAATTAAATTATTTACTTAAGGTTTAAGACACCTGAACCTCAATAAGAAAAAGCAATAATGTAATTTTATCAGTCATGTGAATTATTATTGTTATTTTTTCCAATTTGTTTTATTACTAAATTATTTGTCTACAAAATATTTTGTTTCAATTACTTAATAAGTGTTTAATAATCTTTTTAATATCATATAGAATATTTATTGATTCATATTGGAATTTTATTAAATTGAGTCATTTAGGTCTACCACATATTTAAAGAAACAGTATATAAACAATTAAAAAATAATAAAAAATAATGAATGGAGAATTTTGTAATTTTTATATTAATAAATTGTTTAAATAATTTACAACAAGACGTTTCCTTTACCGGAAACTGTTATTTAATTGTGGCTTATTTAGATTGGAAATTGTCTATTTTACATTATTGGCTGATTGGCTAGATGTCTGACACCTGCTAGTATTATATGAAAATAATTTTATTGGTAGAATGATTTTTAATTTTTAATAGTGGAATAAATTGCTAGTGCAACAAGTTAAGCTAAAGGATTTATTTTTTAACGATAAGATAACATAAATTAAAAAATTTCTAGATATTTACAAGATTGTAAAATGAGCACTTAATAAGGTCTAATTGTGAACTGAGTGCTTAATAAGGTCTAAAAGGTAATATTTTTCTAAGCTTAGTTTTATCACAATCGATGAGATTATATGTATTCTTAAGAAACGATAAGGACCGAAATTAAATTTTTCTAAAATATTTTATAATGACCAGAAAAGTTTTATATTGAAAATCCAAAATCCGATCCAATATCGGTCCAAGGTTTCACATAACCCCCACACAACCCCCTGAGTATTTCTTAAATCGTTAATTTGGCAAAAAATGTAATGAAATTTTGCTCATGTTAGTTTTAAGTACCCATAAACTATTATGTAAAATATGGGTGACATTAACCTATAACTGACTCCACCCCGATAGAAAGGCCCAGTCAGAAAATTACTGGCCTAAAAGTACCAGTATTGCAATGTTTTATAGGAACAAAAATCTTTGTACCTACTTAATTTTATGAGAATCGGACCATATTTGATCTCCTCATACACCCTACCTCTCATATAAGATCCCCTTTACTTTATACTTAATCCTACACCCCTTATAAGGTCCCCTTAAATAGTTAAATGAAATTAGTCCCCATATGCACAATGTCTAGTTACTTTTTAACTAAAAGATATATTGACAGTTTTCACACAGAAATTGTCTTAACTGGAAGAATAACGATAACTATAGGTGGTGTAAATGGGGGTAAAGCTTATAACTAGTATTGCAATTTTTATAGAAACAAAAATCTTTCTACTTAATTTTATAAGGATAGGTCCATAATTGAGACTACTACCCATATAAAATTCTCTTTTGAAAATTAAGTTAATCTTATAACTTCTCCTACTTAATTATAAAAGCATCGCCGATAATATACCCTACACCCCATATAATGTTCCGTTTAGAAAATTATTTTAACTTTCATAACTACCTTGAAAACAACAGTATGGCAACAGAATTGGCCCTCAACAAATCTCCGTGTCGAATTTCATATGAATCGGTTCATATTAGATCCGAGACCCCATATAAGGTGCTCTTCAAAAAAACACTTGATATCATTTTTAACATTACTGTTCTTTTTAAATACCATAGAGATCGGTTTATGACCCAAACCCTACTCAAAGGCCATACTCCGAAAATAACCCTAATGTGCATATTAATACCAATACATGATAACAAAATTGAACACATGAATATCTAATAAGATTTGCTCGTGAGCATATTAGATTCGGCACAGCCGAATATAACACTATGGATTACAGACTATATTTCAGATTATACCCTAGATAATAGTCCAGGCTACTAGTGACTATAAACTATTATATATTCCAGTCTGTACTTCAGACTATAGCCTAGACAAGAAAATATACTACAGTTCAGTCTATAATCAATACTATATATTTTAGTATTGATTATAGACTATAGTTCATAATATATTTTAGACTATCGTCCAAGCTAGAAACTAGACTACAGTTCAGACTATTGTTCAGTCTATAATCCAGACTGTAGTCCGATATATAGTGCTGACTGCAGTTCGGCCTATAGCCCAGACTAAAGTTCAGGCTATAGCCCAGACTAAAGTTCAGTCTATAGTTCAGTCTATAGTCCAGACTATAGTTCAGTCTATAGTTCAGACTATAGTTCAGTCTATAGTCCAGACTATAGTTCAGTCTATAGTCCAGACTATAGTTCAGTCTATAGTCCAGACTATAGTTCAGTCTATAGTCCAGACTATAGTTCAGTCTATAGTCCAGACTATAGTTCAGTCTATAGTCCAGACTATAGTTCAGTCTATAGTCCAGACTATAGTTCAGTCTATAGTCCAGACTATAGTTCAGTCTATAGTCCAGACTATAGTTCAGTCTATAGTCCAGACTATAGTTCAGTCTATAGTTCAGACTATAGTTCAGTCTATAGTCCAGACTATAGTTCAGTCTATAGTCCAGACTATAGTTCAGTCTATAGTCCAGACTATAGTTCAGTCTATAGTCCAGACTATAGTTCAGTCTATAGTCCAGACTATAGTTCAGTCTATAGTCCAGACTATAGTTCAGTCTATAGTCCAGACTATAGTCCAGACTGTAGTCCAGACTGTGGTACATACAAAACCTAGACTATAGTTGCATATTATAGTTCAGACTATAGTTCGGATTATAGTCGAGACTTCAGTCTGGTGTATAGCCCTTTAATAAACTTTTATAGTTCAGTCTATAGTCCAGACTGTGGTACATAGAAAACCCAGACTATTGTTGCATACTATAGTTCTGGCTATAGTGTAGAATATAGTTCAGATTATTGTCCAGACTTCAGTCTGGGGTATAGCCCTTTAATAAACTTGTTGTGTGTTTAATATTGTATATCTAAAACAAGTATGAATGTATAGTCGGGCATAGCCGACTATATGATACCAGTGAGTGTGTTAAAAATTTGGATAATTTTTTAAATAATAATTAATTTAATTTGATTTTTATCTTAATTATTTTTGACAAAAAAAGAGATTTTTTAAAAGAGGGCTCATATGAGTGTGAGGGTAAATATGGGCCAGTTCTTATAAATGTTGGTAGAGGAACTTACGTCTCCGTCAAAGTTATTTATGTAGAATTTCATAGTGTCATTTGCTGAAGGGGCAATGTCATTTAAACTTCTTAAACTAAATTTTGAAGATTTTTGTTGACATACTGGAACATTTAACATAATTATGAGCTCAAAAGCCCTATTCAGGGGGTACTTTTGATGGGGGGCTAGGCGAAATAATGGACCAATTTCAACAATTTTCAATAGTGTTCGTCCTTAGGTCGTGCCAAATTTCATCAAACTGTGTTGAAAATTGCGGCCTGTAGCGTCCGCACAAGCTTTACATGGACACACAGACAGTTGGACGGACATAGCTAAATCGACTCAGAAAGTAATTCTGAGTTGATTGTGGACAAGATATTTCCCTACTCTTTTCTAAATAAAACAATTTCATTTTTTCTTGTCTCTCTTCTTTTTTTATTAAATACTTAATTTAATAAAATCTTCTTATTTTCATTGTTAATGTTATAAACTTACTTGCTAAATAGTACATACATATATAATTTGTTCGTTTAATTAATACTTCGTTTTTTTGTTAAACATTATAATAAATAAATAAATTAAAAAATTCTAAAAAGTATAATCTAATATTGATCACAGTAATCGTTTGTTCTTAATACTAGTTTGACAAACTGGCAAATGAAATGGAATGATTTTTTTTTTTTTCAATAAATAATTTAGCATAAAATGGAATGGTAATAAATAAATAAATAGATGCTTAGTGAAATGAGATGAAAGTGGAAGAATTGGAAAAATTTCATAAAAAAAAACTTAAAACTATAAAAGAGATTTATGCTAATGAATAAGCAAATGATGATCCAAACAATCTTTAGTAAAGAGAAATATGGCATCAATAAGATTGAAAGGAGCACCTGGCTTAGACTTTGTTTAAAATTAAGTACATTTTTACAGCAGGATACTTTTTTTTGATACTTTTAAGGAAAGCTGCTGTAGAATTTAGCTGTTTTAGGAACTTGTTGTGGGGTGGAGAAGCTTGGTATTGTGGGTATTTAAGCTTCTGGTAATTTAGCACTTTTCCTTTTGTGAGTGCGACGTCGGTGAGTCTGAGGTTTCTTGGTGGTGGTGGAGGTTTTGAAGAGAATTTCAATACTTTCACCCACACTAAGGCTGGAATCACTTTTGAAAATGGCATTAGTATCCAAACTACTATTGTCATCACCCACTATGATGGTATTAGAGAAATTATCCTCCGTACTGTCGGTGAGGCCATATCTTTTACCCTTATTTTGTAGCTTATGATTTAAAATTTTATGCATATTTAATAAAAATTGGAAGTAAGAGGATTTGGCAAATTTTAAATCTTTGGAAGAGGGTTCCACAATATGACCATTGCTTAAATGATGTCTAGTCTCAAAATTCAAACGATCATTCATGGCTTTACGGCTAATAGTCTTAAGTTTCTTGAGATTATTATTGGGAGCAGAACCATTAATAGTGCTCTCCAGTTCACATAACATAAAACGGGCACTTTTGAGTAAAGCATTTAATTCTTCCGAGATATCTCCGGCAAACATGCGTTTTTTCATGTCGTATTTGTATTGCAAACGAGCCAAATGACCAAATGAGGCCACATATACTTGCATATTGCGATACCAACGACTTAAAGCGATCTGAAAATATACAAAAAGAGAAAGAATAATATTAATTAACAATAATTTAACAACATTTTTCAAACTCTGGTTAAACAAAGTGTTTCATATCAAGTCTTTTTTATGAAAATGGGAAAAAATCACGGTATAAAGTTAACAATGATTGATTGATTTATCTTTGAAATATATTTTGTAACATGACAAACGCATACACAGCTAAAGCTGGCCTACTGATCGTTGTTACTGTTAAATATTTCTTAAAGGAGAGTTTTTAAATTATGCTGATATTATGCTAATTTTTTATCTTCCTGTTGTTTTTTTTTCTTTAGTTTTATTGAGTACATAGCATCCCCGAGAGAAACTAGTTTATTTTACTCTTGAGAGGTTTATTATAGCCACCTACCTTTTAAAATTTAAGCCCTGTTAACAAACAGCTGTAATGTTAAGAAGTAAGAGTATAATATTCGGCCATGCCGAATCTTATATACCCATCATCAAATCATTGACGAAAAGGAAACCGATAATGGGGGGTAGGATCAGTTATCGACCGATCCTCATCATGTCGGATTTCATTGCTATAGTCGTATTTTTAAAACAGTAATAACAGTTAAAGCTATTTTTCGGGTGTCCACTTGTATGAGGGCCATCCGAAAACGTGGACCGATATTGCTCATTTTCAATACCAAACAAATCTTACTTATAAGGAATATTTGTGCAAAACTTCAACCCTCTACCTCTTTCCGTTCGGCCTCTACTGTGCTTTCAACGGACAGACAGACAGACAGATGGACGGAAGGACGTACGGACAGACATGGCTAGATCGTCTTAGAATTTAATAAGGACACAGAATATATATACTTTTGACCAATATTTCGATGTGTTACAAACGGAATGACAAAATAAATATACCACCCATTCTTTTTAGATGGTGAGTATAAAAATGGCAGTTTTTATAAAAGTTTTTTTTCTTTACTTGTTTATCATGCTGTCAAGCTTTTTTTTTCTTTGAAGCCCTGAGGGAGGTGATTGTCAAGTTAGCGCAGCATAAAATAGTAGACAGTAATTTTGTTTGCAAGTAAAATTTTAAAACAATTGCTAGCAGATGTTGCAAGTTATAATGTTTTGAATATAACAATTTTATATAAAAAACATATTTCCTTAATTAACTTCTCTTTAGATATAAATTATTTAATGGCATTGCTGTTATAGAGAGTTATAGAGAGAAAAATCAGAAATTAATCATAACTTAATAACATTTCTTCCATTATTAAAATAAAAATCTAATAATTAATTTATGACTTGAAATATTTTTATAAAGAAAAACCTCATTGTCTTAAAATGGGAAGTCCACTTGATAAAATCATGTTAAAATAAATTAAATGATAAGATTGTGCTAAGGTTTTAATTTATTATATATACTCTTCATACGATTTATCACTTGTATATCCCCCATTTTAATAGCAATTTTAAAAAGTTTTATTTTTGTTTAACTAACTTCCTCATAATGCCCCACACTTTGGTGGCCTATTGCAAAAGTTAGTAAATAAATATTACAAATATTATTATTTTTTATTACTATTTATTTACTACATCTACCTCAGCATGTAGTAAACCTGATTAAAATGCAACAGCACGTGTTTTTGAAACTGCACCCAAATTATGTATTATTATTATTATTGACAACTTTGAAAGCGGCAAAAATACGATACTTTTATTTGCTGGTAATAAAACACTTGAAAAAAGATATCCATGACACCAACCAACCAACCATAATGCAAAACATGATCTTGCATGGTAAACATGAATTAAGTTTAAGTTTTGAACTTGAAAATTTATGTGGAAAAAAAAGAAGAGCTTTAAAGCCAAACGACAAAAGACTATAGCTATAGAACATGTTGTCTAGTTGACACACTCAATTTTGTATTGTGGTTTTGTTTTGGTTTATTTTTTTATTCTCTGGATATTAGTCAGACTGCTAGAAAACCCCACAGAATGAAACATGAATTTATCATCATCACTGAATGGTTAAAAGATATATAAAATACTAAGATCATTGACTAAATGTGTCATATTCAAATTATTCATAGTTTTGTTTTCTATTTTTTTTTTTAACCTTAAACTTGATATGAAATTAAAAAAAAAAATAAATAAAATACTTACATTTCCATTGGCTTTTAGCTTAGGCAAAAATTTATACATGTCTTGATGAAGATCCCACTGTTCCATATCACTGATCGAAATGGTATTGGTAGTGGCATTGATAATTTCAAATTCAATCAATACATCACGTTCGAATTTCTTTAAAACCTACACATATTTAAAAGAAAAAAAATTATTAGTTTCTTTTCATTTCAAATGTAAATTAGTTTTATTTCTCACCTGATACATTAGTTGTTTATTAATTTGTGGCTGTTCAGCTCCCATATCTACACGATCAATATTACAGGGATTTTTCCACTCCAACTGCTGGCCATTTTTCTCATCCAAATATTTGCTTATAATTAAATCTCTAGCATGACGTTTGCGCAAACGCATTCTACGTTCTCTTTGATGTTGTTGGCTGCGCTGTATGTGTCTTAAAACTTCCACAGCAGTCAATTCATCCAATGATAAAGAGTTGGCTGCTGACGATTCATGTGTCTGCGGGGATATATCTTGTTCACTAGTTTGTGCTTCGTTATACATTGATAATAATAATTTTGATTCTAATTCAGCGGATGTTTCAGCTACTGATTGTGCTATATCATCAGCTGATGATGAGGATGCTGCAGATTCTACATAAAACGATTTACTCTCGACCATTGTTGGCATTTGTATTAATAAAATAGTTAACGACATTATTATTACTGCAACACTAAGTGTTAAGGGGCGTTGTTTTGTTGACTGCTGTTGTTGTTGTTTTTGATGTTGTTTCACTGTTTTTTGTAAGTTGTAATTATAATTTGTTAAAATTCTGTCATCAGTTGTATTACAACTACTGTTTGGGCAGTAGTTGTGTTTATTATGTTGCATAGACTTGACGTTAGTGTTGCACTTATTGTTGTTTGACTCGACAACTTGTGGTTGTTGGAGCCATAAACAACAACATATGCTAGCTGGTGTAGAGTGTAAAGTTATATTCAAATTAGCCTTTTTGTTGTTGTTGTTTTGTTTCTTGAAAATTGCTGTTCCTGCCATGCAATCCACTAAAAGAAAAGAAGTGTAAAAGTAAAAATTATTTTAAAGTTTGTTGGATGATTAAAGGCAAAAATGTGGTTAATGTATGAAGTAAAGAGTAAAGAACTAACACCTATACACTTTTAACTAATATTTTAAAAATTATATGTGGATTCGAAACTGTTCCCAACTTAATATAACTAAAACATAAATATTTTGTTAGAAAAAAAAACAGTTAAAGTATTTTACAAAGTCGATCAATGAAACTGTTCCCATATAAATATTCTATATTTTTCTAAATATGTTGAACTCTTCTCAATTATTTCACTCTTCTTAACTTACTTTCAAATAAAAAGAAAAACTGTTCCCTTTAGAATCTTCTTGATTACAATTAAAATAGTTCTTTTAATACAAATAAAACTGTTCCCATCAAAATCTTTTCGATTTTATAAACTTGTAAAACTCTTCCCACTTGTTTTAGTGACACTCAAATAACTCTTATTATAAACACTCAGCTCATCTCACTTTCAAGCCAAAAAAAGAAAGAAAACTGTTCCCATTTAAATCTTGTTAAATTTCAATAATTTTTGTTAAATTATTTGATAATTGCTCACAAAATAATTTATTTTTATAAACACTGTTCTCATCTTGTACCACACAAAACTGTTCTCACTTTTCATTTCAACACATTATGCTTTAAGATCAAAGCAAAAAAAATCTTTTCTCTTCCAAAAATCATCTTTACCAAATTCATAAAATTTCAACCAAAAAACACAAAACTTAAGTCAATAATTAAAATTTCAAGTATATTTGTTAAATAAACAACAATATAAAAAAATCTTTTAAGGTGACTGAATTACTAATCCGTAATACAAGTATGAACAACCAGAAGACAGACGACAATTAAAAAACAAAAAATCATACATATTTACACACACATACCTTTTAATTTAAATAAATGAAAACAATTAGTTTTGTCAATAATTAAACTTTAATTAATTGTTTAATGGTATTTACACTTATTAACGCGTTTCGATTTCTATTGTTAATCTTCGATAACGTTGTTTATTTATTTGCGATTGATTAGTTTTCAAATTTTTGTTTCCCGAAATTTTGTTTGCTTGTTAACTTATGCTTAAGTTCTTTTGCTTTTTTCTGAAATCGTTTTTAAAATCCGTTTAAATATTATCTTTTTGGAGAGGTTTCGTTCGTTAAATAAAAAAACTTATATTCGTTTTAAATTAAAAAATTAATATTTAAAAAAAAAATTCGTCGTCGCGTGTTAATAATTAATAATACAATCGAAAGCGTGTTGTTAACTTTACGCTTGTTTAAATCAAACTAACTTTAACTAACAAATGCGATGACAAAAGTAAACTTTTTTTATATTTTATATTCAATTTTCTTGTTGTTTTATTATTAAGCGCGAGCTAAAACCACACAAACACTCATACTCTCGTGTACAATAAACATTTCAAACTACACGTATAAATAACGAACGTGTAGAGTACGTCATTCATCAGCAGCCACAAAAAAAAAACGGCAAAGCGTTTGAAACGCAACAACAACAACAATTTAACTGATATTACCATTTTAAGTGAGCCAAACGTGGAACTCTGTGAGTACATTTTTTTCCTTGTTTTTTTCAACTGCACAAGCGCAAATGTTTCTGGCTGCCACAACCATATTACAAATGCAACATACTAGTTGTAAACTATATTATGTTGTTATTCTTTTGGTGTTTATGCTGGTGCATTTAATCGGCCACACAATGGTGGCATTTAATATGTTGCAGGCTTAAAGTGTTTTGTGTGTGTGTGTGTATGTTCAACCACCACAACAAGTGTTAGTGCTCAAGAACGAGCAACAAAAATGAATTACATTCACTTCTTTTTCTCTTAAGTTTTATTGTGGTTGGGAAATACGAGGACCTGTTTAAGAAATACTTTTAGAACATATTATCTTTAAGAAGTTTGAAGGTTACTTGTTACCCTGAACTGATACAGAACTAGTTTTTTGTTTGGTTCTTTGGAAGTTGAGTTAAGAGGGTATAAATTGACACTTTATATGTAGAACCAATCCTCTTTAGAATACATCTTCAAAATATTGGTTAAAATTGGAACCATATTTTTCAAAATATAATGCAAAATCTTTACATTTTTGTCACTTTTGGACTTTTTTGTTTTTTTGTCGTCAAAAGTTTGTTTGAATGATTTGTAATAAATTTCTAAAAGAGTTATTTCATCGATAAAACCATTTCTGAATCTTTATGGAATTGATATAGATGAAGTAATACTAGAAAAGTTTCTTCGGAAATAGAGACCGGTTATAGTTCGAATATTTTCTATGAAAAAATTGTCAGTTTTATAAGGACTAGAAGAGGGTAGCTGAAATCCATTTCTCTTCACGTCCTTCCATTTGGATATAAAATAATGACACTATTATTGGATTAAAAGTAGTCCAGTAGTATTTCAATATAACTGAAATACTACTGGACTGTGGTCCTGTGACCAGTTCTATAGGCTTCTGCTAGTTTAACGTGGACATAGACTAGGAGAGGGTCACTAAACAACAAACAGTCACTTTTTTATCACTTTGTCGTAGTCCTTTTTTCAGAAATATCTCTAGTTCCAGTTAGAACTTCTTGAACTTTTACAAAACTTATCCATTTAAAGAAACTCACTTTTTTCAAAACTCCACGGTTTATTTTGTAGCAAGTTACAAACATTACTGAAAATTTTATTCCCAAAGTCAACATTAAACTATTTTGAACACCATTACGTTTGAAACTAATTTTCAGTTCTCCTCCAAATTGAAAAGGAACGAACCAATGCCATGAATGATTGCCATCGAGCTACAGTTTGTAAGAGTATTTACGCATAATTTACTCAATTTGAGTAATTTTTGTAATTTCTATTTGATTATGAGCAATACAAACAAATAATTGAGCATATTATTTTGCTTAATCTCTTGTAAAAAATGTTGTAAAACATTTAAGAGTTTTTCCCTTTTTGTTTTTTGTTATAAAATTTTGTGGGTTTTTTCATGACTTTTCTATGGTTTTTCTTAGCAACGACTATCTGTCGGTATAACACACTTGCTTAGTGTGGGTTTAGTAGACCTTCTATTGGTAAGATATATATTTTTTGGGTTGCAAGTAGTTTTTTCTTAGTTGTAGGAGTAGATACATATTGAGAGAATATTATTTGGTAACATCTTTTTAATAACCAATCACAAATCATCAAATAGTTTAATATGATTAATAGTTAGTCAAAAAAGGCAATGGTTTAGTAAATTGTTAAGTTTGAATGTGGGTTGTTGACTTGTGATGTTAAAATAAGGAAAAAATCTCAAGAGTTTTTAATATTCTATATAAAATTAGTTGTCTATATTTAGAAGTTTGTTTATTATAGCAAAATATGTTAGTTTATAGTAATTGTATTAACTAGAACTGCTACTGAAAATGGAAAGTTTTAATCACAGTTCTATCATCCCTTATTTGTAGAACTTTTACAATAATTGACTTTTTCCACGCCCTAAAAAGAGGGCGTGTCAAACAACGTATCTATAGAAGAGGTAAATAAAAACATTTTGAATTTCGTTTGATATTTGAGTAGAATAGAAATTATTAATTTTTGGGCAATTTTAAAGATCAAGTAAGATTTCCCCTTTAACATTCCTTTGCTATTAAAATTTCTTCGAGTGTAAACTCTACTTTTCAAGTGTGCCACCACTCATTAATTGCTCTATATTTAAATATACTTTTATAAATCTTTATATCTGTTAATAAAGACCACATTTATTAAAAAAAAAAAACAAATCATCATGATGATCAATTATTCTTGTAGACATGACATCACTTTATTGCTTTGGTCTTGTATTTTAGCCACATGCAAATATCATCAATTTAATAATTTCTCATCTCAAATTGCATCCTACAATAATTGATTACTCATAGCAGAAAAGCAAACCAACAAAACAGACTCAACACTACATACGTCATCAATTTTTGTTTAAGTGTACAAAAATCAAGTTCAAGTGTAGTAATAATAAACTAAAACTAGGCCTCTCCCTCTCTCTAAAACACATAAACATTGAACTAGTTTTAATAGATAAAAAGCTTTTCTTTCCATTATAAAAACTAGGGGAAGCAAAACAAAAGGGTGAAGGACCATTTTTTAGAAAAACAACAACAACAACCAACTAATAATAAATAGGTTCGTTGACTTTATGCAAATACTGTATAATGAGAGAATGAGAAAAAGAGCTTAAATAACAGTTATATGAAATACTCGTGTAAATGTATTTGTTGTTTTTGCTTTAACATGAATAAGCACGCGACTAAAGCTAAAGTAAAATGAAGCTATATGTATGTACATTGCTTATGAAAAGTGAGAGCGAAAGCTTTTTTTATTTATTGTGGTTTTTTTTATCAAACCCATGCTTATTTTAAATGATAATATTATCAGCTTTTTTATCATTGTGGGGGGTGGGGGGTTGTGGAGAAAGGGCGATGTGTTGTTTGTTGTCATTGATTGTGTTAAATTGATTTTAAAATGAGAGCTTGTAAAGTATCGCCCCGCAAAAACTTTCATTATAAGTAAGGGCTTAACATTTATTTACACATTAACATTTTAAGTCATTATTTTAACATAGTGATGTCATCGCTTACTAGTAATTAGAAACTTATACAGCTTCTAAAGCTTAAAAGAGATGACTAATGAATTAGAAAGTATTTATATAAGAGGTTATTAGACTACTTCTACGTAATCAGCAAGATATGCAGTAGTCATTGAGAAGTATGTTAATAGGTAAGTGCTTATAGCCATTAACAAGTTTTTGCTGGGTATATCCATAAACTTTTAAAGGTTTTGTTGTTGCTTTTTTATATTTGTTATTGTTTGTCTGATAAGTTTTATGTCTGAGTTTCGTTGCTTTGGTCTTCGTCTTCGTTTTTTTGCTGTTTGCTTATGGTTTTTGTTGTTGTGTGTGGGAAACTCTCGCATTTTGCCAATAATTACCAATTTTTATGAAATTCATCCGAAATAACGATTAGTCACAAGAGTTATTTAAAAATGCTTGCGCCAAAAATTTCCGCTTTTTATCAACACAAACAAGTATTTTGTTTTTGTTTTTTAAATTATTGTTATTTTTTTTTGTGTGTGTGTCTAGTTCATACCCACCGCAAAGCTATCAGTGATTTTTTTCGTTTATGTTAACCCGTTTCCTTCCGCTGTTTGTTTCAAACATAATTTGTTTGTGTTTGGTTGCTATACAGGTGTTATTTAGTGATAACAAATGTTGGACGCTTTTCGTTAGATAATACTTCTAAGAGATTATATTGTTAACTAATAGAACGATTATAATTAGCATTTCACAAATATTGTATGATACAAAAAACTAAATTTTATCAAATTTTCATGAAAACGTTTATGTTCTATTAGTCAGGCGGTTGTGGGTTCGTTTCCCTTTAGATAATCTTATTTTTACTAAATATTATAAGAAAAATCTCTAAAAGCTTGTACGTTATAAAAAGCTTTAACATTTTTGCATAATTTTACCCAAAAGCTCGGCATTTGAAATAAAATTGGCTTTAAAAGGGTTAATAATATTGAATCATATGTATATATTTGTTTTTTCTTATAGCTTAATGAATGGAATTGTAAAACTAATGCATAACAATTAAGCAAATCCCCTAAACAAACTGTTGACCAGCTATTTGGCACGTATTTACTTTTATAAAGACTAGAAGAAAACAAAAACAACAAAAATCAAAAGGGAGATTTTTATGATGAATCTTAAAAAGTTGCAAAAAATTATCAGACATTTCAATCAATTGCAAAATTATTTCACATCACTTGTTGCTGAAATTCATCAACAACTTGTTAGTTCAAATCCCTGGTATTTGTAGCCACTGCACAGACGTCTACAGCAAAATAAGTGGGTGTCTATTTAGCGCCTTTTCCTTTGCTCAGTTCTCAAACATATTTGTCTCATTATTAATCTTAAATAACTCAAAATAAAAAACACCAAAGTGTTGACTAATCTGTCTAGCAGTAGTTGATTTAAACATCTCATTTCTCTTTTGAGTTGAATGTCTTATGTAGGCGTTTTTGAAAATAATTTTATTTGATTTCATTTTGTTTATTTATTTAATTTAATTTCAGCGCTTTTTTTTTTTGCTTTATCCCCACTTTGGTTACTGTTTTGTGTAGTCTAAACAAAATGTTTTTTATTGTATTTGACTGTATTGTATACATTTTTATTATATATTTTTTTGTGTTCACAGTTTGTGAAGTCTTAACAAATTTGTGGTTGAGGCAGGTCAGTTTCAGTAATTTTATTTTTTTTTTGTTCAGTTTGATATAATGAATACAAAAATACAAGTATATTTGAGTACAATATAATTATAGTATTTCTTTTCTGGTTGTTCATATATAAACTGAAATGTGATAAGTTTGTATTTTTATGGTTGTTGCTAATATTTTTTAATTGTAGCTTTTTTATTTGATAAACTGATATTGTATATTTTTGAAGCAAGCGAGGTAGGAGTGCTTTCTGTTGTGGCTACACACGTCTCAAAGTTTGCCTAATTATATTGGACTTTGTTGTAGTTTTTTTTATTATTTTGATATAAATGTTATTTAAATGATATATTAAGGGATTTAATTTAAAAATAAAAACTAATTATGACTTTTAGATTTTATTTAAAAAAAGTGAACTTTGAAATGTTTACCTCTTTAAACAGTTTAAGTTATTAGTTATTTTTAACAGTTTTGTTGGTTTTTGATTTATTTGAATTTAAATTTTGTCAATAGATAAATACAGGACTTAGTGATAGAAATTTTATTGAAGCATTTTAAAAATTTGGAAGATCTATTCAAAAATATATATATATGCTTTAAATGGGAAAGTATTGTGTGTTTTCGAAGGTACATATATCACCTGATATTTTTCTCTAGCTAAGAACTCAACTACTGATAGTAACTGTTAGAGTTATTTTTAACATTTAAAACCTAAAAAAGTATTGATCCGAATAGTTCAATCGAACTATCGTTAGTTTAGCTTATTTAACTATTGATTGTTACAATAGGGATTGTATTAGTAATTTTGATAAAAATGTTGTTATTTTTAAGTACATATTTGGTAGACAAACGAAATACTTGAAAAGTTTTTTCCAACACTTGAAAAAGTACTTGATCAAACGGAAGTATGACCTTTTGTAAAATTAGAACAGATCTAATATTATAAGCGATAATAACGCCGCTGTAAGTTAGTAAAAAAAGTAATAAATTATGTGACATAAAGGATCGGGAGATTTAAAGAAAATTAATAAAACTTAAATAATCTATAACTCATTGATAAGGTAAAACAGATTCCAAATAGATGACGAAAAAGAATAAAAACATTTGCAGGGCATTCGAAACAATTTTTGGTTAGAACGTGTGATCAAGCTTTATTGAGACAATAAGCGCTACTTTAAGTTTTATAATCAAAAAATTCGTGTTGAATCTAATGGAGGCCCAGGTACTAACTAACTATCTAACTATCTAACTAACTAACTAACTAACTAACTAACTAACTAACTAACTAACTAACTAACTAACTAACTAACTAACTAACTAACTAACTAACTAACTAACTAACTAACTAACTAACTAACTAACTAACTAACTAACTAACTAACTAACTAACTAACTAACTAACTAACTAACTAACTAACTAACTAACTAACTAACTAACTAACTAACTAACTAACTAACTAACTAACTAACTAACTAACTAACTAACTAACTAACTAACTAACTAACTAACTAACTAACTAACTAAATAACTAACTAAATAACTAACTAACTAATTAACTAACTACCTAACTAACTAACAACTACCTAACTAAGTAACTAACTACCTACCTAACTAAGTAACTAAATAAAGTAATTCTGAAAATGTTACTAAATTATTTCGTTGTCATATTAACGAACACATTCGTAATTTTTAGAAATTTAATTGAATTGATTACAGTATTAATAAGAGATTTTATTGCAATTAAGAAATTTAATTGATTTTGCTATTTTAGTTAATTTTTAGTCTTAGTAATGAAATCCAATAAAATCAATTACTAATTATTTAATTATTTGTTTTATTAACAAAATAATTGCTTGAACCCAGAAGATAATTTAACACATCCATTGTCATATTAACAAATATTTTTGCTAGATTTTTTAACAAATATATTTGATTACTGTTATATATTTGAAAATTATTAAAAAAATGGAATTTGATTATGAATTTGATTAAAAATTTCATTGAAATATTAATCAAATCAATTAAATTGTTTGCTATATTTAATAAAAAGTTATTAAACCACTTACAATTTTTTAATTACATATTATTAAATTTGGAATGAAATATTCGGTAATAGAAAATGCAACAGTTGGTAGGAAAATTAATAGAAATTCGAACAAAATTAATCAACAAATAGAAAATTGTTAAAAACAAGTCTTCAAATGCAAGAAAAGTCAATATAAATTATTCATTTTGTTAATAAAATTGCTAGCATATTTAATTAAAAGTTATTAAAAATTTAAATTATTTAGTTATTATGAAAAAATAATAATTTTTTAAGAGGTAGTATTCGATAATAGGAAATACAACATTTGATAGGGAAATTCCTGAATATTATATTCATTTGTTTGTTTAAATAAAGAAATTATAAAAAACATTATTATATTAATATAGGCATAGGTGACTGCAGTTTTATGTGTTTAGTGTTGAATAAACTAATTTAGATTAATTGGGCCATTAAGCAGATTATTAGTTAAAAATTCATTACAAGGACGTACGCATTAATATTTATACCTAAACTGTGTTAAGTACAACTAATTGATTGCAGAAGTCTTTCAGATTAAATCTAACAATTAAACTTTTTATTAATCTAATCTAGAGTGTCTTTCTTTAAATATGATAAATAAACAATAAAAACTGATTATAATTTTTTTATAAATAAACTTACTTTTCTTTTGTTCTTTTAAATAATCCATTTACTGCACAATTTATTTGTTTACTTTTTAATATTTTAAATGTTTAAAAGTCTTTGGTTTTTAATACTTTTTATCTTAAAAAAAATTATTTAAAATTTTGTACACTTTTTTTAAATTCTCATAACTTTTTGCAACGTAAAATTTTTATTTTAAAAATACTAACTTTTTTTTATTATTAATATTACAAGCTTTTTTTATATTTATTTTGTTAGCTTTGCTATAATTTTATTTTATTTTGAAATTAGTAGTTAGTTGAATGCTTATATGAAGACTGATCATGATTTGTCGAAATACTTGTGATTTTATATATAGTTGAATTGTTTATTATTATTTTTTTTTTCATTTTTTGCCAAGCAGCCCGCAAAAATGTTTAAACACAGACAGGGGCGATCGATACTCGTCGTACGTACGTATAACAAACAGACAAGCAGCATGTTGTACCATGTTTGTATTAAAAAAAAAAAGCGTAACAAATTATTATCGTTTACACAATTTAGATAAGAAATTATTGTCCTATCTCAATAAAATATGTACATACCTACGTATAAATGAATGTTTATAGCTTCCACCAAAAAAAAAAAGCTAAATACGTACATAATTCCGAAATATTGTATATCCCATTTGTATATTTTAACAAATTATTTTTAAATCAGTCTGACACACTCTACTATGCTCCACTTCTCTCACTCCCGCTCTCTTTAAAACCCCACGAGGGGTAAAAATCGTCATAAATCTTTGCTTACGTGTTGGTGTTTGCCGCTATTAATAACTCATTCTAACTTGAGAATGTCTTTTTTTATCTGTATTTGAAAAGTAAACGTTTTTATTTAAAGGGGATTTTTATTTTCACACTTTAGGTTTGTCGCCCTGTGTGTGCTTGCTGTTCTCTTTAAGTTCAAGTTATTTCGAGCCTTTTTATACCCTACACCACTTTAGTGGGAAGGGTATATTGGATTTGTGCTGATGTTTGTAACGCACAATAATATTGGTCCTATACCCACCTTAAAGTATACCAATCGGCTTAGAATAATTTTCTGAGTCGATTTAGCTATGTCCGTCCGTCTGTCCGTCCGTCCGTCCGTCCGTCCGTCTGTCCGTCCATGTAAACCTTGTAATCAAACTACAGGTCGCAATTTTGAAGATAATTCAATGAAATTTGGCACATGATCTTCTATTGTCCCAGGGACGAAGCCTATTGAAAATGGTTAATATCGGTCCATTATTTCACCTAGCCCCCATACAACTGAACCCCCGAATAGGGCTTGTAAACCTTGTAATCAAACTACAGGTCGCAATTTTGAAGATAATTCAAGGAAATTTGGCACACGATCTTCTATTGTCCCAGGGACGAAGTCTATTGAAAATGGTTAACATCGGTTCATTATTTCACCTAGCCCCCATACAACTGAACCCCCGAATAGGGCTTGTAAACCTTGTAATCAAACTACAGGTCGCAATTTTGAATATAATTCAATGAAATTTGACAGATGATCTTCTATGGTACCGGAGACGAAGCCTATTGAAAATGGTTAACATCGGTCCATTTTCTCACATAGCCCCCATACAACTGAACCCCCGAATAGGGCTTGTAAACCTTTTAATCAAACTATAGGTCGCAATTTTAAAGATAATTCAATGAAATTTGGCAGATGATCTTCTATGGTACGGGAGACGAAGCCTATTGAAAATGGTTAACATCGGTCCATTATTTCACCTAGCCCCCAAACAACTGAACCCGACGAATAGGGATTTTAAGTTTATAATTATGTTTAATATACTCGTATCTCGACAAAAAACTGCAAAACCAAGTTCTATACTAGCCTTGATGACTCTCGTGAATTTTATAATTATAGGGTCTCATTTGACCATAGCTCCTATACAAATCCCCCTTCAAAATTTGACTTAAATGTCCACAATTTTATTCAGCAATAAATGGCTTAAGTATAATTCAAGGCAAGGAGAAATTCAACTTAAATGCTCTATTATGAAAACTAAATCACATTTTATTTTGTAACAGGTGTAGGGTATTATATGGTCGGCCTCGCCCGACTATAATTTCTTACTTGTTTATTATTATTTTTAAGAATTTATTTACTTTACAATGAAGCTCAAGCAGTTATTTATATTTTTTTTCGCAATGCCAGCCTATTTTCACATACTGACACAATTGTTTGCTCCAAATGTCCAGGTAAACCTTAACAAATTCATATGAATATGTTGTGTCTCACTTTCAATGACGTCAATATGGAACTATCATACCCAACTATAACAACTATCTATACCTTATAAGGTATGGTATGTTGCATTTGCTTACGTAGATTTATGCTTATTTTAGGATGTTTTTGCATTTTTTTTGAGGATTTTCTTTATTTTTTTTTTGGTTATTCTAGGGAATTTGATTTTAAGTCATGTTTTAAGTATGTTTCATCAATTTCCGTTTTTTGGTGGGAAATTGTTTAAAATTTTAATTTTACGCGGCATACAGTCGAGTTGTATTGCGGAATTCTTTTTAAAATTAGGTCATGTTTCATTGAAGTTTTAGTCCGCAGCAACAGTTTATGCTATTTATCATTGATGATTGTATACTCTTAGTTGTTTTAGTCATAATGAGTAAAATTTTGGCAAATATTTTTTAAGTTTGCCCTTTAAATATTTTCCTTTGAATTGTTGATGAATCAAGGATTAATTGCTAGTTTAGGTATTAAGATATTTGGAATGTCCTGTTGAACTATAACTACTCAATGACGATTGAAAACTATCAAAATGTCCTTTAAAATATACCTAACGAAAATTATATTTTAATACAAAAACAAAACCATTTAAATTCGGATTCTTTAGTTCGCTAACCTAACTAACTAACTAACTAACTAACTAACTAACTAACTAACTAACTAACTAACTAACTAACTTAACTAACTAACTAACTAACTACTAACTAACTAACTACTAACTAACTAACTAACTAACTAACTAACTAACTAACTAACTAACTAACTAACTAACTAACTAACTAACTAACTAACTAACTAACTAACTAACTAACTACTAACTAACTACTAACTAACTAACTAACTAACTAACTAACTAACTAACTAACTAACTAACTACTAACTAACTAACTAACTAACTAACTAACTAACTAACTAACTAACTAACTAACTAACTAACTAACTACTAACTAACTACTAACTAACTAACTAACTAACTAACTAACTAACTAACTAACTAACTAACTAACTAACTAACTACTAACTAACTAACTAACTAACAACTAACTAACTAACTAACTAACTAACTAACTAACTAACTACTAACTAACTAACTAACTAACTAACTAACTAACTAACTAACTAACTAACTACCTAACTAACTAACTAACTAACTAACTAACTAACTAACTAACTAACTAACTAACTAACTAACTAACTAACTAACTAACTAACTAACTAACTAACTAACTACTAACTAACTAACTAACTAACTAACTAACTAACTAACTAACTAACTAACTAACTAACTAACTAACTAACTAACTACTACAACTAACTAACTAACTAACTACTACTCACTAACTAACTAACTAACTAACTAACTAACTAACTAACTAACTAACTACTACTAACTAACTAACTAACTAACTAACTAACTAACTAACTACTACACTAACTAATTACTAACTAACTAACTAACTAACTAACTAACTAACTAACTAACTAACTACTAACTAACTAACTAACTAACTAACTAACTACTAACTAACTAACTACTAACTAACTAACTAACTAACTAACTAACTAACTACTACTAACTAACTAACTAACTAACTAACTAACTAACTAACTAACTAACTAACCTAACTAAACTAACTAACTAAACTAACTAACTACTACTAATACTACTAACTACTAACTAACTAACTAACTAACTAACTAACTAACTAACTAACTAACTAACTAACTAACTAACTAACTAACTAACTAACTAACTAACTAACTAACTACTAACTAACTAACTAACTAACTAACTACTACTACTAACTAACTAACTAACTAACTAACTAACTAACTAACTAACTAACTAACTACTAACTAACTAACTAACTAACTAACTAACTAACTATAACTAACTACTAACTAACTAACTAACTAACTAACTACTAACTAACTAACTAACTAACTAACTACTAACTAACTAACTAACACTAACTAACTAACTAACTAACTAACTAACTAACTAACTACTAACAACTAACTAACTAACTAACTAACTAACTAACTAACTAACTAACTAACTAACTAACTAACTAACTAACTACATAACTAACTAACTAACTACTAACTAACTAACTAACTAACTAACTAACTCTAACTACTACTAACTAACTAACTAACTAACTAACTAACTAACTAAACTAACTAACTAAAACTAACTAACTAACTAACTAACTAACTAACTACTAACTAACTAACTAACAACTAACTACTACTACTAACTAACTACTAACTAACTAACTAACTACTAACTAACTAACTAACTAACTAACTAACTAACTAACTAACTGACTGACTAAATAGCTATTTTTTAATAATTGATATGTACTTTTAAAAGTGGCCCTGTTCAGGAAACCTAAATTTTTGGTAATATTTTCTAAATTATGTGAACCCCTTTAAAAAGTAGCTAATGGGCATGAACCCTTTTGTATCCGTTTACCAAACTTTAAATTGGAAATACAATTACAAATTATATTCTAACCTTATTCATCGAGCTAATCATTTTCCTTTTGTTTATGACCAATCTTGAATCAATTGATTTTAACCACACACAACTAATACCAGACATTTGGGGTTAAGAAAGAAGATGACCAGATCGATTTGATTAGTCGGATGGACGTACGTTTTATTACGAATTAACCACTGTGCCTTCAGCAGATACGAAGACAAATAGCTCGTTCAAAAAATTCAGATTTAAACGTAGGAATTAAGGACTCAGTCATCGTACGAGTTCCTTAAAATAAATTATTATAATTTTTTCCTTCTTTCCTTAGTCAAAGCGGCTAAGTCTATTTTCTGGAAATTATAAAATCATAAGAAATACAATTGCAAAGTACTTATTAAGACAGCTTTTATAGGAAAATACCGGGGGATGATGATATTTTGGATTTTATGATTTTTGTATTGCAGTTTTACATACATTACGTAAAGCCCCTGGTAACGCCGGGCAGGAAAATCTAGTAATATTCCAAAATTATTTTTTACAGTGTATTGATTTTTCAATATATTTTCTTTTCTTTTTTTAGTTAATACCTAAACTCAACTTATCTACAAATTTATGGTAAATCCCAAAGTTGATTATAAGATAATAAACTTAAAGATTACAATTTAATCCATTTAATTATATTCATGTCGTATCAAATGGAAAATTATAATTGTTTTGTTTTTATTTGCAACTAATTTTATCAAATTTGATATAACAAAATTAAGTACATAATGTTATTTATAAATTAATTATTATTATTAAGTACAACTGGAAAATCCCAGATGGCCAGCCAGTCACAACTATACTATCTAGCCCAAACACGTTTTTTTCGGTTTTGAAATTTTAAATTTATTAAATTTTTTAACAACATTATCAATATTGGCGCTTCTTAACTGAATTTACCTCACGTAATATTAGATAATGACAAAAGGGGCTTAGGTGCAAACATATGTATGTCTCATTAGAATGAGCAAAGTTCTTTTGACAAAACTAAAAAAATTATTTGTTATCAATAAAGCTGGTAGAAATTAATATGCTTTATACATTCCATTGATTGGAGCATTGAGTGAGGGAAGTTTTAGTCCAGATCATATTTGTTTCACAGAATTTCACAACTCAAGCCATAAACTGTTATTTTTAGAATTATTTCACAATATCTGTATTTTTCAAATGTAACTCTGAGTTGTTAATTGTTATTTAATTTATTTTCTATGTTTATCTGAATATAATGGAACTTATTGAAGTACTTTAAGTTAATTATTTGATCAAGACAAAATGGGAGGGGAATTTGTCAACAAGATAGTGGACAATTGTGCTTCAGGCTGTTGTTTATAATCAAACCTTAAAAAGAAGAACACAAGTTCCACAATTGATTATCTTTTTGATCAATCCTTCAGATTTTAACTCATTATATATAACACGCCAATGTCATTGGACACGCTCCCTTACAAATAGGTTAAATAAGTTGTTTTATCATACAAAAAAGTCACGTTCATACATATATTTTCAATGAATGTTTGCAATAAAATATTTTTTATACTTTTAAACTTAAACCATTTAAATTTTTATACTGCAGACATTAAAGAGAAATGTGCCTATATAGTGAATTTTTTCGCATCACGTGTGATCCAAGCGTCCATCTAGCGTGATTCACGCTCTTATTCCAAGTGATGAATTTTTACGATATCGAGAAGAATTCTAAGCTAAACAAGTTAGCTGAATGTCATCTAAAGATTAGAGATAAATTAGAATGGAAAGAGTATCAGAACATCAGAACCGAACAAAATTTATTTAGATCGAGATAGAGGTCCTCTGATGGGAAAATGTTGGTGGAAATGTTGTGTAATGTTTAGAAACTCAGTTACCGGGACTTAGTACCTTAGACTTTTGTATTCAGTGTTCCTGAGGGATGTAATATATGGAATAACATTACCCGCAAGATATTTTGATCTAATTTGACGAAAGCCTCGCTATAACAAAGAAAGTGTTCCAGCGTTTTACTGTCCTCTTGGCATACTCTACATTTATCTAACTCCTTATGTACAATTTGTGTAGTTGTACCCGTTGTGTCCACTAAGAATACGTACACTCATATCGGACTTATTCATTTTGAGTAGCATTTTCATTCTGATCTCGTTGGAGTCACTCCATGGTATTTTAGTCGCCAACCTATTTCCAAGCGGCTATATGTGATTTCTCGCCAATATTTTAATGCGGCTATCGTGGGGTGCTACCAGTGCTACCAGCACCTCTAGTCTGCCGGGACTAGAAGCTGCTGATGTCACTTCACTCCTCGGCTAGTCCTTGGTATGATTTGACATGGGGTCTAACCAGAGAACCACATAATCTGGTACTACGGGTGGCCAGTTGCCCGCAGGACTATGTCCTGGCTGGTCAGTTGGTTGAGGTCCCTTCGGGAATCACGTAGTGGCTATGGTTAAACCTAAATTCGCGGGGAGAGTAAGTGGCAGTTAAAGGGCTGATGTAAGGCAAAGTCATTATTTCGGGATAAGTTCGGTGCTGTTGCCGAGACGACAGATACCGCACAGAGGAGTTACTGTGGGACTAAGCGTTGGAAATGAGTTGGTGTTAATTGTATATGGTAGGGGATGAATGTAGGGTATGCGTTCACCCGTTTACCTAGAATAAGTGTGTCGTATGTTTTTCTCTTATGAATATGTCGGATGAATGAGAAGTGTGCGGGGTTGAATGATGATGGATGAAAGGTATCATATACAAATGCTACCATTGAATTTTCCTTCCTTGTCCACATATGTTCAGAGTAAACTCTGTTCATATCAGAATTACCACAGTGTGTCACTGTGAGTAAGAACAAAGTCTCGGCTTATTTGATGGATTCGTACTTCGGTCTACCGGTTACAGGGGCCATCCCATCTGCGTGGTTTTAAACGGAAGTGATGTTTTACATCTCGGAAGTTAAGCAACGGGGCAGCAATGGTCAGAGATTAGATAGCTCATGTACTCGAGCAAAGTGCTTGTACATGGTTTCTGATTTCTTCATTGAAGATTGAAGGGGTGGTGGTGAGTCGTTACTAAGCTCACCCACTGGTTGATCTTAGTGATAGTCCAACACGGCAGGTACTCACTTAAAGCACTTCGGGATTCGTGTCGATTATCCCTCTCCCCCCCGAGGCATGTTACCTTGATGACCCTTCTCATCTTGGTGTTATTGCAAGCAAGGGAAAAAGAGGTGATACCAATAATTCTAGTATGACGGGACTATTAACTGGAGATGATCAAATGTATCCCTCGTCATTCCTTGGAATGATTTTACATGGTCGACCCAGAGCACCAGATTATCAGGTACTATGGGTTCGCAGGATTTTGTCCTGGTTCCCGAAGTTCCATCGGGATCCACGTAGTGCCTATGGCTTAAACCCAAATTCGCGGGAAGGGATGACTGGTTAAAGGATTGAAATATAAATTTCGGGAAAAGTTTTTGTTACCACTTCTAGTTTTTAGGAGCGCATGCTTGTATTTGATGGATGAGAGGGATTCTGAGTTGTTTTTAGGTGTGATGAATGGAGTGAGATGTTTGGTGGGGCTGGTAATACCCCATTCTTTAATTTATCGGCGATTTTCCTACATGGTTGAGTGTGTTGGAGTTTACTCTTAAATATGCTCAACTTATCACAGTAGGTCCTTGTGGTCACTGAAAAAGGTCTTGTCAATTAAAATGGATCCGTACTTCGGAACACCAATTACGTCCCTAGGTGTTGTTGCACAGAACCATCTCAGTTGTGTGACTTTAAGAGGTTAGATGAAGGGATTGCCTTAGGGATGGAGTATTCCTCATAGCATCAATTGGGTGTATTCACCTGATGTGGGTTACGCCCCTTCTATTGGCATTAATCTAATGACTGGCTTTTCCTTGTCGGGGTATGTATTGGGCTTGTCTCATTTTAGCTTTCATTCCGTAACGGGGCTACTATGGCAAGAGATTAGATAGCTGGGGTGCGTGAGCAAAGTGATTATACATGGAACGCCAGAACTATGTACACAAATTGTCACCGGCGTGTAAGATACGATATCGAGAAGAAGATACGATATCGAGAAGATACATAAGGGGCGGTGGCAAATCGACAAGGAAGCTCATCGTGTGGATGGAAAAGATCACCGTGAAAATAGACCATCAAGGTCAAGGTGTTCAATTAAAGCATATCACGGTTCAGTCAGTACACACTGGACAAGAATAGTTCTACAATTTTAAAAGTTGGTAAACATTTTAAATTATAGATAATGTAAAAATATACATTTTAGATCTATTAAGCTAATCTTAATTACTACAATTAATAAAAACATTCTTAGTAGTAAAATTTATTACTTACTTTTCTTTAAAAAAATTCCCCAAATTTTTGCTGACTTTTGAATAATTTATTTCATTCTCCATTTCCCACAATTAAAAAACGGCATTATGATTTTAACATGTCTTTACATGATTCGTTATTAAACTGCTTTTATTTATAACATTGAATTTCATCAGGATAAATTTCAAATTAATTCTATTAATACATTTGTGTAAAACCCCACCCCATAAGAGGGTTTTTAAAAAATAAATGTTTCAATTCAAATTTCCAGTTTAAATAATTGTGAAATGTTGAAATTTACATTTTTATTTATTTTCCCCGCTTACAGTGGTTCTGAGAAAACATGAAATACATATAAAGAAAAAGTCCAAAACGTTTAAGATTTAAGTAGGTGTTAACTAAACAATCTTCTCACCTGCTTTTGTATTGTAATAAATGTTATGAAATTATTTAACGCAAGTACTTTGAAATAAAACAAGTACAATAATATTGTGACGTGTCTATAGAATTTTTATTTATCACTTCCATTAAATTATTACTGACGTGCCAGGCCCACCACCAACTTAGCACAAAACGAAAGTGTTAATAATTTTTATGTGTTATTTGTAGATAATGGACTTTACAACTTTTATTGTTTTTACGTACTTTTGCATATCAATTTCATTTTATTTCAATAATTATAATTATAATTATTATTTTATATGTTTATTTATTTCTAATTATAATTGACACTTATCAATTTATTAAACTTAACTCCCAGTCTATGATATTAACACGTGTTTTTATTGCTTATTAAATGCATTTTTGTTGTTGTTTTTTTATTATATCAATTATACTTGATTATTGGGGCATGATTTTTTGTTAATGAGTAACGGTTAGGATGACGCTTGATCGTTTTCGTTACGTCTGTCTGAGCTTGTTTGTCGGGTTGTCAAGTTAAATAAAATCATTTATTATTGTTCTAGTGGCAGTAGGTGTTTGTTTTATCAATCCGTATTAATGTAAATGTCAAATTATAATTAAATGTTATTAATTGCTATACGAATTTGTTCAGGTGATGTTTTGATATCTTTATTTGATTTTTGGTCAAATTTTATCATATATTCTTACTTGACGAGGTATAAGTTAATTTAGTTAAAAGTTATCATCAATTGTCATTACTTACTTAATTATTACTTTTATACACTCGTTACATAGTAGTAGTTTTATAATAACTTCCTAAGAATGCGATATATAATTTAGAAGTTATGTACCACACATTTTTGTTATTGATTAATATTCTAGTTGTAGTTCAGTTCTAGTTCAGTTCTAGTTCAGTTCTAGTTCAGTTCTAGTTCAGTTCTAGTTCAGTTCTAGTTCAGTTCTAGTTCAGTTCAAGTTCAGTTCTAGTTCAGTTCTAGTTCAGTTCTAGTTCAGTTCTAGTTCAGTTCTAGTTCAGTTCTAGTTCAGTTCTAGTTCAGTTCTAGTTCAGTTCTAGTTCAGTTCTAGTTCAGTTCTAGTTCAGTTCTAGTTCAGTTCTAGTTCAGTTCTAGTTCAGTTCTAGTTCAGTTCTAGTTCAGTTCTAGTTCAGTTCTAGTTCAGTTCTAGTTCAGTTCTAGTTCAGTTCTAGTTCAGTTCTAGTTCAGTTCTAGTTCAGTTCTAGTTCAGTTCTAGTTCAGTTCTAGTTCAGTTCTAGTTCAGTTCTAGTTCAGTTCTAGTTCAGTTCTAGTTCTAGTTCAGTTCAAGTTCAGTTCTAGTTCAGTTCAAGTTCAGTTCTAGTTCAGTTCTAGTTCAGTTCTAGTTCAGTTCTAGTTCAGTTCTAGTTCAGTTCTAGTTCAGTTCTAGTTCAGTTCTAGTTCAGTTCTAGTTCAGTTCTAGTTCAGTTCTAGTTCAGTTCTAGTTCAATTCTAGTTCAGTTCTAGTTCAGTTCTAGTTCAGTTCTAGTTCAGTTCTAGTTCAGTTCTAGTTCAGTTCTAGTTCAGTTCTAGTTCAGTTCTAGTTCAGTTCTAGTTCAGTTCTAGTTCAGTTCTAGTTCAGTTCTAGTTCAGTTCTAGTTCAGTTCTAGTTCAGTTCTAGTTCAGTTCTAGTTCAGTTCTAGTTCAGTTCTAGTTCAGTTCTAGTTCAGTTCTAGTTCAGTTCTAGTTCAGTTCTAGTTCAGTTCTAGTTCAGTTCTAGTTCAGTTCTAGTTCAGGTTTAGTTCAGTTCTAGTTCAGTTCTAGTGCAGTTCTAGTTCAGCTCTAGTTCAGTTCTAGTTCAGTTCTAGTTCATTTCTAGTTCAGTTCTATTTCAGTTCTAGTTCAGTTCTAGTTCAGTTCTAGTTCAGTTCTAGTTCAGTTCTAGTTCAGTTCTAGTTCAGTTCTAGTTCAGTTTAGTTCAGTTCTAGTTCAGTTCTAGTTCAGTTCTAGTTCAGTTCTAGTTCAGTTCTAGTTCAGTTCTAGTTCAGTTCTAGTTCAGTTCTAGTTCAGTTCTAGTTCAGTTCTAGTTCAGTTCTAGTTCAGTTAGTTCAGTTCTAGTTCAGTTCTAGTTCAGTTCTAGTTCAGTTCTAGTTCAGTTCTAGTTCAGTTCTAGTTCAGTTCTAGTTCAGTTCTAGTTCAGTTCTAGTTCAGTTCTAGTTCAGTTCTAGTTCAGTTCTAGTTCAGTTCTAGTTCAGTTCTAGTTCAGTTCTAGTTCAGTTCTAGTTCAGTTCTAGTTCAGTTCTAGTTCAGTTCTAGTTCAGTTCTAGTTCAGTTCTAGTTCAGTTTCTAGTTCAGTTCTAGTTCAGTTCTAGTTCAGTTCTAGTTCAGTTCTAGTTCAGTTCTAGTTCAGTTCTAGTTCAGTTTAGTTCAGTTCTAGTTCAGTTCTAGTTCAGTTCTAGTTCAGTTCTAGTTCAGTTCTAGTTCAGTTCTAGTTCAGTTCTAGTTCAGTTCTAGTTCAGTTCTAGTTCAGTTCTAGTTCAGTTCTAGTTCAGTTCTAGTTCAGTTCTAGTTCAGTTTAGTTCAGTTCTAGTTCAGTTCTAGTTCAGTTCTAGTTCAGTTCTAGTTCAGTTCTAGTTCAGTTCTAGTTCAGTTCTAGTTCAGTTCTAGTTCAGTTCAGTTCTTCAGTTCTAGTTCAGTTCTAGTTCAGTTCTAGTTCAGTTCTAGTTCAGTTTTAGTTCAGTTCTAGTTCAGTTCTAGTTCAGTTCTAGTTCAGTTCTAGTTCAGTTCTAGTTCAGTTCTAGTTCAGTTCTAGTTCAGTTCTAGTTCTAGTTCAGTTCTAGTTCAGTTCTAGTTCAGTTCTAGTTCAGTTCTAGTTCAGTTCTAGTTCAGTTCTAGTTCAGTTCTAGTTCAGTTCTAGTTCAGTTCTAGTTCAGTTCTAGTTCAGTTCTAGTTCAGTTCTAGTTCAGTTCTAGTTCAGTTCTAGTTCAGTTCTAGTTCAGTTCTAGTTCAGTTCTAGTTCAGTTCTAGTTCAATTCTAGTTCAGTTCTAGTTCAGTTCTAGTTCAGTTCTAGTTCAAGTTCTAGTTCAGTTCTAGTTCAGTTCTAGTTCAGTTCTAGTTCGTTCTAGTTCAGTTCGTTAGTTCAGTTCTAGTTCAGTTTAGTTCAGTTCTAGTTCAGTTCTAGTTCAGTTCTAGTTCAGTTCTAGTTCAGTTCTAGTTCAGTTCTAGTATTCAGTTCTAGTTCAGTTCTAGTTCAGTTCTAGTTCAGTTCTAGTTCAGTTCTAGTTCAGTTTCTAGTTCAGTTCTAGTTCAGTTCTAGTTCAGTTCTAGTTCAGTTCTAGTTCAGTTCTAGTTCAGTTCTAGTTCAGGTCTAGTTCAGTTCTAGTTCAGTTCTAGTCGTTCTAGTCAGTTCTAGTTCAGTTCTCGTCAGTTTCTAGTTCATTTCTATTGTGGTGGTTCAGTTCTAGTTCCAGTTCTTCTAGTTCAGTTCTAGTTCAGTTCTATTTCATTTCCTAGTTCAGTTCTAGTTCAGTTCTAGTTCAGTTTAGTTTTCAGTTCTAGCTTCAGTTCTAGTTCAGATCTAGTTCAGTTCTAGTTCAGTTCTAGTTCAGTTCTAGTTCAGTTCTAGTTCAGTTCTAGTTCAGTTCTAGTTCAGTTCTAGTTCAGTTCTAGTTCAGTTCAAGTTCAGTTCTAGTTCAGTTCTAGTTCAGTTCTAGTTCAGTTCTAGTTCAGTTCTAGTTCAGTTCTAGTTCAGTTCTAGTTCAGTTCTAGTTCAGTTCTAGTTCAGTTCAAGTTCAGTTCTAGTTCAGTTCTAGTTCAGTTCTAGTTCAGTTCTAGTTCAGTTCTAGTTCAGTTCTAGTTCAGTTCTAGTTCAGTTCTAGTTCAGTTCTAGTTCAGTTCTAGTTCAGTTCTAGTTCAGTTCTAGTTCAGTTCTAGTTCAGTTCTAGTTCAGTTCTAGTTCAGTTCTAGTTCAGTTCTAGTTCAGTTCTAGTTCAGTTCTAGTTCAGTTCTAGTTCAGTTCTAGTTCAGTTCTAGTTCAGTTCTAGTTCAGTTCTAGTTCAGTTCTAGTTCAGTTCTAGTTCAGTTCTAGTTCAGTTCTAGTTCAGTTCTAGTTCAGTTCTAGTTCAGTTCTAGTTCAGTTCTAGTTCAGTTCTAGTTCAGTTCTAGTTCAGTTCTAGTTCAGTTCTAGTTCAGTTCTAGTTCAGTTCTAGTTCTAGTTCAGTTCTAGTTCAGTTCTAGTTCAGTTCTAGTTCAGTTCTAGTTCAGTTCTAGTTCAGTTCTAGTTCAGTTCTAGTTCAGTTCTAGTTCAGTTCTAGTTCAGTTCTAGTTCAGTTCTAGTTCAGTTCTAGTTCAGTTCTAGTTCAGTTCTAGTTCAGTTCTAGTTCAGTTCTAGTTCAGTTCTAGTTCAGTTCTAGTTCAGTTCTAGTTCAGTTCTAGTTCAGTTCTAGTTCAGTTCTAGTTCAGTTCTAGTTCAGTTCTAGTTCAGTTCTAGTTCAGTTCTAGTTCAGTTGTGGTTCAGTTGTGGTTCAGTTCTAGTTCAGTTCTAGTTCTGTTCTAGTTCAGTTCAGTTCTAGTTCAGTTCTAGTTCAGTTCTAGTTCAGTTCTAGTTCAGTTCTAGTTCAGTTCTAGTTCAGTTCTAGTTCAGTTCTAGTTCAGTTCTAGTTCAGTTCTAGTTCAGTTCTAGTTCAGTTCTAGTTCAGTTCTAGTTCAGTTCTAGTTCAGTTCTAGTTCAGATTCTAGTTCAGTTCTAGTTCAGTTCTAGTTCAGTTCTAGTTCAGTTCTAGTTCAGTTCTAGTTCAGTTCTAGTTCAGTTCTAGTTCAGTTCTAGTTCAGTTCTAGTTCAGTTCTAGTTCAGTTCTAGTTCAGTTCTAGTTCAGTTCTAGTTTCAGTTCTAGTTCAGTTCTAGTTCAGTTCTAGTTCAGTTCTAGTTCAGTTCTAGTTCAGTTCTAGTTCAGTTCTAGTTCAGTCTAGTTCAGTTCTAGTTCAGTTCTAGTTCAGTTCTAGTTCAGTTCTAGTTCAGTTCTAGTTCAGTTCTAGTTCAGTTCTAGTTCAGTTCTAGTCAGTTCTAGTTCAGTTCTAGTTCAGTTCTAGTTCAGTTCTAGTTCAGTTCTAGTCAGTTCTAGTTCAGTTCTAGTTCAGTTCTAGTTCAGTTCTAGTTCAGTTCTAGTTCAGTTCTAGTTCAGTTCTAGTTCAGTTCTAGTTCAGTTCTAGTTCAGTTTTAGTTCAGTTCTAGTTCAGTTCTAGTTCAGTTCTAGTTCAGTTCTAGTTCAGTTCTAGTTCAGTTCTAGTTCAGTTCTAGTTCAGTTCTAGTTCAGTTCTAGTTCAGTTCTAGTTCAGTTCTAGTTCAGTTCTAGTTCAGTTCTAGTTCAGTTCTAGTTCAGTTCTAGTTCTAGTTCAGTTCAGTTCTAGTTCAGTTCTAGTTCAGTTCTAGTTCAGTTCAGTTCTAGTTCAGTTCTAGTTCAGTTCTAGTTCAGTTCTAGTTCAGTTCTAGTTCAGTTCTAGTTCAGTTCTAGTTCAGTTCTAGTTCAGTTCTAGTTCAGTTCTAGTTCAGTTCTAGTTCAGTTCTAGTTCAGTTCTAGTTCAGTTCTAGTTCAGTTCTAGTTCAGTTCTAGTTCAGTTCTAGTTCAGTTCTAGTTCAGTTCAGTTCTAGTTCAGTTCTAGTCAGTTTAGTAGTTCAGTTCAGTTCTAGTCAGTTCTAGTTCAGTTCTAGTTCAGTTCTAGTTCAGTTCTAGTTCAGTTCTAGTTCAGTTCTAGTTCAGTTCTAGTTCAGTTCTAGTTCAGTTCTAGTTCAGTTCTAGTTCAGTTCTAGTTCAGTTCTAGTTCAGTTCTAGTTCTAGTTATTCAAGTTCTAGTTCAGTTATAGTTCATGTTCTAGTCAGTTCTAGTTCAGTTCTAGTTCAGTTTCTAGTTCAGTTTAGGTCAGTTCTAGTTCAGTTCTAGTTCAGTTCTAGTTCAGTTCTCGTTCAGTTCTAGTTCAGTTCTAGTTCAGTTCTAGTTCAGTTCTAGTTCAGTTCTAGTTCAGTTCTAGTTAGTCTAGTTCAGTTCTAGTTCAGTTCTAGTTCAGTTCTAGTTCAGTTCTAGTTCAGTTCTAGTTCAGTTCTAGTTCAGTTCTAGTCTCAGTTATAGTTCAGTTCTAGTTCAGTTCTAGTTCAGTTCTAGTTCAGTTCTAGTTCAGTTCTAGTTCAGTTCTAGTTCAGTTCTAGTTCAGTTCTAGTTCAGTTCTAGTTCAGTTCTAGTTCAGTTCTTCTAGTTCAGTTCTAGTTCAGTTCTAGTTCAGTTCTAGTTCAGTTCTAGTTCAGTTCTAGTTCAGTTCTAGTTCAGTTCTAGTTCAGTTCTAGTTCAGTTCTAGTTCAGTTCTAGTTCAGTTCTAGTTCAGTTCTAGTTCAGTTCTAGTTCAGTTCTAGTTCAGTTCTAGTTCAGTTCTAGTTCAGTTCTAGTTCAGTTCTAGTTCAGTTCTAGTTCAGTTCTAGTTCAGTTCTAGTTCAGTTCTAGTTCAGTTCTAGTTCAGTTCTAGTTCAGTTCTAGTTCAGTTCTAGTTCAGTTCTAGTTCAGTTCTAGTTCAGTTCTAGTTCAGTTCTAGTTCAGTTCTAGTTCAGTTCTAGTTCAGTTCTAGTTCAGTTCTAGTTCAGTTCTAGTTCAGTTCTAGTTCAGTTCTAGTTCAGTTCTAGTTCAGTTCTAGTTCAGTTCTAGTTCAGTTCTAGTTCAGTTCTAGTTCAGTTCTAGTTCAGTTCTAGTTCAGTTCTAGTTCAGTTCTAGTTCAGTTCTAGTTCAGTTCTAGTTCAGTTCTAGTTCAGTTCTAGTTCAGTTCTAGTTCAGTTCTAGTTCAGTTCTTGTTCAGTTCTTGTTCAGTTCTAGTTCAGTTCTAGTTCAGTTCTAGTTCAGTTCTAGTTCAGTTCTAGTTCAGTTTTAGTTCAGTTCTAGTTCAGTTCTAGTTCAGTTCTAGTTCAGTTCTAGTTCAGTTCTAGTTCAGTTCTAGTTCATGTTAAAAAAAACGAAAACGAATTAATCTAACAATAAAAAAAGCTGTCTATATGGCATTAATAATCTTGAAAATTTTCACAGGTTGTAAATTGATACACACAACTTATTGTACAACTGCTGCACAACAAAAAAGCGCAGAAAAAAAGAAATAAAAAATAATACAAAACGATTAATGCCACCATCGTAGACAAGGTGGCTACTAGTTGTTGGCTGTTGCAATAAAGTAGAAAAGAAAACTTGAAAAAATAAACCACAACTCGTACAAATAAAAACAAAATATATCAAAAAAGACTGAGAAAATAAAATAAAAAACATACTCGTATCAAATGCAACGAATTGTTAGTGCAACAGCAACAGATGTGTCTTGGGAACGATCAAATTTGAAATGGAATAAATGCAAAATCAGCACTTTGACAAAACGTATTTGAACAACTAAGAATAAGTCTGATGGAGTAAGTGTTGATGGAGTACGCTGACATAGTTAAATTCCCTAGAGAAATTTTCGTCTACAAGAATGCAAATAGATTCAAATATTACATGACTTAGATTTTGCTAGCTGCTTATTAATATTACGTTCCGTCTTCTGTTCTCTACTGAATTAATACTATTTAAAAGGGACTTAAACAGAGGCGTTTTACAAATCAGATTAACTTTTTGTTTATACATATGTTGTGGCTGAATGTTATTTGCTAAGTAAACATGTTGGCGGCACATGCAGCACGTTTTCCTATTGAAATTTGAGGCGCTTAGTTTAAGTTTCCAATACGAATGTAAGGAGTATTAATAATTATGCTGGCTACTACAACAACTTCAACATTTACATCATAGAACAAAACCACTTGCAAACTTAAGCATCTTTTGTATAGTCCAAAGCAAAGGAGTGTTTTACAAAAGCCATCACCGATAGTAATAAATGCGACATGGTCAACTTGTAATGACTTCTTAAGGTTCAGCCAGTGCGCAAAATGAGAATAATAAATGTTGGCTTTAAGTTACTTAAAAAGCAATTTCAATAAATTTTTTTTAGAGTTTTTTTTTTTTCTTTTTTTTTTTTGCTTTTTATTAAGTACTATTGGATTTAACAACTTAAACAATATCATGAACACTTAGTTGAGGGTATTTGGTTGGTTGTTTGGCTATTGGATAAATTGACTGCAGGTTTGGCTGTTTGTTTACTATTCAATGCTTTATTTGATTGTTGTTCTTATGGCTGCTAAAAAAGTAGTAAAAATCATTTAGCCCACTTACTGCAAATAGAGTTGAGTTTTTTTTTTTGTTTAGTTCAATTGTTTACTATGTTTTTTGTGTTTAAATGCACGATTGAAGTTTATTCTATAGACCAAAACACTTGATGCTGTTGCACTTGAAGTAAAAAAAAAAAATAATAGTAAAAATAATAAAAAAATAAATGGTTGTTGTTTGGTTGTTGCTTTTATTTATATGAAGTAGTGCAGAGTAATACGATATTGTATTAAACTAACTAAATATGAAGAACGTCATAATGCAGGAGTGTACAATTTATAAGACAACCGCGGACCAAGTTAGGCTTATATATACCCAATTTCATAAAACCCCAAAAAGTACTTTTTAAGAAAAAATTTTGTTTCACAAAAAATTTAGAAAATGGACACCGAACAAATTCGTAAATAATCTATAAAAAAGTTTTTATCAAAAAAATCTAGTTTTCATAAAAAATCTGCTTTTTTAAATAAAAAATACTACTTTTTACAAAAAAAAGTCGTCATTGCAGCCAAAAATTTACTTCACTTCCACATTTAAACATTTTTGACTTATGCCATGAATGCTTAGTGCCTTATGAATGATTTCGTTATTTCAAATTTTATTCACGTAAGTCCAGACTTTCAATTATGGAAAACTTAGTACTTTTTGACACATTAAGTACTTTTTCTAAGTTATAACATTTTCCTAAGAAGTTCATAGATTAGTCGCTACAGAAGTCAAAAGACCAGCCAATAGACTTGTCCACAGACTATTCCACAGATAAAACTAATCAATAGATATTTGAATAGACTTGAATATTGACTATTCCATAGCCCATAATCAAGCCTTTAGATTGCTCCATAATCTGGACTATAGCCAAGCCCAAAGTTTAACATTTAAAGAAAAGTTTATTCTTTGAGCCAATTCGAATATCAGGCCATCCCGAGTTAGGGAAAATATTACCACAACATTTATTGTACTTTTGTTTAACGCAATAAAGAATAATAATTTTTTTCCGAATTAAATGTCAATCAGCTGCTAACTACTTTATAACGATAGTTATGACAAATCGTCTGTGTTTCTTTTTATTTGTCAAAAATTTGTGGTGAAAAAACCCCTTCTGGTACTTTTTTGCAGATGTTTATTCATTGTAATTGTATAATTGTGCAACAATGTATACAATAAAATTAAAATAAATATTATTTTTTAATAAAAAAAAATATCAAATGATTCAAACATTTAAGGTGAGCAGAAATTTGTTTGGGGAATTTCTTCTAAAGTTGGTATACTTAGTTGTCAAGTCAAAAATTTGCTTCATTAATAACATATTGAACAGATCAAACAATTTTTCAGAATTGATAAAAAAATACGGGATTTTTTTTTTGGCAAATTTTAAACATTTATGGTAAAACATTGTTACAGTAATCTATATATATTCTATATATGTATATAAAAATGAATGTGTGTTTGTATGTTTTTATGTATGTTAGTTTGGACTTTATAGACTGCTAAACGGCTGGAGCTATTTTCCTGAAATTTCCACAGTGTCTTCCTGTATGTCTGAAAGGAACTATAGGCTACCTTTTGTTTTGGAATTTCAAGTAGGCGAAGTGCCACGCCCACATACAAAGTTAGTCTTAAAAGATGCATATCTCAGAAACTGCAACAGCTAGAGCCCTAAAATTTTTTAGAAACAACTATGACATCCATAGGAATATTTGTAGACAAAATGGGAGGAATTGCTATAGTGGGCGTGGCACCTTACATATTAAGAAAATATTAAATCAGTATATCTGAGAAAATATAACAGTTAGGATGCTCAAATTTTGTCAGAGCCATTTTAGTATCAATATGATTATTTAGAACAAAAAGTGGGCGGACTAGCATTAGGGGGCGTGACACCTCCCATATATATTATATACAAAAATTCGTTTATCTTGGAAATTATTAGGGTTAGAATCTTTAAATTTTGCACGAAGAACCTTAACATCCATGTAAACATTTTGGGTAATAAATTGGCGAACTACCAATGGGGGGAGCGGTACCACCCACATGAATTAAATACAAAAATTCGTTTATCTGGGAAATTAATAAAACTAGATTCTTAAAATTTTTCACTTAGAACTTTAATATTTATCTAAACATTTTGGGGAAAAAAGGCGGACTTTCATCAAGGGGGCCTTGGCACCTCCATATGAATTAAATAGAAAAATGTGTATATCTGAGAAACTATTAGAGCTAGAATCTTCAAATTTTACATGAAGAACTTTGACATTCATGCGAACATTTAGAGAAAAATGGGCGGGGAAATAGGGAAATTGGCATATGAGGCAATATTTCGTATGAGATTATTCACATTTTTCATAGGTTACATTTAAATCTCTATTAACGTTTGGAAAAATTGGCGAACTTGCAATAATTTGAATGGCATCTCATTATATATATGAAAAACTATTATAGTTAAAATCTTCAAAATCGTTATGTGGGTATTTTATTTATATTGTATTTAGGGTAGCAAAGCACACTGGGTATAGCTAGTAATTTATAAAAAACAAAATCAATTCAATTTAGGATACCTTGATCTAAAGAGAGAGCAGTAGTTGAATGGGGTAAGATCTGGACAATAAAGCATGTGAAACTTCAACACCAACTGTCTAGTTTTAGAGTGGCTTTGCAATATAAGGCCGAGCTGTGTAATTATTACAGCTTCTTGTAGGCTTAAGCTAAATCTCAGTTTCGTAGATCGCGTGGGGAACTTCTAAATCATCTGATCTGGTCCCCTTAAATTGCAAGGTGGTTTAGCACTGTTTTAAAATAAGTTTCAGTAATACAACGTGTAAATTGTCGTTTGGTTTTTTGTCTTGTTTGTTTTTCTTTGTTGTAAGTTTTGTCGTTGTTGCAGCCTGTTGTTGTAATAGCAATAAACAATAATGAAAATTAATAATCGTAATTTTTGCATGATTGACATTTTTCCGCACACATGCATGAACGCTGCAAATAAATAAATACTCGTTCGTAGTCATACGTTAAAACACATTCTGTACAATGCCGCAGCCGAGCCTGTCACAGGCAGCAATAGTCAGTCCATTTTATTCCGTTTTGCTTATTTTGATTTTGCTGTTGTAATTACTCGATAATAAACACCTGTTATAGTACCCGATACATTGCTATATAGTAAAACCATTGGGTATATATTGATACCCTGCAATTCGGACTGACTATCCCATACTCTAGTGGTGTTATCTATGAAAAATGTTTAAAATTAGTGTGTCCTAGAAGAAAGTCATCGATCGCTCTAGGGGAATCAAACAAGACTTTGATTGGATTTTAAATAAATGATTTTTAAGGGTATGGAAAAAAGTTTTGATCTGGCTACTGCCTACATTACTGAGAGTTACTAAACTGTCGACTGATTTTCTTTTTACATTGCTTTGGATTACTAAAGTGGCGATTGACTTCAAAATAAACAAATTTCAGATGAGAAAACTTACTGTCTGAAAGCGATACATTGACTGCTTTCAAAACTACCGGGTAAGTGAGAAGAAGAGTATACCGCTGCAGTATTTGTTTTATTTAAGATTCCTTTATATTTAATGCAGTTTACGCTGTATGTGATAGAATGTAGGGCAGTGAACTAAGAAAGAATCGCGCAACAAAAATATGCCAGATTTGTATTAATGAAATTAAAGTGTAGTAATAATATTTTCCTAGAATCAACTTTGAAATTGAGACTAATGAAATAGAAATTAAATTGCTAAAGAATTTGTCATTTGAAAAACTTTAAGGAATTTAAATATCAATTACTTAAATCCTTTTCTAGTTTTACTATTTTTTTTTCCAAAAGTAAAGGGTTTAACTATTTTCCCTACAAAACAATTTGTTCTTAATAAAATACATCTTTAGTACTATAGTTTACACACAATTACATGGTTATTTGAAAACCAAAGTGTTGTTTTGACACAATCATAAATCTTTTAAATCGTAAACAAATCAACACATTTCGAAGGCGTAATACCGCCTACAAAACCAAAAAAAAACTAAACCTACTAAAAATGAAAACGAAATAAGACATTAAAATACACACAAAACAACTTAATAAGCGTGAAATCAGAAAATCAGCTGAAACTTTAAAATGTACAAACATTTTGACAGGATCAAGGATACAGCAGATAGCAATTTCATAGACAGTTGTTTAGCCATAAATGGCGTGTTTTTAAAATAAAACATCAATTCCAATTGAGCATAAAATCAAAAATTTGTTACGGCCAATGATGAGATAAGTAAGAAATGTGTAGCACTAAAGAGAAATTAGTTTTTGTTGTAGAAAAAAATAAAGAAAAAAAAAAGAAATCTATGAATGGATTTCCTACTAAGAAATTGCACACTTTTATTTATGCCGCTTGCCGCCTGTATTAAAGAAATGAAAAACATCATAGTATCTCTCAATCATTGACCATGACATAGTATTAGTTTTAGTTGTTTGTGTTTGATATTAAATTGTTTTAATTGTTTACAATTCCGGAAGTAATTTATTTTCTTTTCTTTAAAGTTTTTTTTTTTCTCAAATATTATTGATCTGTTTTTCTTTTGTTTCTTTCTTAAAAATAAGATTTTTTTAATAGAGTTATGTTACTTTGTGACACTTTAAATTTTTTATCATCAATAAATTGACTTGACACTTTTTAACAGCAATTCATTGATTGCTAGAATAATGGAATTGTTTACTCTTCATCTTCAATATTTACCCCAGTGATTGTGTAAAAAACGCACAAGATGAAAAATGTTTTTCCTGGATTCATTGAAGAATTTTAAAGGACTTTTTTTTATTAAAATCAAAGCAATGCCGATCAATATTGTTTGAAATTATTTTTGAGAATTTAATAAAAAGCCTTTGTTTTTTTTACAGAAAATAAAGTGGAGGATTTTTGTTGGTATTTGAAAACAAAAACGTGTCCTTTAGTCAAGGGTTTTTTAGTTATATATTTCTGTGAAAGCCATTTTGACTTTTTCTAAGCTAACGTTCTTCATCCTTATCTTTCACTATACGATCGTGTTACAAAAATGTAAAAGGAAAAAAATAGAACATTATCTTAAAATTCACCTTTTCCACCAATGTTGTATAGAAGTCCAAACTATTTTAAGCTCTTGAATATCTGACTTAAACTCTTCCTTCTGTCTAGTACTGCTAAGCTCATCTTCTCTTTGGTTACGAAATTTTTTGTTCAAAATTATCAAACACTGGACCACCTATTTTGTCTCTAGGTTACGTTGAAGAGGGGGGATGCTATAAAACGTCATATCATAAAGAATATACTTCTAGGCCACCAGCAGCCGATGGAATTCTTTTTTCGTTTGATTATTCAAAAATTACTTAAAGTAATTACTTAATATTTTCCAATCTATTTGGTATAATATCGCTCACAAAGTGGATATGATTTCGATAAATGCTTGGCAATGGCATGAGAAGTGTTCCAGTGTGTCACTATCCACACGCCGCTCTGTATTCATCAAATTTCGCTAATTCAATTTGGTGAAGTTGTAATCGTATTCATGTATGCCCAGTCAGTCTACGTACCTTCAGATTAACCTCGGACTTGCTCCCACTGAGGACACTACTCGTTCCCCATTCGTGAGTGGAATTTTGTAGCTTTTTAATCCACTCTTTTTGACTCATTACCAATTATTGAATGATGATTCAGCGACCATATGATACAGAGATTACCAGCGGATGCCCCTATAAATGTTGTGCATCGTGTTGATGTTAGAATATAAAGATAAGAGAAGGATGAGGGAGGAAAGTGAGAGCAGTGTTTGTTAATGTTTGTCTTAAATTGGCGAATATTATAATCTAGATGCTGGAAGAAAGAATGTTCACCAAATGTATTCTTCGTCCAAGAAATTAATTTTCTTTATAATAGGAAGTACGTTCAGTGTTCCAATCGATGGCGTGTTGATGAGATCTACGTGAAAGAGTTGTATGCGGTCTGGAGATAAGTTCCTGAACAGTGTCCATAGAAATATCTATAGAGTAAGGATAAGCAACCCACGTTTCGTCCATATTTTAGGTAATCAAACGAATCAGTAACAGTTTCTTCGACTATAAGATACACTGCCCTTCTTTGTAAACTGCAACTCAAGACTAGTCCTTGAGTTTCAAGCCCATTCATGGGAATTTCAGGTCGGATGTAGGTTGGGTAAATAGGGAGCAGATCGGAAGCGAAGAAGTAATTTTTAAAACATCCTAAAAAACCCAAACATTTAAATGCTTCTTTTGCTATTTTAAGCATATGGCGGTTCCATCGGATGTCACATTGTATGGTCAGACCCAGAATCGAAAGGACGTCCAATACATCGATGTTCACATCACTCATGCAGAGGTTTGGTAAAAGATTCGTTTATAAGTCAGTGAAAGATATTTGGCTTTGAGGACATTGAAATTCACACGATTTAATTGACCCCACGCGGATTGAGTTATTAGGTCTCGGTTTAGAGACTCAACCATATTAAATTTGGAGAGGTTTATCTTGATTGGATCATTTTGATGGATATATAGCTGTCATCCGTCAAGGAAAAGAAAAAAATCGATAATGACTTGTAACTACTCAACCACTTACTTTTCAATGATCACTACTTACCATCTGAATTACTTTTTGAGTTCCCTTATAATGACTTAATTCAGTGGCGTTTTGCGTACTACAGCGAACTAACGAACAAGAGGCCCAGATTCGTGTTCTATATGAGAATTTTATTTGTGCGTAAAACTAAACAGCTTTTTAACTCCCTATTTGTAAGTACTTTTTTAAGTAGTTATTTTTAAGCGAGCGTGGTGTGAGCTTGCCTTCAATGTGATCACCATGTTAAAATAATGAGTTAAAATGCTTATGAATAAGTAGTGAAAAACAGTTTTTTAGCTTTTGTCACTCATTACTTTTAAATCTAAGTTTCAGCTGGGAAGTACATTAAAGTGGGTGTAGGTCGATTAACTTGACGATAAAGTGTGAAGTGGCATAGATTTTTAAAAATAGTAAACAAACCTTAATTTGATTCATTTATAGACTCTAATACTTTATCTACTTCCACCTTCAAAATTTTCTTGCCCAAAATTTAAAAACATAAAATGTTATCACAAACGGAAACTAAACTATCAATTAATTTAACGTGTCATAACAATTGTCTACAATATTATTTAATAAATCTTATGAATCACAATATCTGCTGCCCTTAAAGCTTTAAATATACTACTAAAAGATAAAAAAATATTTATTTAAATGATATATTGCCAATAAAAAAAAAAAAAACAACTATTCTAAAGTTCACAAAATAAAAGAAAGGTTTCCCCAAATTAATCATCAGCTACAAGAAGAAATAGTATTTTTTGGTAATTTTTTTGTTTTAAAATTCCACAATTCATTGTTTCGTGTGCTGTAGTTATTTCTAAATGCAAACGGAAACAGATTCTTAAGTTATAAGTAAATCAAACTATAAATATCATTCATAAATACATTTATGAGTGTAGATTTTTTAATACTTAAGCACAACACCTTTAAAGTGTTGCTGTTGTTGGCAGTTCGAATACAAACAGAAAAACTCTTGAAAAATCATCATTAACAACAAAGCTCACCGACGGACGGACAAGCAACTTTTATTTGTAGTTTTTTACACTCGTCTTCTTTTCTTCTTTAGCGGATTAAATTTGTAGCAACATATTTTTATCTTGTTTTCATTATATTTTCATAAATATTGAATGCGTGCGTGGTATGGTGTGGTACTGACTGTCTGGGTTTGATGATGGTGCTGGTGGAATATGATCCATTTTAAACTTGTTGATTCACCAATAAAATATTCAGCAGCACTAACAACAAATATTACGGCCTCTCTTCTACATCATCATCATCAAAATCACAGCATCATCAAACAAAAAATCTGAAAAAAGAAGCTTATTCCGTGTATAATATTTCTTTAATTGTTGTCTTTTTTCCCATGGTAACAAGATTTTTTTTTGAAAAGTGTTTGATCGTTTTTAGACAGTCAGTGTTATTACTAAGCGTCTCTGATACAAAGTGTGAGTTATAAATTCATACAAATTACCAAATTATTGTGGTTTTGATCTGTATTTTAATATTTTTGTTATTAATTCAAATAAGTCTATTTATAGCTGGTGTGATGTTATTTATAACACAGTGTTTGTTTTATTTAGCAAATATGATGTGTCACAAGATAAGAAATGTAAATATTTTGAATATTATTTATTTTAATAATTATATAATTATATTTAAAGATCTAGAAATTTTAGATATAGAGCATCGGCTTAAAATCGGGTTTGTTTGAAATATTCAGCATTTAAAATATTCTCCCTTTCAAAGTAACTAACTAACTGACTAACTAACTGACTAACTAACTAACTAACTAACTAACTAACTAACTACTACTAACTAACTAACTAACTAACTAACTAACTAACTACTAACTAACTAACTAACTAACTAACTAACTAACTAACTACTAACTAACTAACTAACTAACTAACTAACTAACTAACTAACTAACTAACTAACTAACTACTAACTAACTAACTAACTAACTAACTAACTAACTAACTAACTAACTACTAACTAACTAACTAACTAACTAACTAACTAACTAACTAACTAACTAACTAACTAACTAACTAACTAACTAACTAACTAACTAACTAACTAACTAACTAACTAACTAACTAACTAACTAACTAACTAACTAACTAACTAACTAACTAACTAACTAACTAACTAACTAACTAACTAACTAACTAACTAACTAACTAACTAACTAACTAACTAACTAACTAACTAACTAACTAACTAACTAACTAACTAACTACTAACTAACTAACTAACTAACTAACTAACTAACTAACTAACTAACTAACTAACTAACTAACTAACTAACTAACTAACTAACTAACTAACTAACTACTAACTAACTAACTAACTAACTAACTACTAACTAACTAACTAACTAACTAACTAACTAACTAACTAACTAACTACTAACTAACTAACTAACTAACTAACTAACTAACTAACTAACTAACTAACTACTAACTAACTAACTAACTAACTAACTAACTAACTAACTACTAACTAACTAACTAACTAACTAACTAACTAACTAACTAACTACTAACTAACTAACTAACTAACTAACTAACTACTAACTAACTAACTAACTAACTAACTAACTAACTAACTAACTAACTAACTAACTAACTAACTAACTAACTACTACTAACTAACTAACTAACTAACTAACTAACTAACTAACTAACTAACTAACTAACTAACTAACTAACTAACTAACTAACTAACTAACTAACTAACTAACTAACTAACTAACTAACTACTAACTAACTAACTAACTAACTAACTAACTAACTAACTAACTAACTAACTAACTAACTAACTAACTAACTAACTAACTAACTAACTAACTAACTACTAACTAACTAACTACTAACTAACTAACTAACTAACTAACTAACTAACTAACTAACTACTAACTAACTAACTAACTAACTACTAACTAACTAACTAACTAACTAACTAACTAACTAACTAACTAACTAACTAACTAACTAACTACTAACTAACTAACTAACTAACTAACTAACTAACTAACTAACTAACTAACTAACTAACTAACTAACTAACTAACTAACTAACTAACTAACTAACTAACTAACTAACTACTAACTAACTAACTAACTAACTAACTACTAACTAACTAACTAACTAACTAACTAACTAACTAACTAACTAACTAACTAACTAACTAACTACTAACTAACTAACTAACTAACTAACTAACTAACTACTAACTACTACTAACTAACTAACTAACTAACTAACTAACTAACTAACTAACTAACTAACTAACTAACTAACTACCTAACTAACTAACTAACTAACTAACTAACTAACTAACTAACTAACTAACAACTAACTAACTAACTAACTACTAACTAACTAACTAACTAACTAACTAACATAACTAACTAACTAAACTACTAACTAACTAACTAACTAACTAACTACACTAACTAACTAACTAACTAACTAACTAAACTAACTAACTAACTAACTAACTAACTACTAACTAATAACTAACTACTAACTAACTAACTAACTAACTAACTAACTACTAATAACTAGCTAACTAACATAACTAACTAACTAGCTAACTAACTAACTAACTAACTAACTAACTAACTAACTAACTAACTAACTAACTAACTACTAACTAACTAACTAACTAACTAACTAACTAACTAACTAACTAACTAACTAACTAACTACTAACTATTCACCAAACAACACATATTCACCAAGCAATGTTTTGCGTCAAATCTTGTAAGTCAATAACTGATTATTTATCATGTACTGCAATTAAAAAAAAATTTATTGATCACACCAAAATAAAGCTGTTCTCAAACGATCAATTTAAGTCATACTCTCAATTGCTCTCTTTCTCTCTCTATCTATTTGCCGAAACTTGGCGATACCGTTAATCACGTAATATTTAAAACGCTATGATCGAATCTGGCATTCTACGAATTCTTCTTGACTTCCCATCCATCCATCCATCTGTTGGTCTATGTGATCATTTACACATTTTTTAAAACGAGTAAATATGAAAACTGTCACAAGGCAAACAACAGCCACTATTTGTGTTAAATATTTAATAAATTTTTTATTATTATTATTGTTTGCCTCTTTATTAATTTTAATTCATTCATGTTTACGACAAAGTACAATGAGTGACGTCAAAACTTGTCGTACGCCACCACCAACGCCAAACATATACGACATATGATTCATTGATTTTCATCAAATTTCTCATAAATTCATTAACAGAATATAGTAATTTATGATTTTTTGTGGTCGTATTTTTATTATCTCTATTGACATTTAAATGGCAATAAAAACATACACTATCCCCTTTTACTCGAGAACTTTATTTGGATGGGGGATTATTTACCCCCTCTTTTTACAATAAAAACAAATAGTCGGCATGGCCGACCATATGATACCCTACACCAGTGATTATGTTAAAAATTTGGATTATTTTTTAAATATTAAATCATTTAATTTGATTTTTACCTCAAATCAGGAATATTTTAACTTATTTTTGACAAAAAAAAAAGAAATTTTCTACAAGAGGACTCATATGGGGGTGAGGATAAATATGGGCCTATCCTTATAAAAATGTTGGTAGAGGAATATACGTCTACGTCAAAGTTATTTATGTAGAATTTCATCGTGTTATTAAGTGAACTTTGACCTTTAAGGGCTGGGGTCAAATGAAGCCCGATCATTACAAAAATCGGTAATGTCATTTAAATTTTTTTAAAACTAAAGTTTAACGATTTTTGTTGACATACTGGAACATTTAACATAATTATGAGCTCCAAAGCCCTATTCAGTTTTGTACGGTTGTATGGGGGCTAAGCGAAATAATGGACCGATTTTAACCATTTTCAATAGCGTTCGTTCTTGGGTCGAAATGTCATCAAATTATTTTGAAAATTCTGACCTATAGCGTGCGCACAAGCTTTACATGGCGCGTCCAGATGGGAGGACATAGCTAATTCGACTCAGCTAATTAGTATACTTTTAGTCGGGTGTAGGACCAATATTTTTGGGTGTTACAATTATCAGCATAAATGCATAATATCCTAACCACTATAGTGATCTAGGGTATAAAAATAAGAAAGTATTGATGGTTATGTTCATCTATATGATACCGAACTATGACTTTTATTATATGCATATCCCATAATGAACCGATAATCATGGAATTTAGAAAAGTGGTTAATATTGTTCTCAACCTTATTTTGATGAATTTATATGGTATGAGATTTATGTTATATAGAATGAATTACGGAAGTAGGAAGTGGGTGATTGGGGACTTAGGACAAAGGGGCCTCAAACACATAATTTACAAGATAACTAACTATAAATATTAAGTAAATTCGTAAAAGACATGTAGCCATGACGGACACAAGCCCCATCAGTATTTTGTCCTAGACACGGAAACTTTGTTAAAATAAGATGCGTGTGGAACCTTAATTGTTTATGTTACAAACATCTACAAAAGGCACAAAACACTTCCTACTAATATAGTGTTGGGTATAAAATGACAATATACAAATGAGACACCTGGAAATCTGTAAGCTGACGTATATTAATACTTAATAAAAATTAATTGTGTGACGATTTTTAGTTATTGCTAGAGATGCCAAAATTATTATTTTGAATGGAAATTGATTAAAGGGAAGATCGAATTTCAGATCTTGAGAGCCCCATTTGCCATTAGTTATATATAAATATTCGGAAATACTTCATCGTTTCCGATGTTCGAATTGAATACTTTGTGGGATAGAAACTAGCATAAAATATGTTCCGTAGGCGGTTCTTGCTCTATCATTCCAATGGGTCACGCCAAAATTGACATTTCCTCGAAGAGCATGAATTGGTAACTTTTTTCTCATGTTTAGTCTTTCTTGTATATTTAAAAATGTACTTTAACTTTTGATCGGAACTTAAAATAAATATTGATCCCTATTTTAAACAGTATTTTCTATTTAATGGGGTCTGTCAAATTTAAATTAATGGGTTTTATTACAGGGTATATCCCATAATAATAAGTACATACTTTATAAAAATATTTAATTTTAAATGATAATTTTTTAATGGTTTATAGGCCATTAAAAATTATATTCTTTAGTAATCAAGGTATTTTTCCCGGAATTTTTACACAATCCCAATATTAAGGTAAACCCCAACTCTTGTAAGTTACAAATCTCAACGTACGTGCTAAATATGTAACTACCATTAACACTTATTGTATAGAAGCTTGCCCCCTACTCGCTCATAAAAACAGTGACGTTTGCTGTCATTTTTTGTCTCTTATAACAGACGTTTTCTGTTTTCTCATTATTGAACTCATATATTTATATATTTACGATTATATTATTTATTTAATTTGTAACATAATTTTTTTGAACTAGATTTACCTTTTATGGACAATTATTCAATATTTGTCTGCAACCACACATTCCTCTAGAATTGTTATAAAAAATCAAATAGAGATAAGTAATGATATTTTTTGCTCATAATTTGTATAGCTTCTATGACGATTGTCGATGTTTATTGTAGTCATTGTTGTAGTTTTGACATTTGTAATTTATGACATGAGTGATTCATGTGCTTTTATGGCTGGCGCTTCGAAAAGTGTTTGTTTAGTTTTTATTATTTTATTCTAAGTCTATTTATTAGTGTTAGATTATTATATATTTATCGTTATTAAATTTCACGTCTACAATTAATGTGTTAGGTAATTTAATACAAAACCATCGGAATTCGCTTTGCTTGTTTAGATTAATTCTTAATTATACGGTTTTGTTTGAGTTGGTAACAAATTTAAATTAGAAACGATTAATTTTGTTTTTATAAAAATTGTATCAATGTAGATAAGTTCTAGCTATAGCTGATCTATTGTTGACTATTGTCAACAATGTATACAAGTTATTTAAGTAATTCCTTATTAAGGGTACTTACCCAGGAAAAACTTACATTGAAAAGTAATGAGTTAAAAAGCTAATAAAACCTCTTTTCACTACTTCTTCGTTAGAATTTTAAGTCATTATTTTAACACGATGATGTCATTGGAGGCAAGTACTTCTACGCTCGCTTACAAATAGGGAGTTAAAGAAGTACTTGCAATTTCTCTTACAAAACAGTTGTTGAGTAAGTTGTTTTGTTTTTTAATAATAAAAAGAGCCAGCTAGAATACGAACCTGGGACTTCGGTTTGTTAGTCAAATGTTGTACTCACTGCACCACTGCTTAGCTATTTTATTGCGCGTCAAATAATGGTTTTCACATACAAAACTAATTTTGTTTTCTTTTTTGTAAAACACAATTCATAACACGCAATTAAATAAAATGTGCAAACAAAATAACAAAGCCGAAAATAAAGTACTTCTATATCAGATTAGAAGAATGTCATTACTAGAGTACTTCTAAGTAATGCAGACGGTAAGTAGTTGTCATTGAAAAGTAAGTAGTTATGGAAGTACAACCCATTACCGAGTTTTTGCTGGGTAAGTTATATTATAAACTTTTTAACATTTTGTTATTCTAACTTAAAGGGTTTGCTTTTAAGACAACTATTTTCGAGATAAACAACAAAAAAAGTTCCCTACAAACCTCATTTATTTATACACTTAATTACCATAAAATGAATCCTGTAAAACAAGCAATTTTTGTGGTATTTGCTTCTTTTTAGTCAATTAACCCTTTAGAAGCATTTTGTTCTTAAATTTACACATCTACTTCAAAACATTATTTCCCACTGTAATAAAATTAATTTAATCCGCTATAGTCTAGTCTATAGTCTAGTCTATAGTCTAGTCTATAGTCTAGTCTATAGTCTAGTCTATAGTCTAGTCTATAGTCTAGTCTATAGTCTAGTCTAGTCTAGTCTAGTCTATAGTCTAGTCTATAGTCTAGTCTATAGTCTAGTCTATAGTCCTAGTCTATAGTCTAGTCTATAGTCTAGTCTATAGTCTAGTCTATAGTCTAGTCTATAGTCCTAGTCTATAGTCTAGTCTTTAGTCTAGTCTATAGTCTAGTCTATAGTCTAGTCTATAGTCTAGTCTATAGTCTAGTCTATAGTCTAGTCTATAGTCTAGTCTATAGTCTAGTCTATAGTTAGTCTAGTCTAGTCTATAGTCTAGTCTATAGTCTAGTCTATAGTCTAGTCTATAGTCTAGTCTATAGTCTAGTCTATAGTCTAGTCTATAGTCTAGTCTATAGTCTAGTCTATAGTCTAGTCTATAGTCTAGTCTATAGTCTAGTCTATAGTCTAGTCTATAGTCTAGTCTATAGTCTAGTCTATAGTCTAGTCTATAGTCTAGTCTATAGTCTAGTCTATAGTCTAGTCTATAGTCTAGTCTATAGTCTAGTCTATAGTCTAGTCTATAGTCTAGTCTATAGTCTAGTCTATAGTCTAGTCTATAGTCTAGTCTATAGTCTAGTCTATAGTCTAGTCTATAGTCTAGTCTATAGTCTAGTCTATAGTCTAGTCTATAGTCTAGTCTATAGTCTAGTCTATAGTCTAGTCTATAGTCTAGTCTATAGTCTAGTCTATAGTCTAGTCTAGTCTAGTCTATAGTCTAGTCTATAGTCTAGTCTATAGTCTAGTCTATAGTCTAGTCTATAGTCTAGTCTATAGTCTAGTCTATAGTCTAGTCTATAGTCTAGTCTATAGTCTAGTCTATAGTCTAGTCTATAGTCTAGTCTATAGTCTAGTCTATAGTCTAGTCTATAGTCCAGTCTATAGTCTAGTCTTTAGTCTAGTCTATAGTCTAGTATATAGTCTAGTCTATTGTCTAGTCTATAGTCTAGTCTGTAGTCTAGTCTATAGTCTAGGCTATAGTCTAGTCTTTAGTCTAGTCTATAGTCTAGTCTATAGTTTAGTCTATAGTCTAGTCTATAGTCTAGTCTATAGTCTAGTCTATAGTCTAGTCTATAGTCTAGTCTATAGTCTAGTCTATAGTCTAGTCTATAGTCTAGTCTATAGTCTAGTCTATAGTCTAGTCTATAGTCTAGTCTATAGTCTAGTCTATAGTCTAGTCTATAGTCTAGTCTATAGTCTAGTCTATAGTCTAGTCTATAGTCTAGTCTATAGTCTAGTATATAGTCTAGTTTATAAAGCCAAGAGGTTAGCTACACGTTAGTGGAAATAACTTTTCGGATTAATAGACTCTTTTTCGAACTGTTGTGAATTGCGCGATTAAATAAAACCAAGTTTTTGCTGGGATGTACTGTCTTTTTGAACTGGTACTATGGAAGACTTTTAAAATCAGTATTTAATCCATAGAATGATTCTATATCTAATTCTTAAATTCAATTAATTAGTTCCAGAGAAGCTTGGTCCTCTTTTTAGCGATTTTTTTATTTATTTTCAAGGCTGGAACCAGCTATGAAAATACTTTGAGAATATTTATTAATATATCTTAACCAACTTAAGCTCGCTAGATTCGTCCACCCTTAAAAGGGTTAATTGTATTACATAAATTTACGTGACAGTGACAGTTGCACACCTTAATGACACCACAAAACAAAACTTTACAACAAACATTTAATTTAACAATCCTTTGTTAATAAAGCGGTTTCTTTATTAAGTGGAAATTTATGATTTTTTAAAACAAAAACAAAAAAATACGAAACAGAAACAACATTTAATGATTGTCTTTATGACTGAACAATATAATTTACAAAGTATTAACAAATTAAGAAAAGAATACAAGGACAAAAATCTCCATAATGAGATTAAAAGATGGCAAGCAGAATCTACAAATCATCTTCCTTCATAAATAAAAAAAATGTTTTAATTAATTGTTCTTTTAAACATACATAAATATTTTACTTGGAAATTATTTCATCTAGATTTTTTGTTTATTTATTATTAGAATAATCTAAATCCGCTTAGAGATTTTTGTTGGTAAATAAGAAATTTCACCTGGTTGTATAAATAAAAATCTACTTTAACACCTTGTTTTTTAATTTTAGAATATTATGGTTTTTGGCGCATGTTCTGTTGTTAATTTTATATTATTATATTTTTGTATATTTATTCTTTTATTTGTGTGTATTTTCTTAATCTTTTGTTACCACAAATTTCTCTTATTGTTCTATAAAACACTTAAAAATAAATGTTGAAGTGGCCGTTCAAGTGAGGTCTTTGTGTTCCCTTTTTTCCTTCTTTCTTTAGCCCATCACAATAAACAATAAATAGAGATCAGGCATATAGCATAAAAATCCAGGTGCGCGGGCGTATGCACAAGTTGCTATTGTATTACACATAGATAGTTGGATGGATGGACAGACAGTCAACCAACCAGACCAATAGTCAAACGGACCTCTCATAGTGACAGCTGTGCCAAAAGAAATCCAATTGAAATTTCGACACTTAACAAGCGTTAACTTACTGACTGAACTGAGGAGTGAGTGAGTGACTGACTGAATGACAATGACTGGCTGACATTTGTCTGTATGACATGATCTTATAGTGTATATGGCTAGATGGCTAAAAATATAACTATTTGGATGTTAGAATGCTACACAAAATGGTATCAAATTTTATTTATTTACCTTAAGGGCATTTAGTTTGGTAGCAAACCAACAATAACAAATATTACACTTTGGGTGGCTTAACATCAGCTTAACAAAAAAAAAAATAATATTGAAAAAAGAACATTATTACAAAAGTAAATAAATAATAATGTACAATATTATTTTTATGACTATTTTTGTTTAATCATTGTTTATAAAGATGTAATATTGATGTTAAAACATCAGTTTTTAATCATTTATAATTTCTCTTTTGTCTGTTAATGAAACACATTTCAGAAATTTTTGAAAAACGTTTTCGCAACGCCTTTAACTAATGTCGAAATGTGTGTTTATGTATTAATAAATGTTTTTCTTTTAACAAGGATAAATGACAGCATATAAACCTTTTTTGTTGGTGTTATTGCTTGGCAAATTCCTTAATTCATTCCTTTCGACTTGTAGTTGTTTTTTTATAATAAAATCAAAATTGGCGCCTTGTTGTTGGAAACAAAAATTTAATTTGTTTTATTTTTTGTTTCTGGCCACAAAGCTATAATTTTAAATTAGCGCCATAAAAAGATCATCATTCGAATATAAAAAAAAAACGAAGACTTGCATGAATAAAAACAACAAAGCGAAAAAACCACAAAACATTATTGCTTATTGTAAAACTGAACTTTAGAAGAGTAAATTCTTAAAAATGGAAATACGGTCAGAAGAAGACATTCTCTCATAAAAAGTAGATTGCAAGCATCTACTACTTAACTGCCTACTTTATTTTAAGTAAAGATCTGTTCTTATATCAGGATGTAATTCCTGAAATGTTTGTAAAATATTAAATGATATGAAAATATAAAACAGAGTAATACTTTATTACTATGATGTCAAAACGGAGTCCCTTGGACTCTATTTAAATTGTTCACTCGCAGTGAACCATTACGATAACCAACCATTATGTAAAGTTCGAATTTATATGGGTGGGATGATTATGTGGGCGTTGCACTTACCAATATCAAATATTTCCATACAAAGTATAAAAACATTACAAGAATTAATTGATTATTTAATAGGAACGTGAATTTCAAGCGAGTTATACTCGAATCTTTTTTCTTTTTATCTCATTTCATACTTAATTAAATGATCCATATATATATAATTCTCATTTAGTTAAGAATATTTTTGCAATAAGTAGATGAGTTTTTTTTTGACATACTCAATATGTGTGTTTAAATGCTAATGTATTTGTTTATTAGGGTAATAACTTTTATACAACTATTGAAAATATCAAATCGACCCTACGCATTCCACGTAGAGTGTTATTTAACTATTTTTAACTTCGTGAGAAGGGACGTTCTGGATCTTTATAGTTAGTGGAGTCGATTAAATGTCTGTCTGTCTGTCCGTATGTGTGTCTGTTGAAATTAGTTTTCTGAAGACCCCTGATATCTTCGAGATTCAAACCTTCAATAATTCTATCAAACATGCTTTTGAGAAGTCCACAAGTAACGGATATATAAGCAAAAATACGAGACAACCTCTGAAAATTTCATCAAAAAAAGAGAATATTTTGCATGTAGAAGCAAGATGACAACAACAACGCACAGATTGTGCTTGATTGCATGTGAGCACGTTGATGTCGCTCGTTAACGTCGGCACAACCAAATATAGCACTCTTACTAGTTTTTTGTAATTTACTTTTTTTGCTGAAATGTTATGAATTCTGAAATCAAGCCCATTTCGGGATCCATTCAATCATTAACATTCTTAAATCAATACAATTTTTAACTCAAACCAAATATGCATTTGAGCTTAAATCAAGCCGAAATTTTTGCTTATAACCCTAATGCACATTTGTTATTTAACTATATCTTTGTAATTTACTTTTTTGTTGAAATGTTCTAAATTCTGAAATCAAGTACGAATCGTTCTCAAACCTATTTTGGGATTCAGTCAATATTTTACATTGTAGGATCCTTTTGGTCTAAAAAAGGCTTAAATTTGGATTTTCGTATTTAACATATCAGTACTTGTATCTAGTATTTTATACTTGTTTTACGGAAAACTGCACAATAATATTGGTCCCACCTTAGAATCTTTTTCTGTGTCGATTTAGATATGTCCGTCCGCCTGTCCGTCCATCTAAACTTTGCAATCAAACTACAGGTCTAAATTATGAAAATAATTCAATGAAATTCGGCATATGATCTTCTTTTGAACCGGAGGCGAAGCCTATTGAAAATAGTTAACATCAGTCCATTATTTAATCTCGTCCTCATACAACTGAACCCGCCGAATAGAGATTATAAGTTCATAATTATGTTTAATATACTCGTATCTCAACAAAAAGCTGCAAAACTAAGTTCTATACTAGCCTTGATGACCCTCATGAATTTTATAATTATGGGTCCTTATTTGACCCTAGCCCCTATACAAATTCCCCTTCAAAACTTTACTTAAATGTCCACAATTTTATTCAACAATAAATGGCTTAAGTATATCTGAGGCAATGTAAAATTCAACTTAAATGCTTTGTTATGAAGACTAAATGACATTTTATTCTTGTTATATGTTAATTTCTAACTTGTTTGCTTTAGAAAAATCTGCTTACCACTCAAGGATTTCACTTATTCACACTTCTGCTTTGAAAAAAAAAAAAAATGGAACGACAAGGAAATAATCAAAATATATGAATGTATTTGTGCAAACATATGATCATTAATATATCAAAAGCGGCAAAAGTTCTGTTTTCTTTTTTGGTTTTAAATTTTTTTCAATGGGGCTGATTTCGTGTTTTTTTTTTTTTTTTTTTTTGCTTTTATGGGATCATAATTGGGTGCTCAGCTTAATGGTATTTAAATTGTGTTATCACAAGACATTTAAATGTTTTCAGATAGGAGGAGAGTAACAAAATAATGTGAAAAAAATGCTTGTATGAGGGTGACTTTAACAAGATAAGAAACATGTTAAACAATTAAATAAAAATGATAAAAAATTGTGGCAATGATTAAATAAATTTTTTCGAACTGCACACATAAGAACGAGGCCTTTAAATAAATTTATTAAAACAGAAATACAGTAAATATTTGGGTTATTTGTTAAAGCTTAAAACAAAAGACTTAAGCAACAAACTAAATCAATGAAATTTTAAGTGCGAAAGTTTATGTTTGGAATTGGGACTTATATGTAAACTTAATTAAGATCATCTACCATCATATATTGAGAAGAAGAAAAAGCCAACACTATATTACTCAATGTGGTCATAAAATAAGCAAATAAATTACAAAACAACAAATTACTCACCATAAAATGATTGATATTTTTTTTTTGTGAGTTTTGTGTTTAAAATTAACGTGCTTGACTTTATAAATATTCATTCATATTTGAATTTAATCAAGATTTATACGTGTATAAAAAAAACTTTTTAGCTTTTTTATAAAAATTTTGCAAATTAAATAAAAGAGAGTAAGCGGCATCACGTTTGCTTAACAATTCATTAAATGCCATAAGTAACGTTAATTTACGGTTTAAATATTTGTGTGTTAAAAACAGACAGACACGAGCAAAATAAGACGCGAAATAAAACCACAATTATTACGGAAATGCCAAAGATATTAAACACACCATTATGTAGGTGGGTGGGATTTTTATTTTCCTCAGAGGTTAAAAATAACAAAAATAAAATAAAAAAATACAAATAAGTACTAATCAAACTTTCCAATTCTCAATATATATTACGTTTGTGGCAAACAAAACAAAAGACTTAAGAGCCGAACCTGAATAAAAAATATTAAAATAAACAAACAAAAAAAAAATGTAATAAAAAACCGCAATAAATTTTAAATTAACACTTTATTATAATTTGTATTTCAATATTATTTATAACACTTGGTAGAGGAAAACTTTTTCTTTTTTGTTTTGTTTGTCGAAATCATCATCATTATCCTTTTTGCACGTACTAAGGTGGTCTGTATTTATGAGGGAAATTATTTTTATAAAATGTGTATTTTTGCTGCATGACTTTAACAAGCTAACAAGGTTGGGCTTTTGTTAATTTAAACAACAACCAAAAACAACAAAAAAGTAATGAATATAAAAGAAAAAGTGTCTTAAAACCGTGACTTTCCTTTGCCTAAAGCCTTAAAATGCCGTAAAGTAGAAAAGGATTTTCTTGCGGTTTACAGGCTAAAGTAAAGTTTATTTATATTTTTTTATGTTGTTTTGTTAAAAACAAATGACGGCTACGAGGATAACAAAGACAATCTTCCGCCATATTATTAACTTATTTATAACATAACAAGACACAACACAAGTCACAACCCATTGAATTGAAAAGCACGAGAAGAGCTGAGAAAGAAAAAAAACCACGAAATGTATCAACCAAAATTGTGGCATCTACAACAGTAACACGTACGTGCTATAAATGTTATGTTTACGTATGGCTGACATATGAATATGGGTTCATATATATACATATACATACATACATACATACATACATACATACATACTAATACATACATACATACATACATACATACATACATACATACATACATACATACATACATACATACATACATACATACATACATACATACATACATACATACATACATACATACTACATACATACATACATACATACATACATACATACATACATACATACATACATACATACATACATACATACATACATACATACATACATACATACATACATACATACATACATACATACATACATACATACATACATACATACATACATACATACATACATACATACATATGTATGAATGTAGTGATAATACTTTAATATAGCTAGTGTTTCCCACAGCTATTTAAGCACCATAATAAAACAAGCAACCAAAAAAAAAAAACTTTAAAGGAGATCTTTAGCATAATAAAACAAGCAACCAAAAAAAAAAAAAAACTTTAAAGGAGATCTTTAGCACATCTTCAGCAGCAGTAACACCATCACTGCTAACTACTGCTTTATACAACTTTAAGCTCCAAACCATATTATCATCGTCAGTTTTGATCATTATGCTTTTATAACAATTGTCTCTATATATAGTGCAAAATTTTGCTTCAAGTCCATGAGTGCAAATATTCATCACAATACTCACACCATCTAGGCCACAACTACTACTTAAGGCAACCTTAGACTACAGCAGCAGCAGCAGCAGTAGATACAACTAAAGTAATAATAATAAAAAAGGTAAAACCCTCTTTTTGACTGCGTCTTTGTTTAAGTTGGTTTAAGCCAACAGTAACAGAAAAAAAGGTATTTATTATGTCTGCGCGCATGCGCCTCATCTTAACTCTGAACATAATAGTAGAAGTTCTCACACATCATACTCATACGCGCCACTTAAACTGCATTGTGTTTTGATGATGAACATTCATATTATTTTTTTTTTCTTTTTTTTGGTAGAACAAACTTTTCATCTTATATTTTTAAGGTTTTTGTTTGTAGATTTTTCTGATTTGGATTTAGCGGCAGGGTTTGCTTAATTCGGCTTCATCAATCACCGCATTTTATGGAGATGAAACAAGCACTGACTTGACTGACTGTAAGAATACAAAAAAAAATACACAAAACAAATGATTATTTTTGCAATGAACACAGTGTAACGAAATTATCAAAGAAATTTTACATCTTTATTGCAAATGTCATTAAAATTCCTTTCATTTGATATATATTTTGTCTCAGTATCCAGAAGATATCAAACTTTTTAAATATCAAAGTTTTTCATACCTTCATAGATCCCATGTGCAGTTTTTGACTTCTTTAATATTGGGTTATATGGTCCGAAAGTTGATATAACTGATTATTACTCTGTTCTTTACCACATAAGTTTAGCTATAAGCAATAATTTCTGTTAAAACTGTAATATATCAACGAAAACATTCTACAAATAAAATTTCCATTAAAAATCCCAAACACATTACACTGTGCCTCTCATCAATGCTTATGACCTGGCTCGGACGCCGGCAACAGCAACTAAAACGTTTCGAAAAAAAAAATTAATAAATGGGATACATTTCATTTCATACTCCCTTAGATGTTTCTTATTGCTGCTGCCTGATTGCCGCCTTATTATTTGATTTTTTGCTCAATTTTTTGTTTCAACTCCACAATCAAATGAATGAAATTTTGTTGCTATTCTTAAAGGTGTAGATATGTATTCCTTGGGATGTGAGTGCAAAAAAGTTGTTAATTTTAAATTGATGGTCTTTATTAGCAAACATTAAATCGATAACTGCAAGGTTAGCATTTAATTAAATTATATACTAAATAGGAAGAGGGTGTAGTCGTTAACATTTTCTTTATTTTTTTTTTTTTGGAATTGAGATTTTGTTTTGAATTTGAGAGGTTTTTTGTGCAATATTAAACAAATTTTATTGCCTTTATTAAAAAAATTAAAAGTTTTATAATTAATTGCATTCATAAGGAAGTTATAAAATATTTTTATTTGTTGTAAATTAATCAATTGTTAAATAGATTAACTTCTTAAAATAACATTTTTAACACAAAAGATCTCAATCAGATATAAGAGAAAATTTTATAAACATATGGTTATTATATTTTTTAAGAAAATTTTTACTACAAAATTTTTTGAAGAAAAATGAACTGTTTTTCTAAAAAAGAAGCTTTTAGTGTACAATTGAATTTTTAAGTAAATTGAATTTAATTTAAAAATAAATTTTCCTTAGAACAATTTGCAATCAGATTATTGGATAAACAAGAAAAATTGAACTTTTGAATTTTCTAGTGAAAAATCGGATTTTTGGAATTTTTTAGTGAAAACCCGATTTTTTAATAAAAATTATATTTTCCAGTGAAAATTATATTTTCTAGTGAAAATTGTATTTTCTAGTGAAAATTCTATTCTGTAGTGAAAATTCTATTTTCTAGTAAAAATTATATTTTCTAGTGAAAAATTTATTTTCTAGTGAAAAATTTATTTTCTAGTGAAAATTCTATTTTCTAGTGAAAATTATTTTTTCTATTGAAAATTCTATTTTCTAGTGGAAATTCTTTTTTCTATTTTCGAGAGAAAATTCTATTTTCTAGTGAAATTTTCCAGTAAGAACAGAGATTTTCCAGTGGAAACCCCATTTTTTAGTAAAAATAAAATTTTTTAGTGAAAATTTCATGTGTTTTAATAAAACAGTAAAAAAAAGATTTTCTAGTGGAAATGCGGTTTCCAGTAAAAATTTCACTTTTTAGTGTAAATTCGATTTTTTAGAGAAAATTTCATATTCTAGTGAAAAATCGATTTTCTAGAGAAAATTTCATATTTTAGTGAAAAATCGATTTTTTTACCTCCAATTGTTTTCTTTAATAAAAACTTTATTTTCTGCTAAAAATTAGATTTTCTAGTGAAAGTCGATTTTTTGGTGCAAAAATAATTTTTTATGGAAATTCTATTTTCTAAATAAACATTGATGTGTTCTAGATGTGTGGTACTGACAATAATGGGCCTATGCTCAAGAAATTTGGGCTTAGCTTATTTATGGACCGATGTTCATAAAACTAACTGAAAAAAAGTTTTATAACGATTTCTGCATCATCAACATATTCTGTATTCCGGAAGCTGACTGATTTCATACCAAAGAAACCTTATCAATTGGCACAACTGACACAACATCACGTTGAGTTAATATGGGTTCCGGGACATGGGCAACCAAAGTGTCGCCCCTTGGCTTAACCCTTCCGCAAAGGGATATTCACATTCCTCTGGTGACCCTATCAAAATGTTACGGTGCCCAAATCTGTCAACGGATAGGACAAGGACTCTCTTGTCTTTCAGTAAGAACTCAATTAGGATTATCACTGCTATAGTTACAGGGCATTGTATGATTGGACATATGTCGGAACGTATGGACCTATAGCTACTGTAGAAGCTGTTTGAACGAAGAAGAAGTGGAATCGGTACAACACCTTCTATGCGGCTGCCCAGCCTTACAAGAGCACAGACTACTCTATCAAGGTAGCGCTCTTAGCCATGATCTGGACCGTCTCAGAGATGCTTCACTTGTTAACATGATCGGTTTTATTAGAAAAACCAGCTGGTTTTCACGGCAACCGCAAGAACCAAGTAGTCAACGAAAATAGGAAGGAAAACCATTCTCTCAACATAAGGGACTGGCAATTTTAAGGGTACCACAAGGCCGCCAAGTGAACTCGCTAACTAGGGAGCAACCCACGAAACCTAACCTAATCGAATAAGAACAAGTTTTAGAACAAAGTCTGACATATCCAGAGTCTGTCAAGTTTAATCGATTGTATATAAAAGACTCGAATATTATTTTAATCAATTGTATATGCAACCGAGTAAATAAAGGACTCCATTGCTGAGAATGGACCTATGGTATAGAACACATGTGACTCAAACTAAAAAAAGATGCCGAGTGTTTGGAATTAGCAAATTAATATTTTTATTATCATTATCCGTAAATAAAATATTTTAATAACACTTCAACAACATTGTATCAAAAGTTCCCTATTTTAAATATTAATTTCATATCACAACAATTTTATTAAATTTTCCGTATTTATAATCATTTAATTTTTATGATACTTTTTAACATAAATTGTTAAATTAAGAAAAAACCATACCTTCTTCCTACCAACCACAAAAAGCCCTTATTTAAACTAAGTCACAACGAGGAAAAAAGAAGTGGCCATAAAATTAATGCTTTTTATGAGATCACAGCGGTAGTCCACACTTTTAAAAACTTTTAAACATTTATTTAGTTGAAAATACAAAAAACCTCACTTAAACATGAAATAAAACTTTACTAATACAGCAAGTACTTAAACAACAGTGGCTTGATCACAAAAAAAGCCTTAACCAATCCAATTCATTCTGTCATGCACAAGCATGCAACAACCCCTGATTTGTTTGTATGCTTTAAACAAAGGTAAAAAACAAAGTATGTTTGTAGCAGAATTGTGTTGTATTTTAAACATATTTATAAAAATTTGCATAGTATCACCTTAAAAAATTATAATAATAAATACAAAGAGATGTAAAAACTTCTGCAGTTCATTGTTTAACAACATTTCATTCTTTAGTAAAAATAAAAAACTTCAGATACATTTATATCTGTATGTAAATATGTTTTGATACATTATGTATTGTTGTACTTGTGTACATACATTTGTACACCAGTTAACATTCTTCTATAGTCTGCGTATGCATATCAATTTAACGATCTTTAACAACAAGAAAAGTCAGTCATTCAGTTAGCGAGTGAGTGAGTGGCGGCGGTGTTGGTTTTTTGTGTCTTCAACTCCAAAACAGCAAAAAAGATGAGTGTTGCTAAAGCTTGTCAGAGGGCTATATTGTGGCACCCCATGGCGCAAATACTTTAACCGATTACCCATCTTTTACTCTTGGCACTCGCATTACTGTTTGCTGATATTTTTAATACGCAATAAAACTAAACAAAAAAAAAACTAAAACGAAGAAGAATAACAAAATTGTTTAAGAATTTATAAAATAAAAGAGCGTTTTTTGCATTCCTTTGTTTTAAACTATTGTAGCCATTTTTTGCTTAAAATCTGTAGCGCTCTATTAAAAAACAGTATTTTAAGATTCGGGAGGCGGTTGTAACTGAATTAGAACTGAACTAGACTGAACTAGAACTGAACTAGAACTGAACTAGAACTGAACTAGAACTGAACTAGAACTGAACTAGAACTGAACTAGAACTGAACTAGAACTGAACTAGAACTGAACTAGAACTGAACTAGAACTGAACTAGAACTGAACTAGAACTGAACTAGAACTGAACTAGAACTGAACTAGAACTGAACTAGAACTGAACTAGAACTGAACTAGAACTGAACTAGAACTGAACTAGAACTGAACTAGAACTGAACTAGAACTGAACTAGAACTGAACTAGAACTGAACTAGAACTGAACTAGAACTGAACTAGAACTGAACTAGAACTGAACTAGAACTGAACTAGAAACTGAACTAGAACTGAACTAGAACTGAACTAGAACTGAACTAGAACTGAACTAGAACTGAACTAGAACGACTAGAACTGAACTAGAACTGAACTAGAACTGAACTAGAACTGAACTAGAACTGAACTAGAACTGAACTAGAACTGAACTAGAACTGAACTAGAACTGAACTAGAACTGAACTAGAACTGAACTAGAACTGAACTAGAACTGAACTAGAACTGAACTAGAACTGAACTAGAACTGAACTAGAACTGAACTAGAACTGAACTAGAACTGAACTAGAACTGAACTAGAACTGAACTAGACTGAACTAGAACTGAACTAGAACTGACTAGAACTGAACTAGAACTGAACTAGAACTGAACTAGAACTGAACTAGAACTGAACTAGAACTGACTAGAACTGAACTAGAACTGAACTAGAACTGACTAGAACTGAACTAGAACTGAACTAGAACTGAACTAGAACTGAACTAGAACTGAACTAGAACTGAACTAGAACTGAACTAGAACTGAACTAGAACTGAACTAGAACTGAACTAGAACTGAACTAGAACTGAACTAGAACTGAACTAGAACTGAACTAGAACTGAACTAGAACTGAACTAGAACTGAACTAGAACTGAACTAGAACTGAACTAGAACTGAACTAGAACTGAACTAGAACTGAACTAGAACTGAACTAGAACTGAACTAGAACTGAACTAGAACTGAACTAGAACTGAACTAGAACTGAACTAGAACTGAACTAGAACTGAACTAGAACTGAACTAGAACTGAACTAGAACTGAACTAGAACTGAACTAAAAACTGAACTAGAACTGAACTAGAACTGAACTAGAACTGAACTAGAACTGAACTAGAACTGAACTAGAACTGAGCTAGAACTGAACTAGAACTGAACTAGAACTGAACTAGAACTGAACTAGAACTGAACTAGAACTGAACTAGAACTGAACTAGAACTGAACTAGAACCGAACTAGAACTGAACTAGAACTGAACTAGAACTGAACTAGAACTGAACTAGAACTGAACTAGAACTGAACTGAACTAGAACTGAACTAGAACTGAACTAGAACTGAACTAGAACTGAACTAGAACTAGAACTGAACTAGACTGAACTAGAACTGAACTAGAACTGAACTAGAACTGAACTAGAACTGAACTAGAACTGGAACTAGAACTGAACTAGAAACTGAACTAGAACTGAACAGAACTGAACTAGAACTGAACTAGAACTGAACTAGAAACTGAACTAGAACTGAACTAGAACTGAACTAGAACTGACTAGAACTGAACTAGAACTGAACTAGAACTGAACTAGAACTGAACTAGAACTGAACTAGAACTGAACTAGAACTGAACTAGAACTGAACTAGAACTGAACTAGAACTGAACTAGAACTGAACTAGAACTGAACTAGAACTGAACTAGAACTGAACTAGAACTGAACTAGAACTGAACTAGAACTGAACTAGAACTGAACTAGAACTGAACTAGACTGAACTAGAACTGAACTAGAACTGAATAGAACTGAACTAGAACAGAACGAGAACTGAACTAGAACTGAACTAGAACTGAAACAGAACTGAACTAGAACTGAACTAGAAATGAACTAGAACTGAACTAGAACTGAACTAGAACTGAACTAGAATCTGAACTAGAACTGAACTAGACTGAACTAGAACTGACTAAGAACTGAACCTAGAACTGAACTAGAACTGAACTAGAACTGAACATAGAACTGAACTAGAACTGAACTAGAACTGAACTAGAACTGAACTAACATGAACTAGAACTGAACTAGAACTGAACTAGAACTGAACTAGAACTGAACTAGAACTGAACTCTAGAACTGAACTAGAACTGAACTAGACTGAACTAGAACTGAACTAGAACTGAACTAGAACTGACTAGTAACCTAGAACTGTCTAGAACTGAACTAGAACTGAACTAGAAACTGAACTGAACGAACTAGAACTGAATTAGAACTATTGGACGAACTGGAACATAGAACTGATTAGAACTAATCTGGAACTAGAACTGAACTGACGAAGAACCGAAGCAGTACTGAACTAGAACTGAATCTCAAATGTTTATGAAAAAACGTGCAGATTTAAATGCAATATTTAGTCGACCAATACCAATCTTGTTGGAATGGTGTCTACTGCCTGTTTAACTCAAAGTTTACATTGATGCAACAACTGTTATTGTTGTTGCAAGATGTTGTATGGCAATACGACATATAATAATTGTTTGTTTATTATTGCTATTGTTGTTGATTTTTTTTCTGTATTAGTTTATTTACCAATATTTGCATTCTCGTATGTGATTTTTTGTTTGTTACACAGCTCAACATGAGTTATTTTTTGTTGCACTTTGTTTTATTTGCATTTACAACTAAGGAAGTTGGAGTTTATTATGAGTTTAAAGTTTGTGCAACATATTGTTTTCTGATGTTTACAGATGTTTATCACAATTTAGTATGAGTACTACTATTTGGTTTATATAATTCTTAAGGTTTTAAGGTGCTGAAGTCACCCACTAGAATTGGCGTTCTTTAAAGAAGTATTAAATTGTTTCCATACAGTGTACACTATTATAGGAACATTTTTATCTAATGGAAAAACTCGATAGATAAAATGAAACAAAAGACTTAAGCAACAAACTTTATATTATTACAATCAATATCCTCCCATCAAAAAACCCAAAAAAATCTTCAAATTTCATTTTAAAATCTAGATCTTAAACAACATTAAACACATGTGACAAATTCCTGTCACGTACAAAGATTTCATTCATTAAAACATATACAAAAATATACTGACTATGAGAAATAAAAATCCTAATACACAAAGACTTGTTTAACCAAGCAGACATCCTCAGAAATTAATAACATTTTTTAGGGGACAACAATAAACAAGTTAAACAAAATATTGTCATACCTTTTTGGGAGGCAACTAATCATTTGCCACTTGTAACAGTTTTACAGCTACAACCGGAGTAATAATAATCCATATTGCCCTTAACAAGCAACAACATGCACTGACTGTAATAAAATTTGTATTTTACCTTTTTTCTTTATTTATTTTAGATTTTCATTCCCGTTTTCCTACTTTAAGAACATAATATGTATTTGATAACAACAAAAACAATAGCAACAAAAACAAAATCCAAGAATGAATCCACTTAGAAGCCGAAAAATTTCCGAGGAATTTAATCTTTATTAAGAAATAGACATCGCTGTTAAAAGACATTCCCTTCCATTTGTTTCTTTTGTGAACAGATTGTGTGTGAGTGTTTGACTGTTGCCACCCTGATTGATATTAAGCCACAAAAAGAAAGTAAAATTATTAGATTCAATTTATATACTTATAAACCCAAGAATGTTGAGGGAAAAAAGTAGCAATAGTGGTAACAAATATTTTCAATGTTTCTTTGTTTTAACATTTCCTTTCCCACATTTTTACACGTAAATTGGAAAACACAATGATCTCTGTAAAAAACAAAGCATCAAAATAAAAATCATAAAAAATTGAAAAGACTAAAAAATTTATCCAAAATACACTTTAATGTTGACAAAAGATTTGCCGACACTTTTCTTAATATTTTGGAAATGATGACCAGTTAATTGTGTCCTTTCAAATCCTCATAATAAAATAAAATAAAGATATTCACACACTAACTAAGGTCATAATTCACTTACACCAAAAAGCAGTGTAGGTGTTTTACGTGTGTGTATTTGATACAATAGAGTTTATACCATCATCGTCTTCATCATCCATCCGAGGAAGAAATTATATCTATTGTCTAATCATGTGTTACAAAAGACCAACAAAACTCTAAAACACAATAAACATAACTGTTTAACTAGTTTAACACAGCTAGGATTATCAGTGGTTGTTCTTTTTTTATTGCATCTTTCTCAGCCCTGTCAATGAGACACCTACGAATAAATCCAAGAAAAAAAGAAAGTGTAAATATTTTTCCCATGCCTTAAGAGTATTTTGACAGATTCCTTTTTCTTTTATTAGATCAGCACTGCATTAAACAAGTGTTTCTATTCATTTTAAATTCTTATTGTTTTCTTTACATTTATTTTTTTATGGTCATTTCTTGCATGTTTATTATGAAAATCTGTATTTTTCGGGTCATAAAATATTTCGTTTTTTTATATACGATTTTCGCAAATAATTTTAGTTTCATCTAGACAAAAGATGATTATTTTATGATTTTTCTGGCGCCAGTTACAAAACAAAAGATTTACTATTAGTTTTGAAATTGTTTTTGTGATAAGAGTGTAATTGCAGCCAAATGAAAGACTTAAGAGACATATTTGTTTATAGTTTTTTTTATCAAGTTCGTTTCTAAAGTCTTTATATTTTAATGTTCTAATAAAATTATGAAATTGATTAGATAAAATCAATTGCAGAAGTATTAATTGTTAAGTAGTAAAAATTAACACTTAAAGTTCATTAGATGCAGAGTTTTTTATGGAATTTTATTTGTATACGTTTTGAGTATATTTTATTTGTGTTTAATGTTATAATTTAATTAGGAAAAATTTTTTGCATATATTGTTTACACAAAAAATGTACCAACTTCTAATACAAAACCTTTTAATACTTAATGTACTGTAGATCAGTTCTAGTTCAGCTCTAGTTCAGTTCTAGTTCAGTTCTAGTTCAGTTCTAGTTCTAGTTCAGTTCTAGTTCAGTTCTAGTTCAGTTCTAGTTCAGTTCTAGTTCTAGTTCAGTTCTAGTTCAGTTCTAGTTCAGTTCTAGTTCAGTTCTAGTTCAGTTCTAGTTCAGTTCTAGTTCAGTTCTAGTTCAGTTCTAGTTCAGTTCTAGTTCAGTTCTAGTTCAGTTCTAGTTCAGTTCTAGTTCAGTTCTAGTTCAGTTCTAGTTCAGTTCTAGTTCAGTTCTAGTTCAGTTCTAGTTCAGTTCTAGTTCAGTTCTAGTTCAGTTCTAGTTCAGTTCTAGTTCAGTTCTAGTTCAGTTCTAGTTCAGTTCTAGTTCAGTTCTAGTTCAGTTCTAGTTCAGTTCTAGTTCAGTTCTAGTTCAGTTCTAGTTCAGTTCTAGTTCAGTTCTAGTTCAGTTCTAGTTCAGTTCTAGTTCAGTTCTAGTTCAGTTCTAGTTCAGTTCTAGTTCAGTTCTAGTTCAGTTCTAGTTCAGTTCTAGTTCAGTTCTAGTTCAGTTCTAGTTCAGTTCTAGTTCAGTTCTAGTTCAGTTCTAGTTCAGTTCTAGTTCAGTTCTAGTTCAGTTCTAGTTCAGTTCTAGTTCAGTTCTAGTTCAGTTCTAGTTCAGTTCTAGTTCAGTTCTAGTTCAGTTCTAGTTCAGTTCAGTTCTAGTTCAGTTCTAGTTTAGTTCAGTTCTAGTTCAGTTCTAGTTCAGTTCTAGTTCAGTTCTAGTTCAGTTCTAGTTCAGTTCTAGTTCAGTTCTAGTTCAGTTCTAGTTCAGTTCTAGGTCAGTTCTAGTTCAGTTCTAGTTCAGTTCTAGTTCAGTTCTAGTTCAGTTCTAGTTCAGTTCTAGTTCAGTTCTAGTTCAGTTCTAGTTCAGTTCTAGTTCAGTTCTAGTTCAGTTCTAGTTCAGTTCTAGTTCAGTTCTAGTTCAGTTCTTGTTCAGTTCTAGTTCAGTTTCTAGTTCAGTTCTAGTTCAGTTCTAGTTCAGTTCTAGTTCAGTTCTAGTTCAGTTCTAGTTCAGTTCTAGTTCAGTTCTAGTTCAGTTCTAGTTCAGTTCTAGTTCAGTTCTAGTTCAGTTCTAGTTCAAGTTCTAGTTCAGTTCTAGTTCCAGTTCTAGTTCAGTTCTAGTTCAGTTCTAGTTCATCTAGTTCATTTCTATTCAGTTCTAGTTCAGTTCTAGTTCAGTTCTAGTTCAGTTCTAGTTCATTCTAGTTCATTTCTAGTTCAGTTCTAGTTCAGTTCTAGTTCAGTTCTGTTCAGTTTCTAGTTCAGTTCTAGTTCAGTTCTAGTTCAGTTCTAGTTCAGTTCTAGTTCAGTTCTAGTTCAGTTCTGTTCATTTCTAGTTCAGTTCTAGTTCAGTTCTAGTTCAGTTCTAGTTCAGTTCTAGTTCAGTCTATTCAGTTCTAGTTCAGTTCTAGTTTCAGTTCCTAGTCAGTTTCTAGTTCAGTTCTAGTTCAGTCTAGTTCAGTTCTAGTTTCTAGTTCATCTAGTTCAGTTTCTAGTTCAGTTTCTAGTTCAGTTCTAGTTCAGTTCTAGTTCAGTTCTAGTTCAGTTCTAGTTCAGTTCTAGTGCAGTCTAGTTCAGTTCTAGTTCAGTTCTAGTTCAGTTCTAGTTCAGTTCTAGTTCAGTTCTAGTTCAGTTCAGTTCTAGTTCAGTTCTAGTTCAGTTCTAGTTCAGTTCTAGTTCAGTTCTAGTTCAAGTTTCTAGTTCAGTTCTAGTTCAGTTCTAGTTCAGTTCTAGTTCAGTTCTAGTTCAGTTCTAGTTCCGTTCTAGTTCAGTTCTAGTTCAGTTCTAGTTCAGTTCTAGTTCAGTTCTAGTTCAGTCTAGTTCAGTTCTAGTTCAGTTCTAGTTCAGTTTCTAGTTTCAGTTCTAGTTCAGTTCTAGTTCAGTTCTAGTTCAGTTCTAGTTCAGTTCTAGTTCAGTTCTAGTTCAGTTCTAGTTCAGTTCTAGTTTCAGTTCTAGTTCAGTTCTAGTTCAGTTCTAGTTCAGTTCTAGTTCAGTTCTAGTTCAGTTCTAGTTCAGTTCTAGTTCAGTTCTAGTTCAGTTCTAGTTCAGTTCTAGTTCAGTTCTAGTTCAGTTCTAGTTCAGTTCAGTTCGTTCTATTTCTAGTTTCTAGTTCAGTTCTAGTTCAGTTTCTAGTTCAGTTCTAGTTCAGTTCTAGTTCAGTTCTAGTTCAGTTCTAGTTCAGTTCTAGTTCAGTTCTAGTTCAGTTCTAGTTCAGTTCTAGTTCAGTTCTAGTTCAGTTCTAGTTCAGTTCTAGTTCAGTTCTAGTTCAGTTCTAGTTCAGTTCTAGTTCAGTTCTAGTTCAGTTCTAGTTCAGTTCTAGTTCAGTTCTAGTTCAGTTCTAGTTCAGTTCTAGTTCAGTCTAGTCTAGTTCAGTTCTAGTTCAGTTCTAGTTCAGTTCTAGTTCAGTTCTAGTTCAGTTCTAGTTCAGTTCTAGTTCAGTTCTAGTTCAGTTCTAGTTCAGTTCTAGTTCAGTTCTAGTTCAGTTCTAGTTCAGTTCTAGTTCAGTTCTAGTTCAGTTCTAGTTCAGTTCTAGTTCAGTTCTAGTTCAGTTCTAGTTCAGTTCTAGTTCAGTTTCTAGTTCAGTTCTAGTTCAGTTCTAGTTCAGTTCTAGTTCAGTTCTAGTTCAGTTCTAGTTCAGTTCTAGTTCAGTTCTAGTTCAGTTCTAGTTCAGTTCTAGTTCAGTTCTAGTTCAGTTCTAGTTCAGTTCTAGTTCAGTTCTAGTTCAGTTCTAGTTCTAGTTCAGTTCTAGTTCAGTTCTAGTTCAGTTCTAGTTCAGTTCTAGTTCAGTTCTAGTTCAGTTCTAGTTCAGTTCTAGTTCAGTTCAGTTCAGTTCTAGTCAGTTTAGTTCAGTTCTAGTTCAGTTCTAGTTCAGTTCTAGTTCAGTTCTAGTTCAGTTCTAGTTCAGTTCTAGTTCAGTTCTAGTTTCAGTTCTAGTCAGTTCTAGTTCAGTTCTAGTTCAGTTCTAGTTTCAGTTCTAGTTCAGTTCTAGTTCAGTTCTAGTTCAGTTCTAGTTCAGTTCTAGTTCAGTTCTAGTTCAGTTCTAGTTCAGTTCTAGTTCAGTTCAAGTTCAGTTCTAGTTCAGTTCTAGTTCAGTTTCTAGTTCAGTTCTAGTTCAGTTCTAGTCAGTTTCTAGTTCAGTTCTCGTTTCAGTTCTAGTTCAGTTCTAGTTCAGTTCTAGTTCAGTTCTAGTTCAGTTCTATGTTCAGTTCTAGTTCAGTTCTAGTTCAGTTCTAGTTCAGTTCTAGTTCAGTTCTAGTTCAGTTCTAGTTCAGTTCTAGTTCAGTTTCTAGTTCAGTTCTAGTTCGTTCTAGTTCAGTTCTAGTTCAGTTCTAGTTCAGTTCAGTTCTAGTTCAGTTCTAGTTTCAGTTCTAGTTCAGTTTCTAGTTCAGTTCTAGTTATCAGTTCTGGTTCAGTTCTAGTTCAGTTCTAGTTCAGTCTAGTTCAGTTCTAGTTCAGTTCTAGTTCAGTTCTAGTTCAGTTCTAGTTCAGTTCTAGTTCAGTTCTAGTTCAGTTCTAGTTCAGTTCTTAGTTCAGTTCTAGTTCAGTTTCTAGTTCAGTTCTAGTTCAGTTCTAGTTCAGTTCTAGTTCAGTTCTAGTTCAGTTCTAGTTCTAGTTCAGTTCTAGTTCAGTTCTAGTTCAGTTCTAGTCAGTCTAGTTCAGTTCTAGGTTCAGTTCTAGTTCAGTTCTAGTTCAGTTTCTAGTTCAGTTCTTTAGTTCAGTTCTAGTTCAGTTCTAGTTCAGTTCTAGTTCAGTTCTAGTTCAGTTCTAGTCAGTTCTAGTTCAGTTCTAGTTCAGTTCTAGTTCAGTCTAGTTCAGTTCTAGTTCAGTTCTAGTTCAGTTCTAGTTCAGTTCTAGTTCAGTTCTAGTTCAGTTCTAGTTCAGTTCTAGTTCAGTTCTAGTTCAGTTCTAGTTCAGTTCTAGTTCAGTTCTAGTTCAGTTCTAGTTCAGTTCTAGTTCAGTTCTAGTTCAGTTCTAGTTCAGTTCTAGTTCAGTTTCTAGTTCAGTTCTAGTTCAGTTCTAGTTCAGTTCTAGTTCAGTTCTAGTTCAGTTCTAGTTCAGTTCTAGTTCAGTTCTAGTTCAGTTCTAGTTCAGTTCTAGTTCAGTTCTAGTTCAGTTCTAGTTCAGTTCTAGTTCAGTTCTAGTTCAGTTCTAGTTCAGTTCTAGTTCAGTTCTAGTTCAGTTCTAGTTCAGTTCTAGTTCAGTTCTAGTTCAGTTCTAGTTCAGTTCTAGTTCAGTTCTAGTTCAGTTCTAGTTCAGTTCTAGTTCAGTTCTAGTTCAGTTCTAGTTCAGTTCTAGTTCAGTTCTAGTTCAGTTCTAGTTCAGTTCTAGTTCAGTTCTAGTTCAGTTCTAGTTCAGTTCTAGTTCAGTTCTAGTTCAGTTCTAGTTCAGTTCTAGTTCAGTTCTAGTTCAGTCTAGTCAGTTAGTTCAGTTCTAGTTCAGTTCTAGTTCAGTTCTAGTTCAGTCAGTTCTAGTTCAGTTCTAGTTCAGTTCTAGTTCAGTTCTAGTTCAAAATTTGGGCTGACCTCTTAATACTCTTAGAATTTTGTGAACTTTTAAAAGCACATGTTCTTCGAATATTCTCGAAGCGTAGCCCCAAACACATGCCATTCACACACCAAAACTATTCAATGAAATAAATAGTTTTTGAACAAAAAATCTCCTTTTTATTAAATTACGAATAAAAGACATTCCAGACGTTATGAAAAAAATAAACCAACTAAATATTTGTTAAACTTGACACCAAACAAAAGAATTGCACCGAAAAACACAAAACTATAAAAAGGATTTGAATGAATTAAAAAAATACAAAAGCTTTAGCAATAAGAACAACAACGATAAAACAGCAAACAAATCAAAGATTGAATGTCAAACAACATTGAAGAACAGCGCCGAAGAATTTCAAATAAAATTGAAGCTGATGAAAAAAAAAATACAGCAACAAAGACAACAACTAAACAAGAGAATTTTTATGCGGACCAACTTCACACGACGATTAACAACCTCATAAAAAAGAAGCACAGACGAGCGCCTTGCGTATTCAGAAAAAAAACGGAGGTGGATGGTTGGCTAAATAGATGGTGCAAAATCACATAAAACAATTTTTATTTTTTGCGGCTTAATGTATTTAAACAAAAGAGTTTTGGGTCAGGGCAACGCAACACAACGCAATCAAACTAAACTAAAACATTCAAAGTCATCAACAGGGTTTGAATTATAACCATGAGCCACTACTGTCGGCGGCTTCTTCCTTCCACCACTAAAGAGGACAAGAGGAGGCTGAGAATGAGGAATGAATTATAATAAAACGAAAGACTTAAGAAACAAACGTGAATGTTTTGTATACCAACAAACGATAATACGAATAACAACAACAACTATCACACATCTCACACAACACTCTACTTTACTTTCTTACTTATTATAGTGGTGAAACAGCGTCATCAGCAACGCCATCAATATCTCTGTATGTGTTTGGTTGTATGAATGTGTTCATCACAAAACATCACCATAATCACCAGCCATAACAACAATTGGTATGATATACAGTGCAGCTAAGCAGAGAAATTTGTGGATTTTTTTCTTAACTAATTATTCAACTTCATTCAACATTTCGAAAAAGTTGCCTTCGATCTTTACTCGATTCTCTTAATGTTTGTCCTATATATATAAATAGTTGTTTAAAATTGTACCCAGAATCTAGAGAGAAATACATATTTATAATAACTTACATATTTTGTGATTTGATTCGGTCAGATATTGTCAAAGAGATTGACTCAGATTGGTATTTGTAAAAAGTTATTTCTGCCTCTTATCCTACTTAAGTTGTTTCTTAAGAAATTAATGCCAACTAATATTTGTTTTTTTTTTTTCTTTTCAGCCCCACTGTCCATCAGCTTGTTAACAAAATCAAGCCACAAGCTACAGTTTACTACAGCCACATACAGATTCACTTTTCCTTCACTGATGGGGACGTATAAGGTAAGTAATAGCTCTAAACATGTTTTCTTTTCTTTTGTGTTGTTGGTTGTTTTTATACTTCACTTTTATTTTTTTTGGTATAATCATGGCTGGCGCTATCATATTTGATCTCATTTAAAAAATAAAGAAAGAAAAAAACAACTAAAAAACTAAGGAGCATCAACAGAACACAACGGCAGCCAAAGCAGAAGCTAAGCGGAGGTAGTAATAAAATTGACTGTAGTGATAAAAAAGTACAAGCTGCTGCTTCTCATTTGAGGTTTCACAGCCACCAAAAAAAACCAAAGATATTTTAGTTAACAAAAAAGGATTTCTTTCATTTTTCAAATATTTGTTCTTGTTTTCGTTAATTTTTTTTCTTTTTTGATTTTTTATTGGAGCAATGTGGTATGCAGTGAATTTCCGGTATCAAACTGTGTTAGAATTAGGGTAGTTTTTTTACTTTCTGTTTGTTGGGCATTTCATTGTTTGAAATTTCATTAAAAAAGAACCCCATACAAATTCCAGCGATGTGTCATAATAAGCTACTTGAAAATTTTTATGGATATTTTTTTAAATGAAAATCTGTAAATATAGTAAAACTATTAAATTCATATTTAAAGCAAACTTTATAACTAATACAACAAAAGCATGCTTCTTAAGCGTGTTATATCTTTTTATATATCTTTTTCGTTAGCGTTTTTGATCTGCCTAGACTTGTTTAAACATGTGTGTCAATGGATGGAATATCTAGCAACGTTTCCAGAGCCTTGGTTGTCGTAGTATACATGGCACCACTTATACGCTGAACTCCCTGTAGCAGTTTGATATTACACTTTTTGTCCAAAGAAGTCCACCAGATAATTGAAACATATGTTAGAATTGGTCTAATTACACTTTTATAAAGGCAATTTGTCAAGGTGGGACTAAGGCCATATTTCATGCTTATGGTTCTCCTAGATAGGGCCCAACAACGATGTGTCTTGTTAATGCTATCCTTCAGGTGGTGTCTTCATTTTAATTTCCGGTCGAGGATTATACTTAAGTCTTTAATACTGTACATCACCGGTATTTTCTTGCAGAGGAAACAAGGTGTTTTCTTGTGAAAAGGCAGAGTTCAGTCTTCATTGGGTAACATTGAAGCCACTCGGTTGAGCCAAGCTCAAGGCCGTATTCAAAGCAATTCTTTAGATTCTTTCCCCTTAGATGTATAACGACATAATCTACATAACTTGCATAGTTGTATGTCTTTTTTCTGTTAGGGTCCCTAAAGGTAGACAAAATTACACTTTTTGGTGTACCGTGAAATACCCTTTTCCTGATAGTTATATCGTACATCTCGCATCTTATACATCTGCATGTAGTTGATCCAACTACGAAGCTCCTGGTCAGCATAAAACTGGTCTAGGAATTGATTACAAATATCACCAGAAAGTCAACAAGAAAATTCATAAATTTCTTAAATATAATTAACTAGCTATACCCAGTGTGCTTTGCTACCCTAAAAGCAAAAAAAAAAAATCCACTTACACATGGGAGTTCGCCAATTTGTCCGAACGCTAATAAGGATTTTAATGTGAGCTATGAAAAATGTAAAAAAATATTGTATTGTTTTTAATTCATATGGGAGGGGCCAATCCCCCCATTGAAAGTCCGCACATTTTTCTCTAAATGTTCACATGAATGTGAAAGTTCTTCATGTAAAATTTGAAGATTCTAGCTTCTACAGTATCTCAGATATACAAATTTTTCTATATAATTCATATGGGGGTTCTAAGCCATCCCCTGATGAAAGTCCGCTTTTTTCCCCCAAAATGTTCAGATGAATATTAAAGTACTTTTTGAAAAATTTTAGGAATCTAGTTCTATTAGTTTGTTAGATAAAATATTTTGTTGTATTTAATTCATATGGGAGGTGTCGCTCCTCCCATTGGTAGTCCGCCAATTTGTTACCCAAAATATTAACATGGATGCTAAAGTTCTTCGTGCAAAATTTTACGCTTTTAACTCTAATAGTTCCCAAGTTAAACGATTTTGTGTATTTAATTAATATGGGCGGTGCCACGCCCCCTGCTGCTAGTCCGACCAAATTTGAGGGCTCTAACTGTTACTTCTTCCGAGATATACTGATTTAATATTTTCTTAATATGGAAGTTGCCACGCCTACTATAGACATTCCGCCCATTTTGTTCTTATGGATGTCAAAGTTGTACGTGCAAAATTTGAGGACTCTAATTGTACCAGTTTCCAAGATATATGACTTTCAATAATTACTTTAATAGTAATATAGTTATAAGTAGGCGTGGCACCTCGCCTACTTGAAATTTTAAAACAAAAAGTAGTCTCTAGTTCCTTCCAGATATACAGGAAGGTACTGTTAAAATTCTGATGAACATCGAAATACTTTCATGGTCTCTTTGAACCACATTCTCCTAGGGATACCTTCTTTCCATCGTCACTGATTACCACTGATTTGTTTTAAACAATTTATTTAATTTTTTTTTTCTGGAATATTTTGGCATGGGGTTGACAGCACTTTTTCCACATTCACATCTCCTTAGACTTAAACAAAACGGACAATAACAATAGAGCAACAAAAAAAAATGAACAATTCCAACATCAACAATCATTAAAAGAATTGGCAAAAGTATGTGAAACTTTTCCTTATTTCGAAAATGTATATTTTGTAAAGTATTTGGTTTTATTTGCCAAAGGAATGTGTTTGTCTTCTGGTTTATTATTGTCTCAAAACTCCCGTATAAAATGCCCGGCCTTTTTGGTTATAAAGGAGTAAAACAATAAAAACCAACAACTTAAACCCTTATAATCCTCGGTATCAAAAAAAAAAAAAAAAGAGAAGAAGCGACACAAAAGCTTTCTTTTCAAAAATCTAAAGCTTGAACTAAAATTATATTGATCTGAAGCCAAACAGAAGAAACAGGGGAGGATTGTGTGTGTGTGTGTTTTCTGGAGTGTCCGAAAAACATGAATGAATATTGTACTTATTTGTTGTTGTTGATGTTCTTTTGTTTTGTTGCTGTTGTCTTGATGTGTCTGCTTAACAATTTGATTTCACACATTCGCGCATTGTTGTCGTCATCGCCAACAACATTATGATCATCCTCCTCCCAGCCTTAGTTTGCTTGTTTGAGATGTTGTCCTCATCGCGGAATTAGTTGTTGTGGTTAGTAAAACATGCAACAACATGACACACAAACTTATTGTTTTTTTTTTTTTTGGTATTTTCTTTATTGTATGTCTGTTGTATGTCGCTTTTTTCATGTTTATACCCTTGTTCTTTTTAGCTTATTTTGCGGTTAATATTTATAACGTTTGTGGTCCAATTTTTATAACCCTTTTTTGTGCATTCATACATTTTGGGCATTTGTTTAACGCTGCACTATGGGTGTGGTAATTTAAATTTTAACTTAAGTTTTAGAAAATAAATATCCATTACAGCTTTTATTTAGCCTAGAACGTTTAGGGAGGAAAGTGCTTAAAAAGGATAATTTCCAAATTTGTCATTCTTTTAAACACCCATAGTGAATGCAGAAATCTTTATAACCCAACAACAACTACAAAAAATCTTATCTGTTTATCTTGTCTTTTGCCTGTTTTTCACTTCTGATCATTCACTGCTGCTTATTCATGTTGTGACTGTTTTTTGTGAATGGTTGTCTGTTTAAATGTTAAAATTTTTATTTTTTTTTGGAGATTTTTTGTTTTTGTCAAAAGTTCCCATTTCGTTATTTTTGTTTTTTATTATTTGTAGTAGTATCCTTGTTATACGGCCAAACAAAAAAATTAAAACACTCATATGTAGGAAAAAATAAAGAATTTATATGCCCGACGTGACACTTGTTAACTGCATTTAACAGCCTTAAGTGTAAGCATGTTTGTTATTGGATGTGTTTATGGATCTGGACAGAAGGAGCTTTTATACGAGTAGTGCTGCTGCTAATGATTTTGTACTTTGATTTTATGCAAATTTTTTTTTTTGTTTAGTTGTATTGTATGTGTAAGAAAACATCATTAATTTTGAATGAAAAATGTTTTAACCAAAAAGGAGTAACAAAAATAGCTGATTGTCCTTTTTTTTGAAACTCAATGATGTTTAATCAAGAGGTTCAATTAAAAATTTTTTGGAGGTTCTTTCAACTGGTTTTTTGGTATTCTTCGATTAAAGTGTTTAGATTTGAAATAAGAATTTTTATCAGTTTTTAATTAATTTGAATGGTGTTGATTGAAAATATTTTTTAGGAAACAAAAAGCCATGAGGCGATAAGTTACCATAATTGGATCATCATTCTAACAATCCATTCGTTTTCGATCCATTGTCTTTTAGTCCAAGACTTTTGAAACTAGGCTAAGCTAGTCCACTTTAATTAGTCTAAATACAAACTTCATAACAACACTCGTCACAACCGCTGAAATCGGTTAAAACTCCGGTATACCATTTGAATATTGAAGTCATTTTTATATCCTACAACACTTTAGTGGGGAGGGTATATTGGGTTTGTGCTGATGGTTATAATGCGTAATAATAATGGGTTATACCCACCTTAAAGTATACCAATCGGCTTAGAATAATTTTCTGAGTCGATTTAGCTATGTCCTTCCTTCTGTCCGTCCGTCCATGTAAACTTTGAAATCAAACTAAAGGTCGCATTTTTAAAGATAATTCAATGAATTTTGATGCATGATCTTCTATTGTCTCAAGTATGAAGCCTATTGAAAGTGGTTATGATCGGTCCATTATTTCACCTAGTGGGGAGGGTATATTGGGTTTGTGCTGATGTTTATAACGCATAATAATAATGGGCCTATACCCACCTTAAAGTATACCAATCGGCTTAGAATTATTTTCTGAGTCGATTTAGCTATGTCCTTCCTTCTGTCCGTCCGTCCATGTAAACTTTGTAATCAAACTAAAGGTCGCATTTTTGAAGATAATTCAATGAATTTTGGTGCATGATCTTCTATTGTCTCAAGTACGAATCTTATTGAAAATAGTTATGATCGGTCCATTATTTCACCTAGCCCCCATACAACTGAACCCCCGAAAAGGTGTTGCAAACCATGTAAGTACAAGTCGAAATTTTTGAAGATAATTCAATGAAATTTTGCACATGATCTTCTATTGTACTAGAGACAAATCCTATTAAAAATGGATAACATCGGTCCAATATTTGGCCTGGCCCCCATACAACTGAACCCCACGAATAGGGCTTTTAAGTTGATAATTATGTTCAATACACTCATATCACGACAAAAAGCTGCAAAACCAAGTTCTATACTAGCCTTCATGACCCTGATGAGTTTTTTTGATGACAGGGCCTCATTTGACCCTTGCCCCTATTCAAAGCCCCCTACGAAATATTACTTAAATGTACACAATTTTATTCAACAAAAAATGGCTAAAGTATATCTCAGGCAAGGTACATTTCAACTTAAATGCTTTTTTATGAACACTAAATCAGATTTTATTTTTATAACTGGTATAGGGTATTATATAGTCGGCCTCGCCCGACTTTAATTTCATACTTGTTCCATTAAGTATTGAATTCTAAGACAAACTTGCTTTGTCTGTCAAGGGTCTCCAAAAAAGCAAGCTAAATGACTTAGGGAATGAATTATTTCTCAAATATTCTCAGTTAAACCCAACAAAAATTGAAGTTAAATATTTCTTAACCTTCGTCGGGTTAAGTGTCCAATATGTGACGTTAGTAGTAATGATCCTCTGTAATACTTGAGCAGCACTTTTAGCAATCAAAACCTGCCTATTCATCAGTTGGTAATAATATAAATATGTTTTTCTAACATCCCTATAGCAGACCAATAACTTTGTAATCGTATATCCAAACCAGAATAATTTAATCATAGCAGCTGACCAAAATCCTTACCAAACACTCGTACTTTGTATTAAGAAAAAATTGTATTGCTATAAATTAACTATTTTATTGTTACATGCCAGAGAAACATTGTTTTAATTTCCATTATTAAAAGGCGGCTACTCTTATAAAACTCTTTGATCTATTAAAACTAAAGAGTCAACTACTTAAAACAATTAAATATTAATTAAATACTTATACATATAGACACACATTTTAGTTTTAGAAAACAAAATCATCTGCAACCAATTCACAATGGAGTATCAAAACAAAATGCGACAAAACAAAAGCTGAAAAATCAGCTGTAATAAATTGGCAAAAAGTGAACAAATACAACAAAAAAAAATCGAAAAACAAGAAACAACAATTGCTAATAAATACAATTGTTTTGTTTTATTTTCTTACTTGATCATGAAACTTATGTAATAACTGAAACAAATTATTACATTCCAATAGTTGTTGGTTATATTATGAATTGTACTCTCGTATCTTTTCAAAACAATCAATGCAACTAATATTTTTTGTTGATCGTCTGCATGTTGGTAAAAAATAAAAGTCGTTACAAAAAATAGATCTAAATAAGCAATTGTCATAATTATATGTAAACACGTCAGATATGTAAGTAATAATATTTGTGATTTGCTAGTTCCTCAATTGTAACAAACAAATAAAAATAATGTACGAACGAGTACAAATTCGACTGCTGCCGCAATGCGAAATAAATATATCATTGCATTCGCACCAACGGCAGATATTTAAAGTAATAAAATGATGCAATACATTTGTAGTTGTTAGTTTCTGTAAGAACTTATAAAACTAACTAATTAAATGATTTTTAGTTTAAATAATATTTTTAAAATTTTAAAAATTTTATTTCAATTACTTAAAAAAATTAAATCTACTTGAAAAATTATTCTCTTAAATCTCTGTTTATGGTCTGTTGATATGAAAATAACTACATTAAATTACAATTGATCTTCAAAGCAAGTAACACTTTTGTTTGTACGATAAAGATATAACTGTCTTTGGTAGTTTTAATTTCTAACACCCTACTTTCTGTATTGTTATCTTTCAAAATACTTTAAGTAAACAAGAAAATTTATCAAAAATATTCGACAACAAATTTGAAAATGTAATATAAAAAAAAAAACAATTATCGAAAATGTCCTATAAATAGAAAATGATCGAAAAGGAAACTTATCAAAAAATTTCTATAAAAGGAAAATTATTCGAAATTTTTCAATAAAGGAAAATTTATCGAAAATTTTCTATAAAAGTAAAATTTATCGAAAAATTTCTATAAAAGTAAAATTTATCGAAAATTTTCTATAAAAGTAAAATTTATCGAAAATTATCAATAAAAGCAAAATTTTCTATAAAAAGAAAATTTATCGAAAATCTTCTATAAAAAGAAATAAAAAAAATTTTTTATAAAAAGAAAATTTATCGAAATTTTTCTATAAAAAGAAAATTTATCGAAAATCTTCTATAAAATGAAAATTTATGGAAAATCTTCTGTAAAATGAAAATTTATGGAAAATCTTCTATAGAAAGAAAATTTATCGAACATTTTCTATAGAAAGAAAATTTATCGAACATTTTCTATAGAAAGAAAATTTATCGAACATTTTCCATAGAAAGAAAATTTATCGAACATTTTCTATAGAAAGAAAATTTATCGAACATTTTCTATAGAATGAAAATTTATCGAAAATTTTCTATTGAAAGAAAATTTATCGAACATTTTCTATAGAAAGAAAATTTATCGAACATTTTCTATAGAAAGAAAATTTATTCAAAATCTTCTATTAAAAGAAAATTTATCGAAAATTTTCTATAAAAAGAAAATATATCGAAAATCTTCTATAAAATGAAAATTTATAGAACATTTTCTATAGAAAGAAAATTTATCGAACATTTTCTATAGAAAGAAAATTTATCGAACATTTTCTAAAGAAAGAAAATTTATCGAAGATTTTCTATTAAAAGAAAATGTATCGAACATTTTATTAAAAGAAAATGTATCGAACATTTTCTATTAAAAGAAAATGTATCGAACATTTTCTATTAAAAGAAAATGTATCGAACATTTTCTATTAAAAGAAAATTTATCGAACATTTTCTATAAACAGAAAATTTATCGAAAATTTTTTTTAAAAGAAAATTATCGAAAATTTTCTATTAAAAGAAAATTTTCTATAAATAGAAAATTTTCGATAGAAGAAAATTTATCGAAAATTTTCTATAAAAAGAAAATTTATCGAAAATTTTCTATAAAAAGAAGATTTATCGAAAATTTTCTATAAAAAGAAGATTTATCGAAAATTTTCTATAAAAAGAAAATTTATCGAAAATTTTCTATAAAAAGAAAATTTATCGAAAATTTTCTATAAAAAGAAAATTTATCGAAAATTTTCTATAAAAAGAAAATTTATGGAAAATTTTCTATAAAAAGAAAATTTATCGAAAATTTTCTATAAAAAGAAAATTTATCGAAAATTATCTATAAAAAGAAAATTTATCGAAAATTATCTATAAAAAGAAAATTTATCGAAAATTTTCTATAAAAAGAAAATTTATCGAAAATTTTCTATAAAAAGAAAATTTATCGAAAATTTTCTATAAAAAGAAAATTTATCGAAAATTTTCTATAAAAGAAAATTTATCGAAAATTTTCTATAAAAAGAAAATTTATCGAAAATTTTCTATAAAAAGAAAATTTGTCGAAAATTTTCTATAAAAAGAAAATTTATCGAAAATTTTCTATAAAAAGAAAATTTATCGAAAATTTTCTATAAAAAGAAAATTTATCGAAAATTTTCTATAAAAAGAAAATTTATCGAAAATTTTCTATAAAAAGAAAATTTATCGAAAATTTTCTATAAAAAGAAAATTTATCGAAAATTTTCTATAAAAAGAAAATTTATCGAAAATTTTCTATAAAAAGAAAATTTATCGAAAATTTTCTATAAAAAGAAAATTTATCGAAAATTTTCTATAAAAAGAAAATTTATCGAAAATTTTCTATAAAAAGAAAATTTATTCAAAATCTTCTATTAAAAGAAAATTAATAAAAATTTTTATGAAAAGCAAATATGTACAAATTTTATATAAAATATTTTTCTTTTAAAACAAAATTTATTGAAATGTTCTATAAAAAATCAATCAGCAAAATGTTTTATATAAAAAAATTTTTGTCTCCCATAGTACATTCTAGGATCGGTTTGATTCATCTATTAACTTGTTTTTAAAAAATCTAGTTTTTTTAGTTATATTTATAAAAGTATAAATACAAAAATAAATATATGTAATTAACCACCAAACAGACCGGAATTGACGGTAATCATAAGTTAATAATAACTAAACATACTACAAACACACAAGCTTGAATAACAAAATATTGTACAGCATTTCTATGCAGCAAAATGTAGTACGAGTTGAAATAAGTAGTTTTGTGCCACATGAAAAAAATATTGTAGCAAAAAAATTACAATAATTAGTTGTAGACCATAATTAAAGATACAAATTGATAAGATTTATAAGATAAATAAATTTATTAATTATGTTGTATCAGGGAGTTTTTTTTTTTTTTTTTTTGTCTAAACACAATATTTTTAATATGTTTTAAATTAATTTAAACTACCAAGTAAATTAAGTACTTAAATAATTTTCTTGTATTGCTATTATATGCAAACAGTTTTTATGTTTGTTAAACATTTCAAAAATCTTAATAAAATATTCACAATAAGAAATATTTATTTCTTCGTTTAGTTTTTTTTTTTTTTTATTTGTTTGCGATTTTTGTGTGGCTGTTAAAGAAATAAACGTGACTTACCAGCATCCAGATAAATATTGCATACCAAACTTCAGCAATCACTAAAACAAAACAAAAAATTGAAGGAAAAAATCTTACCCACCAGCAGGATATTTGAGATGCCCCAAAAGAGCATAAACCTCAACCTGATGCTTACTGCTGATGACGACAACGACGAAGAAGACGACAATAGTTGCAATGTGAATGATGAAGATGATGCAAATAAAACAATGCTAACTGCAACATATTCAAGTAATTCCTGTACACATATTCACTTATTCGTACATACCACGCAGCTTTTTTATTCTACACCTTCACGCTGGTGTAGGGTATTTGATTTTGATGGTGGCTAGTGGTACATTTTGTAGGATTGTCCTCAAATTTGAATATCAGTTCCAGTTCAGTTCTAGTTCTAGTTCAGTTCTAGTTCAGTTCTAGTTCAGTTCTAGTTCAGTTCTAGTTCAGTTCTAGTTCAGTTCTAGTTCAGTTCTAGTTCAGTTCTAGTTCAGTTCTAGTTCAGTTCTAGTTCAGTTCAAGTTCAGTTCTAGTTCAGTTCTAGTTCAGTTCTAGTTCAGTTCTAGTTCAGTTCTAGTTCAGTTCTAGTTCAGTTCTAGTTCAGTTCTAGTTCAGTTCTAGTTCAGTTCTAGTTCAGTTCTAGTTCAGTTCTAGTTCAGTTCTAGTTCAGTTCTAGTTCAGTTCTAGTTCAGTTCTAGTTCAGTTCTAGTTCAGTTCTAGTTCAGTTCTAGTTCAGTTCTAGTTCAGTTCTTTCTAGTTCAGTTCTAGTTCAGTTCTAGTTCAGTTCTAGTTCAGTTCTAGTTCAGTTCTAGTTCAGTTCTAGTTCAGTTCTAGTTCAGTTCTAGTTCAGTTCTAGTTCAGTTCTAGTTCAGTTCTAGTTCAGTTCTAGTTCAGTTCTAGTTCAGTTCTAGTTCAGTTCTAGTTCAGTTCTAGTTCAGTTCTAGTTCAGTTCTAGTTCAGTTCTAGTTCAGTTCTAGTTCAGTTCTAGTTCAGTTCTAGTTCAGTTCTAGTTCAGTTCTAGTTCAGTTCTAGTTCAGTTCTAGTTCAGTTCTAGTTCAGTTCTAGTTCAGTTCTAGTTCAGTTCTAGTTCAGTTCTAGTTCAGTTCTAGTTCAGTTCTAGTTCAGTTCTAGTTCAGTTCTAGTTCAGTTCTAGTTCAGTTCTAGTTCAGTTCTAGTTCAGTTCTAGTTCAGTTCTAGTTCAGTTCTAGTTCAGTTCTAGTTCAGTTCTAGTTCAGTTCTAGTTCAGTTCTAGTTCAGTTCTAGTTCAGTTCTAGTTCAGTTCTAGTTCAGTTCTAGTTCAGTTCTAGTTCAGTTCTAGTTCAGTTCTAGTTCAGTTCTAGTTCAGTTCTAGTTCAGTTCTAGTTCAGTTCTAGTTCAGTTCTAGTTCAGTTCTAGTTCAGTTCTAGTTCAGTTCTAGTTCAGTTCTAGTTCAGTTCTAGTTCTAGTTCAGTTCTAGTTCTAGTTCAGTTCTAGTTCAGTTCTAGTTCAGTTCTAGTTCAGTTCTAGTTCAGTTCTAGTTCAGTTCTAGTTCAGTTCTAGTTCAGTTCTAGTTCAGTTCTAGTTCAGTTCTAGTTCAGTTCTAGTTCAGTTCTAGTTCAGTTCTAGTTCAGTTCTAGTTCAGTTCTAGTTCAGTTCTAGTTCAGTTCTAGTTCAGTTCTAGTTCAGTTCTAGTTCAGTTCTAGTTCAGTTCTACTTCATTTCTAGTTCTAGTTCAGTTTTTGTTTACTTAAATTGTCGTTGTCCTTCCTTGGAGATATATATTGCAAAACTTTTATCTAGTTAAAAAACATTTAGGGAACTTTGTGTTCGAGTTGTATTAACTCCAATTTTCATAGCGATATTTTCCATATGTTATTATCTGTATGGGGTGCTGCATAAATATGTTATAAAATTCATCAAAATCACATCTATTTGTTTGTATTTATTCTGCAATGTAATCACCCATATCCTAGACTGAGCAATTTTTTGTGTGTTTGGAATTGTATTTATATTGAAGTAACTGGTAGTTAAGAGACAAACTCAATACTTCAAGATAACTAAATATAAGTTCGCATAAGAAAAGTTCAGAACTCTTAGAGTATGAGAAAAAAAAATACTAAACAAAAATTTGCATATTTCATTGAGAAGTTCAATCAAAGCAATACAACATACGACAAGATACAAACAAACAACAATAAGAAAAAGGTACGAGTAGAATCAATAAGGAGTTTAATGCTTAAACAAGTAAAAGGTTTAATGTTTTGTAGGCTCTAAATGCCTGATGATGATGACGATGATGCCAGGTTAGGTGATGCAAAAATTTGATTAAAATTTAAAGAAAAAAAAATAACTCATTCATACGCAAAAAAAAGAACGTTAAAAGAAGACAACAAGCCGACAAAAAACCTTAAAAAAAAAGAAAAAGTAAACATCAAATCCTTACCAAAAAATTAAATAAAAAGAACAGACTTATGAATGTGTTCAAAGACTTTTTATATAAATAAAAATATTTTATTTTGGGCTGAGCCAAAGATGGTTTTGGGTTTTTGGATGAATGTTGTTAATCTTGAGTATGCCATCTCCACAAAATTTATATATGAATACAAAAAAACACAAAGACAAAGAAGAAAATGAAAACGACAACGATGACGAAGATGTAGACATAGACTAAGACATTGGTGATGGGGATGAGTAGTATGACAATGAAGATGACTATGAAAAAAATCCATGTACAACAAAAAATAAGAATGTGCACAAGGATATCTTTTTTTGTTTTGTGTTCTTTTTTTATTCCTGGTGTGGTATCTACCAAAAGTGATGATGATGATGATGGTGGTGCCAAAAATATAAAAAATAAAAACCTTAAGAAAGAAGCCTTAAATTGGTATCATTGCAAACGAGTAACTCTTTAATAAATATGGCCGTTTGTAAAGACCTCACTGAAGTTTAACTTAAAAATTGTGGGAAGTTTTATTTTTTTGCAAAATTTTTAGTTTTTTTTTCGTATTTCCACTCTGTGCACATTTTGCATATGAAAACGTGTAGATTTTAAGCAAATATGGCTTGATTAGCCTTAAAAATGGCGTTGCATATTGAAACTTTAATAAAGAGGAAAAAGGCAAAAATGAATTAAGAGAAGAAAAAACAAAAAGAATGCTTAAAGCATATATTCGGCTATGGGTGGCTTTGAATTTCATTAAATCTTTAAACACGAAGGAAAATTTAATACTTTTTGGCGCCATATCAGCAAATTAACACTTCATATAACAACAGCAACATCGTCACATCACCACCAAGAACAAGAATATATATTTTTTTATACATATAACTCAATATATGTTTGTATAGGAAAAAAGTTAAATTTTGATTGTACGACACACGAAATCAATATAATGGAATTAATTTATTAAGACATTAAGCCACGTGTGAAATTTCAAATTTAAAATGACACATACGAAAAGATTCCCAATTAAAGTTTGTTTAAAGGTAAGGTGCCATATTGTAGCCAAAAAAAAACACATATGGTACATCTTAAAAATACAGGGGCCTTCGTAGTTTAAATGGTGTAAATTTTATTTTTTTGGACCTCATATATTGGCCGCATAATAAATACTCCTGTTTGAGTTCTATCGAATTCGAACTTTTCCAAATTTTCACAGTTCATCCATCAATCCCTTTTTTCGCACTATGTTTCTTGTTATCGGTCATCTTGGCGATGATAATTAAGGGGCCTTCAGACGATCACACTTTACGTATGACAAGTCTAATGAAAAATTAAAATGAAATTCCATCCGTATGACAAAAAAGAGAATAAAAGTAGTATGATTTATATTTTTTGTGTTTACACGATTGGTATAAAACAATAACAAAGTAAGATGGAAACAACTGTTTCACTTTTTATACCCTACCCCACTTTAGTAGGGGGGTATATTGGGTTTGTGCTGATGTTTGTAACGCACAATAATATTGGTCCTATACCCACCTTAAAGTATACCAATCGGCTCAGAATCATTTTCTGAGTAGATTTAGCTATGTCCGTCCGTCCATGTAAACCTTGTAATCAAACTACAGGTCGCAATTTTGAAGATAATTCAATGAAATTTGGTACATGATATTCTATTGTCTCAGGGACGAAGCCTATTGAAAATGGTTAAGATCGGTCCATTATTTCACCTAGCCCCCATACAACTGAACCCCCAATAGGGCTTGTAATCCTTGTGATCAAACTACAGGTCGACATTTTGAAGATAATTCAATGAAATTTGGCACATGATCTTTTATGGTATCGTAGACGAATCCTATTGAAAATGGTTACCATCGGTCCATTATTTCACCTAGCCCCCATACAACTGAACCCCCGAATAGGGCTTTTAAAACTTGTAATCAAACTACAGGTCGCAATTTTGAAGATAATTCAATGAAATTTGGCACATGATCTTTTATGGTACTTGATGACCCCCACGAATTCCATAATTATAGGTTCTCATATGACCCTAGCCCCTATGAAAAGCCCCCATCAAAATTTCACTTAAATGTCCACAATTTTATTCAACAATAAACGGCTTAAGTATGTATATCTAAGGCAAGGTACAATTCAACTTAAATGCCTTATTATGGCAACTAAATCACATTATATTTTTGTCAAAGGTGTAGGGTATTATATGGTCGGCCTCGTCCGACTATAATTTCTTACTTCTTTTGTATGTGTTTACATAAAAATACATCCCTGATCTAATGCGACTTGCTTGTTTTTTGAATAATTTCAAAAAATGAAGAGAGCCATACGACTGTCAAATTTTCCCTCCGTATTTCTCTCAATGTGTGATGATATCATTTCATATTGCGTATAGATGATCCCATCCGTTCTCTTCTACACAAAATTTTGACAGATCATATTACTTGTGTGCTCGTGTGAAGGGGGGCTTTAACGGCATCAGAGTTTTAGATGTTATGTGAATAAACAAGAACAGTTCTACATCCTATTATATCCCCGAAGGCCTTTGTGAGATAGAAGCTGAAATGCAGCCGTCCCGGCTACAAGAATGAAATCGCGATACATAAATAGTTGGCATATTTTTTATCGCTTTCACCATCAACACCTGAAATTATTGGTCAAACATCCACTTATCTGGGTCGATTAAGGCATATCTGAACGTCCATGTAGTTAGTTAGTTTGAAAGGAGAATGTACTATATATGCTGTCCCGTAGACCACTTTTTAGTACTAATCTAAATCTCTCAATCGATGCGTATTAGTGCACTAAATACGAGAGAAATAAAAGTTTCCCAATAGCGATTGAAAATCTTGATCGAGTTCAGAACATTAACACTCATCGATTGATATGTATTCCTACATGAGTTTCTTGAAAAGAATGTTCTTCGCTACACTCTAATAAACATACATCAAATCCGAAGAAATACACCTATGCATCTGACGGGTCTATTGTGTGCTCCTTTACCAGTGTCTCAGCTGGGAATCGAACAGCTTCAATTCATATGTGACCCCAACCCTTATATAAATCCTATTTCAGAAAATAAGTTTGTTTTCCATAAATCGCTTGACACTGTCCCTCGTAATTCAAAATGTCACTCGGAATTTTAAGGTATTCACTTTTTAACTCATTATTTTAAAACGGTGATGACATTGCAGGCAAGTATTGACCACGCTCGCTTACAAATAATTACTTAAATAAGTACATACAAAAATGGATATTGCTTGCACAGAATACGAACCTGGGAATTAATAGAATTCAATAATAATAATAATAATAATGATTAAATCGCTTTTATAAATTCCGTTACATTCGGCCCATAATTGACCACCTTAGCAGGTGTAGAGAATCATACAGTCGGGCATGACTGACTTTGTTTTATTGCATTAGTAACAAATTTAGTACAAATTCTGAAAGAGGTCATTCTGTGATACAAAAAAAAAAAAACTAATACAGACATTTCCCGCAAATGTCCATGGGGACAACAATTTCATTTGGGAACACCCTCCTCATAAGTGTAATACTGATGAAGTGATTGAGAAACATAAATTTGTCGGTGCCATATAATTGATTTCAAATAAATGAACAAACAAATAAAATAAAATTGAAATAAAAAATCCAACACATGTAAAACCATAACAATTCGAATACAATAAACTTTGTAAAAAGAAAAACGATGATGATTTTGAAGATTTTGTAAACGATCAAAAATAAAAAAGTGTAATATTTTTCATTTAAATGATTACACCGTCCAACACCATTTTTCACACACGAACCAAACCATATACATACGAAAGCACATAATTTATATGGTATAACTGCGTACTCAGTTTTTCATTTTCTGATCGTTTGTCCTTTTTAAAGGACTTTAAAATTTGAGGTACATACAATTTTCAAAAATTTTTATAAAATATTTTTAGCCACCCTATTATAACAATATGGGTATCAAACTAAAGAGGACAATTGCAGTATTTTTATCTCGTATTTGGTTTTATTTTTTAAGAATAAAAAGATGTAAAAAATATCCTTATAAAAGTTTATCCTTTATTATCCTTGAAATTTTATACAAAATTGTTCAACAGAAAATATTCATAATAAAGACATTAGAATGGAGTACAAAAGTCTGAAATTTGGTCTTCATAGCTCCATTTGTTTAATTTTTATAATATTTTTTAAATATCTCAATAAATTAATTAATAAAATTTTCCCCTCTGAAAATTTCAAAGTCCTTTTTTTGTTAAAATATTATGTAGAAAAATTAGAAATTTGATATTGTGGAACCGAATTTCTTTATCTCTATGATAAAAAGTTAAAAAAGTGGAAACTTTCAAGAATATGAAAGGATAAAAATCGATTAAGGATATCTTGCATTTTTTATCCTTTCATGTTAAAACTACCTTCTGGGAAAGTATATTTTCCTTTTTAATTTAACACAATTATTCCGAACTCTATAGTTATTCTAAATTCTATATATCTTTTAAAAATACCTTTGACCTCCCAATAATGTTATCAAAGTAGTTTATTACATAGTTTTCATTAAAAAATACAACAGGGCGAAGGTATATCATGTGCAATTAGTAAACTACGATATACATAAATATTTAAACAAGTTAGGAAAGTATAGCCGGACTGGGCCGAGCATATCATACCCTACACCAGTTGTGATTTTCTTTCAAATGTGATTTATTTTAGCAAATTAAATATTTATGTTGAATTTTATTTCAATTGCGACATATTGAAGAAAAACTAATTTTCTGAAAGTGGGCTAGAGTCAAATAGAGGTTAAAGGCCTGCACAAGACAACAATAATGCGACAATTTGTTAAACAAATATCGTGTGCGCCATCATAAGCACACGCAATTTTTTAACAAATTGTCGCATTATTGTTGTCTTGTGCAGGCCTTTAATATGTATAATATGCATGTTTTAATCACTAAACCGTCATAATCATACGAAATAAAATTTTATATATTTTAAGGCCTGTTATCTCAACCACCGGTTATGTTTAATTGGTAGATATTTTATCTGAAAACTGTCAATTTAACGTTAGGATAAAAAATTAACAGATATTGAGATAATAGGGGTAGGTAATTGGTATAAATAATAAATTAAATTAAACAAAATATTTTCAACAAAAATTTTTTTAATTTGAATACATCTTAATTTTTAATTTTTTTACAAAGAACTAATAAAGATAAAGACATGAAATTTGGGAGTCTGCAACTCCATATTTGTAAATATAACATATATTTTTTTCTAAAAAAACTGACTATAGAAAATAAGGATATTAAAGGATTAAAATTTAAAAGGACATTTTTTTTAGTTTTTTTATTCTAACATTTTAAAACAATTTTATTTGTAAAAATACCGTTATTCTCCTCTTTCAATCGATACCTATATTGACCTACTAGACCAAACCAAATTTAAGCTAAATATAATTATACTTACTCTTCCTTTCAAACTTTAAAGTCCTTTTAAAGGAAGAAACGATCAGAAAATAAAAAACCAAAAATGTAGTTTAACTATATCAAGTATGTAGTTTCCAACGTATATGGTCTTGCTCATGTGTGCAACAATTTTTCCCAATTTGTTGTACGGTGTTATCAAACGATATTGTTCATATGAGATGAATGTTGCTGCTGCCGATGTTGCATGCACATAAACCTTAAATACTTATTGTATTGATGAATGAGTTGACATTAATCCTCTCTACTAATCTTGTGCCGCCAACAGCTAAAAGAACGTAAAACTATTTGAAATGAGTATTTGTGCGGTATAAAAAGAGCAAAAGGAAAAAAATCGAATAAAAAATAATTAAATTCAAATGATTTACAGATGTTTGATTTTGATCTTGCACACACACATACACACACTAATGAAATGAAATAAAAAAGAATTATTGATCTCTTGATGATATTGATCTTGTCCATATAATAAAATAATCCTTATTGCAGCATCGATGAAAAAACAAGATTTAAGGTAAAATATTCTTTGTTCGCATAAAAACAAAACTGTTTGAAAATCACAAAAGAGACATTTGTTGGTTTTTGTGTAGTTTGGCTGACTGGCGGACTGGTTGGTTCATACAAAAACCCAAAATCGAATTATAATTAATGTTGGAATGTTAAGAGAAGGTGATATTTTATGGGTGTTGTTATATTTACACATGTGGTTGGCGTCGCAGACAACAAGCCAAACAGACAGACGGACGTACATACCAAAAGACAAATACATACTAAAACTGACACTTGTGACTGCATAAATGTAAAGTGACCAATGAATATTTAAAGTATGATGATCAGACAAACACTGTTTTGTATTAATATAAATGAGTCTCAATTAAATTATTACATTTTTAACTTTAATGATTATTTACAAATGTCTGAGTTTTAGTGTATATGAACTTGTGAGGTGCTATTGTATTGTTGTGTTCTTGGGTCGTTTATCTCTTTAATGACAAAATAAAACATGTAACATTTTTATTTTTGGTTTTTCATAAGATCAGATTAAAATTTAAATTATGACTACATTTTTCATTAATTCAGAATTAATACAAAAAATATAAATAAACATATAAACGACCACACCGTCTAAGATATTGAATGAGTGTGTGTGTTCCATTAAGATTATTTTCAGGGTATATACGTTTTTGTATGCTACACACCTTTAAAGGACTTGTTAGTAAGATGGCTTTTGCCTTTAATTAACCTTTTTATTTATGCACATTTTTAAAGACGGTATTAAGGCGCCAATTGGACAATATATAGTTCCTTTTTGGCCCTTGTAGATCTTGAGTTTTATTTAATTTGGAAAGTAGAGTTTTTATATTTAGATAGTTTTAAAACTAAAATTTATAAATTATAGAAAAGTATTAATTTAACTCGCAAATTTTATTTAGAACATAATAATAATAATAATAATAATAATAATAATAATAATAATAATAATAATAATAATAATAATAATAATAATAATAATAATAATAATAATATAATAATAATAATAATAATAATAATAATAATAATAATAATAATAATAATAATAATAATAATAATAATAATAATAATAACAATAATAATAATAGTTAGTTAGTTAGTTAGTTTGAAAGGAGGATGTACATTAGAGTGCTCCAAAAAAACGAAGTTGCGAATTTTGCCCGTCCCCCCCCTCTAGAATTGTTCTATGGGTTGTAGAACTATGTCATACAAAAAATTAGACTGATAGGATAACGTTAACAGGTGCCGCAACGGCACTAAAGTTTCCAAGTGCATTTACAAGGGGAAAAAATCGATTTTTTTCAGTTTTTGCTAAAATTTTGCCACTTAATAATAAACTTTACAATGTATTGTGATGGAATCGCAATGTACACATAATAAGCTTTTCGGAAAGATATAAAACATAAATATTGGTTGAAAACTTTCAGAGTTATTGCAAATTCCCCAGACCATTAACGTGTCTCACAGCACATGAATTCGAAATGTGACAAAAAAATTAACATTTTTTAGGAAATATTGTAAAAAAACATTTTGTTACTTAAAATATATCTATAATAACTAGAATGTTAGCTTTTGTCTTTATACGATAACGCAAACTTGTTCTCAGCTATGGTTAAAAAAGTTTGAATTTTTCAACGGCCGTTTCAAATTTCCAATTTCAGTTTTTTTGAAACTTTGTTAAACAAATTTTAAAATTTTTAGAAGATCTCATGGGGATTTATGGACAATAGATAAGGGAATAAAACGGTAAAAAAATTAGATCAATAATTCTTACAGTTTAGCTGTACCTGCGATTTGAACTCGGCGGATTTCGGGAAAATCGCATTTTTTTGTAATATATTAGAGAATACGTATTAATTTTTTACTGTTGTACATTTTAAACAAAGTATTTTCAGAGTATTATAGACCAGATAATATAAAATATATATTCCAAGTTTTATTCAATTCGGACATTCTTAACCCATAAAATGTGGAGTTCAAAGGTCAAATTTTGCTATATTTGGGAATTCTCAGTGTACCATATCGAAATATTATGTATTTGTCGGTCATATTTAATAAAGATGACTTGAATTTTTAGTATAAAGTCTTATGTTTAAAATAGCAGCGAAAAAAAGTAAAATTAACCCTTTAAAACACATGGGAAAAATTTAACCCCGAAGATCAAAAAATCGTAAAAACACTATCCATTTGAATAATGCTCTATATAATTAGAGGAATAACATAAATAAAACAAAAAAATATATATTAGGTATAAAAACTTATGAATTAAACCTTTTTGAACCTATAAAGTTTGTATTTTTAGACATATTATGTCGAAAATGGTCCGAAAAAATGGACTACATAAATTATCAGTTTTAAAAACAAAATTTTTCTTTTAAAAATGTACACCTATAGTTTACTCCATAGTCGAAAAGGGTTAAAGTATAATTTTTTATACTTAATATATACGTTTTTGTTATATTTCTGCTATTTCTCTAATTATATAGAGCTTTATTCAAATGGATAGTGCTTTTTCAAATTTTTGAACTTTGGTGTTAAATTGTTCCCAAGTGCCTTAAAGTGTTAATTTACCTTTTTTTCACTCTATTTTAAATATCGGACTTTATACGATAAATTCCAGTAATTTTTGGTAAATATGGCCAACAAATAAATAATATTTTAATATGGTGCACTGAGAATTCCCAAATATAGCAAAATTTAACCTTTGAACTCCACATTTTATGGGTTAAGAATGTCCGATTTGAATAAAACTTGGAATATATATTTTATATTATCTGGTCTATAATACTCTGAAAATACTTTGTTTAAAATGTACAACAGTAAAAAATTAATACGTATTCTCTAATATATTACAAAAAAATGCGATTTTCCCGAAATCCGCCGAGTTCAAATCGCAGGTACAGCTAAACTGTAAGAATTATTGATCTAATTTTTTACCGTTTTATTCCCTTATCTATTGTCCATAAATTCCCATGAGATCTTCTAAAAATTTTAAAATTTGTTTAACAAAGTTTCAAAAAAACTGAAATTGGAGATTTGAAACGGCCGTTGAAAAAATCAAACTTTTTTGACCATAGCTGAGAACAAGTTTGCGTTATCGTATAAGGACAAAAGCTAGTATTCAAGTAATTTTTAGTATATTTTAAGTAACAAAATGGTTTTTTTACAATATGTCCTAAAAAATTTTAATTTTTTTGTCACATTTCGAATTCATGTGCTGTGAGACACGTTAATGGCCTGGGGAATTTGCAATAACTTTAAAAATTTTCAACCAATTTTTGTGTTTTATATCTTTCTGAAATGCTTATTCTGCGCACATTACGATTCCTTTACAATAAAATGCAAAGTTTATTATTAAGTTGCAAAATTTGAGCAAAAACTGAAAAAAATCGATTTTTTCCCCTTGTAAATGCACTTGGAAACTTCTGAGCCGTTGCGGCACCTGTTAACGTTATCCTATCAGCCTAATTTTTTGCATGACATAGTTTTACAACCCATAGAACAATTCCAGAGGGGGGGACGGCCTGTCGGATAAATTTTTTTTTCCTTCATACAAGCTTGGAGCACTCTAATGTACATACATCAAATCTGAAGAAATACACCTAGGCCTCTATCGGGCCTGTTGTGCGCTGCTTAACCAGTGACTCAGGTGGGAATCGAACCGGTCTACCAGACTAGAACACTAACCACTAACCTACCGGAGGCCACTAATAATAATAATAATAATAATAATAATAATAATAATAATAATAATAATAATAATAATAATAATAATAATAATAATAATAATAATAATAATAATAATAATAATAATAATAATAATAATAATAATAATAATAATAATAATAATAATAATAATAACAATAATAATAATAATAATTATAATAATGACAAGTTAGAAAGTATAGTCGGGCGTGGCCGACCATATGATACCCTATGATGTGATTTATTTTTCATAATAAAGCATTTATTTTGAATATTACCTTGATTCCGATTTATTTAAGCAATTTATTAACGAAAAACTAATTTTCTGAAAGAGGCTTTATATGGGGGATAGGAGCTAATGTGGACCGATCCCGATAAAATGGGCTAAATAGATTTATATTTGTATAATATTTATCTGTGCTAAGTTTCATTGCAATAACAGTGTTAATAAGTGAATTGCGAATATTCAAGTCACTTTCCGAAGGGGGTTTTGTATGGGGGCTAGGGTCAAATAAGGCCCGAGCATTTCGAAATTCGGCAAGGTCATCAAGGCTTAAAACTTAGTAGAGTGAACTCAAAAGCCCTTTTCGGGGTGTTTAGTTGTATGGGGGCTAGGTGAAATAATGGACCGATTATAACCATCAATAGACTTCGTTCTTGGAAACCTGTATTCCAAATTTCATCAAATTATTTTTAAAATTGCTTACTTTGATAACAACGTCGGACGGACGAACATCATTAAATCAACTCAGAAAGTGATTCTGAGTCAATCGGTATACTTTAAGGTGGGCATAGTACTAATATTTTATTGCGTTGCAAACATCAGCACAAACGTATAATACCCTTCCCACTATAGTGGTGTAGGGTATAATAATAAAGGAAATATATTTAGATTTGGCGTAACTGTGATTGATATATGAGCAAAATTCCGAAATAACTCATTATACCCTACACCACTATAGTGGGGAGGCTATTATGCGTTTGTGCTGATGTTTGTAACACCCAAGTATACCAATAGGCTCAGAATACTAATCGACTCTGAATCACTTTCTGAGTCAATTTAGCTATGTCCGTCCGTCTGTCTGGGTGTCCATGTAAAGGCTGGGCGCACGCTACAGGTCACAAGTTTCAAGATAATTTGATGATATTTGTCACATACTCTTCTTTCGACCCAAGGACGAACGCTATTGAAATTAATTGAAATCGCCGATTTTTGTATGATCAGGCTTCATACAAACTCCCCTTCAGAAAATGACTTGAAGAGCAAAATTCACTTATAAACACTAATAACACGATAAAATGCTGCATAAATAAGGATGGGCCCATATTTACCCTCACCCCCATATGAGCCCTCTTGTATAAAATCTCTTTTTTGGCAACTATAAGTAAAAATATTCCGGAATTAAGGTAAAATTAAATTCTTTATTATTTAAAAAATAATCAAAATGTTTAACATACTCACTGGTATAGGGTATCATATGGTCGGCCGTGCCCGAATATACATTCATACCTGTTTTAAAATTATGTTCTTATATACTATGTTGAAAGATATATGTATATGATTCGGCACAGACGAATGAAGAAATCTTAGATATTTGTGTTACTATAAATTGAGTTAGACCTTAATTGGTACAAGCAAACATATAGGGCCTCTTCTGAAAACCATCTTGATAGATTTCTTACTTAAAAAATTTATAATATTTTTTAATTGTAATTAATGATTAAATCACCACACTACACTCAGTAGTAGACAATATATAATTTACTTGCACCCCAATATGGAACCACTTTCCAAAAGTGACTTCAAATATTCGGCCATGTCGGGCAATACTTTCTTCAACTAAAATTTAACTTTGAAATGCCATTAAACAGAACTGAACGATCATGTTCCAATCTTATTTATTCAGACCAAAAAGTCTCCCGTCAAAAAAGTGTCTAAGATCAACGTTCGAATACATAATTTTTATTTCGTCAAAATTTAATCTCATTTCAATCTATAAAATACTAAATGAAGATGTCAAAATTATTTATTGATATTTCGGTAATATGTCATCATAATAAATTTTATGGTCTGCGATTTTGAACACATTGACTTGATCAGTTTTTGTTTTGTAATGCTTTACCTAAACTGATGAACAAAAGCAACATAGATATCGATATCAATATGAAATTCAATTTTTCCCCTTCAAAATTTAGTTGGACAACATCAACGAACACAGTATTTTATATAATGATGATGATTGTCATATTGCTTTTTATTGTCTCATCAACTGTCAGATTTTGAAAATAACCAAAAAAAAGTAGAAAACTAAAAATGTGAAGAGTATATGAGACTGGATCATGATAGTTTCAAATAAAGGTAGAAAATTATGAATTGGCATGTTTTTTTTCTGTCGTTATATACAATCATAAACGTTGTATTTTGCTTCACTTTTTTCTTTAACATGCCACAGATATTTATTGTCTGTACCACGAGTATACACATACACATTCAGGTGCGGGAGGTCTGACTGCTTAGACCAGGTTTAAAGTCCTGCTCATACATGTGTAGTACAACATATTTTTGATATGATTATTGTAAAGGAATGTTGAGTATACAATTTTTTTGTCTACATTTTTCATAACCGAAGTATGTGTGTAAGGTAGTACGATTTTATTTTATGTACCTGTTGTTTAATTTTAAAGTGTTGAATGGAATCTGAAGGAAACAACATGTACTTGCATGCCTTATTTGATGGTCACTTTTGTAGATTTTTTTTTTACTTTACGTTACGACAAGAGTGCTTGAGTTTTTTTTTTAATTTTTGTATTATTTTCTTTTGTGTAATTGTACACTTCAATATGACAAAATAATGAAGATAAAGAACAGAAAAATTAAAGTAAAAAAAAAAATTGTTTTATAAAAAGGAATAATCATTCAAAATAAATGCCAGGTTTTTAATAATTGTTCTCACAGAACGTTTAACTATGAAATGAGGATGAGCTTAACTGGACACACACACTCACTCACTCACATCACACCACTTTATTTTTTAACGCTGATAATTATGTATTTTACTGTGTGGTCCAATTAGTAATTCCATTCATTTGGTTCATCACAAACTTCAGATGTGTGGTCTTGGCTTTGGGTTTTCATTCTTAAATACCGCTCTTAATTTTTAGCAGACGTATTTTTTTTTCTCAGTTTAGTTGTGTTAAGATTGAAGGCCATTGTGGTGGTTTTTTAAAATGTCATTCAATGAAATGCCATTTTTAAGATTTTTTTTGTCATAATGTGATTGTTTGAAGAAAAAGTTTATATAATTTTGAAATGCATTCATATGTTTAGATTTATTTTGCAAATATGAATACAATAACTATCTATATATGTACAAGAACTTTACCAGAGATAAAATATATACAATATGGACAGAATCTCCTTACTCCATAATCGAGAGATATTGTCTACAGAAAAGGTTTCTACACCTTAGGCAGATTTCCAATAGAAGATCTAAAACCATAGAAATATTTTCTATAGATATTCTATAGAGAAACTCTTGACACTATAGAGAGATTTTCTATAGAAAAAGTTTTTTGACTATAGAGAGGATTTCTACAAAAAGCCGCTCAGCACTATAGAGAGGTTTCCTATTCTATAAAAAAAACTCTTAATTTTTATAGAAAAACTCTCTATACCATTGTGAAATTTTTTATAGAAAAATTGACAACACAACATAGAAAAACTCTATACAATATAGAGAGACTTTCTATAGGAAACTGTTTACAATTTAGAACCATTTTCTATAGAAAAACTCTCTGAACTATCAAAAGATTTTCTATAGAAAATCTCTTTACACTATTGAGAAAAAATTTTCCACACTATAGAGGAATTTCCTATAGAAAAACTCTCTACACTATAGAGTGATATTTTATAGAAAAACTCTCTACACCATAGAGTGATTTTCTATAGAAAAACTCTCTACACTATACAGTTATTTTCTATAGAAAACTCTCTACACTATAGAGAGATATTTTATAGAAAAACTCTCTACACTATAGAGAGATTTTCTATAGAAAAACTTTCTACACTATAGAGAGATTTTCTATTGAAAAACTCTCTACATTATAGAGTGATTTTCTATAGAAACACTCTCTATACTGTAAAGAGATATATGATAGAAAAGCTCTCTATACTATAGAGAGATTTTCTATAGAAAAGCTCTCTATACTATAGAGAGATTTTCTATAGAAAAACTCTCTACACTACAGAGAGATTTTCTATAGAAAAACACTCTACACTATAGAGAGATTTTCTATAGAAAAACTCTCTACACTATAGAGAGATTATCTATATAGAGATTTTCTATAGAAAAACTCTCTACACTATAGAGAGATTTTCTATAGAAAAACTCTCTACACTATAGAAAAACTCTACACTATAGAGATATTTTCTATAGAAAAACTCTTTACACAATAGACAGATTTTCTATAGAAAATCGCTCTACCCTATAGAGGGATTTTCTATAGAAAAACTCTCTACACTATAGAGTGATTTTCTGTAGAGAAACTCTCTACACCATAGACTCCGTAGTGTAGAGAGTTTTTCTGTAGAAAAGGAAATTTTTATATAGAAGGAACTAATCTATACTATAGACAAATTCTCAGATATGTTTCAATAAAAAACATAATAATGTTTTTTTTTTTTTCTGAAACCAACCCACTGTGCATAATTTAAATTTATTTATATCATAAAAACTCACAAACAAATCTAATTTTAAATAGGTATTTAAAACATTTATATGCTTCATAATTTTATTTTTTATTTAAGAACTACCATATAAATCAAATGAGCAAACAGAACTGAAATTGGAAACCTAGATATTTATCGTTTAATTTAAAAACATCAAAATCATAAATTTTATATTTTTATAAGCCATAAAACAGATGCGAAATTTTTCAACAAGATTGAAAAAAAAATACCAAACAAAATCTACTCTGTTTTTCAATAACTTAGTGCGGGTTCCAACAAAGTTAAAAAAAATATCTCATCATTTTATGGTCATTTTGCATTTTAATATATTGAGGTTTAAAGATATTTTTGGTTAAATTATGAAATGAATATTTTAATAAAAAAGACACACAAATGCGGCCTGTATTGAAGTTTTTAGCTAAAAACCGAAAAGAAATGAAATATGTATCTACTTAAAATGTTAACAATAATAATATTAGCAACAAATAAGCTAAATTATTTATGACTTTAAAATCTAATAAAAAAATGTAAATTTTTTTATGTTCGGCTACTAAAAACTAAATCAAATTTTTGTTTCAACAATCAAGATATTCGCTTACACATAACTGTTTTTATAACTCCTTTAGAGTTGGGAAAATATTTGGCCTTAGCACTTTCCAACATATGTTCTGCATTTCCCCTTACTTTTCCTAAATATTTTATATTTTCCTTTCTATCTCCAGTGACAACTTTATATTCTTTTTCATTATGTGAAATTTAAAACTTTTTATGATGGCGCTTAATGTTTTGTGCAAACCTAGCCTGACTCCATACGACGAAAACTGTTTCCACTTCAACAGACATTATTTCATACTAGAGACTATGGTTACTTTTCTGGGTGTTTTCTTTTTTTTATTTCTTTCTACTCTCTCAGCTGTGTGAGAATCAAGTTTTTGCTATGAATTTGATATCTGTGGGAACTGCAGGATAACTATGGCCAGTGGTCATGTTTAATCGTGTGTAGTTTTATTGTGAAATTTTACTGGTTATAAATAAGTTAATAACAAGAGTAATAAGCCACCAACACTCTTTTTTCAACAGCCAGTTAAGAGTTTAATTTTAACACATTCACCATGAATGAAAGTGAAGAGGTGGTATAAATATAAAAGAAGGAATCCGAATGAAATTTTTTACAATCCAAAAAAGATCTTAAAATCACTCATATGTTTACTGTAAGAGGAATAAACTATCATGTCCAACTGTGATTGATCATCGTGATCATCACCAAATCTGCCCAAAGTGCGGGTTTGTCGAAGATAAATAATACAGACGTAGTGCCAGGAGCATGCATTAAATAACTCCCTTTCCAGTGAGAGTAGTGAATGGCTTTCAATTGTACTTACTTACCTAACAACATACTTTTCAATGACTACTACATATCCTCTGCATTACATGAAAGTTATATAATAAGTTCTTAGTAATAATGTGTTTAATAAATACTTTCTAATGAAGATATGAAAGCTTCATACGATTTACAATGACTTCTTTTTCTAATTACTTGTAATCGTTTGTGGTAATTACCTCCAATGATATCGCCGTATTAAAATAATGACTTAAAATGATATTGTGTAAGTAAATTTTAGCATTTTAACCACTTACAAGGTAATGAAAGGTTTTAGAGGGTAAAAATACTGTACCTAACCTAACCATTTGTCAATAATGTAAAACTGTAATTTCCTTAATAAGATCAACGATTTTTTCGTTCAGTGTGACAAATGCTTCGTATGTCTAAGAAAACAGACTTTTCAGTCCGATTTTTGGTTTTATATGCAGTTTTATATGCCGATCCCTACTTGGTAACTGTTGCTCTAGTAAATAAACCCCTAGGAATTATAAAGTCTTCTTTGTCGCTAATGCTGTACCATCCTGATTCCATATATAGCCCTCTAATGGTGAATAAACATTAAACACAGAATATATACTTGTCACAAGGGAGCCCAATAGTCTTCTTCCAAAATATAGCTATAAACGCTTAATCCATACAACATCATTTTGGTCCCGATGGTCTAAATTGTATCTACTAAGTAATCGTAAATAGTTATAAATCTCCAAAGTAATATCAGGGGTTTTTGTTGACCGCTCTACAACCTCCTCGTATTAGGCGACCGATTTCAATTGAATTTAGATTAAAAGTAGGAACCAAGCTTTTCACTGATCTACCCAGTTCTTCAAGAGGTTAAATAGTCTCGAGCTTATTTCATAAGATAGTAGGGCTTGAAATCTGACTGTGCGATATTATATGTACGTATTTATACAAAAATATGTTGGATCCACTGTTTGAAAATCTATTGGTTCGCAAGTACAAACCAATTAACTTTATCTGACTGTCCGATATCATATGTACATATTCATACAAAAATATGTTGGATCCACTGTTCGAAAATCTATTGGTTTGCAAATACACACCTATTTACTGTATTAAATTTCAACACCGACATTAATATCGGAATAACGATATGTTGATTGTTTTTTGTCTGGATACCTTCTCTTAACATAGAATAAACTTAACTGTTGTTGGTGTTAAACACATAAACTGGCATGGCTCTCACTATTGCTGAAGATTTCTGAAAGCCCTGCAATTGTTGCTGCAAAAAAAGGGCCAACAATCCAAATAAAAAAGAAGAGAATAAACAATGAGTAGAGGTGAAGAAAAGCAAAAACAAAGTTGATATTAAAAGTCGGTATTATAGCTTCATATAATGATCGAGGTATATCATCAAACCTCCTACTTTATGGGTTGAAGCATACAATTGTCGATGGAAATACTGCTGCAACCAAAACACAATGTGCGAACGCCCTTTGGTTGAATGTGAAAAGGGTTCTTTCGTGTTTTTTTTTAACATAGGATTACTGTAGTTGCTAATGTCAGTATTGGTAATGGTGTTGGCATCGATGTCGGTATTGCGTACTCTTGTTGTCTGTAATTTTGCATTCATATTATAGGAATGATGAGAACGTATGTATGTTTGTGTATAAGAAATTTACATTTTGAAGTTGACCGCCAAACAAGGATTTGATTTCGTTGCCTAAACTGTGTGAATGTATTTTTAACAATATTGCGTTTTGCGAGTAGGGATAACGAGTTGATTTTTGTTTTGAGTTTGTTTTTTTTTTATAGAGTTTTACTGATTTTAGTGCCGATACAAGTTAACTTTTTGGATTGATTAGCTGAAGATGTGAATGCCACTGCCACTATTGACCAATTTTTTTTCACTTTATACTTTTTATTTTTATTATAATATATTGATGTCGGTCTTCAATGCCACTGGCTGTTATTTCAACCTACATACATACATGAAAACAACCACAAAGTCTATAGAAGAATTGGTTGAAATGAAGCAGAACAATATGTATGGCGGCTTGATTTTGTTCATTTTGGTTGGTAATGTTTAGAATACTTACTGGGATTTTTATTTTCTTTCCCCTCTTATTTGTCTGCTTCTCGAAGTGCTATGTTGGCTTGTTTTTCAGATAGCTTGTGGCTCTTTTTCCCTTCATTAAAATATACATACTACCTTTTGTATCAACATCACCATCAAAATCATCATCATTATCATCTTCATACTCTCGAGCATTACGTTCAACACCATCTCTCGTTGCTAAAGCCATCATCATAAACACCATCATGCATCATTATGAGACCAGGGAAGTCGTTGTCTATAAGTTTCTTTTTTGCTTTTATTACTTTTAGTAGTGTGATACGAGAACGAACATTATGTAGCAATCTTAATACAAATATTCATGCAGCGTACATAGTGGATGTTGAAGATGTTGCAGATGATGTACGTTGGCGCTTCGTTATGTCGGCAGGGGCGTTGCCAAATAATCATCACACGTTTTAATGCGCGCCTGTTGTGCTTCTCTGTGCAACTTAATGGGAGTTCACAAGTGAAATTATCCACATAATGGGTAAATATTTTCTTACCACAAGCGTTAACAAATTTACACTTTGATGTTCATGTTTTATGTTGTTGCTACCCTGGGATAATGGCTCATGATTGGCCATAGTTTACTGTTGGGTTTCCCCCTCCCTTCACCGTTCGAAGAGAATAAAAAAATGTTTACGAAAAGTATAACTAACTCGTATGGTAAATTATCATATGGGAATTTATGGCGTCATTAAAATAATTGGTTTTATTGTGAGTGTAGGAAATGTTAACATAAGAACGTACTTACATACATATATAGGATTTTAAACTAACTTCCCAGCAGTTTGATAAGCAGTCAAAGTGTACCTTTTAGACAATTACTTATTTTCAAATTTCTAACTACTTGGTAGACTAGAATGTTCCCAATTAATTTAAAGGAAATTAATCTCCATTTTAAAAACCTCTGGGTAAACTAGATGATTTATATATTACGCTTTTTTCTATACTGCTCATAGAAAAGTCATTTCTTACCCATCTATTGCAAAGTTCATAGACCACTTATAATCGAAATCGACCGTATTATAGTAATTTCTATCCACCAACGATAAGTTTTTATGTCAAAATCTCAAAACAAACTCAATAACCGGGCAGGAGACAGCGAACTGCAGGGTTCCTTCATCAATTATCCCCAAAGATAGCTTGGTCGACATCTCGAAGTTTAGTTCTCGGATGTTTCTCGCTATCTTGTCGATGACATAAATTTCAGCTAGATAGATAGAGATTACCTGTGGATATCACGATTCCAAACTCAAAAGTTCAGTGCTTTACGTGAACAATTCATAAACTGCTAAATGATTACCCTAATCCATGTGCAAGCCCTTTGCTCTAGTGTTTAAGCTATCTAATCTTTGACCATTGCTACCACGTCGCTTAATTTCCGAGATACAAAAACATAACATCCGTTTACAACTACACTTACACTCTGTTAATTCAGCAACAACACCTAGAGGCCAATATATCACCATATAACCCTGATAATATAAGCAAAAACTTAAATTACCACTTAAGGGATTAAAATGCTAAATTTTACTGACACAATAGCATTTTAAGTCATTATTTTAATATGGTGAAGTCATTTGATGGAAGTACTTATCACAATCGCTTACAAGTAATTAGAAAAGTCAGTAAATGTAAATCGGGTAAAAAAACGTATACAGCTTTTAATAAGACGTTATTAAAGTACTTCTATGTAATCAGAACGATAAGTAGTAGTTATGGAAAAGTCATTACCAAGTTTTTGCTGGGAAGTTTTAACTCGCAGATGTCAAAGTCTGGACAGAGTAAATGTTTAATAAAATATCGTACATCCAACACAACAAAAACATTCGACATATTTAGACTGTTTATATGACACCAACGCATTACCAACGTTTGCCCCACAGTCACATCTCTGAGGGATGTCTGTTGTCTTTTCGGCAACAGCCGGTGGAATTTAACCAACATTCCCTTGCCGCGATTTTGAGTATAAACAAGAACTACCACGTGCTCTTCGAAGGGGAGACCTGAACCCTGACCTGCGGGCTACCGTTTACGGTGGTACTAGATAAGATAGGTCTGGCCGAGGATACATTAGACAGTTTATAGTCCCAGCAGACTAGGATTGCAATCACACCAAGAGGATGAGGATGACCCATTGTTTTTGAACCGGCAGTCTAGACTCTAGACAGACGTGTATTGAAAAGGGCAGATTGCCCGTCATGAACAAGATTATATGATATAACTATAGGCTCCAAAGTCATATACGGAAGGTTCGGTTGTATTCCCTTGGTTGGTTGTCCATGTAGCTAGCCGACAGATAGACGGACATATACTTTTAGATGGGTCTATCAAATTTTGGATTAAACAAAAAATATTTATGTATGTATATTAGGGTTATAATTTTTATACAATTTTTAGAAATTTCTATTCCACATAGAGCATAGAGCGAAAAAGTATATTACTTTTTCCGTGGCAAATGCTTTGAAGTGTTCGATATTTACTCTAAACTAAAAATTTAAATTTTTTAATACAAAACTAGAAATTTTCGATATAAACTAGTGTCATTGTTTGACCACGACATATATACGGAGAAACTCATGGATATGGGCTGCGTTTTACCCACTTTCAAAATTAGCTTCAAAAAATGTATATTATATTATTATAAATTCATGAAAATTTGTTTGTGAATGATTTCAGAAACTCGATTTGCGGCGAAAGGTTTTTGCACCAACGTTGACAACGTTGCGTTGTCAATATTGCAACAATTCGTTGTCTAAAAGTTAACAAACGTGGTAAGCTCACAATCCATTGTCAATAGTGAGCTTACCACGTTTGTTAACTTTTAAACAACGGATGTGCATAAAATTTATATTGCGACAACGAATTGTTGTCGTACGTATATATGTATATACTTGACAACGGATGTTATTGAAAAATTTGGTGCCAATTTGGTAACAGGCGTGTATATTTATTTTTCCTTCTGTGTATATATTAATTAATGTGTTCTTCCACCTAAACGCCTTTTAAACTTTTTTCAGTTAATTAAATTTAATTTCTTCAAACTAGAAAATGAGCTTAACACATTCGTATGATCATGCTTAAATTAAGTGATCACTGATCACTAGATATTATATATGAAGATAAACAGATGAAAAACACTAACACAGCAATTAAAAAACGTACGTATGTACGTCAAAATCTATAAGTTACGATAATAAATAATTTGGTAGATGATTAATTTTATATTTTTAAGTTACTCTTTTAACTATAAATTATTAAGTTTTATAATTGAAAATATTAATTAGTTTTTAAGATTAGTGACAAACATTAAGTAATTAAATAATCGATAATAGAAAGTACATATTCTTATTGATTTTGGTCTAAATTTTAAAACTACTAATTTACTAATATGATGAAATATTTATAAAGAATCTGCATTGAGATCAAAGTCCAAATTGGCAAAGCCTAACCTGACTCAATATTAAACTATTACAGGTATTTTTGTGTTTTTTATTTATTTATTTTGTTTCGCTGGCGAAATTATCTTTAAAATACCAACAAACAGTTTATTTATTGTTTTATATACTCTACAATGGCAGGGATGGTATAATTAGTTGTTGATGTTATTAGTAAAGATGAAATTTTAGTGAAAAATTTTAAAATTGGAAAAAATTACGTTTTGAAAAATATAATTTTTAGTAAAAATCAAATATTTAGTGAAAAAACTAATTTGTAGAGAATAATAAAATTTTTATTTCAATATCGAATTTTTAGTAAAAAAGATTTTAAAAATCTATTATATAATCAACATCGCATTTATGCCAGAAAAACGAATTTTTAATGAAAAATATATTTTTTTTTTTAAGAAAATTTTGTAAAAAATTTAATTTTAAGTAAAAAATAGAATTTTGATTGAAAAATTTTTAGTGAAAAATATTTTTTTTTTTTTTAATTTTGTGAACAATTTAATTTTGAGGAAAAAAAAAACGGAATTTTAATTGAAAAATTAAGTTTTTGGAGAATTTCGAATTTTTTGTGATTTTTTTTTTTCGTAAAATTTCCTGTAAAAAACATATTTTGGAGAAGAATAACTATATTCTGAATATCGTTTTGCCATGGTATGAAGTATAAACAAAATTCGTCTTCTACTTAAACATAATAAAGAAATCTTTTATTGTTTGTTAATAATATGGTTAACAAAATATTTCAGACAAAAATTTCTCTAAATGTGACTCATATATACAACTCTATACTACTTACTTCTCTTTCAATACTCTTAATATTTTAAATATTTTTAATATATTTAATCAAGAAATATTGGCCCACATTTAAATAATATAAGAAATACAAAAAAAAATAGATAAATTCTAACAGAAATGAAAAACAACAACAATAAGCAATTTACTTTTAAATATATTGTTTATCTACAGTATTTGAAAATTATGAATGAATTTTTTCCTTAACATATGTTTCTTTTTTTTTCACTCATATCTAGTGGGAGCTTGTAATCAAAAAGAGAACATTTTTAAAATCTCAACCAAAGAGTTTTAATTTATTGAGTAGAATAAAATTGAGAAAAAAATGCGTAACCGCTATTTCTTGTTGCGGAGGGAGATGGTAAAAAAAACTAAAAAAAAAACACTCATACTCTGGTATTTACAATGTAGACGACAATGTCTGCTCATACTGGGGCGACTAGACGTATGAGTAATATGAATTTCTGGTGAAATTCAACGGAAATTACAACATTAACTAATGTGGTGGTTCGTTGTTGGTGCATAGAATCTATATAGAATATAATGTTTTCGTAAAAAATCATATTGCGGTGGGAGTTATGGAATTTCAAATGGAAATAAGATAATAAATAATTATAAATGTTATGAGTAGTGTTTTTTTTAGCAAGACACGTGCTACTGTTGTTTATAATAAAATTAAAATTACCCAAACAACTGGAAATGCTGTAGAATAGTGGAAAAACTTTAAATACCCCGCATTAGTTATGTTAAATTTAGTTGTACAATATTTTGCCTAGTTAGTACCTTTTTCTACATATTTCTCTGATAACTAACCATTATAAGAGGAAATTACACACCAATTAATTGTCTTGTACGGCTACTGTTCATTTCCTAATTGTGCAGATCAAGGTTAATTAGTGATAAGATAGCCAAACATTTACTTATCTAAATCCTATTATAAATAAAACTTTTATTTTTTAAACAAATTTATAAAGTTATTAAACAAATATTTACATATAGCATTAAATAGTAAGATTTAATTATTTATTTTTTACTTAGGTGTTTTTATATTGCAGAGAAAATATTTGTTTACTAGACTGTTGGCATTAGATAATGGGAGATTTAAATTTGGCGCAAATTTTGCGGTAAAGTATGGCCCACCATAAACGCAATTTGTAGTCTAAACTATAAGAGTTAATAATAATTAAAAGTTAAACAGGAAGCAAAATGCTGCCAAAATTTTCTTAATGCATATTGGATATTAAAGGAACTGTTTCAGAGATTCAAACTGTAAAAATGATTTTATTACAAATTTTTCACAAAAAAGGCATTTTTCTAATTGGTTGATTCTCCAGAAATTATTTAATTTTTCACGAACATTTTTATCTAAATATAACGGTCCTACACCAATCTTAAAGTATACTAATCGGCTCACAGACACAGTCTATTAACATTATCAAACTAAATGGCTCAACTTTGGGTATTACTCTTAACCCAAAAACGAACCTAATTTATTATTTCACCTAGTCTCTATACAACCGCACCCGCACAAATAAAAAATCAACTACATTTTATATAAAACCGATTTTGTAATGGTCGAGGATAAGATGTCGAAGCACCTGCCGTGTTGGCCTTATTTCACGGTGGGACTTTTTCAACCACTGGGTGAGCTTGGCAATTTTTATAAATGGTTCTGCACTTTGCTCAAGTACTCGAGCTTTCTAATCTTTGATCATTGCTGCCTCGTTTCTTAACATCCGAAAAGGAAAAAGTTTACTTCCTTTTATACAACACTATCATAGAGAACAACATACACCACACTCACTCTAGATATAAGGCTAGATAAGTACCATATACCCTACATACATCCTGTATCATATACACTTAACCGTGCATCAGTCAACGCTTAGTCCCACAGCCACTGTTCTGTGTTGTATCTGTTGTACCGCGACATCAGCAACGAACTTATCCGAAATTGTAGTCTTTACCGTGTTGCGAAGTTTGATCTAAACCAAAGCCATCACGTGTAACCTGGTGGTATCGGGACAAGAAAAAGTCCGAAACTCTGACCTGTGGGCTACCAGTTCCAATGGTACCAGATTATGTGGTTGTCAAATCATTCCAAGGAAAGGCTGAGGATACATTTGATCATCACCAGTTTATAGTGCCGACAGACTAGAGATACTGGTAGCACCTCTTTTTCCCGGTATTACATAACACCAAGATGAGGTCTTTCATCAAGGTAACAGATTTAGTGTCGAATACATACATTTGACACTAGCTTCCATATTAAGTCTCTTCCAGAAAATCAGTTTCCCATCAAAAAATTGCTTAAATATATTGAAATTATTGCAAAATTCAACCCAATTTTTTATTAAAACAAGTGAGAATGTCATGGTCGACTTTATGATACCCTACACCGGTGTGTATGTTTTATTATTAGGATTATTTTTAATAATAAAGTATTTAAGTAGTTTTTTATTAATTCCGAAATATTTTAACAAATTGTTTTTAGAAAATGTAATTTTATAGAGAGAGATTATATAGGGGCAAGTGGAAATATGGGCCTATCCTTATAAATGATTTAGACTTATATAAAATAATGTCTTACTGATTTTTGTAGAGATACTACAACTTTTAACATAATTATGGGCTCAAAAGGTGTATTTGGGGATACGGGTGTATGGGGGCTAGGTGAAATAATGAACCGATTTTAACTATTTTCAATAGGCTTCGTCCTTGGGTCGAATTATCTTGTAAATTGCGACCTGTAGTTTGATTACAACATATTCCGAATATGATTCTGAGCCGATTGGTATAATTTAAGGTGGATATAGGACGAATATTTTTGTGCGTTACAAACGTCAGCACAAACCCAATATACCCTGCCCAATAAAGTGGTGTAGGTTATAAAAATAACTAACATTTTATTGTATTTAAATACTCTCATGCTATGTATAAGGTATCATATGGTTGGCCATGTCCGATCATACTTTGTTACTTGATTTTAATTATTTTTATTTCTTTATATTTTCAGGTAATTAAATCAAATTACTATACGTAAATGGTAAGTCAAATATAATATTGTTATTTTAAAATGAGCTTTAAGTCGCCTATGTTAGGGCCAAAAAACAAGTCTTAAATATTTCCCATATATGTATGCATATGTAAATTTGCCCTAAAGGATAATATAATCTGTTTTCATATAAGCACTACACGCATACATATGTAAAATGCAAAATCGGTCAGATAGCTCTTTGTGCAATGTCAGGTCTAAAAAATCTACATCACGCATAAATATTTAAAATGAAAAAGAAAATCGGTCAGATAGCTGTTTTGTACGATGTCAGATGGAAAAGATTTGGGGTAAAATCTAAAGAAAATCGTTCAGATAGCTCTTTGTACAGTGTCAGGTCTAAAAAATCTGATGTCAAATGTAAAGAAAATCTATCAGATAGCTCTGTGTACGATGTCAGATCTAAAAAAAATTTGGTCTAATACATATACATACGTATAGAATTTTCAACTCCTTAAATTTTACCACCAAGTAAGGTAAATTCCTGATTTTTTAACTTTATATGTATATTGACTTAACTTACACGTCATATAGTATAACAACAAAAGTTACATTACCACCAACAAGTTGATATAAGTTCAAAAAACATAGTTGATATAAGTTCAAAAAAGAGAAAAAATTTTACTTACACACACTGTTTCTCTCTTAAAATACAGTAAACAAAAATTAAAAGAACCAAATAAATACTCAGCTACTAAAAACAGCTGTTTTGCTCATAACGTCATCAATAGGTTTGCCGGCTTTTTACCGATTGTGTATTATTGTACAATATAGTATCATTTTATTATGTCTCTCACCCAGGGGGCCAGCTGATTGTGAACCAATTTGAAACGCATACCTCCTATACTATAGTAGAATAAGTTTTATTGAAAAAACAAAACAAAGCAATATTGCCCACAATCAAAAACAATCAAATAAACACTTTAGAAGAGACAATAATACTAATAATACGTTACTCGTTCAATACAAATTGAAAAAAGAGTGTTGTTTTGTTCTTTTGATTGTTTGGGAAGCAAAAAAAAAACAAAAAAATCTGCTCAAAACACCTTAAAAAATCATAATATAAAAGTGGTTCTATAAAAACTCTCTTTTTTCTCTTTTGTAGTTTGTTTTGTTGTTATATTTATCGTTTTGTGGGATTTTGCACAAAAGTGAAAAAAAAAACAAAATTAAATTCACTCAAACATTGAGTATTTGATATTGTTGCAAATATTTTAGTATGTTAAAAGTTATTGAAGTGTTAACAACGTTTAAAAAGTTAGTTTATTACTTGTAAAAAAATCAAAAGAAAATTAATAATTTATTTTTTTTTAATATAACAACGAAAAAGTGTTAAGTGAAATTAAATTGCCGAATAAAAAAAAAACAAATAAACATTGAAAAGTTATAAAGTTGTTTTTAAAAAAAGAGGATTTTATCCATTTGTTGGCAGAAGTGGAAAATTACAAGGTGTTTTAAATTGATTTTATTTAAATTAAATAAATTTTTTATGATTTTTATATTTTTTTCTTTATTTTTAATGGTAAGTTGAAGGGAATATTGTTTTATTTTTTTTATGTGTGTTGTGCGTTTTATTGTGAAATTCGTTTTTTATATTTGTGTTTGATTTAAAATTTATAGTTTTTTTAAATACCTACTTGCCACCTCAAGTTTGTGTCTATGTACGGTTTTCATGTCTTTGAATTTATGATGAAATTAAGAGAAATTCTATAATTATCTTATCGGGGAATTTAACCTTTTTTTAAGAATCGCCAACAGGTGTTTGCTGGGGGATTTTGTAGTCTAAATTAATGATATTATTGTTATTGTTTTAGAACGTTGGTTATTTTTTTAATTGGTTAGGCAGAAAGCGTTTTGTTTAAATTAAATTTATAAAAATTTAACTTTGCCTTACAAAATTTTCTCTGGTTTTGAGTGAAAATTTCGTGAAACATTTCTTGAACATTTTCTAAACAAAAATATGTGCAACCGGAAATTTCGGGTACGTCCGGCATATAAACCACGCATTGATTTATAAACTTCTTGCAATTTTGTTTGAATTGAATTAGTCATTACGTTTGTTAGATATGAAAATATTACTTATTGACCTCATGAAGAAAATTTAATGTGGATGCTTATAAGATTCTATTATAATCTAACAATGTCCGTTCATCCATCCATCTGTTGAAGTCATGATGGATACCAAAGAGATTAAATTGACTTCTTGCAATTTTGTTTGAATTGAATTAGTCATTACTTTTGTAAAACATCAAAATATTACTTTTAGAACCCATAAAGATTATTTAATCTGGATCCTTATATGATTCTATTATAATCTAGCAATGTCCGTCCATCCAACTGTTAAAGTCACTATAGACACCAACGGAAAAGACCCAAAGGATTAAATTTTCTGAAAATGTTATCCAAAGATAAGAAATTTTATTTATTGCAAATAAAGCATATTACTTAAAGAAAGAAAAATTTATTAGAAAACGTCCGTCCATCCACCGTTTAAAAGTAAGACAAATACTAAAGGTAGTAAACAAATGAACACAAATTCGAAAAGAATATTTACTTAGAATGTTGAGATATGTATATATTACTTAAACCGACAAAATGTTTTGACTTAAGATAGTATATAAGAATAACTAAGTGATCTTTCATTATCCATTAATATTTGCAAAGCAATTATTACTGCCAATAACTTCGTATTCATCAGCTGTTTAATGCATTATATGAACAAAGGAATATCTTTGGAAGCAAGAAATTCAAATCTTTTTTTGATTTACTCCAAATTTCATTACTTATGCAAAACACATACATATACTCGATTTGCTAAAACCAGACTTCAATTCTAAAGAAAACTTAATTACAAATATATATTTCTCACTCTAATTATGATGAAATTACAAACAAAATAAAAACCACACATTTTCATGGCTTGTAAACTAAATAAAAAAAAACAACAAAAAACAAAAAACAAATCTTGAAATTTCAAATACCTTACTTGGCAACAAGTTGAAAACAATATGAAATAAAATGAATTGAAATTTTTAAAACGTACCACCTTATGTGACGTCATTTTGGCCAGCATTCATTCATTTACACATTTTATTGATTTAAACAATAACAACAACTACAATGAAAAATAAGTCTAAAATCAAAACAAGAACAACAACAACAATAGACATAATAAAATAAAGAATTGAAAATTGAAAACAACAGCAAACCATTAACACCTTTTTTGATAACGTCTTTAAACATCTTAACTGGCTTAAACTAACCACATATTTGCATTACGTCTGAGACCAAAAGATGAAAAAAACACACACACTCACACAAAATCAAACCTACTTGCTAATTAATAAAGTTCATGCTGTTTTAATACGGCTACTGTATTTTATTGAATTCTAAATTTATGCTTTAAAAAAAAAAAAACATGTGAACTTAATTTACAATTTATTATTTTATCAACAATGAATTGACGTCTGTTCCTGGTCTTCTGCTCAAGGGAAAAAAGTTTCCATTTGGTGTTTATAAATTAATGTTTGATCTTTTCTATTTAATATTGTTAGTTTAAATATAGCATAAAGTAGTTAAAAATAGCACTTAATTTTACTGGTATTTATTTATAAAAATATTTTAAAGTTTAATTTTAAATTTGCTAAAAATAATTATAGACAAAAGATTAATGTGCAGATAATAAAATTAAATCAATAGCTATAAATTGTTTATGACTAAATCTTAGTATTTTGGCAATATGTGGGGTAAGATAAGGAATTGAAGAACCTGTTCATAGGCTTAGTTAAATACACCTGTCCCTCGTTTTGCACGATATATTCTGTTATATATAGTATTTTTTTAATATAATTTTATATGTTTTAATGTGAATAACGTAACAAAGCAAACAAAAGAAAAAAATTTCATTTTTGTATTTAAGAAAATTAGAGTACTTATATTGTTGAAGTACTTAAATGGGAAATTCCCTTTCTAATACCATTACTAATGTTGCCAGAATAAGATTTATTATCTGTATTTTATTAAAAATGTAAATCGAGGTATTCCCTCGATTTACACGAGAAATAAAAAAGTCGTGTTAAATCGAAATCGTGTTAAATCGAAATCGTGCAAAACGAGGGATAGGTGTAGTTAGTTAGCTAGTTAGTTAGTTAGTTAGTTAGTTAGTTAGTTAGTTAGTTAGTTAGTTAGTTAGTTAGTTAGTTAGTTAGTTAGTTAGTTAGTTAGTTAGTTAGTTAGTTAGTTAGTTAGTTAGTTAGTTAGTTAGTTAGTTAGTTAGTTAGTTAGTTAGTTAGTTTAGTTAGTTAGTTAGTTAGTTAGTTAGTTAGTTAGTTAGTTAGTTAGTTAGTTAGTTAGTTAGTTAGTTAGTTAGTTAGTTAGTTAGTTAGTTAGTTAGTTAGTTAGTTAGTTAGTTAGTTAGTAGTTAGTTAGTTAGTTAGTTAGTTAGTTAGTTAGTTAGTTAGTTAGTTAGTTAGTTAGTTAGTTAGTTAGTTAGTTAGTTAGTTAGTAGTTAGTTAGTTAGTTAGTTAGTTAGTTAGTTAGTTAGTTAGTTAGTTAGTTAGTTAGTTAGTTAGTTAGTAGTTAGTAGTTAGTTAGTTAGTTAGTTAGTTAGTTAGTTAGTTAGTTAGTTAGTTAGTTAGTTAGTTAGTTAGTTAGTTAGTTAGTTAGGTTAGTTAGTTAGTTAGTTAGTTAGTTAGTTAGTTAGTTAGTTAGTTAGTTAGTTAGTTAGTTAGTTAGTTAGTTAGTTAGTTAGTTAGTTAGTTAGTTAGTTAGTTAGTTAGTTAGTTAGTTAGTAGTTAGTTAGTTAGTTAGTTAGTTAGTTAGTTAGTTAGTTAGTTAGTTAGTAGTTAGTTAGTTAGTTAGTTAGTTAGTTAGTTAGTTAGTTAGTTAGTTAGTTAGTTAGTTAGTTAGTTAGTTAGTTAGTTAGTTAGTTAGTTAGTTAGTTAGTTAGTTAGTTAGTAGTTAGTTAGTTAGTTAGTTAGTTAGTAGTTAGTTAGTTAGTTAGTTAGTTAGTTAGTTAGTAGTTAGTTAGTTAGTTAGTTAGTTAGTTAGTTAGTTAGTTAGTTAGTTAGTTAGTAGTTAGTTAGTTAGTTAGTTAGTTAGTTAGTTAGTTAGTTAGTTAGTTAGTTAGTTAGTTAGTTAGTAGTTAGTTAGTTAGTTAGTTAGTTAGTTAGTTAGTTAGTTAGTTAGTTAGTTAGTTAGTAGTTAGTTAGTTAGTTAGTTAGTTAGTTAGTTAGTTAGTTAGTTAGTTAGTTAGTTAGTTAGTTAGTTAGTTAGTTAGTTAGTTAGTTAGTTAGTAGTTAGTTAGTTAGTTAGTTAGTTAGTTAGTTAGTTAGTTAGTTAGTAGTTAGTTAGTTAGTAGTAGTTAGTTAGTTAGTTAGTTAGTTAGTTAGTTAGTTAGTTAGTTAGTTAGTTAGTTAGTTAGTTAGTTAGTAGTTAGTTAGTTAGTTAGTTAGTTAGTTAGTTAGTTAGTTAGTAGTTAGTTAGTTAGTTAGTTAGTTAGTTAGTTGTAGTAGTTAGTAGTTAGTTAGTTAGTAGTTAGTTAGTTAGTTAGTTAGTTAGTTAGTTAGTTAGTTAGTTAGTTAGTTAGTTAGTTAGTTAGTTAGTTAGTTAGTTAGTTAGTTAGTTAGTTAGTTAGTTAGTAGTTAGTTAGTTAGTTAGTTAGTTAGTTAGTTAGTTAGTTAGTTAGTTAGTTAGTTAGTAGTTAGTTAGTTAGTTAGTTAGTTAGTTAGTAGTTAGTTAGTTAGTTAGTTAGTTAGTTAGTTAGTTAGTTAGTTAGTTAGTTAGTTAGTTAGTTAGTTAGTTAGTTAGTTAGTTAGTTAGTTAGTTAGTTAGTTAGTTAGTTAGTTAGTTAGTAGTAGTTAGTTAGTTAGTTAGTTAGTTAGTTAGTTAGTTAGTTAGTTAGTTAGTTAGTTAGTTAGTTAGTTAGTTAGTTAGTTAGTTAGTTAGTTAGTTAGTTAGTTAGTTAGTTAGTTAGTTAGTTAGTTAGTTAGTTAGTTAGTTAGTTAGTTAGTTAGTTAGTTAGTTAGTTAGTTAGTTAGTTAGTTAGTTAGTTAGTTAGTTAGTTAGTTAGTTAGTTAGTTAGTTAGTTAGTTAGTTAGTTAGTTAGTTAGTTAGTTAGTTAGTTGGTTGGTGAGCCGAATACCCAAGTTCCAGTGGTTTACTTTTACATATTTTTTCCATATATTGATTGGATGATATCTGTCTGACTCATCGGTGTTAAACTGCCCACTGAACTACATATTTCTTTTATTGGTCAATTCACATGGTTTTTACGAGACAACACTATACCTTTAAATTAACCCAGAAGAATGTAGTACATACAGTACTGCGTGTGGCTTTTATATTGTTTGGAAATATGACAGTTTTCGAATAAATGATAAATTTTAATATATATATAAAAATTATGTTTGATAACCAGGTATGAGTTAGCAAATTTTTTTGTCAGACACTTACTATATCGTATACATATGATGAATTTTATCAATAGCACGTTTAATAATTAAAAATTTCTTTATCATTCATTCTTATAATATAAATATTTTCTATACTTCGAGGGCACAATTTGTCTCCTACTATGTCCGAAATCTTTTGATCCTCTGGTTATTCTATTTTCGGGATTAAACGAAAAATGTAATAAGTTATAAAAATATTTAAAACGCCAAATATAAGTATTAATAAAATAATATCATAAATATAAATATTAGTGACTACTTAATAAATAGCAAGTAGTTATTATGTCTTATGTTTTATTAAAGGTTCTTATCAAAAATTGTTTGAAAACATTTCAATATCACTTTTTAATTGTTGATTTTAAAGTATATTGCTAATGACCAGTTTTAGTTTATAGCTAAAGGGTGTTGCAATATTTTCACAAAATTTAAATTAAAAAATAAAAAAAAATAGTTCGCGGATATAAATATAAGTAACAGAAAGATTCTAATAAATATTATTTTTGGCAATTGTTTAAAAATTTTAAAATATAATTTTTTAACAATTTTTACAACTAAATATCAATAAAACTCGCTAAAAAAATTTTTAAAATTTCAATAAAATACAGTTATGAGATAAGTTGATAGAATACAACAATTAATTTTGTAATAATTATTACACTTTATTGACTATACCTCGACATTACTCAATCACTCAATAATCAGCAAAATTCATTTGCTAAATTTAAATAAAATCACACATTTAAATAAAACCCACTTGTAAACGTGTAAACTAATAAACTATTAACAGCGAATTAATTAGTTAATAAAATACAATAAAGCTTAAGCTCAAAACAAAATAAGTAAGAAGTTATTGTGGGCAAGGCCGACCATATAATATCCTACACCAGTTAGAAAAATATAATGTCATTTATTTTCTATAATAAAGTATTTAAGTTGAAATGTATCTTGCTTTATATATACTTAAACCATTTATTGTTGAATAAAATTTTGGACATTTAAGTCATATTTTGAAGGGGGCTTTGTATAGGGGCTAGGGTCAAGTGAGGCTCTATCATTATAAAATTCATCAGGGTCATCAAGGCTAGTATAGAACTTTCAGCTTTTGCAGCTTTTTGTCGAGATACGAGTATATTAAACAAAATTGTAAACTTAAGTGCCCTATTCGAGGGTTTCAGTTGTATGGGGGCTAGGTGAAGTAATGGACCGATGTTAATCTTTTTCAATAGGCTTCGTCTCTACTTCAATAGAAGATCATGTACCAAATTTCATTGAATTTTCTTCAAAATTGCGAATCAAAGTACGATTACAAGGTTTACATGGACGGACGGTCAGATGGATGGACAGACATACGGTCTGACAGATGGACGGACAGACGTACGGTCAGACAGATGAACGGACAGGGCTAACCAGGGCTGGGAATAGGACCAATATTATTGTGCGTTACAAACATCAGCACAAACCAAATATACCCTTCCCACTAAAGTGATGTAGCGTATAATAAACAAAAAAACCCCTAGACTTAAAGACGTCTAAGCTTTTAGAATATTAAATAGTTTTGTTTTGTTTCCATACTAAACAAAAAAGTAACATCATGATATCAGGTGTAAAATATATATTTTTAGATTTATAAATAAAACACGCACAGTAAAACCTTGTGATTTCAAAATTTTCAAATTTTCATAGAGGCATGGCATGAGTTTCATTGTATAGAAAAATAAAGCTAGAAAACACTTTAACACTCGCCTTAGTGACGTTATTAACAGCTTTTTTTTTCTTTGATTCTGGCTTTCATTAAGATAAAATATAACAATTTCATTGTATTTTATTAGTATTTATACAATTTTATTTACATTATTTGTGGAAAAGTTAAAATATAAAATAAAAAAAATTCGCATGATTGGAAAAAAACATGTTGATTGTAAAATTATAGTAGTGGAAAAAAATGTATAAAGTTAAGATTTGTTTTACCTTTCTAAACCAGCGAAAACAGCGATTAATATTTAAAAATAATCAAATGAAACGTTAAACACAATAATACTCATTAAATTTGGAAAATCCCAATTTAATAATGAGGGGATTTTTTGTACAAAACTGTTGTAAAAACAAACGAAATTAGAAAAAAAAATCAAATAAAATTCCAATTTTGTTTCAAATCATATTTAGACGTATACACAAACCAACAACTATTGAGGAGGGAGATTAAGCAAACTTAAAGCTATAACTTAACAATAGATAGACGGACGCAACTTTACGTTGGGTTAAGACCACTGTTGTAAGGTATTATAAACAGCAGGCATAATACCATCTCATCTCTGATGTAAATATTTTTAGAGCTTGACAAGAAATTCTCATTAAATAGCTCGTATACCACATTAACTCTTCACACTCCTCTAGTTAGTTAGTTAGTTAGTTAGTTTGAAAGGAGGATGTATATACATCAAATCCGAAGAAATACACCTAGGCCTCTATCGGGCCTAGGTGTATTTCTAACTTGTTCAATCTTACCCAAAAAAAGAATACATTAACCAAAGCGAAACTTTAAGCAAATTTTTCCATAAAGGAAATTTTTAAAGTTTATTTTTTTTTTTTGCCATTTAAATTTTTGTTAATAATTAACATAAAAAAATATACAAAACTAATTTCACAACTTAAAAAAACAAATAATTACATATTTAAATATTTGTTGAACAAAAAAAAAAAAATAAAGAAAAATAAAAACGCACTCACACAAATAGTAATAAATTATATTTATTTGAAAGCTAATATACTCTTCTACTTTTTTTTGACAAAAAAATAATAAACAACAATAACAACAGGTGTTAGTTGCTAATCGAACGCAACTGACAGAGAGATACCAACAAGACGGCCAACCTAAAACAACGATATTTTCTATTAGGCGAGCAGCCGTTGCCAATAATACGGCCGCAGCAATTGCAACATTATAGTTCACAACACTACAAAACGAGGCAACCAAGGCAGCTAGATTTAAACAACAACAACAACAATAACAAATTGTTTGAAAGACAACAACAGCCACAACTAAAACAACAATTACTACATACGACCATCAGTTGCTGTCATAATTGTAACTGTTGCTGCAAAGGTGATTGTAGTGTTGGTCGTTGTATTTGTTGTTGCAGTCGTCGTCGTTATTGCTGTTGCATGTTAACGCAAAGTTTCACGCATAAAAGCCACAAAATTACCACCTTAACAACAGACAGTTATAAACAACTATTTGTTTTGATTACCATGTTATTAACAGTATTAAGTGTACAGCCATCAACATTTACAATGGCAGCACCTATGCAACAGCCACAACAGTATCAGTTGACGCAACCGCAGCTACAACCACCAGAACAACATAATTTACCATACGATTTACTTCATCAACAACCGTCGTCGCAGTTATATGAAATTTTGTTGGCTGAAAAACAACAATTGGAGACTGATAAGATAAGAATGCGAAGGGAGGAGATGGAAAATGTGGCCGATTTGGTGGATGTGGATAAGGTCTATAAACGTCAAACAAATTTTCATGATCGTTATCATATTATAATGCAGTCTCAGACGATAAATTGGTATAATCCTTGTGGTGGCATTCATAAAATGGACGAAAAACCGGTTAAGCGTAAGAGACCTCCACCGATTAAGAAGGTAAGTTTTGAAAGAGCTTTATAAAAGCTTTCTTAGTTTTTATTATAGAACAGTACAGTTAGTATAGAACAGTAGCAAAATTATGCATTTAACTGTACATTAAAATTTTAACCCGAAACCATAGCACATTTTTAGCTAAACACAAATCTGGCCTAGGAACTTTTCTATTACTTCAAAATTTTGAGTTATCGTTTTAAAGTTCTAAAGCTTTTAAAACCGTTTTTGACAATATTTAAGACATTATAAAAGCACAAAAGAAAATGGTTTTTGATCGTATCTTCTTCGAGATATTATAAAGCTTGAAACAATCTTAAATTTTTAAAAGCTAAATTTTTAACTTTACTTCGCCTCCATTATATGACAAACTTATACGACAATATTTGTCAAAGCTTCTTTCAAAAAGCACTTTTCGATTTGCCTAAAAAGATCTCTTGTAATTGATACCGTCCGTCATTTTTTAAGTTAAGATATCTCAAAGAAGTAAAAAGATTTAACAGAGGTAAAAGCTTTATTTTAAAGTTGACAGATTGGCAAAGCAAACTTTGTAAGTGTAGGTGTTATTATGATGTTATAAGGTCTCAAATATGACCAAAATCAAACAAAGACATGATATTCCTGAAGAAATTCTGAAATTGTTCAATCTTACGACATGATAACTCAAAAACCTAAGGTGATGGAGAAATTCGAATACTACACAGCTTTAAGCTTTATAAAAAACATGTTTTGCTTTCCAGGTTTAGATTCTTTTTAAATTGTATAGGCCTGTGTAATTTAGATAATTTCTTGTATTAAAACATTACGAAAAGCTTTTATCTTTTCTCTTTTTCTTTTTTTTTCAGGAACTTCGAAAACTTCAGAATACCACAGTGAAATATTATAATTTTATTAAGGAGAATCTACATGCGATCAATATAGGTAACATGAAACAATGGGATTCAGCTGCGGAGAATTACTCTTTTTTGCCAAAATTAAATACTAATTCAAGTGTAAGTATTATAATTATTACTTGTTATCATACAAATATCAAATAAGCTCCTTTTTACATAAACGGAAAAAGATATATTTCATAAATGCGGAAAAAATTGTATTTAGCAACAGTTTAACAAAAAATATTTTTAAAATAGCGCTAAATTATAGCGGATTATAACCATAAATATAAAAAGTCGTAAAAGCTAAAGGTAAACTTAAAATCAACAAACACGAATTCATTACTTTACTGCTTACTATTGTTGCTTTAGAAAAACTAAACTTTCTTCACCGACAACTTTGGCTTTTTGAACATTCACTAATATTCTCAACACAACTGTTTGAAACAATTTAAAATCCACATACTACCACTTGTTTTCTTCCCTACGTTGTTCCTCAAAAGAAATGACGACAGCAACAATGAAAATTCATGTCAATGTTCTTTTTTGTTTAAGTCAGCTACAATGTTGTTGTTATTATTTTTATAATTTTTTTTTTTTATTTGTACCTTACTAACCATAATTGTTGGCACGTTACCCTGGGGGCGTTGATTGAGTAGTTTATGAATTTATTCTTTCATTCTCTCTCAACATCATCATTTATCTTTAGATACTCGTACTCGCAACGACTGACAGACAGGCTGGCAGTCTCATAACCATCCATACACACATATTTGATCGTTGTTCCTCTTATGGATTGTTGTATGATTTAGGTGTCTTGTTAACCAGTTGTTAAATATCAGTTTCTTTTCACTTGTCCCTCAGTCGTCCTTTATTTTACTTCCCTCTTCATTTTTTTTTTCTTTATTTAATGATTACGACGTTGGGGTTTTTGCAAATACTCGCATACATTTTGGCAGGTTTTAATGTACTTTTTATTTATTTTCTTATTTGAAGGATGTTTTTTGATAATGTAAAAAGTTGTTTCTTAAGTAGTGCAAACTGTATAGCCATAAAACTTGTAAGAATGCCGCCATAAGTAGTAGTGATTTTATTTTTTGTTAAGGTTTTAAATGTGAAAATCTTTAAATATATTTTTTTGAAGAAAAATCAGCACGAAAGTGGGTTTTAAATCAGGGGAGAGAAATATATGATAATAAAGATCGTTTTTTTTTTTTTTTTTGGTATTAATGTGTGTGTGTGTGGATCCTGCCCAAGCGTTTGGGGGGCTAAATTGTGTTTTTTACTTATATTGTTTTTTTTCCTCATTTTTATATTTTGTATGAAAAATTTTCGGTTTGGGGCGGTGGTAATTTCCCTTCCCCCTGTAGATCCGTGCCTGTTTTATACATATATATTTAAAGCAGATTGAATACAAAGTAATGAAATCCGAAAAGTCTCGTACTCTATCCAGAATGTTACTTAAATTCACTAGATTTCTTGTGCGATGTAGAATGTTATCATCGAAAAAGGAAAATTATGATCAATTTCACTCTATCACGAATTCGTCCCCTCAATCGATCAATCACTCGATCGATCAAGATCTTAATAGTGTTTAAACTCTGATTCCAAACATCGAAAAAGGAAATTTATGATCAATTTCACTCTATCACGAATTCGTCCCCTCAATCGATCAATCACTCGATCGATGAAGATCTTATTAGAGTTTAAACTCTCATTCCGATCATTCTCGAATGCTGCGAGTTGAACTCAGGCTGTTGGCAATTAAAGTTAAAGTGCTCTCTTGTTAGCCAGACATGAAGTTTGATAAAGTTTTCAGAATCAGAGTGAATGATGTAGTATGTATGTGTAACTTACTGAATGAACTGCAGTGTTGGTTTTAGCGGTTTCTTTGAATGTGTCAATGTCATACCAATAACTATAGAGTTTTTGAGGCTGAAATATAATAGTCTGTAGGACACTATATGATATCTATATTCGTAACAATATAAGAATGTTTGACAACACCCGGGCGACCTTATAATACCACTTCCCCTTTGCTAATGTAATAATGATCTATTAAGTATGGTTCGCGCTGCATAGAAACTACTATGGAAATGAAATAGACTTTGACTTTGACTTCAATAATTTGGTCACATTTGTAAAGTTATTCCACCTTCTCTGCGAATGCACTGCTCTAGACGCCAATAGGAATAGATTCCTGGGCAAATACATTATATACAAACTGTATTATCTGGGTTCAGACTCAACGACCCCTACATATAACGACATTACGATGCAACTGACCGTAATACGCAGTTTAACATATAAGTATATGATCTCTAGTATCATGTGTATATGATCTAGTTCAAGTCCAATAATTATCAAATCAAGGGCGAATAATATGTTATTATTATTGAGTATCTGGCTTGTTTTTAAGCTTTTAAAAGTTAATAATATTCTTTATGATTTGCTTCTTTTAATTTTATTTCAAATTTCTTTACAAAAACTTACAAGGTAACCAACAAACAATAGAACAAACACAATACAAAAAACTTGGGTTTTCCCACTTTTTTAAACTCTTTGCAAAAAAAGTACCGGCCAGATATACATACAATTACCGTACAATTGTTATTAAAATTAATTCAAAGACAGAAAAACTGTTATAATTTAATTTACTCAGTTATTTTTGTTCAATACAAAAAAAAACAAACATAAGTTTTTTTGCAATTTTTTTTTAAAAATAAACCTTATTTTCTACTTACTGTTACTTGATAATAATTTATTTTTAAACCTCGATGACAGTATAAACTTTTAATAAGAATATAGAAAATTTACTTATTATGCACCCTCCAACTAAGTATACATCCAATAAAATAATATTTGATAAACAATAATTTTAACGCCAAAAACAAAAACTCACACAATTACTTGTATACTTAATTATTAGGAAACATCAACATTAAATTGGAATTTCAGAGAAATTCTAAAACTCAACACAAATTGACGTCAATTCAAAAACGGTGTTTGAGTAACCACAATAACAAACCCTTTCTTGGCACCTTCACATAAGTGAATAAAACTTAAACCAGCATATTCAATATACGACAACAGCTATAAATGAAATCAGCGAAAAACAAAATCAATTTACTTACAATTTTATATTGATTTTTCAGCAAATACAAAAAAACTCACTGAATAAAATGAATCATAACAATAAACGAACTACAGGCAGACCAACGCTATGTTTTCGTCTAGCATGTGCTTTTTTATAATAAACATTGTTTGAATGTGTACCAAACATTATTATGACTATAGTTATTTTTTTGGTGGGATTCCCTGCGAATGATAGATCAGGGGGCTCGCTGACAGCTGCCAACACACCCAGTAAGCAGCTACACAACTTGACATACTCATACTCAGGCTTTATTGAAATCGCTTAAATTTCATTACGTATATTTTTAGCACAATGAACAGAGAAACAAATTCTATGAAATTACACCTGATCCTCTTTAGGCGGCCTTTAAGCACCTTATCCAATAAATTTCATTAAAAATTTTTGATAAATTTTCTTTTTAGAGAAAATTTTTAATCAATTTCCTTTTCTTATAGAAAATTTTCCTTAAGTTTTCTTTTTATAGAAAATTCTTTAAATTTTCTTTCTATAGAAAATTTTCTTTAAATTTTCTTTCTATAGAAAATTTTCTTTCTATAGAAAATTTTCTTTAAATTTTCTTTCTATAGAAAATTTTCTTTAAATTTTCTTTCTATAGAAAATTTTCTTTAAATTTTCTTTCTATAGAAAGTTTTCTTTAAATTTTCTTTCTATAGAAAGTTTTCTTTAAATTTTCTTTCTATAGAAAGTTTTCTTTAAATTTTCTTTCTATAAAAATTTTTTTTAAATTTTCTTTCTATAGAAAATTTTCTTTAAATTTTATTTCTATAGAAAATTTTCTTTCTATAGAAAATTTTCTTTCTATAGAAAATTTTCTTTAAATTTCCTTTCTATAGATAATTTTCTTTAAATTTCCATTCTATAGAAAATTTTCTTTAAATTTTCTTTCTATAGAAAATTTTCCATAAATTTTCTTTCTATAGAAAAATTTCCATAAATTTTCTTACTATAGCAAATTTTCCATAAATTTTCTTTTTATAGAAAATTTTTTAATAAATTTTCTTTTTATAGAAAATTTTCTATTAAATTTTCTTTTTATAGAAAATTTTCTAATAAATTTTCTTTTTATAGAAAATTTTCTAATAAATTTTCTTTTTATAGAAAATTTTCTAATAAATTTTCTTTTTATAGAAAATTTTCTAATAAATTTTCTTTTTATATAGAAATTTCTGATAAATTTCGTTATTATAGAAATTTATCCATAAATTTTCTTTTTATATCAAATTTTCCATAAATTTTCTTTTTATAGCAAATTTTCCATAAATTTTCCTTTTATAGAAAATTTTCTAATAAATTTTTTTTATATAGAAAATTTTCTAATAAATTTTCTTTTATAGAAAATTTTCGATAAATTTTCCCTGTTAGCAGTCTCGTGTTAAAAATCAGCAAATTTGATTTATTACTCGTAAACTAAGACTGAAGTGTATGAAAAAATAAATTATACTTATCGCATGAATGAAATTTTTATTGTTTGTTAATTCAACGAACTTGCCTTTCCTCCCCCTCTCTTAATCGACAAACAACTGACAAAGCCGGTTGATGGTGGCGATGAAACGTCACAACACATTCATTTATAATATAATCGTATTACTGTTGTTGTAGTATATTTGAAAATAAAATGACGACTACGACAATACGTTATTTATTTACTTTTCATATTATTACCGCACAAAAATGTTTAAACGATATTCCAGTGAAACAAAAAAAAATTTAAACACGTTTTCTATTGATATACTTAGAACTAAAACTGGTAAATGCTGTCAATAATTAATTAATTTTATTTATTATTTTAATAACGATATTTTTTTCAATGAATTATTTATAAATTCTATAAATATTGTTTAATTTCCAGTTAACATTTAAACCAACTAGCGTCACTTATTGTTACTTGTTCCTACAGCAATCAGTTCAAGTTCATTAAACTTTTTTTTATATTATTTTTTGCATGAAATGTGCAAGTTAAAGGGAAATAAGCTGTAAAAATTTCCAATGGAAATTATTTGTTTTCTAAGCTCTATTATAATAGTTTTGTCACGTGAGTATCACTGGACATTATTACATTTAGTATGACTTATTCAATATGAATTTGTGCTACAGACATGGCATGACTATTTTTGTAGCATGATTTTCTAAACAACAAATTGTAGCAGAGCTACATGTTGTATATCACGTTTGCTAGAAACTTTTACGGTTCAATTTTATTTTGCATATTTTGTGTTAAAATTAATCATCGCTATTGCTTTTGAGAATGGTTTGTATGTATGTATAAAAAAACTACATACATATGTATGTATTTCACTGTAATGAAAACTTTGAGAATTTTAAATATTTTTGCAATTAATAATAAAACAAAAATGTTATAACATTTTTCGATAAATTTTCTCTTTATAGAAAATGTTTCACTATTTTTATTCTTTATAGAATTTTCAAACATTTACTTTTAAATAAATTTTTCTATAAAGTTTCTTTTATAGAGAATTTTCGCTAAATATTTTTTTTCGATAGATTTTTTTTTTGAGAAATTTTCTTTCTATAGAAAATTTTCGATAAATTTTCGTTCTATAGAAAATTTTCGATATATTTTCTTTCTATAGCCAAATTTTCGATAAATTTTCTTTCTACAGCCAAATTTTCGATAAATTTTCATTCTATAGCCAAATTTTCGATAAAGTTTCTTTCTATAGCCAAATTTGCGATAAATTTTCTTTCTATAGCCAAATTTTCTATAAATTTTCTTTCTACAGCCAAATTTTCGATAAATTTTCTTTCTACAGCCAAATTTTCGATAAATTTTCTTTCTATAGCCAAATTTTCGATAAATTTTCTTTCTACAGCCAAATTTTCGATAAATTTTCTTTCTATAGCCAAATTTTTGATAAATTTTCTTTCTACAGCCAAATTTTCGATAAATTTTCTTTCTACAGCCAAATTTTCGATAAAATTTCTTTCTAAAGCCAAATTTTCGATAAATTTCTTCCTATAGCCAAATTTTTGATAAATTTTCTTTCTATAGCCAAATTTTCGATAAATTTTCTTTCTACAGCCAAATTTTCGATAAATTTTCTTTCTATAGCCAAATTTTCGATAAATTTTCTTTCTACAGCCAAATTTTCGATAAATTTTCTTTCTACAGCCAAATTTTCGATAAATTTTATTTCTATAGCCAAATTTTCGATAAATTTTCTTTATATAGAAATTTTTTAATAAATTTTCTTTCCATAATAATATTTCGATAAATTTTCTTTCCATAATAATATTTCACTAAATTTTCTTTCTATAGAAAATTTTCGATAAATTTTCTTTCTATAGCGAAATATTTCGATAAATTTTCTTTATATAGCCAAATTTTTCGATAAATTTTTCTTTATATAGCCAAATTTTTCGATAAATTTTCTTAATATAGCCAATTTTTTCGATAAATTTTCTTAATATAGCCAATTTTTTCGATAAATTTTGTTTATATAGCCAAATTGTTCGATAAATTTTCTTTATATAGCTAAATTTTTCGATAAATTTTTCTTTATATAGCCAAATTTTTCGATAAATTTTCTTTATATAGCCAAATTTTTCGATAAATCTTCTATATTTTGCCAAATTTTTCGATAAATTTTCTTTATAAAGCCAAAATTTTCGATAAGTTTTGTTTATATAGCCAAATTTTCGATAAATTTTCTTTATATAGCCAAATTTTCTATAAATTTTCTTTATATAGAAATTTTTTAATAAATTTTCTTTTCATAATAATATTTCGATAAATTTTCTTTCCATAGAAAATTTTCGATAAATTTTCTTTCTATAGAAAATTTTCAATAAAGATTCTTTCTATAGAATAAAATAAAAAAAATTTTCGTACTATAGAAAATTTTCGATATATTTTCTTCTCCAAATTTTCGACAAATTTTCTTTCTATAGCCAAATTTTCGATAAATTTTCTTTCTACAGCCAAATTTTCGATAAATTTTCATTCTATAGCCAAATTTTCGATAAATTTTCTTTCTATAGCCAAATTTTCGATAAATTTTCTTTCTATAGCCAAATTTTCGATAAATTTTCTTTCTACAGCCAAATTTTCGATAAATTTTCTTTCTACAGCCAGATTTTCGATAAAATTTCTTTCTAAAGCCAAATTTTCGATAAATTTCTTCCTATAGCCAAATTTTTCATAAATTTTCTTTCTATAGCCAAATTTTCGATAAATTTTCTTTCTACAGCCAAATTTTCGATAAATTTTCTTTCTATAGCCAAATTTTCGATAAATTTTCTTTATATAGAAATTTTTTAATAAATTTTCTTTCCATAATAATATTTCGATAAATTTTCTTTCCATAATAATATTTCACTAAATTTTCTTTCTATAGAAAATTTTCGATAAATTTTCTTTATATAGCCAAATTTTTCGATAAATTTTCTTTATATAGCCAAATTTTTCGATAAATTTTTCTTTATATAGCCAAATTTTTCGATACATTTTCTTTATATAGCCAAAATTTTCGATAATTTTTCTTTATATAGCCAAATTTTTCGATAAATTGTCTTTATATAGCCAAAATTTTCGATAATTTTTCTTTATATAGCCAAATTTTTCGACAAATTTTCTTTATATAGCCAAATTTTTCGATAAATTTTCTTTATATAGCCAAATTTTTCGATAATTTTTCTTTATATAGTCAAATTTTTCGATAATTTTTCTTTATATAGCCAAATTATTCGATAAATTTTCTTTATATATCCAAATTTTTCGATAAATTTTCTTTATATAGCCAAATTTTTCGATAAATTGTGTTTATATAGCCAATTTTTTCGATAAATTTTCTTTATATAGCCAAATTTTTTGATAATTTTTCTTTATATAGCCAAAATTTTCGATAATTTTTCTTTATATAGATAAATTTTTCGATAAATTTTCTTTATTTAGCCAAATTTTTCGATAAATTTTCTTTATATAGCCAAATTTTTCGATAAATTGTCTTTATATAGCCAATTTTCTTTATATAGCCAAATTTTGATAAATTTTCTTTATATAGAAATTTTTTAATAAATTTTCTTTCCATAATAATATTTCGATAAATTTTCTTTCAATAGAAAATTTTCGATAAATTTTCTTTCTATAGAAAATTTTCGATAAATTTTCTTTCTATAGAAAATTTTCAATAAAGATTCTTTCTATAGAAAACTTTCAATAAAGATTCTTTCTATAGAAAATTTTCAATAAAGATTCTTTGTAAAAAAAAAAAATTTCGATAAATTTTCAAAACTTAATTCATTTAATAACAATGTCTAAAAAATAAACCAATTTCTTGTACTTACAGATTTCCCTCCGTCACTGGCATCGACAATTGCAGATCTACGTGGCAGCTTTTGAATATCTCCACCGCGCTCAATTGCATTTCGACTATCTAAAAGACAATCAGAAAAGTCCGTTTGCTAAAGAACTAAATCTGCTAATGATAAATGCTCGCAATATTTTGTGTAATATAGAACATGCCATCAATAATACCACCACACGCAAAAGGGCCACAAATATCGATTCACTCTTCATAAATCGCACTCGAATGGAAGGCATACTTAATTTTGCCACCAATATCAAATATGTATCACCCTTGAGGTGGCATGAAATTAGAACTGGTGACAAAAGTTGGACAGTTAATGTATTAGATTTACGTTTTGCCAAATCTCATTATTATGTTTTTTTGCGCAAATTAATGAAAACTCTAAGAATGCATACAAAAAGACCGGGACCCATAAAACTGGGCAGAAATGCAAATCAAAATAAATCAAAAAATAAACAAAATCAGCAGCTACAGCAACAAAGGAACAGGCAAAATGTTCACGGAACAAAATTAAGACATTCAAAGAAAAATTCGAATAAGTATTAAATAAATTTATAAATTTTGTAAAATGGTTAACGAAATACTTAATCTCGTCTACATTAGCATTCACATTTTAAACATTTCCCTAATTTATATTTGTCATTATTATCGAATTGAATTTTATATTAGTTTGGGTGAATTTTTTTTAAATAACTTGAAAACTATTTCAATTGTATTATTTATATATCATATCTTTATTTATCATTAAATATTATTGTTATAATTTAAGTACTAATCATAATCTCATTTTCAGGAATGAGTGGTTTCACAGTTTCTTGTTTATAAGAAAAAAAGTTTTAAAATTGGCAGTTATATAATGGCATCTGAGATACTTTTTATATTTTTTTCAAGTCGCTGAAACTGTGAACCTCTTAAAATATTTATATTTGTTAAACGATTTTCCATTATTGTTATTTATAAGACATTTTTTGTATTTATATTATTTAAAATGGAGCTGTGATATATTTTTTTAATAAATTTTTTTAATTAATTTTAATTGTATGTATTTATGAAAAATGAAAATAATAAATAACAGCTAAAAACACAAAATATATTGAAGTTTTATTTAATGCACAAGCGCAAATTAAATTTTCTGTTTATAGAAAATTTTCTAAAAAATTTGTTCTATAGAAAATTGTCTGTAAAATTTTTGGTTTATAAAATCTTCTATAAAATTTTCTATAAAGTTTTTTATAAAATTTTCTATAGAATTTTTTATAAAATTTTCTATAAAATTTTTTATAAAATTTTCTATAAAATTTTTTATTAAATTTTCTATAAAATTTTCTATAAAATTTTTTATAAAATTTTTCATAAAATTTTTCATAAAATTTTTTCTATGGAAAATTTTCGATAAAGTTTTTCTATAGAAAATTTTTGAAAAATTTTTTTCTATATAAAATTGTCTTTAAATTTTTTCTATAGAAAATTACCTATAAATTTGTTTTTATAGAAAATTTTCCATAAAGTTTTTCTATAGAAAGTTGTCTATAAATTTGTTTCTATAGAAAATTGTTTATACATTTTTTTCTATAGAAAATTGTCTTTAAATTTTTTCTATAGAAAATTGTCTTTGAATTTTTTCTATAGAAAATTGTCTATAAATTTGTTTCTATAGAAAATTTTCCATAAAGTTTTTCGATAGAAAGTTGTCTATAAATTTGATTCTATAGAAAATTGTCTGCAAATTTTTTTCTATAGAAAATTTTCTATAAATTTTTTTCTGTACAAAATTTTTAATAAATTTTTTATATAGAAAATATTTGATAATTTTTTTCTATAGAAAATTCTCAATAAATTTTCTTATTTTAGAACATTTTACAGAATATTTTTCCTAAATTTTCTTTATAAAACATATTTTGGTTTTTGCTGGGTTTCTCTTTATAAAAAATTTAATTCCGTTTTCAATTTTTAATTTTTTTATACCAACCATAAAAAAAGAACAGAAGTTATGTTGTTTTTGACATTCCGTTCAAAACACCTCGAAATATATGTATGTCTTAGATCCAGAAAAGTATATATGTATATACTGGATCCTCATTAGATTCTAAGACGATCTAGCCATGTCCGTCCGACTGCCTGTTGAAAACATGATTGGGTCCGAATAAAAAAGCTAAAGGGCCTAAATGTTCGGCAAAGACTTCTTATTGATGGAAATTGTTTGGTATTGAAAATGGTCGACATCGGTTCACGGTTTCTCCTGGGCCCCATACAAATGACCCCCGGAATACCGTTTAAACAGTTATCATCGGCTAAAAAAATACCACTTTTATGTCGACAGAAACAAGTTTGATCAATACTATAACCTCTCTACAAAATTTTATGGCAATCGGGCCATAATTGACCCCACCCCTAATATAAGGTCCCATTCAAAAAATGAATTTAACGTTCATAACTTGCTTTAAAATGCCAGTATACCAATGAAATTTTACCTGAAAGAGTGTTATATTAACCGAAATCTCTTTACAAAATGTAATGATGATTGGTCCATATCTGACAGCAACCCCGCCCACGGTCCCCTTCAGAAAATGACTTTAAAGCTCATAGCTGGTCTTAAAATGCAAGCATATAGAAGAAATTTTACATAAACCATTTTTATATTAACCGAAATTTCTTTACCAAAATTTTTAACAATCGGTCCATAAGTGACCCTATCCCCCATATAAGATTTCTATCAGAAGATGTTGTGTAAAAAAAATAATGTCCAGTCTAAAAAGTTAGTACTTACGTATAAGTCCTTATTTGACTCCTTCTAAGTAATGCAGGCGGTATGTAGTAGTCATTGAAAAGTAAGTTCTTCAGTGCTTATTAGTCATTAACGTGTTTTTGCTGGATAGCTTTTACATTAATATTTTTATACAAAAAAAATTTCATTTTCAATTTGTAGTTGGCTTTAAATAACCCATTTAAACCTTTAAGCCATTTCCTCTCATTTACACTTATCCATTCCTACAACTACTGCACAAATACAATTTTCTTTTCATACAAATATTAACAAGATTTTATTAAATATTTAGATTTGAATGTGAGTATTTCATTTCTCAATTAAATACCATACGAAAAACATTCATCACTATTGACTGACCATTTTTCTCTTATCACAAATTAAACAAAAGTCGTACTGGAACGGGTGAGGAAAGAAAATAATAAAAAAAAAGAGTTACAAACACTTTTCTTTAAATTGTTAATGCGTTGTATTATATGTAGTTTCATCAGTTCCGTGTTCTTTGTGTTAAAGTTTATTTTCTTTATTCCGTCTTTTTGTTTTTGTTCATTATTTAGACAAATATTTTTACGCCTTAACAACAAGTTGTTTGTCAATATTTGTTCATTTCGATTGAGCATTCGATCTAACGAGTTGAGCAAGTGTATGTTTCAAAAAAAAATATCTTACAAAACGTTCTTTTCACTCTCTTTATTCTTTCTTTTTTTTTTGTTATTATTTGAATTTAGTGTATTGATCGTTATTTAATGACCCTTTTTTCACACATGTAATTATATGGTAAATATAAGTATGTATATATGTATGTATGTAGATAGAAAGTGTATGATGTTGGGCTGCTTATATTTGTTGTTTTGTTTGCATTGGGAAAATAAAACAAAAAAGGGTAAAATATATTATTATTATTCCCTACATTAAAGGACTTTGGCTCACCGCCTTTTTGGTTTTGTTGACATACGTTTTCTTTCCTTTCCAATCCATTTCATTCAGTGTTACAAAACACTTCATTATCTTATGAGTTTTTGTTTGATTTGTATTGTATTTGCTTTTACTCTTTCTTTTTCGTCAATTTTAGTTTAATAAAAGTGATCACACTTAACAGCGGAATGTGAAGAGTAAATAACTTTCTTTAGTATTTAAAAAAAACAACAAGTAAGAAAGTAAACTCTTTCAAGTTCGACTATATTATGCACTATACTTTATTCCCGGGGAATAAAGATGCTACCAATACCTCTAGTCTACCGGGACTAGAAACTGGAGATGTTTAATGACTACTTGGAGTTATTTGACTCGCAGTTTGATCAGAACACTTATCTTATCCCAAATTGCAGAAATAGAATGTTGTTTAAAGGACTGTTGCACGTTTAAATTCATATCTTCTGGATAATTTATTTCCACTACTACTCCATAGAGAGGCTGTGGAAATACATGGTGGGGAATAAACTGATATTACAAATATTGGATCAAATGTTGTCATGCTTTAAGATATCGCTTTAAATGAATTGTCGCAGTTGCTGATTGATGTTTATCCCTTCTAGAGTTAACTCAGAATCACATAGACTGATCCTGTTGCAAGGTAATAAATCTTGTCAATGTAATGAAGCTGTACTCTGGGCTATCAAATATGATGTCTAGGCACAGTTGCCGAAACGTACGACCATCAGTAGTATGGTTGTGTGTCTTTCAATGATAGGAATCATTAAGGTGTAGTTTGTGACACATCGGGTGTTGGATACGTCCCCATCTACTGATTCTACTAACCTATATATTGTTGTTATATATACGTGTCATTCCTCAAATGGGCAAGGGATTAGGTAGGTTGAATACTTTAGTAAAGTGCTTGATCGGGCCAATCATGTTTATGTTCGATCCGAAAAGTGGAATTCAAATTTCAACTGCCGTGGAAAACTTGTAATGGGACTGCAGATTACTCAATGGATTACACCGACACCAATGTATTCATTGATCCTGGTGGTAATTCCAACTATTTAATCGTATTCTAAGATTAGATTTAACCCGAATGATTGGCAGTAATAGAGAAATCTAAACTAGGAATAATTAATCTTAAGGAGATTAGTCATCCCACTCACAGTTGAGCAACGCCATAGAATTTTCGTGATTCTACCAATTGTTCTGTTACTCCAAGTGCTCGTGATAGATTTTCTTTTAAATTCACTCTCGTTGCAATTGTCGGGTTCCCTTTTCTCAGGTATATCTCTGGCATTACTACTGGATAGACCTGGATACCAGGTGATACAGTCGGCTATGAATGAAACTGTTACGTCTTCAATCAGTCGATATCATTATAATTGAGAGGTGTAGAAACAAAGGCAGCAATCTTCATTTCATCCATAATCTTAGCTAAAAACTTGGGACCCCATTTGCCAACAAACTTCTTCACCCTATTGCTCATAGCAATTTAGTCCGCTAGCTAGTGCTTTAATCTGGAAGATCATTGTTTCCGGGAGTTTAAATATAGATTTTTAAGGCCGACTTATAACCAGTTTGGTGCCTTCCATGTATGAAAAGTTGACCGTTAATGTTCCATGAGATCAGTGACTTGCCTTTCCGACCAGTTCTGTATCTGGTATGAAATCCGTCAAATGGGACTGAGATAAATTAAATCTTTGAAAAATATGGACTAACTGCAGAAGGTATCAAATATTGTATGCTCCTCAAATATAAATTACGTTTATTGCTGCATTTTGTTGCCTGAAAAAAATTCCCTGGAAGATATACAATTTTTATAATTTTTTCCGTTATAATAACAACTTTGAGTGATTCCAGCTGCAAATAAAATTAAACTTAAAAATTTTTATAAAATAAATATTTCATAATTTAGAACAATTGCAGTTAAAACAGATGTTGGCCTTTAACTTTTTTCTGCTATTACACAATAATTGTTGTTGTCTGAGAACGAGCAGTAGTAATAGTTGTCTGATTTTCATTTTTCACCCATAAAACAATTTGACCACACAGGCGCCACAGATAGAGGAACACATGTAAAAAAACAACACACGTGAAAAATAAGTGTGTTTTATTTAGTTGTTTTTATTTTGCTTTTTCAAGTGCCTCTTGTAACTGCCTCTCACATCCATTCAATTGTTATCCTATTGAGTGTCTAATGAGCGTTATAAATCTATGTCCTTTGTACAACAATTGTATTAACGATCATTTTTTTATTTGTAATGTTATTGTTACTGTTGTTGTATTCATTGACAATTAAATATTATATTGTTGTTATTATTGTACTTAAACAGAATTAAATTGAATTGATATAATAGATTGTTTGTGTGTGTGTGTGTGAATATCATACAATGTACAATATATCAATGTGCGATCATGATCATCACGATCATCTGCCATGAGAGAGAAGGTAGTACGTGCTGTGTATGACTAACAGGCCTTAAAAACAAATCACAATTTTAATTTTTTTTTTGTACTTTTTTTTGGAGAAACAATTGTACTTAAAGTGGTCAGTTATTGAGCATGAAAGTAATAAAAAGGGAGAGTTATTTTTATATGTATTTTATTTGTTTTGGGAGATTGACATACATTTTTCACACCTTTGATGTTCAACCGCTATTGTGGATGAATTATTGCCTCTTTTGTTTTTACAAATTTTGTACAAAATTAAAGGACATTTGTTACGAAATTGATAAATATGCATGAGAATAGAATATACAAAAAATAGTAGTAGAATTTGGATTTATCTTTGTCACAGATTTTACATTATTGAAAGCAACTAATTCCTAAGAAAAAATTTTAAAATATTAAATTAAAAGTTAAACATTTTATTTTATATTTTTTTAATATTTATTTTAGTAAAACAGTATTAGTAATGTTAATCATATTTACATTTTGTATTTTTACTAAACAAAATATTCAAATATTTGTTTATATTATTTAGCATCAGACATTTAAATTTAAATGTTTTAAATGCCTTTCAACAATAACATTAAAATAACACTTAAATAAAGTAGCTTTTCTTATAATCTTAAGTGACTTGTCAATTTACTATATAGAGCGTGATTGCCTCTACCAATTTAAAACTCATATAAAATAAACAACAAATCGCTAATTTTTTTCGTAACTTTAGATACTTGACACAAACTGTTTTTATAGTTTACAAGAAATAGTGTTAACTTAGAATTTAAAAGAAAATGATTCATATGGAAATTATATTTTGGTGAAAAAAGTAAGACTAATAGTGATTTAGATTTTTATTATTTTTGCTATAAAAATTTATCTTAATTGAAGTAGAGGTGCTTAGTTTTTTATGTCTATATTCAGATATTTAATATTTTTTTAAATATTTTGAAATAAATGCTTAAAATTTTTATAAAGGAAAAAAACCATATGACTTATTGCCTGGTTTATAAAAGCACGTAATAACAAATGCCAAATTTGTATTTATAATCGGTTTTATTACCTCGTGGAACCTGCATGTAAAAAATATGCTTTTACTCGTATATGTCCGTAATATTTGAACTAAATATTCAATACTATATTCCGAGAAAATTGTGGGTGATAAAGAAAACTCGATATCGGATTCGGTTTCAGCATCTAAAACCTTCATTTCGTTAGCCTGTGTAATCAAGCCTTTAACAGATATTCCAGAAATAACTCTACGCCAGTGAGTAATTATATAAAAAATCTGGATATTTCTTATAATAAAGAATTTAAGTTGAGATTACCTTAATTCCCAAACAGGCATGGAAAGTTGACATTTTGACCAAAGACTAGACTATAGACTAGATTATATACTAGACTATAGACTAGACTACAGACTAGACTAAAGACTAGACTATAGACTAGACTATAGACTAGACTAAAGACTGACTATAGACTAGACTAGACTAGACTATAGACTAGACTATAGACTAGACTATAGACTATACGATAGACTAGACTATAGACTAGACTATAGACTAGACTATAGACTAGACTATAGACTAGACTATAGACTAGACTATAGACTAGACTATAGACTAGACTATAGACTAGACTATAGACTAGACTATAGACTAGACTATAGACTAGACTATAGACTAGACTATAGACTAGACTATAGACTAGACTATAGACTAGACTATAGACTAGACTATAGACTAACTATAGACTAGACTATAGACTAGACTATAGACTAGACTATAGACTAGACTATAGACTAGACTAGACTACTAGACTAGACTATAGACTAGACATAGACTAGACCTATAACTAGACTATAGACTAGACTAGAGACTAGACTATAGACTAGACTATAACTAGACTACCTGACTATAGACTAGACTATAGACTAGACTATAGACTAGACTATAGACTAGACTATAGACTAGACTATAGACTAGACTATAGACTAGACTATAGACTAGACTATAGACTAGACTATAGACTAGACTATAGACTAGACTATAGACTAGACTATAGACTAGACTATAGACTAGACTATAGACTAGACTATAGATAGCTCGAGTACTTGAGCTATCTAATCAATGGTCAGAGATTAGATAGCTCAAGTACTCGAGCAAAGTGCTTTATCCATGTACAAAAATTGCCAACTGATTTCTTCATTGAAGATTGAGGGGTCGGTGGTGAGTCGTCACAAAGCTCTCCCAGTGGATATTTTGATGATATATATTTAGTTCAACTTAATTATTTTATTTGTTGTAATTAATTATACTCCCTTCAATTTCATACTGTTTCAATTCATATTTTTCACACTGTTAATCCTCCATTTATATGTCACAACAAAATTTATTTATATTACAATCAAAGTGCTTCTTAAATTTGTTATAACAAGCAAATCTTATTTTTATTTTTTATTATTTCTTGAATTTTGCAAATGAAATAAAACTCAGCATAATTTTTTATAAACAAAACACAAATCAGCATGAGAAAAAATAATAAGTTTAAGCTGTTTTCTTTAAGTGGAATAAGTTATAGTGTTGAAATTTCATTTGAAATCGTTTTTTGCTACAGCAAGTTCACAAAATCTCTAGGTTTTTTTTAACTTCATTTTATTGTTGGTTCTATTTTAAAATTTGTCATGAGAATTAATATAATAATCTCATAAAAGAATTAGGTCAATGTAATGGTGTTAGAATTAAAAAATATATGTTTAAGGTGTAATAAGCTAAAAATAAAGAAAGTGTTTATTTTAAACAATAATCATTTAATAACAAAAATTTTTTTTTTCAATAAACATATAAAGCAATCTGAATTTAAATTTTTTATATTTTAAACAGAGTTTTAAATAATTTCTTTTTTATAATTCTCTTTTCCTTTTTACACTAATAAATTTTCAAATTTATTTTCAACCCATCAATAGCAAACAAAAATTTTCAAAATTTTTGTCACACACTCACAATTAATCCTTTTCATAGATCAATGATAACAAACTGAAAGAAAGAAAAAACAAGTCATTAATAAAAATATTTATTCCTTTAAGAAAAAATTTCATATTTTTTTTTAAAATATAAAACTAAATAAAAAAAGTATTCAAAAATATTTTTTATAAAAATTTTATACGTTGACATTTTCGTTTATCAATATTGTGCCATCAGTAACGGAAACAATAATTCAAATTATCAAATATTAAAAAAAAATATGTCTCAAAGGCCACAAGAAAAAATACAAGATAAACTAAAGTAAAAAAGAATATACACCTCTTTTGGACAACCAAAAAATAAAAAAAAAATAAAAAATAAGAAAAAGGTTAAAATGAATTTTAGTTGTTAACATGTTACCAATTTTTATGAGTTTTTCTTTGGCAAATGTAATCACGTATTTGTAGCTAATGAAAAAAGAAAACTAATAAAACATTTTAGATTAAAATCAAAATACTACGAGTATGTAAGTTATAATACGAAACAAAAATATTTTATATATTATCCATTATTGTGTTCATAACTACATGCTCATTCATGTTTTTTTTTTTTTTTTTCTTTAACATTATATATGTATATAAGATTTTTATATATGTATGTATGTAGATATGTGACCATTAGAAACAATTTTAAATTTATTAAAAATAGAGTTCATTGAGCGCCACCTAAGTAACACCTATAAACAGAATATTGTGGCTAAAATTAAATTACTTACATGTGTGGATAATAAAATTTAAAAATGTTTCCGTAATAGATTTTTAACTATTTTAACTATTGTGTTTTAGTATTTTTATAATCAAACTGGGCATTCATATAGTAATTGGTACCCTACTTATGCTGGGGTGATATAATTATTACATTAATGATTATGCAACTGTTCGGAAAGGAATCATGAAAAAGAAAAGAATTGAACAAAATATTGATTTAAGTAAGAATTCCTTAGATAAAATTAACTTAAAAATTTCCCTTTTTAAGATTCCATACATTCTTGATTTCGGAATTCAAACCACTCCAGTACAGCAAAAATATTCCTTACTAATTGGGAATTATATTGTTAGAATGCGAATGTGTGTATTATTAAGTCCACATTTTTTAACTATGTACTAAAACACTTATTTTGAGTTCAGAACACGTTATTCTTGTAAAAATATATATAATGTATCACGATTTTCTCAAAAACGAATAAAAAAAAATTGTAAAAAACTTGAAAATGTTTAAATTTTATCGCACCACGGAACTATTGAGGAAATTATTTATGCATTAATTTCCTATACAACCACACAGATGGGATGGACTCTGTTAAGTCGGCAACAGCACATAGGCAAGTATTCGGTTGAACGAAACACGAATTTATCAAATAAAGTGCTACCAATACCTCTAGTCTGCCGCGACTACAAACTTGTTCTGATCAAATGTATCCTCGGCCATTCCTTGGAACGATTTAAGATGGAGTCGAATCAGAACACCATATAGTCTAGCACTACGGGTGGCCAGTTGCCCGCAGGACTTGTCCTATCTGGTCAGTTGGTTGAGGTGCCTTCGGTATCTACGTAGTGGCTGTAGTTTAAACCCAAACTCACGGGGAGAGAATGTTGGTTTAAGGACTGATATATCGTATGCCATATATGTCTGGATTCTCTCTCCGGTGCTCTTGACTTCTTAAATGATGTCACTGGCTGATGTGTCAGAGCAACTTATGCTGGATTCCTGAACCCGTTGAGTATCTCTTACTCTTCGCGTAGTAGAGCGCCAGTATAGGTTGGGGAACTTTCAGGTTGACACTTGGTAGTTGCCTGTAATTCCGTAGATAGTTCTTTATGATCTGAGAATGGAACTGATGTATGTTGGTGAACGATCGGGAAAGGCTCCTACTGATTTAGTAGACCTCTAACTTCAAGGAAGTTCTCGGTGCTGTTGCCATCTCAACAGGATTCATATTGTTTCATGCTACGCGACTTATGGTTGAGGTCCGTTCACTCAACTTTTCGAGGCAATTATTGGGTTCGAATTGATTTTGGAAATTCCTACATCCTTTGTCACATTATCTGACTATAAAGGGATCCTGATTTATTGGCTGGGTATTTCGAACTACCAAATACATCCCCAGGTACGGTTGCCGAATCAACAGGGCCATTACAGTCCAAAGGTTAAGAAATGCATTGGAATAGGTCATTAGTTAATGAGTATTGCATTTTAAATAATACAATCTTTCATGACATCAAAAGGGTGGTCACCTTCCGGTATACTGGGAGATTGATTTCACCTGATGCTGGGGGTTGTCTCCCCTTCTATTGACTTAAGACCAGTGATTGCTTTTTCCTTGTCGGGGTTTGCCTGTCATTAGATAACTAGAGTACTTCAGCAAAGTATGAACAGAGCAAACCCTGAACATACCAGGACAAGGGAGGAAAATTCAACGTTATCACTTGTGTAAGATACCTTTATCCATAATCATAGAACCCAGCACACGTCTCATACATTCTACAAACTCATAGAGTACAACATACGACACACTCACTCTAGATATACGGATGAGTAAGTTCAGTATACTCTACATCCATCCTGTATCATATACACTTAACCCCAACTCATTTCCAACACTTAGTTCCATCGTCACTCCTCTGTGGGGTATTTGTTGTCTCGACAAGCAGACTTATTCAGAGTTATAGACTATACCGTACATTAGTCTTTTAACCGATATTCTCTTTTCGCGAATTTGGGTTTAAACCACAGCCACCACGTGCACCCCGAAGGGACCTCTCCAATAACCGGTACAAGACAAAGTCCGAAACTCTGCCCTGCGGGCTACCGGTTCCCGTGGTACCAGATTATGTGGTTCTCTTGGACGACCCCATATCCCAAGAAAAAGCCTTGGATACATTTGATCATCTCCTTTTTTATAGTCCGGCAGACTAGAGGTATTGGTCTGAACCGGTTTCCGTGGTAACAGATTATGTGATTCTCTTGGAAGACCCCATATCCCAAGGAAAAGCTTTGGATACATTTGATCATCTCCTAGAGGTATTGCTAGCACCTCTTTTCCCCGGGATAGCAATAACACCAAGACAAAGGTCTTTCATCAAGGTAACATGCCCCAGGGGGGTCACATTTAGTAAGGAGTAGAGCTCTACAGACAACTGTGGAATTGTGAACTCAATGCAAAATTTTCTTAACCTCAAAACATAAATCTCTTTAAAGAGGACAAAATTTATAAAGTTTTAATGGTAGGGATTTAGTACTTGATTTATTTATTTTATTTTTTTGAGAACCTAAGCTATTGAATTGATACACAATTTAGCATCCACTTCCTTTCGGCATATCCAAAGTTAATCAAAAGGTCAATGTTTTTAAAATAATTTAAAAAAAAAACGATTTATTTTTCACATCTCATCCTTTATTGAGCATTGATCTTAAAATGTTCTAATTTTATATTCAGAAAGTGTGCAATAGTTCTTAAAAGACTAACTAAAGATAATTATCTCACACCATATCAGTTTCTTATCATATTAAGGGCAATTAAAATTCGACCAGAACTAGCTTAAACTATAAACTGTTATTTATTTCTTTATTTAATTCAGAAAAAGGAAACTATAACCATTTAATAATAAGACATACTCACAAAAACTACTAAAATAACGAGCAACAAAAAAAAAAAAAAAGAAAAGTTAAATAAAATACAGATGAAGACTAGATACAAGATACAATCATAAAACAACATAAAATGATATTAAAACTGTTACAACAATATCATACAGTTACATGCATACACTTGTATCTAACTATGCACTGAAACGTCGTATCTATGCGTACGTGTGGCACCTTAAATACTACAAATAAATTTATTAAAAATACATGTACGAATAGAGTATGTGTAACTATGAGCAACAAAACGTATACAAAAACGACTTGTTGCACGAAAAAAAAAATAAGATGGGAAGAGGTGAATTAAAGCAACACAAATAAATAAGAGTAATTTTCCGTTCCATATTATTTTTTATCAATGATTTTAAGTTGTTTTTTTTTTCTTTTTTAGTTTTTTGTTGTTAACTCGGTGCATCTTTGTTACGATTTGTCATAGTGGTATGTTTGTTTGGATACTAGTGTGTAGAGTGTTTGTAGCCTGCGATAATCATCTTTTTCTTTATTTAATTTGTTTAAGTGTGTGTGTAGATGGCCTTTCTGTTCTTTTTGTATAGTTTAAGAGTTGCATCACTTGCATATTAAATACACTCGAAGACGACTTTGTGCTCCTTTTTTTTTGTTGGTCTCACTATAAGATCACTGTAGCAAATGAGGCGCAATGCAATGAAACAGAACAGAATACAATCACATCTTGCTTTTAGTCGTTTGCTTAACTCAAAAGAAAAGAATGAACAGCAACTAAAAAAAAAATAATATAACAATTGTTTGATTTAACCAAGATAAGAGCGCGTGCGTTCTTTTCTTTAACCTTTTATTTTGCTTTTTTTACACTAGCATTATTATTACTAAACTCAATGGAATGCTATAAAATGGATTTTTGAATGGTTTCATAACTTCCAGATTATACCACCGGTATCAAAACATACGAAAATGACTTCTTCTTTTAGTTATATTTCCATTAACCCTGTAAGGGGCAGCATTAATATGTCTGCACTTTATTTGTATTAATTTATAAAAATTTCTATTTTTTAGAAAATTATTATTTTATATAAAGGTTTTATAAAAAATGTTTGAAACTTTCTTATTTTTATATAAAATTTTTTAATTTTAATTTTTATAGAGAATTTACAAAGTTTTCCCCTTTTTACAGAAAATTTACGAAATTTTTCCTATAGAAAATTTTCGAAATTTTACATTTTTATATTAAATTCTCGAAATTTTTTCCTTTTAAAAATTTTTACCATGTTCTCTTTCAATATACTACATATTTTCAAAATGATCTCTTTTTATATAAATTTTTTTATAGAAAATTTTCGAAATTTTCTCTTTTTATAGAAAATTTTCGAAATTTTCTCTTTTTATAGAAAATTTTCGAAATTTTCTCTTTTTATAGAAAATTTTCGAAATTTTCTCTTTTTATAGAAAATTTTCGAAATTTTCTCTTTTTATAGAAAATTTTCGAAATTTTCTCTTTTTTTATAGAAAATTTTCGAAATTTTCTCTTTTTTTATAGAAAATTTTCGAAATTTTCTCTTTTTTTATAGAAAATTTTCGAAATTTTCTCTTTTTTTATAGAAAATTTTCGAAATTTTCTCTTTTTTTATAGAAAATTTTCGAAATTTTCTCTTTTTTATAGAAAATTTTCGAAATTTTCTCTTTTTTTATAGAAAATTTTCGAAATTTTCTCTTTTTTTATAGAAAATTTTCGAAATTTTCTCTTTTTTTTATAGAAAATTTTCGAAATTTTCTCTTTTTTTATAGAAAATTTTCGAAATTTTCTCTTTTTTTATAGAAAATTTTCGAAATTTTCTCTTTTTATAGAAAATTTTCGAAATTTTCTCTTTTTATAGAAAATTTTCGAAATTTTCTCTTTTTATAGAAAATTTTCGAAATTTTTTCTTTTATAGAAAATTTTCAAAATTCCTCATTTTATAGAAAATTTTCAAAATTCCTCATTTTATAGAAAATTTTCAAAATTCCTCATTTTATAGAAAATTTTCAAAATTCCTCATTTTATAGAAAATTTTAAAAATTTTCCCATTTTATAGAAAATTTTCGAAATTTTCTCTTTTTATAGAAAACTTTCGAAATTTTCTCTTTTTATAGAAAACTTTAAAAATTTCCTCTTTTCATAGACAATTTTTGAAATTTTCTTTTTTTATAGAAAACTTTCAAAATTTCCTCTTTTCGTCAATTTCTCATTTTATAGAAAACTTTCGTCAATTTCTCATTTTATAGAAAATTTTCGTCAATTTCTCATTTTATAGAAAATTTTTCAAAATTTTCTCTTTTTATAGAAAACTTTCGAAATTTTCACTTCTTATAGAAAACTTTCGTCAATTTCTCTTTTTATTGAAAATTTTCGAAAACTTTCGTCAATTTCTCTTTTTTAAGAAAATTTTGGGAATTTCCTCTTTTTAAGAACATTTTAGAAATTTCCTCCTTTTCTAGAACATTTTTTGAAAGTTACCCTTTTTAAAAGCTTTTTATACCCTACACCGCTATAGTGGGGAGGGTATTATTGTTGTTGTTGTTTGTAACGCACAAAAATATTGGTCCTACACCCACCTTAAATTATACCGATGAACTCAGAATCACTTTCTGAGTCGATTAAGATGTTTCGATGTTCGTCCGACTGATTGGCTGTCCATGTAAACCTTGTGCGCAAACTACAGGCACCAATTTTCAAGATATTTTGACGAGTTCTTCGGCGCAAGAACGATGCCTATTGAAAATGGATGAAATTGGTCCATTATTTCACCTAGCCTCCATACAACCAGACCTTCCAATTTGGAGTTTTAACTCATAAATACGTCAAATATAATACTATCCCTCAAAAATTGGCATAGCTAAGTTTTATATAGGCATAAATGACCATGCAGATTTTTATAATGATGGGTCAGGCCATCGTTTGACCATAGCCCCCATACAAACCCCCTTTAAAAATATTTTAAAGGTCCAAAAATGTATTTATATGCAACCATTAGTATTGCGATGAAATTCAGCATAACTAAACTTTATATAAACATACATCCCTCCTACCAATTAGTTGGGGATCGGCTCATATTTGACCCTAACTCCCATATAAACACTCTTTTAGAATTTTGGGTTTACATCAATAAATTGCTTACATACATCGGAATTAAGGTAAAATTCAACATAAAAGTTTCTTTATGAAAAATAAATACATTTTAAAATATACTCATGATATAGGTTGCCATATAGTTGACCATACCCGATAATACTTTCCTACTTGTTTTAAATTTCTCTTCTTTTTTACATTTTTTTTTTTTAATTTTATAGAAAATTCTCGAAAATTTCTTAAAAAAAATAAATCGAAAAAAACCGATCATTTAAATTTTTTTCGAACATTTCTCTTATTTATAGAAAATTTTAAAGAATTTATCTTTTTATAGAAAATACTCCCAAGGGATCTCTTTTGTAGAAAAATGCCTCAAAAATTTATCTTTTTAAGAAAATTCATCGAAAAATTTCGTTTTATATTAAAAATCCTCGAAAAGTTCATTTTGTTATAGAAAATCTTTGAAAAGTTTTCCTTTTAAAACCTGATCACCTCAATGGGTTAACTGTGTCTCCAAACGATCAGTTCATAAAAAAGGATGTTTCTTTTGATTAACTTAATAAAATACTCATATAAAATAAAATATAAAACCCAGAACCTACAAAGAAAAAAATATAAACTGATTATTTCGTTTAGATAAAGTTTTATTAATAAAAAATTATGGGATTTATCTGTTCTTAACAACAACCACAAAAAAAGAGAACACAAAATTTCTCAAGTCATAAAATTTAGGAACATGTTTATTACCACAAGTTACTTTTCCAAACCACCATTTTTAATTTCTTTTTTTTTTTTCTAAATCTCTTTTATATCTCCCCCTCTTTAGCCTCAAAGCAATGACCATGATCATCATCATAATGTTGCGTTATTTAATATCATCCACACTTGATTTTATGCCATCAAGTGTTAATAATTAGACGTAATTTTTTTGTGGTTTTTGCACACGCCATATTTGATTTATCGTAAGTCAACCATCATTATTTAATATTCAACCACCACCATCGCCGCCGCCGCCACCGCACCGAACGCTCACTCATCAGTGCAATTTGACACCAATTGATGTTGTCGTCTTTTTGGTTCTCTTTGGTGGCAATTTAATACTTTTTAGACGGTCGCACCAATCGGTGTGAGATCTTTAAAGCAGCAACAAGTGTTGCAAATAGATGATGGAACATATGTCTCGTTTCCATTCATTAGTGGTATGGGGAAATTAAAAACATCTGCATGTGTTGGAGATTTTTTTTATAGAATTTCAAATCTTTTTTAAGTTTTTTCTTAAATCCATACAAAAATTCTGGGAATTAATGGCTTTTTCGTGCTTTGGGAAAAGGTTTTCATTTCATTAGTCTAGCAGCTGTAGTCTGTGTTATAAGAAAATTAAGTAATAGATCGTTTCTATTTGAAATTCATTCAAATTGCTGAAAAATATTAGAAGTTCAAAATATTGGCAATATTCACAAACCTGATACTGCAAGATTCGAGTAATTTTTCAAAATTCAAATGTTCCAATTTATTTAAACACACCTTATAAATAAATGCACTAACTGAACTAAACTTCTCTTTACATTTCCCATTTCAATAAAAATTATAAAATTAAACAACAGAAACTAAATCCCAATACCGAGAGGGTACTTGAAAATTGTTTACTTACCCAATTTTTTTGACATTTTTATGTATGTACGTGAAAAAATGAAATGAGAAAAACATACAAACAAGTACGTTTAAGCACACACTTTGACATGAAGCTGAATACAAACAGAATGAAAACACGGCTTGGATCAAAGTGCAACAACCAGCAAATGTAAAAGAAAAGAGTGAATGAATGAAGTTCATTAAAAACTGATCAAATCTGTTAAGAAAACAATATAAGCCTACATGATTTTCTACACTTCAATTCTTATGATATGAGTACACAAACAACAGGCACAACAACAACAACAATAAATATCTTAAATACTAACATTTAGCCATATTCAATGAACCATGATGATGGTGCAGCCTCTGGTATGTTAGAGTACATGTGTGTATTAAGCTATGTAAACAATACATAATGTATATAATGGATATTTCATATACATAGGTATTAATATGAGTAAATACGAGGTTGGAATTATAAGTCGTTAGGGTAATAGATTATTATAAAATTTAACTTTAAATATTTATTTTTATATACAATTTTCAAACAACTTTCCTTATATGGAAAATATTAGAGCATTTTTTATTTTATAGAACAAATTTTCTAAATTCTCTCATTATACACAAGTAAGAGTGTTATATATTTGACAATGCCAAATCTTATATACCCATCATCAAACCGTATGCCGTAAATGGAATGCTCCCCTGTAAACATTAGGTGCTTAAGTCAATTATGGACACATCTCTATCGGATTAACAAAATAATAATTTTTAAAAACAAAATATTTTTGCCCAACTTTTAAACCATGAACATATATGGGTGGTCAATCGGGATCAATTATAAAATTCGGTATAGAGATTTTGGCTTGTAAGAAATTTACTTCTGTATATCGAATTTCATAGCTATTCTCGCATTTTTAAGCCAATAATGTGCGTTAAAGTCATTTTCTGAGTGGGACCTTATATGGGGAGTAGAGTCAAATATAGACAGATCTTTATAAAATTTTTAACTCATAAGGAACTTTATTATGTCGAATTTAATAGCTATACTCTTATTATTAAGGCAGTAATGAGCGTTAAAGTAATTTTCTGAAGAGAGAGGGTAAATTATGGACCGAGCCTCATAAAATTCGGTAGATATATTTTTGATCGTGAGAGACTTAATTATATAGAATTTCAGCGCTAGACTCGTATTTTTAAACCAGTAATGAGCGTTAAAGTAATTTTCTGAAGGGGACCTTATATGAGGGGTAGGGTCATTTATGGACCGATCCTCATAAAATTTAGTAGAGATAATTTGGCTGATATCAAACTTATTTATGTCGTGAGTTTCATCGCTATACTCGCATTTTTAAAACAGTTATGACTGTTAAAGCTGTTTTTCGGCGAGCCACTTGTATGGTGGCTATGCGAAAACGTGGACCGATATTGCCCATTTTAAATACCGAATAAACCTTACCTATAAGAACTATTTGTAGAAAATTTCAAACGTGCTTTCAACGGACGGACAGACATGGCTCGATCGTCTTAGAATTTAATAAGGACCCAGAATATATTTTTATAAAATTTTTTTTTGAAAGAAAATTTTCAAAATATTATGTATGTCTGTATGTCTGTATGTATGTATGTAGTATGTATGTATGTATGTATGTATGTATGTATGTATGTATGTATGTATGTATGTATGTATGTATGTATGTATGTATGTATGTATGTATGTATGTATGTATGTATGTATGTATGTATGTATGTATGTATGTATGTATGTATGGGTATGTATGTATGTATGTACATATGTATGGTATGTATGTATGTATGTATGTAGTATGTAGTATGTATGTATGTATGTATGTATGTATGTATGTATGTATGTAGTATGTATGTATGTATGTATGTATGTATGTATGTATGTATGATGTATGTATGTATGTATGTATGTATGTATGTATGTATGTATGTATGTATGTCTGTCTGTCTTTGTCTGTCTGTCCTGTCTGTCTGTCTGTCTGTCTGTTCTGTCTGTCTGTCGTCTGTTCTGTCTGTCTGTCTGTCTGTCTGTCGTCTGTCTTCTGTCTGTCTGTCTGTTGTCTGTCTGTCTGTCTGTCTGTCTGTCTGTCTGTCTGTCTGTCTGTCTGTCTGTCTTTCTGTCTGTCTGTCTGTCGGTCTGTCGGTCTGTCTGTCTGTGTCTGTCTGTCTGTCTGTCGTCGTCTGTCTGTCTGTCTGTCTTTCTGTCTTCTTCCTGTCTGTCTGTCTGTCTGTCTTTCTGTCTGTCTGTCTGTCTGTCTGTCTGTCTGTCTGTCTGTTGTCTGTCTGTCTGTCTGTCTGTCTGTCTGTCTGTCTGTCTGTCCTGTTGTCTGTCTGTCTGTCTGTCGTCTGTCTGTCTGTCTGTCTGTCTGTCTGTCTGTCTGTCTGTTTGTCTGTCTGTCCTGTCTGTCTGTCTGTCTTCTGTCTGTCTGTCTGTCGTCGTATGTATGTATGTATGTATGTATGTATGTATGTATGTATGTATGTATGTATGTATGTATGTATGTATGTATTTTAAACATCCTCCATTCAAACTAACTAAAATTTTAAACTACATTTTGAAAAAATCTATTATTTATAGAAAGTTTGGAAATTTTTCAAAAAATACTCTTTCTTTATATAAAATGTCAGAAAACCTGTTTTTAAGATAATAAAAATCTAACAAAAAACTCTCCTTTTATAGAAGATTACCGACATGTTATTATATAGAAAAAATTTCGTAAAATTCTCTGTTTAATCGAAAATTTTCAAATATTTTCATATTTTTAGAAAAATAAAAAATATATATATTTTTAATAGAAAACTTTTACGCTTATTCTCCTCATAAATATAAATATTTATAAAAAATTTGTTAAGTAAATTATTTTTGAATTTTTCATTCACAATTAACAAAAAAAAATTTAAATGCATGCTTCGTGTATGGTTTCTGTTTACATACAAAAAATCTATATAAAAGAAAAGTTTTGAAAACATGTTCATTGTTCAAACCCAACTACTCATAGTTACAAAATTTTCTTATACCAAAACACATAAATATGTACATGTGAGTTGTTGTGTTCCTGTAACATAAAATTTTTATTATCTGTGGTGTGTGTCCTGTTAAGATGCTGAAGAATAAGTTGTAGTCAGAATCCTTTGTATTGATTGTTAGAAATGTGTTCTTTGTCTTTTATACTATTAAAACAAATAATGACATTTCCTGAGTTTTTGTTTCAATATCAAAACTCATTCCCATAAACATATATAGTCCTCACTTATATGTATATGTCGTATATGTATGTTTACGTATGTCACAAAAACTAAATCGTTTTTAACTGTTTTTTTTTTTGTAATGTCATCATCTTTATCCAACAAGCCAACACCTGAATTAAGAGGTTGACAGTTGTAATACACAGTTATACGCATTTATCTATAGGGTTTTGTTTTTTTGAACAAGTATTGTTCTTTTTTATGTGAATTTCTTGGTTTTTTGTTTTATATAAAGGTATAGAAGAGATCCTCTTTTTTTAAGTTCTTTAAAATGATCTATACAATTTATTTTCTAACTATCATTTCCGGTATAAATAAAATACTAAACATTTATGAAATTTAGTCCACCAGAGTTAGGAAATCAACTAAAATAGTCTCTATTATGAAGCCTGAATTGTAAGGGAAAAAATCTAGGCCACCATGACAGGTTGTTTAATGATATAGTATTTAAATCATTAGCGTGTTCTAAGAGAAATCTTCTAGTAATGTTTAAAAACAACTAATATGTTGCTAAAAGTTTTGCACTATGGGCTAAAGATTGAACAAATTATTGTGTTATATTTTTGTACTATTTATTAAAAACTTTCTATTTATAACACTTTAACAAATTCTTTGTTTCAAATACCATTTTTATTTCTAACCCATAGTGCAGTAAATCTTATATAAAAATGTTTATATTCCCAAGACCACCTTGATTTATTTGTTTCCTTTATTCTAGCTTAAAGTTTATGTCAATATTTACAAAATATTAACTCATTCATTGTTAAATTATGCATATGAAATTCCTTATGCAACTAGAATTATCTTCAAACAATTTAAACAACAACAACAAAACTCAAACAACATACTATGTACTCGAACATAAGTTATAAACATTTTAAACAACATTGTTGTTAAACATTGGCAACAACTGCACATATAACAAAAGGAATTTTTTTTTTGTCTCCAAACTTAAACAAAAAACTCTTTCACACACTTGTATCAGAAAAAAGAAGTATAAAAATAAAATTAAAAAAAAAATAAAAGAAAAAAACGGCCAAGACAAAAAAATTCCACCAACTATTTACTGCAAATAAGCAAACAAACACTGGGCCCACCACACAACTCTTTTGCTGTACAACTGTCCGTCCATGCGTCTTACTGCCTATATGTCTCAAGCCTTTTACTGTAACACTGGGTACATGGGTATGTACTGTTTTTTTTTTTTTTTTGACTAATGTGTGCTTATGATAAAAACGGTGTTTATTGTTTTAACACATTAGCAAAGTTGTACTACAAATAATTTCCATAAAAAAATCCACTCTAGACTAACAAAAATATATATTCCCAACATAAAATTAAAAAAAGTATCTATATAACTACTCATTCATACAAACCTACATAAGATTGTATATATGAACGTTTATAACTAAGTAGAGCTCTCATCATGAGTAGTTGCTATATATTAACTACATTTATACATAATAGCGGCTTTAAGATGTTATAAACCCGAAAATTATATGTATATTAAACAAGAACGAAAATGTTTTAGTTGAAACAAATTGTCACAGGAAGATAATATTAGTTTTTGTCATTAACTAAAAAACAAAAAAAAAAAAAAAAACAAAAATTAAATGAAATGAAATGAAAAAATCTTCTTTTTTTTTGTTTCTTAAGACAACAAGTAAAACAGAAATAATGTTTAAGGTAACAAAATGAAGTTTTAACCACCAACATGGCTTATGTTTAACATAAAACATTCATCCGGTATAATTTAGTTCATATTAACATTTTATCATATTAAGGGGTTATATGGGAGTTTCCATAAAAATATGTTATTTAATGAAAAACCTAAATTATCGAAAATTCTCTATAATAATGGAAAATGTTCTACAAAAAGAAAATTTATCGAAAATGTTCTATAAAGGGAAAATTTATCAAAAATTCTCAATAATAAGTAAATTTATCGAAAATTTTCTACAAAAAGAAATTTTATCGAAATATCTCTATAAAAAGAAAATTTTTCGAAAATTCTCTATAAAAAAATTGTAGAAAATTCTCTATAAAAAGTGAATTTATCGAATTTTTTTTACAAAGAATATTTAACGAAAATCTTCTATAAAAAGAAAATTTATCGAAAATGTTTTCTAAAAAGAAAATCTATCGAAAATCTTCTATAAAAAGAAAATTTATCGAAAATGTTCTATGAAAAGAAAATTTATCGAAAATGTTCTATGAAAAGAAAATTTATCGAAAATATTCTATGAAAAAAAAATTTATCGAAAATGTTCTATGAAAAGAAAATTTATCGAAAATGTTCTATGAAAAGAAAATTTATCGAAAATGTTCTATGAAAAGAAAATTTATCGAAAATGTTCTATGAAAAGAAAATTTATCGAAAATGTTCTATGAAAAGAAAATTTATCGAAAATGTTCTATGAAAAGAAAATTTATCGAAAATGTTCTATGAAAAGAAAATTTATCGAAAATTTTCTATGAAAAGAAAATTTATCGAAAATGTTCTATGAAAAGAAAATTTATCGAAAATGTTCTATGAAAAGAAAATTTATCGAAAATTTTCTATGAAAAGAAAATTTATCGAAAATGTTCTATGAAAAGAAAATTTATCGAAAATGTTCTATGAAAAGAAAATTTATCGACAATTTTCTATGAAAAGAAAATTTATCGAAAATTTTCTATGAAAAGAAAATTTATCGAAAATTTTCTATGAAAAGAAAATTTATCGAAAATTTTCTATGAAAAGAAAATTTATCGAAAATTTTCTATGAAAAGAAAATTTATCGACAATTTTCTATGAAAAGAAAATTTATCGAAAATTTTCTATGAAAAGAAAATTTATCGACAATTTTCTATGAAAAGAAAATTTATCGACAATTTTCTATGAAAAGAAAATTTATCGACAATTTTCTATGAAAAGAAAATTTATCGACAATTTTCTATGAAAAGAAAATTTATCGAAAATTTTCTATGAAAAGAAAATTTATCGAAAATTTTCTATGAAAAGAAAATTTATCGAAAATTTTCTATGAAAAGAAAATTTATCGAAAATTTTCTATGAAAAGAAAATTTATCGAAAATTTTCTATAAAAAGAAAATTTATCGAAAATTTTCTATAAAAAGAAGATTGATGGAAAATTTTCTATAAAAAGAAAATTTATTGAAAATCTTCTATAAAAAGAAAATTTATCGAAAATCTTCTAAAAAAAGAAAATGTATGGAAATTTTTCTATAAAAAGAAAATTTATCGAACATTTTCTGTAAAAGGAAAATTTATCGAACATTTTCTATAAAAAGAAAATTTATCGAAAATTTTCTATAAAAGAATTATCAATAATGATCGAAAATGTTATATAAAAAGATAATTTATCGACAATTTTCTATAAAAAGAAAATTTATCGAAAATTTTCTATAAAGTAAAATTTCTGGAAATGTTCTATAAAAAGTAAATTTATCGAAATTTGTCTGTCTATGAAAAGAGATATTAACAAAAATTTCGTATAAAAATAATATTTATAGTTGCTCGTACACTTTCTTGATCTTCAGTACATAAGGAAATACCCATAAGCCATTATCTCATACTCGAACATTCTGATTACACATTAGGGGTATAACTTGTAAAATTTAAAGAGTAATAAAACACTACCCATCGATAAAACAAATGGTATGAACTTTTTTGATGGTAGGATTATATGGCATCTGCAATGGTTTTTGTATACCAGTAGTGCTACTCAAAATTTTTGGTTATCCCCCTAATCTAGAAACCAGCAACATGGGTGAGATAGTTATAACTTAAAAAATATTAAATTTGTTTTTGTTTTTCAAATGTTTTTGTGTAGAGCAAAAAAAATAAAGGTACTTGTTAACAATATTTACTGAAAAACAAGACAGCAAGACGGACACTTATATGACAAGAGAACACACGTAAAAAAAACTGAGACGCAACAACATAATTTTTAAGCACTTAAACACTGCACTTAAAAACAAAACTGGACTTTAAAACTGACAATATTTAAACATAGATATACACACACTCACACCTTAAAATACATACATATTAATAAAAATCAACAAACATACCAAAAACAAAAAGTTACAAAAAAGTTTTAAAATTTGTTTAAGAAATATTTAAACGACAATTATATGTGTGAGAACACAACAATGTTGTTGACCCAAAGTAGTGTGGGGCAGCAGCAAAAATATGAAAAACAAATCATCTTACATTTTTGGAATGAAAAACAGAAGAAAAAGATATTGTATATTAAGAGTACAAAAGCATAAAAAAATCTTTAAGTTAAGGTAAGGAAACCTTCTTAAAAAGACACGTAATCATAACAAGCGCCACACTCTTTTTTGTTTGTTGTAAAGTCATTGCAAAGACGAGTTAGGGACCAAACGCATCCATCAATATACTAAATGAGTTTGGAATAAAGGGTGATTACTAAGTTATGTAGCTAAATTTAAAGGATATACATAAATATCAATTATCACATACTTACATTAAACAAACATTTGAAACTATGGGGCATAGCTCTATGGTATCGACATAGAGCTTTCTGCTATCTAGCTTGATCTTGCTTTCTCTCTCTGTCGATAAATAATCAACAGCTTTTTCAACCGGTAGAAAACATTCGAAGGTGGCCCTAAGTTCGGTGTTGTTGTCGAGACAACAGAAAGCCCTCAGAGGAGTAACTGTGGGGCTAAATGTTTGGAATCAGTTGTTGACTTATTAGCCCCTTAACAGATAAACAAAATTTCAATATTCATTTTGGATCAACAACATCTTTGTGATCACCCTTTTCAAATATTTATCCATATTCACTTATACACAAACTTGACAAAAAAATTCCTTAACATGTTTTGTACTTAAAAAAAAACAGTTACAAAAAACAATAATTTTTCAGTTGTCTGTATGAGAAATAAAATGAAAAAAATTCCATAAATAAAAAAAAATTTAACATTTACCGTTTTTGGCTAAATGTACGTACAAAATTACAGACATACAAACAATATGGACTTGTGAACGTTCAATTAAATTTCTTAGAAATTTACTTGATTTTCTCGCAATTTTATGTGAAATTCAATGAAATATTTCTTTATCTTTAGTTATATGTACAACTTTGTATTAATAATACTTAACGTATTATTTGCTTAGTGCAAAAATGTTATAACTCCACTTAAGATATTTTGAGCAAAAAACTTTCAATACAAATTTATACTTCTTATGAAATGTATTAAATCAAATTTATAGGTATGGAAAAGTAAACAATCTTGTTGATATTCTTCTTTAATATCAGCGAAAAGTTTCAGTTAACTACACAGAGGAAAAAAAATATACACGCCTGGTACCAAATTGACACCAAATTGTTCAATAACATCCGTTGTCAAGTATATGCATACATACAAACAACAACAACATGTAATGTAGACCACGCAACTTTGTCAACATTGCAACAATTCGTTGTCGCAATCTAAACTTTATGCACATTCGTTGTCTAAATGTTAACAAACGTGGTAAGCTCATTATTTACAACGCTTTCAAAACAATATTTCTTAGTAACCATTTAAATAGCAAACAAATTGAGTTATCACACTTTTCCTTTTAGCTGGGCAATTCGTATAATTTTTTCAATAAACGCAATCTGATATTGATGACTCGTTTTTGTTTTATTAGCAACTCTATTTGCCAGATAATATTACGGTTGAATTGTATGACTACTTCGCCACTAAATGTTATTCACTTGGTGGAAAAACGTCATTACTTTTATTATTTCACTCTACCACACATGACGAGGCTCTGTTATCGAATTGATACATATAAATTCGTAGTAATTTACTCGTTTGCTGTGTGTGTGTAGTAATCAATTTCATTCATAAAATCACTAGGCACGCGTAAACAAATCGACAATCAGCATGTAATCAAAGTAATTTCATTTATACATTTGTACATTTAATCATTCATTCATACATTCATTTCCTAACTTTAAATATTAGTTGTGTGAATAACATGAATATGTATTTATGATTTGATCCTATAGTGTTTGATTAGTATTAGTGTTTAGATAGTTATACTTCCTTATCTTGGTTGTTTTTATTTATTTTTTATATGAGTTATAGTTTTGACTGACTAATCCTTGTCTAGTAATAGATTCTGATAAGTGATTAGTTCTCACTGTACATTTTCTTCAGAAAGTTTTCTTTTACAAAAGTTTGCAAGCAAGTTTTCTCTGAAAAAGGCACTTCAATTCTAAGCAGGATTGTCTTAATTCAGAGAAAATTTTCTTTTTTTTAGAAAAGCAAGTTTTCTTTGAAAAAATTACAGCAATTTTAAACACTTTTTGTTTAAAAATGTTGCTTCAATTCCAAATTTTTCTTTTGAAAAGTTGTTTCAATTCTAAACAAATATTCTTTATAAGTTGCCTGATTTTTATGCAAGTTTTCTTGGAAAATGTTGGCTAGAGTATATAGAAACTCAATCCAAAAAAGTTGTCTAGAGAAAAGTTGCCTCAATTATAAACAAATTTTGTTTGGAAAAGTTTTTTCAATTTTAAACAGTTTTCTTTAGAAAAGTTGCTGCAATTTTAAGCAAGTTTTTAATGAAAATTTCTTTAGTTTCAAAAAAGTTTATCTTAGTTGTTGCTTCAATTCTAAGCACATTTTCATTTGAAAGTTGCAGCAATTCCAAGCACTTTTTCTTTAGAAAAGTTGTTTCAATTCTAAGCAAATTTTACTTAAAAAGCCTCTAAACAAGTTATTTAAATTTTAATCAAGTATTCTTTAGAAAAGTTACTTCAAAGAAAAAAAGAAAAGCTGCTTTCATTTTAATCAAGTTTTCTATGAAAATATTGCTTCAATTCTAAGAACGTTTTCTTTAGAAAAGATGCTAGTCTAAACAAGTTTGTCAAGTTGAGGCATTCTAATCAGATTTTCTTTGTAAAAGTTTCTTTATGATAGTTGCTTCAATTCTAAGCAAGTTTTTTATGAAAATTTCATCCATTTTAAAAATGTTTAGCTTAGAAAAGTTGCTTCAATTCTAAGCAAGTTTTCTTTAGAATCATAATTCATCTAGAAATACAGCTAGGATTCTAAGAAAGTTTTCGTAGATATGTTGCTATAATTCTAAGCACATTTCCTTTTAAAATGTTGCTTCAATTCTAACCACATTTTCTTTTGAAAAAATTGTTCTGAGAAGCAATTTTTTTTAATTATAATAAAGTTTTCTCTGCAAAAGTTGCTTCAATTCTTTGGAAATTTACTGAAGATTAGTCAATTTTAATCAAGTTTTATTATGAAAATATTGCTTCAATTCTAAGAACGTTGTCTTTACAAATGTTGCATCAAGTCTAAACAAGTTTGCTCAAGTTGCTTCCATTCTAATCATAATTTCTTTGAAAAGTTGCTTCAATTTTAGTTATTGAAAGTTGCTTCAATTCGCAGCAAGTTTTTATCGAAATTTTTTTAGTTTTAAGAATGTTCAGCTTAGAAAAGTTACTTCAATTGTAAGCAAGTTGCCTTAATTCTAAGCAAATTGCTTTAGTACTAAGCAAGTTTTCTTTAGAATTCTATGCAGGTTTTCTATGAAAATGTTGCACCAATTCTCTAGAAAAAAATGACTTAAGTCTAAACAAGTTTGCAGAAGTTGCTTCAATAGTAATAACATTTTCTTTGGGTAAGTTGCTTCAATTTCAAAACAAGTCTTCATTGAAAAAGTTGCTTTAATTCTATGCAATTCTAAGAAAGTTTTCTTTGAAAAATTTGCATTATTTATTTCTTCTCTTTCTCTAAAAGAATAGATGTTTTAATTCTAAGCACATTATTTTAAACAATATTTTCTTTGAATATATGTATTATTGCTTCAATTCTAAGCAAGTTTCCCCAATTGCTGTGATTCTAAGGCAAGATTTCTTAAGAAAATTAAATCTAATAATTAATAATTTGCAATCCTGCTTGTATATTTTTCTTTTAAAAATGTTTATCATTTATTGAAATTAGTTATAGTTTCATCATCTGTTGGTGTAAATTACTATGATTTAATCAACTTAAACATGTAATTTCCTCTTAAAGATCTGAGACTTATACATCAATTATCTATATATTTAGGTGATGCAAAAAATATATATATAATTAATTAATAATGACATTTCAATAAACTGACCACAAAGCTAGAACAGTAAAAATTTATAAATATGTTAATATTACAAAATCAATCAAAACTGTCTGGTTATTAATTAAAACTAAAAGAGTTACAATCACAAACAATAGTTTCAAACAATCATAAAATTTATACCAGAAAGAATAAAAGTATATAGTTTAATCCATTCAAGTATTTAGTAAACAACAATACCTTAATCAATTTTGAATAAAAAATTACAAATCATCAATAGATATTTTTTTCATAGCTAAAGAAATGTCGGTCATATGAGTGTTAAACTGTTGCAAGAAAATGTCAAAAATCAATTTGAAAACAATACATAAAGATCAAATGGTAGACAGAAAATGCAGCTAATCCCCCATACAATACATATAGATACTCACTCATTCAGTTACTATTCTCAAACAAATTCACATTCAACCAACCGTATGCATCACCGAACAATTGAATGAATGACTACAATAAACAAAGTACAACAAAAAATTAAACCCACTTCACAGATACTTTAAACAATTATGATTACATGGCGTATTACAACGGGAGCAGTGTTATGCCTAAGAGCCGTTCCTTTCCTCTTCTGTATGGATGCAATGTAAGAAAATCTTATTGATTTTTCTGGTTGCAATAGTCAATAGAGAAGTCTATTGAATGTCTATGAAGTATGTGTGTGAAAATAATGCTGTTTGCTGTTAATCTTCAGTTGTATAGATTTTATATTTGTAAATAGTTGTAACCCTACAAAACTTATTTGATTAAGAGTCCTTAACAAAAGGGGCTTAATAATGAACAGTCATTTAGTAAAATAGTTGAAAATCAAAAGAATTTTGATCAAAAGACAGAATAAACTGTGTGGCGGTATTTTGTGTTCTTAGGGTGAGAAAATCAAATATTTTTTTTAATCTGGACCTACATGTGTTACATTTTTATCAATCGAAATAATAACTCGATCCAATATATTAACACAATATTGGTTTCACATAAAAAAATATATAATTTTCTATGTCCCTAGATAGGTTATTAGAGCGAAAAATAAGCTCTACGACTGATTTTTTAGATATGTATGAATAAAAGTGTGAAAACAAGAAAGTAAGAGAGCAATATTTACAATTTAAATAACGGTAATACCTTCCGGAATTTTGCTATTATAATGAGAACTGAGGACTTATTTATTTTTATTTTAAAAACCTGTAGGGTACTTCCAAAATTCGTCATTGTAGTCTTTGACACTCTTATGCACTTAATTTGTTTGCATTTTAATATCATAAAGATTTTGACAACGATGATAATCATTATTGTTGTTCTTTTTTTATTATTGAGGTACTTGCTTTGATCCACAACTGTCATGCGCTCCAGCCTACTTTAATGCCACATGGAATGGAACAATGGCGGCGCTGCCAATGAATAGCTAAATCTTGTTTGTTACTTTAACTCTTTTTATCTTTTTGTTATCGTCGTCATAAAAATGGTCAGTTAGAGTAGGCCCCTTTAATATTCAGCTTGTTATTATAATAATGTGGCAGTATGAAGAGTTATTTGCTTATACACTTGTAGTCATAATAAGAATCTTTTCTTACCTTGATTGGTAACAGAAGATGAAAAAAAAACAGAAAATTAAATAAAACCAACTGTGACGACGGTACCTTTTTGTCAGTGATTTGTGTCTCACAAAAGAAAATATACAAACACATACAACTAGACACAGATTCATCTAAATAAAATCAACAAAAAAGTCGTACGTAAGGACGTGCACCCGACGGACAGAGTTGAATATCACAGATCATTTTATCTTTGTGATTATGCAGCAACAATATGTCAAAAAATTATGAGATCTGTTAAATCTCAAAATTATGTGTGTGTATGTTTTAAGAATCATACTGTCGTAACGTTATTTCATCTTTTTATGTTTTTGAAACTCTTGCACAAATGAATGCCACTCAAGCCATGGAACCATTTAATTTCGGAGATAAAAAAGTTGTTTTCCGAAACACAATGATGGAAAATTTATTAAAAATAGGGTGGGCATAGTGTAAAGCGGACTAAAGAATCGTAAGATCTCATTTTTCAAATTTTTCACGATCAAAAATGATGCTGTTTATTGATTTTTTCATTCCCCTCTTTAATATGTCGAAATATTTGTCTAAGACCCCAAAAGTATATACATATCTTCTGGGTCCTTATAAGATTCTACGATAAACCAGCCATGTGCATCTCTCTGTTGAAAACACGATAGAGTCCGAACGAAAAGAGCTATATTTCAACTATTTCTTATTTACCCAAATTGTCTTAGACAAGTTTTAGAGGACGCTTAAATTCTTTACCTAATTTTATAACGATCGGTCCATAATTGATCCTACCAGGAACATAACCATTACATGACACACACAACCCCCCTTCCTTATATATATAATCCCCTTCAGAAAATTCCAATTTTTTTTTAAGTTTATGTGGAATTATTCTCGGGGGAGTTTTCCCGTTTTTCCTACCGAGCGCGTTCCGGAGGCTTTGAATACGGCCTTGAGCTGGGCTAAACCGAGAGGCCTCAATGTTAACCCGGCAAAAACGGAAATCTGTCTTTTCACAAGAAAGACAAAAATTTCTACGTATACTGAACCTTGCTTCCTGGGCAAGAAGATACCAGTGACAGACAAAGTTAAGTACTTAGGTGTAATCCTCGACCAGAAAATAAAATGGAGACACCACATAGAGGATAGAATCAACAATGCACACCGGTGCTGGGCGATATGTAGGAGAACTATAGGCATGAAATGGGGTCTTAGTCCTACTATGACAAATTGGCTTTATAAAAGTGTAATTAGACCAATTCTAGCTTATGCTTCAAAAATCTGGTGGACTGCTTTAGACAAAAAGTGCAATATCAAACTACTACAGGAAGTTCTGCGTACATGCTCCTTGGGTATAAGTGGTGCCATGTGTATTACTTCAACCAAGGCTCTGAAACGTTGCTAGATATTCCACCCATTGAAATATATTTAAGATATGAGGCGGCGCTTACAGCCGAACGGCTCTTTACTTTAGGCGAACTGGCCAAAAACGGTTATAGGACATGTCTTCAATGTATACTGGACACATTGGAAGGTTTTACACAATCATCGGACGTGCCTGATCGTATACCAGACACAGAATATGTCGGAAACTTTGAAACACTGATCCCAGATAGAATGTCTTGATCAAGCGGAACATTAGAGCAAATACCAGTAGGAATCCGTTGTTACACGGATGGCTCTAAATTGGAGGACAGAAATATACCACCGTTTACCAAATCATAACACAAGCTTCCAGGCAGAAGTACGATCAATAACGGAAGTTAGCATAATGGTACGTATTCTGAGTGGACACACAGGATTACGAGCACATCTATGCAAAATTGGAAGTGCGGATTCAGACGAATGTAGAGCATGTGGAGAGGACAGTGAAACTCTGGAGCACTTTATTTGCCACTGCCAGGCATTCGTCGAAGTTAGATCCAAGTATCTTGGAAGTGATGTTATTCCGGAAATAACATTCCTGACTAACACTGATTGGAAGATTCTTAGGAATTACGTTCAGGAAACTGAGTTTATGAATCACTGAAAAATAATTCATTCACTTCCCTTTTTTTCATGATGAGGAGCGCACAACAGGCCCGTGTATTTCTTCGGATTTGATGTAGTATACATCCTCCTATCAACCTACCTACCAACCATGTGGAATTATTTCAGTTTTCTTTCTTCTTGAGAAAAAGTAAAAGGTCATCTTTTAGTAATGATGCCACTAAGGATATTTATTAATAAAAATGTAAGGGGTATAATAAGTATGCAGCAAATAAGTCCACATATGCGGTATCATTATACCCTACACCACTATAGTGGGAAGGGTACTATACATTTGTGCTGATGTATGTAACTCCCAAAAATACTGGTCCTACACCCACCTTAAAATATACCAATCAAATCACTCAAAATCACTTTCTGAGTTGTTTTAGCTATGTCCATCTGTCCGTCTCTCTGTCTCTCCATCTGTGTCCATCTGTCTGTCTCTCCATCTGTGTGCCCATGTCAACCTTGTGCGCACTTTACAGGTCGCAATTTTCAAGATAATTAGATGAAATTTGACACATACTCTTCTTTTGACCTCAGGAACCATTGAAAATGGTTACAATCGGTCCCTTATTTCGTATAGCCCCCATATAACCGTACCCCCGGCTTTTGAGCTCGTAAATATGTTAAATGATATTGTATCAATCCAAAAATCGACAAAACTTTGTTTCATATAAGTCTTAATGATACTGCTGATTTTCGTAATAATCGGGCCTCATTTGACCCCATACTAAGTCCCCTTCAGAAAATGACTTGATGGTTAAAATTCACTTATAAACACTAATATCATGATGATATTCTGCATAAATGACTGATGTAGGCACAAAGCCCTCTACAAAAATTTATAAGAATAGGACCATATTAACAGCTTGCCCCCATATAACCCCTCTTTTAGAAAATCCTTTTTTTGTCAACAAATTGTTAATATATTTCTGAATTAAGGTAAAAATTAAATTAAAATACTTTATTATTAAAAAAATAATCAAAATTTGTTATATAGTCACTGGTATATTGTATCATATGGTCGGCCAGGCCCGACTATAAATTCTTACTTCTTTTTACATGCAAATATTATAAAGAGCGTCTGGTCCACCTAACGTCCTCGTTAATTCAAATACATTATACTCATACTCATTGAGAAGAAAACTTCTGAAATTGTCCATCAACAAAATGTATGTATAAGTAGTGGAGACCACTAAATTGTAATGGTTTAACACAATATCTTTCCATCAAAAAGAAAAATTACATGATCTCATGAAAATAAGCATTACAACAAAATCTCAACAAGTGAAATAATCACACATTAATTCAAAATTCTACAAGAACTCACACAAACCTTCGGAATAATAAGTACTTGGTTCTTGAATACGATTCACAATTGTTCGTGGAGTTTGGTGCCCATTATAAAAATGATTTGTGTACCAACATTTATAAGTACATAATTGCAGCAGCATAATGTGTGTTCCATTTATATACATCTCGAATCAAAGAATAAAATTTTCATAAATAACAATTCAATCATGATCAATCACAATAAAAGGATCTAAAGAAGCAACAAATAAATAATCAAATGTTAGGTTTTGTATTTTTTTTTTTTGAAAATCTGTTTAAATTAAAATTAATTAGTTTAACAATAGAAGTTAATGTTTTTTATGAGTTTTCCTAAAGGGCGTGATAAATTTGTTGTTATTGCCACACATTGTGGTAGTTGGTGGATGTAAATAACCTTCAAACTGGCTAAAACATAATATTAATGTTTTCGTTTTTTTTTCTGTTTTCTTTTTGTATAATTAAAACATTTTTTATATTTTATAAGGTTCTTTTAAAATAATTACTGTCCTTTAAGATAGTTTGTTGTAGTTGTTTTTTTGTGCAAATATATTTAGCTGTATCCTTTGGTTGCATTCATGCATCTTGTTAAACAAATGTTTACTTCTGCTTTCAATTCTGTTAGTTTTACTTAAATATTTCTTATGTTTGTTTCTTTTGTTTTCGTATATTCTTTTTATTATTATTCCATTTCGTTTATCTTTATTGTTTGTGTCATTTACTGCTGTTTTATTTATTTTGAAACATTTTTAACACTGCATGTTACTCATTTTGAACCCAGCATGTTCAGTGGATGACCGACCGTCCAGGTTTATATGCCTTAGTTTTTGTGTTTACCATTTGGATCTCTCACTCTCCTTTGTTGGTTTTTGTGTGTCTTTCATGACTTGTTGTTGGTTACTGTTGTTGTGTGTACAACTGAGTATTGCAACATTCTGGCAGTTGAAAATTACATTAAGAAATATTTTTCTTTTTGTCTTGTTTTGGGTGGTCTCAGTTGACCTCTACAGACTTTTTGTCTTTTTGGTTTTTGGGAAGGTTTTCGTTTTTTTTTTTTTTGGTCTTTACGTTCTTAGTTTTTGGCCAGTTTGGTTTTGCAATGTTAATTATTTTGACTTTGAAATGTTAATTTAAGGATCACATGTTTGTTTTGTGTGATTTTTGACTATGTTTCAGTCATACTTTAAGGTTTAATTGTGTAAATGATGTAGTATTTTCAAGGATCATTCTTTATCTTTTTTCTCATTAATGAAGTCGTTAAGAAGATTAGTATGTTGTTAAGTTTTGTGATTAATTTAATTGTTAACAAAACCTCTTTATTAGCCGAGTCAAATTGGTCAAATATTGACCAATTTGACTCTAGGGTCAATTATTTTAAGGTTTTCATGAAATCTACTTTTATCACAATATTGAAATGTTACTAGAATCTAACTTTTAGAATGGTTTCCGGAAGAAATTCTATATGGGCGTTTAAACTTAACGGTACAAAGTGTAAGAAAGCAATACATATTTTTATAATAAAAAAGATTTTTCTCGCCATGATATATTTAAACGATTTACTGATAAAAACAATTTTTCTGAAGAAGGTTTAATGTGGATCAAATATGGACCCTATTATTCCAAATTTTTATAAAATTTTATGTTTTATCAGATAACATTTAAAAAGGTACTAAAAGACATCTTCTAGGTGCTAGGTTAGGTTGATAGGAGGATGTATACTACATCAAATCCGAAGAAATACACCTAGGCCACTATCGGGCCTGTTGTGCGCTCCAATTCATGAAAAAAAAAATTGTTCACTGAATGTATTATTTTTCCATGTTCAGAAAATCCTGGACGTAATTCCTAAGAATCTTCCAATCAGTGTTGGTTAAGAATGTTATTTCCGGAATAACATCACTTCCAAGATACTTGGATCTAACTTCGACGAATGCCTGACAGTGGCAAAGAAAGTGCTCCAGAGTTTCACTGTCCTCTCCACATGCTTTACATTTGTCTGAATCCGCACGTCCAATTTTGTATAGATGTGCACGTAAAATGTGTGTCCACTCAGAATACGTATCATCATACTAACCTCAGACTTGCTCATTTTGAGGAGATTTCTCGTCTTGTTCTCATCAGGGTCACCCCATAGAATCTTTGTGGTTCTACCCACCGTTTCATTATTCCAAGAGGCCTTATGGGATTCTCTCATCCATATTTTTAATTCAGCTTTTGTTGCGTCGAATGGTTTTGCGTTTGTCAGGTTAACTACATCGAGCTCCCTTCCCTTTAAAGCTATTACGTTCGCCCTTTCGTTGCCGACTACTCCCGAGTGGCCTGGTACCCATATGATGTAAACCTTACCTCTGGGAGAGTATTCAGTTAAAGCTTTCTTACAATCCAATACGGTCTTAGATTTAATTCTATCACCTGATGTCGCCCTAATTGCCTTCTGGCTGTCGGTAAATATATTAAGCCCTGTGGGCGCCATATTTATTCTAATCCAATTTACACATTCCGTTATTGCTCGTACTTCTGCCTGGAAGCTTGTGTTATGATTAGGTAAACGGTGGTATATTTCTGTTTCTGGGTCTTCAATATAGAACCCCAGGCCCACTTTGTCCCGTAATTTAGAGACATCCGTGTAGCAACGGATTCCTACTGGTATTTGCTTCAATGTTCCGCTTTACCAAGACATTCTATCTGGGATTAGCGTTTCAAAGTTTCCGACATATTCTGTGTCTGGTATGCGACCAGGCACGTCCGATGAATGTGTATAACCTTCCAATGTGTCCAGTATACATTGATGACGTGTCCTATAACCGTTTTTGGCCAGTTCGCCTAAAGTAAAGAGCCGTTCGGCTGTAAGCGCTGCCTCATATCTTATATATGTTTCAATGGGTGGAATATCTAGCAACGTTTCCAGAGCCTTGGTTGAAGTAGTACACATGGCACCACTTATACCCAAGCAGCATGTACGCTGAACTTCCTGTAGTAGTTTGATATTACACCTTTTGTCCAAAGCAGTCCACCAGATTATTGAAGCATAAGCTAGAATTGGTCTAATTACACTTTTATAAAGCCAATTTGTCATAGTAGGACTAAGACCCCATTTCATGCCTATGGTTCTCCTACATATCGCCCAGCACCGATGTACCTTGTTGATCCTATCTAGGTGCTAAGGGATATACTAAAGGTCAAAGGTCAAATCAGTTTCTGGCAACTATCTCGCTTAATATATCTCGTTAAAATTTCTAAACAACTTTTGTTGAGAATAAAATGTCCTAATGTCCTCTTTTCTCAATTTTTTATGGATTTTTTCTAGAATACTCAAAAATTTTCCATTACTAAAACGAAAAAAATCTTACTTTTCGCGACATTTTCTAGAAAATAACACTCTACTAATCCATATTCCTGGAATTGCAATATTTTCACATCATAAAAAATTTGAGGAATATGAATAAATTCTAACAAAATTTCCCAAAAATCTGAAGTATTACAAAAACAAAAGAAAAAGTATACCAAAATAATTGTTATACAAATATGATACACAAAAAAAGTACAAGGTCAACAGCAAAAAGTATCATTGTCATATAAGGATTTAAGTACTTTTTTGGGAAAGAAAGACAAAAATTCAATCAGTCATTTAACCATAATAAAACCCGCTAAATACTTAAGTACGGCACAATAAAAATATAAATACAACCTTTTTGACACACTAAGCCACTGACATTGTTCCAAAACTAAACGAGCGAGTTACGCCTCCTACAAAAGGAACAAAAAAAACGCAACGTCGCGAAAAATATTAGAAAAACATTAAAGACAAAAGAAACCCAGTAAAAGTAACAAACAATTCGCGTTTGCAAAAAAAAAAGTAGAAGACGAAGTGTGTTTATGACCTGTCATAAATTTAACAATTGACAGATCATATTTGAAATTGGTTACACTTACTAAAATACGTTTGTACTTACTAAACAGACATGTTGTAAACAGATACATACTAACACACTCAATATAAAAGGGATACATTTGCATGCATTCGCAATTCAAAGCATACAAACTGTTGGGTGAAATTCACTCACTAACACGATCGTTTTCTTGTTGTTGTTGTCTCAGCGTTTCAGTAGTTACAGTAGTGAGTAAGAATTTAGAAAGATGTGCTACCAATATGTTTGTATATATGTATATGGCTGCCACTTTTATGATGCATCATAAAATGTGTACAACAAAATGACTTTATCGTTTTATAGCGGCCCAGGTTTGGTTTACTTGCACGTATCGTGTTTTATTGTTCAAGTGATTAAGTAGTTGGTTGTATTTATTGAAAAAAGGTTTGTCTTGTAAAAATAATATTCAAAGTATTTGACGTTTGCCTTTCTGCTCTATTGAAGATGACCAGGCTTCGTAATATAAGTATATATACAATTTTGGATTTCGACTAATTCTAACGGACTTTATTCTCTAAAATAGACCAAGTTATATTTACGGAATTCTGATTTGGCCTACCCAACAGCCAGATTATAAATAGATTGCAATAAAACAGAAAAAATTTATTTTTTCAAATGTTTGTCATTGATAGGTTTCTCGGTATACGAATTTTTATGTTGAAGTACTGACGAGGTAACGCTCTTGTTTTATGCTTGCGTTAGTATTCGAAATTCCCAAGTTATATTTTTAGGCCTTCATAGATTTAACTGTTATGGCAGTTCGCACTCTGCTCTGACAACCAGATCTAGGATAATTTAACTTATAAAGACACATCGGTGCTGGGCGCTATGTAAGAGAACCACAGACACGAAACCTCAGGCATACTAACCAAAATTATACTGAACACATTGGAAGACAGAATGTTATTATAGCAAATAACCATATAAACCGTTGCTTTATGAAATACTCTAAACTTGGAGACTAAAAGGGGCCTAATAATCTACATACATTAAAAAATCAGAGAAATATACTACATACTGCTCGCTTGGGTGAGTATAACCACAAATATCGGTTCCCCCACAATCGAATTGGAAAGAGGATAAGAAAGAAGCCTAAAAATGAGTACAAAATTGGACGAAGGGATTTAGTCGGAGGGGACTTTGAAATTCTGGGATACTTTTTTGTAAATATCTTGTCATTCCAGATATAACATCCCTCAGGAACAGTAAATTCTAAGGAACCAGGAAGTTCGGTATCTGAGTTTCTCGAGCAAAAGTACATAAATATATTTCTTCAGTATGTCTATACGCTACAGCACTGTAGCGGGGAGAGTATTATGCGTTTGAGCCAATGTTTGTAACAACCAAAAATATTGGTCTTACACACACATAGGCTCAGAATCACCTTTAGCTATATCCGTCCTACTGTCTGTGTGTACATGTAAAGCATGTGCTCACGCCACTGTACGCAAATTTCAACAAAATTTTATGAAATTTGACACATGCTCTTCTTTTGACCCATGAACCCTATTAATAAGGTTAATATTGGTCAATTATTTCGTCTAGCTACCATACAACCTTACCCCCCGAATAGGGCTTTTGAGCTCATAATTATGTTAAATGTTCTAGTATCTCAACAAATATCGCCAAAACTTTGTTTTATAAAGTCTAAATGATACTGTCAATTTTCGTAATGATCATTACACACTAGCCCCCATACAAACATAACTTCTTAAGTTGGCGCATGTGCAAACGATAAATTTCGTATCAGATTTTATTAACGCAAAATGCCTATATTTTTGGCTCTACCATTAGCGCCCCTCTCTCTATTCTATATATATAACAACCAACGCAATAAAATTATAATTTTCACACACCAAAACAATGTCTGCTTTCAAAACTATAACGAAAATATTTATTTCTAAAATTTTAAATCTTAAGAAATTCAAAAATAAAAAGAAAATAAGAATGATATAAAGAAAGACAATAAAAAATAATACAAGAAGAAAACATTTAGGCGCTGTTGCATTCCAAGAATTGCATTTTTGGAAATATGCCGCACATGCAGCATCCTGTTTAACTACTACATACGTACACAACTACTCAAATCTCTAAATATTCTTATTTTCTCAAACCAACTACTACTACAACAATGACAATAATAAAAAAATATATGTATATCTCTAACTAACTTTGGGTACTGATGGTGATGGTACAGTAAGGTAATTGATTTATTGCTTAAAGATCACTATGTATGCTTACTTAACTGCTTTCTATACACATTACTCGTACAACAAATACACAGATACAACACTAACATACCTGTAACAAATCGTGTGCTTTACATTTTTTTAGTCGTCTAAACGCGACAAGCATATTTAATAGCGATCAGCAAGCCACAAGCAATGACAAACAACGCTTCATTTCTTACTCATACACAGCTGATCCTCATGTGTTAGCGTTTGGATGAGCGAGAGAACGTGATCAAAGTGTGTAACACGTTTTACGCGTTTAAATGACAATGGGTGCTTTAATTCGTTCCAAGTTTATTTTACAAACAAAATGACATGCCCTTTAGCATACAAGTAGTGTGTAACGATCGATCCTTTTGTAGCTCTCATCTTATTCTTAGTCTCTGTTGTCCTTCATCTTATGTTGTACTCCGCTGTAACTTAACCCTGTAGGTGTAGTAGGTGTATTTGATACTAATACTGCATGTGATTATTTTATGAGCATGACAAAGTGAATTTTGCAGATGTTTTACTTGACAATTTCATTAATACTTACATTTAAAGAAATTGGCGAAAAAGGTCATTTCATCACTATTGGCATGCTTGATAAGTCTGGCAGTCCATCAGTTCGTGTCAGCAGTATGCTAGTCTGCTAACTAGTTAAGTTATTGACTTAAAATTTGTTTTATTACTTCAAGACATGGTGTTTGTTGTCCGTTAAAAGCCATGAAATCCCTTTTCAAGGCTTAAGTTTTGCAAACAGTTTCTTTATGTGTATGTTTTGTTGTTATTATTATTAAGTTTCACACAGTGAAACCACACGCTAGGTTTTTGCGTTTGCCCAAAAAAGCCACCTCCGACGATCACTCTGATCAATATATCTTTCGTTCTCTCTCTCTTATACATTTTGCTCTTCTATAAACTGTCACATATTTACAAGACGGCCAACCATGTAATTGCAATTAGTTACGATAATCGTTGGCTTAATTAAAGCGTAACTGTTGGCCACATTGTGGCCTCCAGCTGACTAACAATATTCACGGCATGATCTCCTGTACAAACTTATGCGTCTAAAAGAGAGTCATTTTCATTATGTCGTCTTCGTTGATATAGTTAAAGTCATTGGTGTTGTTGTTCTTACTGCTGGTGATGTTGGTGTTGATGTCGTCACCTTCGTTATGCTCAGCGGGATTATATTTTTATTTTAAACGCGTACGCGTTTTTGGCATGCGGTCAAATGTTTACCGCCACGTTTTTGGCTCGTTTCAGTTTCGTTTCTAAAGTACTGAAAGAAGTTAGTTTTTTTTTGTATGTTTTCTTTAGTGTTTGTTGCTATTGTTTAGCTTCTGCTAAAATATTTTAATAATGCAATGTTTTAAATTTCAATTCGTTGTTGCAAGGGTTAAGCTGTTCCTTCTTTAAAATTTTATAACCTAAAGTTTATAAATTCGGATTCAGCGGAACTTAGAATCATCTCATGTTTCACGACATGACGTGTAAAGTTTCTATTTCGTTTAGAAGTTCTTGGTCCGAATATTTAAAAATAATGGCAAGGAAATAGTCGTGGGGTTTAAGGCATCAAAAGGATCATTTTCTCTCATCAATTAACTGAAGCTATGGTTTAATGGTTACATAAAACTCAGTTATGTACTTGGGAAGCAAACAAACTTTTAAATCAATTTGATCTTCCTGTAGATTTATTTTTAAAACGCAAAATCATAATGTTCAAATTCTAATAGAAGTAAAATAACGATATAAATTGCAAAATCCAACTATTTTTTTAATATTCTTCCTTATCGCTTGTCTTAAGGCATTTTGGGATTAACAGAAGACAACCTAACATATTGCTATGATGACATTTCTAACAATGACAAATTGACAACCATCTGAATAAATACTCTAACAAAATAAAAGACCTCCAGAAATTAAAGCAAATTATTAGTGATTTTTATAATTAATTAGATGCCAATTCAGGCATACACTTCAGCAAACGTTGTTCAGGCCTGAAACTGACTTTCGCTATTAAAACAAATTTTAAAAGATTTGTTTTAATAATGATTTTATTTTTACAATATTCACATTATCCACAAACTCGACAAAAATAATGAAAAATTATGAATGACTGTGGGCTATTGGTAACGACCCACAGCAGCAACAAATATCAAAAACCAAAAAAAAAAAGCTCAACAACAAATGCGACATGAAGCACTCAATGAATCTGGCGAAACAACATATTTTATCAGCACAAATATGTGAATGTGACGAGACTGTATAAAATGTATCATACAGGCAGGCCCAAGTCGTCATCTATCTTCACAACGTTTAACCAAACATACTCGCTTAGCAGACAACAACTGTTTGTTGCCCCACGTACAATGTAAGCATATGAATCGTACGTTCAGTTCGGTGGATATGTAGACACATATGACCAGGAAAATTTATGTATGTAACTAAAGAGATGGCGCACAGTAAGGGCAACAATTAAGTTGGTATCAACAGCAATATAACACACTAGTATATGAGTATGCGAATAAACATCACTGGCAATAGTTGCTGTGTTCCAACAGCAGCAGTAGTAGTAACAATAACAGGATAAATAAGGTAACAAGTTAGTAAACGGTTGCCGCTAAAGTAGAGTGTTGAAAAGTAAAGAAGCTTTAACAAATTACCGCCCAGACGCATCACTAGTTAGCACACAGCTTTATGAGCAGTCAGGCAGTGAGTGAATGAGTAAGTGAGTGGGGCATCAAAGGATGTCTAAAGTCAGCACACATGGCTACACCATGATGTAAATATTCATAAGTTTATACATGATTATATGAGTGTGTGTGTGTGTTTGTTGTATCAAAATATGACTGGCGGCCGTAATGAATGTAAGAGTGAGTAAATGATTTTCGTTCTCCTGAACCATACCATGCTAGACATCTATCGTCGTAAGCAACAGCAGCAATAATAACATAAAGATACAATAGCGACAAACATACAAAAGCTGGGACAACGACTTAAGAAATAGTAGATGGAAACCCAGACTTGCATACAGACTTTGATATGTATGTAAGAGTATGAGGTTACAATTTGCCCAACGGCATGACACTTAGTACAATATATGCCACATACATACCAACATATACATATGTGCATTAATACGCTAAAACAGAAAAAAAAAGCATAATAATCGTATAAGAAAAATAACAATGTTCATGCAAAACTAAGCAAACCATGTCATGTTACCAGGCGGCTAGCTGGCATATTTTGTTATGGACGCATATGTGGCATACAATTTAAGTTTCTTCCTTTTTGCGTGAGTTTGTGTGTATGTTGTTGCAATTTTTCCTTTGTTTGTGCCTTTTGAGTATTTGTGAGCGGCAAAACTTATGACTGAGTAATTGCTGCCGATATTTATGCGAGGAAGCGTTTTAGCAGTCAATATATATACATATGTATGTTTTCATGCAACAAGAACTACAACAAATATAACAGAAAGTATTAACCTATTCACGTGCGAGTTTCTATCCCAAAGAAATCATGACGATTTTCCAGAATTTTACAATAACGTAGAATCAATTCTGTTCCCAACTTGATACATAGTTTTATCTTTGCGTTATTTCAGTTCTAGTTCAGTTCTAGTTCTAGTTCAGTTCTAGTTCAGTTCTAGTTCAGTTCTAGTTCAGTTCTAGTTCTAGTTCAGTTCTAGTTCAGTTCTAGTTCAGTTCTAGTTCAGTTCTAGTTCAGTTCTAGTTCAGTTCTAGTTCAGTTCTAGTTCAGTTCTAGTTCAGTTCTAGTTCAGTTCTAGTTCAGTTCTAGTTCTAGTTCAGTTCTAGTTCAGTTCTAGTTCAGTTCTAGTTCAGTTCTAGTTCTAGTTCAGTTCTAGTTCAGTTCTAGTTCAGTTCTAGTTCAGTTCTAGTTCAGTTCTAGTTCAGTTTTAGTTCAGCTCTAGTTCAGTTCTAGTTCAGTTCTAGTTCAGTTCTAGTTCAGTTCTAGTTCAGTTCTAGTTCAGTTCTAGTTCAGTTCTAGTTCAGTTCTAGTTCAGTTCTAGTTCAGTTCTAGTTCAGTTCTAGTTCAGTTCTAGTTCAGTTCTAGTTCAGTTCTAGTTCAGTTCTAGTTCTAGTTTCAGTTCTAGTTCAGTTCTAGTTCAGTTCTAGTTCAGTTCTAGTTCAGTTCTAGTTCAGTTTCTAGTTCAGTTCTAGTTCAGTTCTAGTTTAGTTCTAGTTCTAGTTCAGTTCTAGTTCAGTTTCTAGTTCAGTTCTAGTTCAGTTCTAGTTCAGTTCTAGTTCAGTTCTAGTTCAGTTCTAGTTCAGTTCTAGTTCAGTTCTAGTTCAGTTCTAGTTCAGTTCTAGTTCAGTTTCTAGTTCAGTTCTAGTTCAGTTCTAGTTCAGTTTCTAGTTCAGTTCTAGTTCAGTTCTAGTTCAGTTCTAGTTCAGTTCTAGTTCAGTTCTAGTTCTAGTTCAGTTCTAGTTCAGTTCTAGTTCAGTTCTAGTTCAGTTCTAGTTCAGTTCTAGTTCAGTTCTAGTTCAGTTCTAGTTCTAGTTCAGTTCTAGTTCAGTTCTAGTTCAGTTCTAGTTCAGTTCTAGTTCAGTTCTAGTTCAGTTCTAGTTCAGTTCTAGTTCAGTTCTAGTTCAGTTCTAGTTCAGTTCTAGTTCAGTTCTAGTTCAGTTCTAGTTCAGTTCTAGTTCAGTTCTAGTTCAGTTCTAGTTCAGTTCTAGTTCAGTTCTAGTTCAGTTCTAGTTCAGTTCTATTTCAGTTCTAGTTCAGTTCTAGTTCAGTTCTAGTTCAGTTCTAGTTCAGTTCTAGTTCAGTTCTAGTTCAGTTCTAGTTCAGTTCTAGTTCAGTTCTAGTTCAGTTCTAGTTCAGTTCTAGTTCAGTTCTAGTTCAGTTCTAGTTCGGTTCTAGTTCAGTTCTAGTTCAATTGTAGTTCAGTTCTGGTTCAGTTCTAGTGCAGTTAGTTTTAGACCACGATATAAGTAAAAGCCCAGGGAGATAAACTACGGACTTTTAAAAAATCTTTTTTTAAAATGCCCCCAAAAACACTCCGTCTCTTAAAAGGTTAAAAACATTTGAATTGTCTGGTGATGGACGTGTGTATGATACATGAAACAAAACCAAAAAACGAAATGATGTTTTATTGTTGTTGCATTTGCTTGATTCGCAGGCTGAATGGATATAGTTGATTTGTTACATGGTTGAATGATGCTTTTCCATTGTGTGGTGGATGTTGTTGTTGATGTTTGGTCCATAATGACGAAGACTATGACGACAACGATAACAACAATGCTGATGATTATGATGAAGGCTTTTCGCGCATAGCAAAGCATAACATCACATACAGTAAAGCGGTGTATTTGCTGTCTTTTGGAATGTAAATCATTCGTTAAGTGCTCGATTTAGGTGACCGTATTTACGTTTACGAAGCAGTGTAGCGCTCACAACACAATGAAGGCAGTAGAAGAGTTCAGTACGTGAGCGCATGCGTACATATGACAATTGATAGTTTGCATGGATGTATGAATGCATTTGTTGCAAGTAAGCAAGTGCAAATGTTTTTTTTTTTTTAGTTACATACAACTAACAGACTCGTCTTGGGGAAGAGCACACGCTCTATGACGAAAAGTAATGCTCCGCACATAACTCATCGCACATAATGAGACTGTAATAATTCATTGTATGACTGTAAAATCCTCGGTCAGGCTAAAACTACTACTTGTAATTCATCATTGCTTGGCAAAGTTACTTGTGGAAATTTAAGTGCAAAATGTCTATACGACTGCAATCATATATTACCATGCAACTTTATAAAGTAGTCTCGATTTTTCCAAGCTAAACAACCAGCAATTCATCCATTTATCTAGCTATCTTAAAATGTTGATACATGCATCAATGCCCCAACTATCAACCATACATAAGTACTTGAGGAAATCTTTTTGTTTTTGAATTTTTTTCGTTCGTTTTCTTGTAAGATCCTAGTTTGTGGCTACTAACTTCAGTTAAGTCAAGTTTTCTTTCTACTATTGCTGCTATTGCAGCTACTACTAACTATAATTAAGTATAATGAGCATAATTGCTAATGCACTCGTTCATATATGTACGTTTTTATCGTAAGATACGATGAATATGTATATGGCTCATATTAAAACTACATCTGTGTATCTTTAAGTTTTATTTAATTTTTCTTCGGTTTATTTTCCTTTCGTTTGTTTTTTTTTTTTTTTATTTTTTTCATTTAATTTTGTACGGAAAGTAAGAGAAAAAATTAAAATGTATGACAAAGTGCGTGCAGTTATTCCTTGTCAGCTAATGAGTCTCGACAATGTTAATATTTACGTACTAATTACACGCAATGAATGATATCGATACTTTAATTGAGCGCAAAAATTGTAGTAGTAAATTAATCTTACAAATACTTGATGCATTATACGTTGTACGTTCGCTTACTTATAGTACGTTAATGTTGATGACCATAACGATGACGATCGGAGTATGTACGTCCAAGTATTATTTAATATGTGACCAACATTACTGATCATGATACTATATATGAAGGTATGATTGAAACAAACATTTGCAATAACTATACAAAAAAAATGAAGAGAAAAAAGCGGAAATCCTTTAAACTTCTGATTTTTCTCAAAGATATGACAGATAGCATACGCATCATAAAATATTCTTGTTGTGTGGTATTTTTTGAAAGAATATTATAAATAAATAAAAAAAAATATTAAGATTTTTTTTGTGATGTATACACTTGACAAAAGTAATACATATTATTATATGTACCATAAAAGTGCAGAAAAAGGTTTTTATGGAAAGACGGACATAATAGTCTATAACCCGCAATCACACTATAGTTCGATTGAACATTCATAGGATCCCAACAAAAACTTTAATACTTACGCAATTAGTTACTATTTTCAATACGGTACAAGTACTTATCACAAACACTCACAAGTAATTAAAAAAAATAGAACTTGTAAATCCCACGAAAAACATATAAATTTTCAATACCCTCAAATGCAAGTGGACTAATGAATTTGAAAGTATTTATATAACACATTATTAGTAAGATCTTATTAGGCTACTTCTATGTAATCCAGACGATATGTAGTAGTTATTGAAAAGTATGTTGTTAGGTGAGTAATTGCAATTGAACATCGTTAACTATTGTTTGCTGGGATACAACAAACTAAACGTCTTAAAGATGGCCAAAAACATTATGTTCTTGAGAAATTCTGAGATTCGGATTCAGCGTTACACAATCTGGGTTTTTACTTTTATGGCCTACGTAATTAAGCAAAATCTAATACAATCTAAACAATGTTTTTACAATATTGCTCATGGACGAAAAGTAAATTTAAAAAACCGTCTTATTATTGTTTATAATGAAAAAAAATATTGGATCCACACCTATCTAAGATTGATCCAATCGACTCACAGTGGTATAGGAAAAAAAAAGAGGGAAATAATTCGGTAACTTCTAAACGGTTAATCCGATTTTAATGAAATTTGGTATGCACAAAGAGGAGGTGTTGTCGAGTTTAGGTTTTGAATTTGGACCTTATAGGCCAACCAGGGGCCCGGCGGGGGGTCCTCAAATTAGGACACCTCGGCTATGTTAAATTTTTAAAACGATCCTATTTCTTCATTTGAGTTCCGATTTAAAAAAAATTTCGTATATAGAATCTCCTCATCGAGCACTATAAAAAATGTTGTCATAGCAGTAAATTATCTCTTATAGTTTAGGAGATATTCGCATTTGAAAATTAAAATTTTTAAATTTTTACCGTCCTTACTTTAGTTTTTTTTGATAATAGCAGGTCCAAATATTCCCGATTTTCGCCATTTTGTTTTATTTGCTTAACAACAAGTTTATATACCAAGCAGTGAAAGAATTATGTAAAAATCATGACTTAGTCCAAAGTTATAGGCATTTAAATTTAAAAAATTAAAAAAAGGCGATTTTTTGTCATTTTTTTGGGAAAAAAGTATCTTTTTCTTTTTAAGTTATCTAAAAAGTTTCTAAGAAGATGTATATAGAATTTATACTTTTTGGAAAGCTGACTTTACATAAAATACGATAAATGAAACAAAACCTAAAAATTTTTGATACCGAGGGGACCAGGTCCATCCAAAAAAACCCTATTTTTTATGGAAAATTAAATTTTGAGCAAAAATTCTCAAATCGCATAGTCGATATCAAATTATAGTTACCTGTTTTATATGACCCAATAAGTTCTTAATCATTTTGTAACGGGTTTCGATAACCCCGCCCCTGGTATGGATATAATAGGCAAAAAACCAAAAAATCCCATTTTTGGGATTTTTTAAAACTTTTTTGGGAATTCCGGGATTTCTAATAAGAAAATTCGAAATTTTTATTTAATTTTGGATTTTAAGTAAAAAAATCTACCTAACTGTAAAATTTCATCAAAAAATATTCATAAATAAAATTTTTATTGCAATTAGAAAAATTTGTATCTTCGCAAAAACTGAATAAAAAACATTTTTTAATTTTTTTTAAAAAAAGTATTCCGCGAATTTTTTAATTTTCAAAAATTATATACAGTTTTGAAAAATAGACAAAATTACCTTTCCATTGATATATAACATGCCTACCTAATGTTTTTTAAGTGACAAATTAATTAGGGAAAACTCAACATCTTTTAGAAAATTTGCCTAGCACTATTATTTTCATCCATAAGGTTAACTCTTAAATTTGTTACATATATGGATGAAAATAATAGTGCTAGGTAAATTTTCTAAAAGATGTTGAGTTTTCCCTAATTAATTTGTCACTTAAAAAACATTAGGTAGGCATGTTATATATCAATGGAAAGGTAATTTTGTCTATTTTTCAAAACTGTATATAATTTTTGAAAATTAAAAAATTCGCGGAATACTTTTTTTAAAAAAAATTAAAAAATGTTTTTTATTCAGTTTTTGCGAAGATTCTTATTAGAAATCGAATTTTCTTATTAGAAATCCCGGAATTCCCAAAAAAGTTTTAAAAAATCCCAAAAATGGGATTTTTTGGTTTTTTGCCTATTATATCCATACCAGGGGCGGGGTTATCGAAACCCGTTACAAAATGATTAAGAACTTATTGGGTCATATAAAACAGGTCACTATAATTTGATATCGACTATGCGATTTGAGAATTTTTGCTCAAAATTTAATTTTCCATAAAAAATAGGGTTTTTTTGGATGGACCTGGTCCCCTCGGTATCAAAAATTTTTAGGTTTTGTTTCATTTATCGTATTTTATGTAAAGTCAGCTTTCCAAAAAGTATAAATTCTATATACATCTTCTTAGAAACTTTTTAGATAACTTAAAAAGAAAAAGATACTTTTTTCCCAAAAAAATGACAAAAAACCGCCTTTTTTTAATTTTTTAAATTTAAATGCCTATAACTTTGGACTCAGTCATGATTTTTACATAATTCTTTCACTGCTTGGTATATAAACTTGTTGTTAAGCAAATAAAACAAAATGGCGAAAATCGGGAATATTTGGACCTGCTATTATCAAAAAAACTAAAGTAAGGACGGTAAAAATTTTAAAATTTTAATTTTCAAATGCGAATATCTCCTAAACTATAAGAGATAATTTACTGCTATGACAACATTTTTTATAGTGCTCGATGAGGAGATTCTATATACGAAATTTTTTTTAAATCGGAACTCAAATGAAGAAATAGGATCGTTTTAAAAATTTAACATAGCCGAGGTGTCCTAATTTGAGGACCCCCCGCCGGGCCCCTGGTTGGCCTATAAGGTCCAAATTCAAAACCTAAACTCGACAACACCTCCTCTTTGTGCATACCAAATTTCATTAAAATCGGATTAACCGTTTAGAAGTTACCGAATTATTTCCCTCTTTTTTTTTTCCTATACCACTGTGCGACTCCAAATCACTTTTTGATTCGACTTAACGATGTCTGTCCGTCCGTCAACTTCAAAGTCTGACATCTCAGAAACTACAGAAGATTTTTAAACAATTCAAGAAGCATTTTCATAGAAAAACTTTGGAAAAATTGGAATGTATAAGTTTTTTTTTGGAAAATATTGGCGAAAGCTTTAGATGAAGATAACTCGATGAAGAAAGCAGATGTGTCAGCCTATATTTTAAAGTTAATTGAAAGTACTTTCAGATGACATACATCATTTTATAAACCATGTTGTCTTGGCGCTGTTATAACGTCTCAAAAAGGACCGAAAATAGCGGTTTATTCAAACTTCAGGACACGATATCTCAAATCCCAGATGTGATGAAAAATTCTGATGTCATATTCAGATCCAGTTTTGCTCACTGGATCACTGGGTTTAAAATTGCCTGTGTTATTTACTGTAAATTTCAACAAATATTCAAATTGTATGACTGTATCTTAAAATCTACTTGACAGTAAATATTTCTATTATCCTTTCTTCTCTATATCACCATACATATCCTTTTTTACTAAACTCCAAATTTACACCAGTCATATTTCATGCGAAAAGACTTAACAGTTATGTATGATTGTAAACCTTTAAAAAAACAAATACCCAAACAAAAATCTAACAAAAAAAATAAATATTTTCAATAAAGACACCTCAAGTAGACAAGTAAAATGATAATGATGATAATAGTAAAGATTATAAGTTATTAAAAAATATTGCTAATCTTTTAAAAATACGCAGGCACTTCATCTAAATACAATATTCAAATTTCAAACATTTGAAGCCGATCAGTTTTAGTCAATGGAGAATACAATTCAAAATTGTTTAAGATTAAGACATTAAATACAAATATTTGAAAATGTTGTTGAAGACGAAACAAACAGTATTATTATTTAAAAAATAAAAATTATTTGAGTGACACTTGACACTTGTAGTACTAGTAGTACTCTGCAGGTAAATATACATATATGTAAGTATATACTTAAAAATGAGTAATACAAAAAAACATAAAATTTTGAAAAATTGGCCAAATCTTTAAGTGAGTAATGTCGTTTGTATGATGGCTTGGATGTAAAGAGTAGCAATAAAGGTTTGTGGCATTCGTAAAGATATTAATCTACTGTAATCAATAAAGGGCTTAAATGTCTAACCAAAGCATTTCCTGTAATACATGCCAACATATACAATAGTTTATTTTGCTGTCTCAATCTCAGTTTTGCTTTTATCACCACTAACTACAGGTCTACACCTTTGAAAAGTACAGACAAGAAGTTATTGTTTAGATTTTGCATGTTTAATCCTTTTGTCATCCTTTTTTACCGTTGGAAATTGCGCAGTTTTACTATTGCCAGCACTAAGCAGATCCTTTTCTCTTCTCCCTACCTCTCTCAATGTTTTATCTCTATATTAACCCTGGATAATCCCCACATAACAATAAATCCCTCGTACTGTAGTAGCACGTACTTTGAAAACTTAAACTCTTATTATGGCAACTTATCACTTGTTAAACTAAGGTTTAACTCTTCATTAACTATCTCTTTTGCTCTTTCGTTTTTCTCCATCTAATCGTTATGCTGTACTTCTTACTCCATGCCTGGAAATATTTGTAAATCTTTGCATTATTCTCTATTATTAATGTAATCATACAATGTGTCTGTGTATATGATTTTTAAGTATTATCACAGCTTTTCTCTATTTCATCTAATTGTTTGTACTCGTTTGGGTCGTATTTGTAAGGTAAAAAGTAAATTTACATAAATCTCTTTGAACAAGTAGCTTATGTTCGCTACTACTACTACTACTGCTGCTGCTGCTGTGGAGTAAATTTAAAGCCGTTGTATACAAAACATCAGTAACTTATGGACTTACACAATCCGTCTGTTTTCATTATTATTTTAGTTGGCTGTTTGAGCTCCTCTAAACTGGCTTTAATCATACAATTAGCAAAAAGATTTATCATCAATCAGTTTCCATTTCATTGCTGGTACTAAATTGGCCAAAAATTTGTGTTGTGTTTCGTTTTAAGTCTAGACATTATTTTTTTTTCATTGTGATTTAGTTGTTTAGTCGGTTGCATGAATGCTTGCACGAAATATATGTTTGCTTTTGTTGTACACTTGACGCTTTTGTTTGCAACAAGTTGCTGATTAAATAGTGTCATAAGTAAATGTTTTGACAACTGCCAGTGTTATGTTTTAAATCATGTTAAGATTTAAATGACAATGATGTCAAATCCTAAATAAATAATCACAGTATGATTTGTATTGCAAAAGTGTCTATAATAAATATGTTTTGGAGTAATTCAGAATTGCATGAATTGAAAAATGATAAAGTTAAATAAATGTATTTTGGAAAATTTTTTAGAAAAGTCATTGAAAAATTTGTAATGTATAATGAAGTAGTCGTCGAAAACAATGACATAATTAAATTGTTTTCTAAATAGTAGGTTTCCTGATGAACTGGTTTAAGGACATGGGATTTGAATTTTGAATCATTAAATCTTGTCAGAATAAATATCAGTGACTTTCGAATTTGTTTCACACTTTTATTTAATATCTTTTTTTCAAGAAGTACTAATGAACCTATTCACAGTACTTGTATCGATTCATTAGGATCGGATTGCTAAAGTATTCTCGATCCAAATTGTAAAACATATAGATTAAGCAGTGGAACTCATCCCACATTGTTAGATCTAATGGATCCAGGCTTGCGAATAATGATTACATACAGTATTTCATTACATTGTCAATTGCAATTACTTGTAATGTGTAATTGACGAATAACCAATAATAATTACTTGTAATTAAAGTTTTCCAATTACTTTTAGTGGAACTCATTTCATATTAAGAAGAAGATTTAGTGCTTACAGGTTTGGAGGTAACGATTACACACAGTAATTCATTACATGGTCCATTACAATTACTTTCAAGATGTAATTGCACAATAACCATTTACAATTATTTGTAATTGTACTTGAAGTTATGCTAATTATAATTACATGTAATTCTAATTGAAGCTTTGCAATTACTTTTAATATAAATTTACGAATTACAATTACTTGTAATTATAATTTAAGTAGTACTAATTACAATTGCATGTAATTGTAATTAATAGAACTTCAATTACAGTTTTAATTGAAGTAATTGTAATCATTACTTACCAATCCTGAGTGAATCAATATACCTTTTGCTAAGTCCGCTAAATATAGATGATTAGCTACTAAGTTTTGATAAATATCATTGGACCAGTTTTTCCTCTCGTAAATAATGGAGATGTGGGAAAAATTCTGAAATAAAAGAAAAAAATCCTTCAAAAAGTTTCAAATTTAAAATGAAAATATTATAGACAATTAAAAGTTATAAAACAAGTAAGAGGGTTACATTCGACTTTTCCAAATTTATATACCCACCATCAAATCGAAATTAAGGTCAGTTATAGATCGATCCACATAATATTTTACAGATAGATTTAAGTGTTTTTAAAACTAGTTAGTTTATGTTTAATTTCCTTGTAGTACTGACATTTTAAATCAAGTTAAAATGATTTTCTGAAGGGTTCCTTATATGGGGGTTATGATCAATTTTGAGCCGATCATCTTCAAACTGTATAGGGCGATTTAAATGCCTCTAAAATTGTTCATATCGAATGTCATCGCCATACTGGTGGTTTTGAGTTTGTTATGGATATTAAAGCCATTTGTCAATGATGACTTTAATAGGGATATAGTAAATTTTTTTACCGACCACATACAACAGAGAGATTTAGGAGCATATAAAACTAATTTGTATCAAATTTCGCTGCTGTGCTGATCTTTTTAAGAAGTTATGCGCGTAATAATTTTCTGAAGAGGACCTTGTATTAAGGCTATGTGAAATAGTGGACATACTTCATCAATTAAAATAATGTCCTTCCGCTAAGACTAATATTGGCCCAGAGTAAATATACTTTTATGGGTCTTAAACCGATATTTCGATGAGTTACAAACCCAATGACAAAATCATTACACCCCCATCTATTATGATGATGGGTATAAAATAATTATTAAAAAAATTTTAAAAAATATAGAAAATTTTTAAAATTTCAAAATTTGTTTTAATTATATATTTAAAATACACTTGTTGAAGTTTATATGGTATATACAAACGTAAAACTCTTACTTCTTTAAAAGTTTAAAGACAGTTATTAAAACGATAGCTTTCCCTAGGGAATTTTAAACACTACACACTGATAACTGCAGTTTTATGATTAAAATCTCTACATCTCAAAAATAGAAAATAATACTTAGAATTCTTTTCTAAATATAGAATTAGTGTATCAAAATAATCTAATAATAAAAAAAACCTTTAACTACTAATGTCAAAATACAAAAAAAAACACTATGTTTATATTTTATAAACAATTGAAATAAATTCTTTAATCAACTACTTTTAATCTTTAGAACAAAGTTAAGACGTTCTTTAACCAAAAGTCGACTCGTACTTACACATTAAACTTTAAATCATACCTAACTACACCAACTATAATAGTCATCTTTATAATAATTTTTATTTTTATAGCACTTTTTACAATTTTTATTATAAATAAAAAGTATTAGATAAAAAAAACTATTACACAAACATATAAATCCCACAAAAAAAAACAAAATTATGAACAAATCTCAAGTTCATTGTGAGTAATTAAAAACTAAAACTACCGCGACAACTAGTTTTAATTACTAAACAGAAACTTAAAGGAATCTACCAAAAAAGAAAAACTAAAAAAAAACATTAAAAAAATTTGCCGGTAAATTATAAATAAAGTTAAACACACATAACCAAATAATTGTTTATGTTTTAGAGTTTAAGATCATAAAAAAATAAGTTAATATATACTAACTATATAGTTAGTTTAAATAAGTTAACCGTAGTTCAACGACACTTTTATATGCGACAACTCTCTACACTTGTACAATTGTCTGTGGGAACCATTGACAAAAAATATATGTATATAAACTTCTAAAAAAAAATAATAAAATATTTTTTTAATAAAAAAACAAAGAACAACATGGGTGTCAAGTAATCAAAAATTATATAATTTTTATTAAACCGGTTAATCGTTGTTTAAAGCCTGTTATTACAAAATAAGAGAATTTGTAAATTAAATTGTTTATACACACATGTTTACTGTGTATTCTAATTCATTTACTTGCTTGAAAGCAATCTTTAATGAAGTTATTAACTAAATACGTTACAGAATTGATGAGATATTATTGAATTGTCTTTTGGGGTTTTCCAAAAAATACTTTAATCAAGAAAAAAACAGACTCCTAACCTTTGCCTTTGAGAATTTTTAATAATAATAATACGGGCCAACAAAATATCAAAAACCAGAGACCAAATCATATTGTTTGATTTACGTTAAAACCGAATCTGACCTTAGATTCTCAATCACATCAGGATTTTGATTTTTTATAAAGCTATAGTCCGATTTTAATAACATTTGTTAGGAATATTATTCTAAATGAGTCGATTATGACAACAAACTTCTATACCCTATACCATAATAGTGTGGAAGTTATTATGCGTTTGTGCTGAAGTTTGTAACACCCAAAAATTGGTCCTACTCTCACCTTAAAGTATACCAATCACTTTCTGAGCCGATTTAGCTATGTGCGTCGCTTGTGCGCCCATGAAAACCTTATGCACACGATACAGGTCTCAATTTTCAAAATAATTTGATGAAGTTTGGCATTTGGTCCATTATTTCGCAAAGCCCCATACAGCCGTAGCCTCCGAATAGGGGTTTTCAGCTTATAAATATTTAAATTGTATCACTGCAAAGGTCGGTATAACTTAGTTTTATATACATAAGTCTTAATGATACTGCTGGTTTTCGTAATGATCGGGCCTCATTTGATCCTATCCCGCATATAAAGACCCTTTCAGAAAATGACTTGATGATCAAAATTCACTTCTAAGTACTAATATCACAATGATATTTTGCACAAATAACTTTAATGTAGTCTTAAACTAAAATATAGGAAATTTAATTGTCTACACAAAAGTAGAGGCATATGAAGTCATAGGAATCACAACAAGCGAGTATTTTCTAAAACTGATTATTTTAACCTTTGAAACCCAATATCTCGCTTAGCGATCATAGGATTAGTGGTGACCTTTAGCGCCTTAAACGTATCTCTGTGACATTTTTCATTAATAAACTAAAATTCCACAGTTTAGTCACTTGTTCGTCTAGTTTTTTTGAGCAAAAAATTTCTTAAAAACTCGACGTGATGAAGAAAGTAAAATCAAAATTCTGGTGAAAAGCTAAATCTTTCGAAGGGAAATAATATTTTCTGATCAGATACTTTGAGAAGTATTAGTGGAAGAAGAATTATTACATACAACCTTCTTTTATTGTCTGAATTAAAAAAAAGTATTTTGAGGTAACTCAATCGCCTAAAGTTTCTCGCCAGAACAGTATAGTATTGAAATGTATTGATTCAATAAAGCACAGGTATGCATTTCACTGATCTCTCGGCATAACAATGGAGAATGTTTTGCTGAAAATAGGGAACTTGATCTCGATACATATTTACAGATACAGATTTAAAACACTGTAATATTCACACATGACACAAGTGAGAGTTTTATATTTGGCTGTACCGAATTTCATATACCCAGCATCAAACCTTATGCCCTGAAGAATAGCTCCCGTATAAACATCGGGGTGATATTTGGAATATGGCTTAAGTCAATTATGGACCGAACAAAATAGTAGTAAGATTAACGTTCATATAAAAGTTTCTTATGTCGAATTTCATAACTCGTATTTTTAAGCCAATATTGATCGTTTAAGTAATTTTCTGAAGGGGACTTTATATGGGGGGTAGGATCGATCCTCATTAAATTTCGTAGAGAGATTTTTGCTCGTATAAAACTTATACATATGTGTCGAATTTCATCGCTTTACCCGTATTTTTAAGCTAGTAATGAGCGTTAAAGTTATTTTCTGAAGGGGACCTTAGAGGGCGGTAGGGTCAATTATGAGCCGATTTTCATAAAAATCAATAGAGAGGTGTTGCTTAGTAAGAAACTTACTTATGTCAAATTTCATCGTTATACTCGTACTTTTAAGCCAGTAATGAGCGTTAAAATCGTTTCCTGAATCGAACCTTATATGGAATTAGGGTCATTTATGGGCCGATCCTTAAACAAATTGGAGAGAGATTTTGGCTTGCGAAAAACTTACTGTGCTATATTAGTATTTTTAATTTTTATTTTTTTGAAGGGGACCTTATATGGGTGGGAGGGTAATTTATGTTTGCTTACATGAAACTTTATGTCGAATTCATTCTTATACTCGTATTTTTAAAATAGTTATGAACATCAAAGCTGTCCACTTGTATGGGAGCTATACGAAAACGAGGACCGATATTGCCCATTTTCAATACCAAACAAACCTTACTAATAGAGAATATTTATTCAAAATTTCAACTGTCTTGCTCCTCCCGTGTGGTCCCTATCGTGATATCAACAGACAGACAGACGGACATGGCTCGATCGCCTTAGAATCTAACGAGGATACAGAATATATATACTTAGATGAATATTTCGATGTGTTACAAACGGAATGACAAAAACAATATACCACCATCTATTTTGATGGTGGGTATAAAAATACGAGCGTGGTAATGACATATATGACTCCCTATTTATAAGCGAGCGTGGTAAGTAGTCCAACGGAAGATACGTGTTTTAATAATGAGTTTTTAAATTCATTACTTTTTGCTTGATACGTATATCATCCAAAAACTTGGTTAAAGTATTTGAAATCGAGCAAACATTAAATGTTGTGTCCCAGGAAAAACTTAAATTGCAAAGTAATGAGTTAAAATGCTAATAAAACCTCTTTTCACTACTAACACGGTGATGTCATTGGAGGCAATTACTTCCACGCTCGCTTACAAAAAGAGTTAAAGTTAAAGAAATACTTGCAATTTCTCTTACAAAGAAGTTGTTGAATAAGATGTTTTTTTTTATTATTTTAATAATAAAAAGAGCCAGCGGGAATACGAACCAAGGACTTAGATTTGTTAATCAAATGTTCTACTCACTGCACCACTGCTTAGCTACTTTATTGAGTAGTAGTCATTGAAAAATAAGTGGTTGTGTAAGTACAACCCATTAACGAGTTTTTGCTGCGGTAATTTAATGTTTGATCGTTGTGAGGGGTCACCGATATTTCAATATACATTTTGTAATATATAACTAAAAATCCCACTTTCTTGAGAGGTGGGATTTAACCCACAGTCATAATAATACAAACAAACCTGTGGTTTGGCAAAAAAATATATTTCCAATTGATAATAATAAAAGCCAACTTTAGCAAATATGCAAAAAAAAAGAAATCGTTTTTATTTTTCGCATAGAAACCTCAGCATATAATGGAAAAAAATATTATTGGAAAAAACGATTATTTTGAAAAAAACCATGTACATAAATACATGAAATTAAAAATATTCCATTTAGTTTATTTCAAAACCCAAGAAAATTATCGCGTGCCTATGTGTGGAAATAAAAAAAAAACACAAGATTTATAATTAAGTTTTTTTATATATATAATTGTCATTTAATTTTTTGTTTTTTTCAAGATTTTTGTGGTTTGATTATTATGGTTTGTTTGTTGCATTCTTTATAAAAGGTTATAAGTACGTACACACATATAAATGTATATTGTCACACTTATTAATTAAATACAAATTAAATTCTTACAAATAGAGTTATTAACTAAACAATAATAAATTACACGCCATCATTATCATCATCAGTAACTTATATTACAAACTTAAAATCAAATGGAGAACTTAATTATAAAAACACTTATAAAAATATTTTGTTTTATTTTAAACTAATATCACAGTTATTTTTGTTTTTAATAAATGGAATGTATAACTACAGTTAAAAATATAACTAAGTATAGGAACCTGGCTATAAATACACAAATATTTTACAAAAAAATATATATATAAAATAAAAAATAATATAAATTAATACTATTGGTATAAATAATACATATTTGAGAAATATTTAAATATTTAGAGAGAGATTATTTTCTTTGCAGTTCTTTTTTTCTTTTAAATGGGAATGATATTTTAAAGAAAATTTTGTTTTAAAAATGGAATGACTAGATCATATAAAAATGTTTTTGTTTTGTAGGCAAAATAAATAGTTTACATTGTCAGGAAATGTGGGTCATGAAGGGGAATATATGAAGAAGTTTTAGATTTGGGTTATAACTTAAGGTGATTTTTTTCTTATAAACTAACTTAATTTATGGGGTTTTTCTATATAATTACGCTAACCTATGTTTAGTTTTGGAGTTTTTCCTTTTCTTATTACGTTTTGTTTGTTGTTTGTTTAAAGATTTCTCAACTTCATTAAATTGTTGCTGCTGCTGTTGATGTTGTCTTTTAGGTGAGCCATTTTGGAGAGCTATTTGTCCTTTACGTTTATTGAATTTTCTTAAAATTTGCCACATACTTTTCAAATATTCAAAATAGTGGAATTTTACAAATTTCAAATCAATAGAATCGGTTTCAGCCAAAACATTTGCATTGTCCCTGAAACGTTGTTTGGTGCGCAATTTCAAACGTTTATTCATTTCCAAACGGGTAATTTCAGGTATTTGTTTATTACGGGCCGGATAAGTTTTATTAACCGCTGTCTCTAATTCACACAACATAGTGCGAGAAGATTGCAATAGCTGTTCGAGTTCATTAGAAGTTTTGGATTTTCTTTGCGATTTAAAACGATCATATTTGATTTGTATGCGATACAAATAGGCAAAAGAGGCCACATAGGTTTGCATATTACGATACCAACGTTTAAGGGCGATCTAAAAGTAAAAAAGTAAAAAAAATTATATAAATTAAAATATTGTTTTAAAGCAAAATGATTCATTAAAGCAATAATTATGTTAAAGTATAATAATTGACAGGAAATACAACAGTTAAGATAAGATAACTTTATGCTTTAAGCTTTGCAACACACACCCTCTCCCCCCACCGCTTAGGGGAGTAGGGGGGAATATTTGAAATATAAATAACAATTAGAATAGAATTTTGTTAAATAATGCTTAACATTTAAAAACCCATTAAATTAAGTTAAATTATTTAGTTTTCATTTTGAATAATTTCTCTAGTTTGTCTCGAATTTTGATGACTAATCATTTGTTTAGCTAAACATTTGTATTGTAATGGAATGTATTACTAAAAAAATTAACTATTGTCATTATTCAACCATGCTTAACACTTATTTGTTTATTTGTCAGGGCTACAAAGTCCACTTGTGGGAGATTTTTTTTCATTGCATGTCAAATCATCTTCATTGGAATTTCCGCTTCAACTTATACTTTTTTTATTAAAAATTTTTCATTTTTTTTTTTTATATGAAAAGTTTTTATTTGCGATTAAGTTAAGATACTTACACTTGAGTTCATTTTTAATTTGGGCAAAAATTTATAAGTTCCATTGTGCAGCCACCAAATTTCAATATTGCTTATATCAATATCTTGTTGCTCGCTGGTATTTAAATAATTGAAATCATTTAAGGCCGTGAGTCTTAAATTGTTGTAAATCTAGAAAGAAAGTTAAGAAAAGCGGGAAAAGTTAGTTAAAATTTTATAAAAAAGCAGCCTAAAATCTAGCATTAACTTAAAAAGACTTTTATCCAAAAATTTTAAACTATAATTTTTTGTTAAAATCAATTTTTAAACAATTTTGAATATTACTTTATCTTTACATTTTTAGGAAATATTTTGGATTTTTTATTTAAAAACAAAGTTGAAAAATTAAAGAGTAACTATTTCCAAATTCTTAAAACAAAAATATAAACTTAAAAATTTTCAGAAATTTTCAATTCAAAATGGAACTTTTTACAAGTTTTGATTCTAAACTGGAAGACTAAATGGTTCAAATTAATAAATTTTATAAAAGTTTTCTATTTTTAATATCCAAAGGACCCAAATATTCCCTTAACTTACCTTTTTCTGCTCCTTACGAGTGGGTCTCCTCTGCTGCTTAACATTAGGGCGATATTCACCGTTACAAGGATTTGACCACTCCAGCATGGTAGAATTTTCATTATAATTATAAAAATCCGACCAAATACTATGACGTTTACGATGGCGTTTGCGCAAGCGTAAAGTATTTGTTGCTGATGTCGATGATGTTGATGAAGTAGATAAAGCGGCGGTATGTTGTTGCTGTTGTTGTAGTTGTATTAATTGTTGATTTATATCTTTAGCACTGTTTATTACACTATTAGTTAGAGTAGAAGTGGGAGCTGCATCTACATCCATTATCACTAATAGTTTAATGATAATAATCAAATAATTTAGCGAATACATTTGTAGGCTGTATATATATTTTTTTGTTATTATTGTTGGTTTTGTTTATATTTATATAAAATTTGCAACACACGTGACAATATTTGCCAACAACATGTGTTACTTTTAAGTTTAAAATTAAATAATTTTTTTTTTTTTATCAAAATTATTGTTTTGATTTTTTACACTAAAAACTTTAATAATCCAATTGTTTTTGTTTGCTTTTTTTATAAACACTGAGACACACTTTATCTATTTATTATTGTTAATCCCCTGTTTTTAATTGTTTGTTTTATTAATTAACTTTTTTGTGTTATTGTAAAAAATCCGTTAATTTATAGTCCGTTAATAATATTTTTGTTTTTATTAAAAAAAGAACATTTATTTCTTTATATCTTTTAGAAAAGAAAAAAATAATTTAAAATAAAATAAAAAATATTGTGTTGTGAGCACGTCAAAGTTTAAAACTAGACTGAATTGTGTGTTGTATTAATTTTGACTACCTTTCTTCGTTGAGACTTAATTTCTGTTTTTCTTTTTCCATCTGTAGCAGTATCTGCTGCCTGTTAACTGTGTGTAATTCTCCTCCTCTACATACACTTACACTACCTCTACAATACACCAGCAACAACAACAACAATAACAGTAAACATACATACATTAGCCAGTCAAGCAGGCAGGCAGGCAGGCAAGCAAACAGCCAGGCCAATACACATTCTCTCACAAACCTTAACAAACTACTCAAACACAAACAACAACACCAACAATAAGAGCAGAAAAGGCTCTTATTGTTTCCGTTTTTATTGTTCTTGTTGTTGCTATTATGGTCAATGTAAGGCCAGCCATCAGCAACCATACCAACAACAACAACAAGTAAACAAGAATTTTGTATGCACAATGTTTTCTTTTACACTTAAACGTATGAACAATATGAATATTTTCATACTCATACAACGTCGTCCATACTCTAAATAAATACACGCGATGAGCCACAACAACAATCATAACAAAAGCAAATTACAATAAAAACAAATAATACAATCGTCATTGTTAACACGTCACAGTTTGTTTGTGTTTTCATTTAATAGTTTTGAAAATTCTCATTCTCTCTGGGTCGACCAATGGCTGCTAAATTACTCAATTTTCCCCTGAGTGTAAAAGAAAATAAATCTCTTTTGACTCAATTTTTCTTATCTTAAATTTAAATATGTGTCATATACATACATATGTGTGGATGTTTGTACCTAACATACATACTTATGCCCTTTGCTTAAGAATAATACATACATACATATATTTTAAGCTCTTAATTAGTGTTTTTATATGCAGATTTTTTATTATTGTCCCCTTTTACCTGTGTATGCGCGATCCTTTTTTGAGTGTTTGTAAAAGATCCATCTTTTTTATGATATTTTACCTGCATCTGAATTTGGTTTAAAGTTTTATTGTAGGTGTGATTGTGTTTATGACTTTCAAAACACACCGGTCTTTTTTTTGCGCTAATACATATATTTTTTATTACCGTCACATGTGTGTTTTATTGGATGGATTTTGCTAGTTATGGCAATATTTTGCAAAAGATTAGCACACATTCGCATATACAATACATTTTTTTCTTAGCGTTTTAAATCTCTAGGATTAATTTTTAACTTTTTGCAAATTAAGATAAATTGCAAACAGTTTATGTTGAAGTTATGTTGAGGAATGAATGAATTTATTTGTAGGATTTCCTTATTAGCGGCATTATTTTCGGGTTTTGAAAAAATAAATGCATAATTATTATAAATTTATCAATGTCATAGGAATTTCATCATATTAAGGAAATACTTTTTCGGGAGTTAATAATTTGTGTTTTATATCTAAAGAATTTAATGTTCTAGCATTTGGCGCCGTTTGTAGTAAAAAAACAAAGTCAAAGTAGCGATACAATTTTTTATATCATCAATTATAAACCAAAGGTTTAAATTTATTATTTAGTTTTAAAAACTTTTTATCTTTTTGTGCTAAAAACGATTTCTGATCATCATACCCTACTTCACTATAGTGTTGAGGGTATTATGCGTTTTTGCTGATGATTGTAACAACCAAAACTATTGGTCCTACACCCACCTAAAAGTATGTCAATCGGCTCAGAATCACTATTTGACTCGATTTGTCTATGTCCGTCCGTCTATTTTTTGTCAACAAATTATTATAATATTTCAGATTTAAGGTAAAAAACAAATTAAATTCTTTATTACTAAAAAACCCCATTTTAAACAAACACACTGGTGTAGGGTATCATATGGTCGGCCATGTCCGACTTCTTACTTGTTTTTAATTACAAAAATTATACATTGTGAATCTTATACGAAATAAAATCAGAAGCAAATTGGTGTTTCTTACAGAAAATGTGGAATTTAATTACATAGGATGTCATTCTTTCATGTCGTATAATAATTTATCAAATAGCTTCTTCTATCTGTCCAAAGATATGTTGATTATTCACATTAAAGATGAAAAAGTTTGAAGGGATCAAATTGCTGATTCAAGGCGAACTAAGTATAACAAAATCAATATAATTCAAAATATGTTTAATGCAAAAAATCTGACATGATCGGATCATAGCTTATCCTAAAGAAGCCATAAGACGAGAGTAAAACATTAGCTGACTGACTGCTTCTGTTTGTGTGAGAAAATAAGAGAACTATTTTAGATTAGATTGAAGGGGCACAAAGCTCTGCGACCTATGTGTGGATGTTTTCTGCAGCCCATTGGTTCACCATAAAAGTTTTAGTTCACGCGCGAAGGTAACTGGTTTAGTTGGTGAGAGGTTGAAGATGTCTTTTGGGGTTAGTAAGGCAGCACCCAAGATCTTCGCTTTGCGAGACCCTAATGTTTGGCAATTACATAAGATATGTTCTGATGTTTCATCTTCTGCATAGATTCGCTGAAGAGTTGCCTAGAATGAATTGATGGTATCTGAGACCACAATGTCCTGTAAGTAATCTCGTTAGTACTACAAGATCGCTTTTATTTAGCGTTAGTAGCTTTTGGAATTTTCCCTTTGACAGTGTAATGAAACGTTTTGTTTGTCTGAGCCTTGGTATTGCTTCCCAATGGCAAATAAATTCAGATTTCACCCAAGAGTCACATTTAGCTTTGGCGTATCCTCGAGGAATGCCAAAAAAGGGCTCAGGGCCGATTAGTTGGCGACGAGCGAACCTATTTGCCAGGCAGTCTGCTCTTTCATTGCCCGAGTGACCTTACCTCATATGACAATAAGGCCTTGAGTGATGCTTAGCTATCGGACATTATAAAAATTCTTAATCCCTTAGTTCTTCTTCTAACGCACTCCCTAGCAATAAAGATGACATATATTTCTACTTGAAATATTGAAGGATAGTGTCCAAGGTGGATGGCCTTTTGGAAATTGAGGCCATAAATGCCCGCTTCAGTTTCGCCGTTTATTTGTTTGGACCCTTCTGTGAACCAAACTTGATCAGCTTTATCTTGCCACCAAGTTTAATCAGTCCATAATTCGGTATAACAACCTCAAAAGATCTATCGAAAATCATAGTTGGTGACCCACAGTCGGGAATTCTAATGGGTCATTTATGAATAGTTTGAGTATACTCATATGTGCAAGAGAACTATTTGCTTATAAATGTTCTAAACAGAGAGAGGAAAAAGTTTCTCGTATGAGCGCTCTTGCTTTCACATGCTTGTAAGTTTACACCAAACTAGCCATAGAGAGATATCAGGGTTAAACACTGAATTAATTAGTCTTCTTCACTCTGCACATCATTATTGAATGATGGTGAAGATCGGTTCTCAATTAAACCAAATTTTATTAAAATCTCTCAAATCCCTATTGCATTTATCTTCATCTCCAAAAGCTGTTCCTTGTAACAGCAGCATTCAACTGAAAGCAAGCATCGACTGGCAGCTTCTGACAGGGTTCATATAAGTACATATGTGCATATAAAATCGATTTCATGCCCACAAATCTCTTACAAATGGGGAAAAGTTTTATAAAATTCGATTCGTATTTTATTTAGAGAAATTTCAATTATGATCGGTTCTCAATTGATCGTAATTTTATGCAAATCTCTCAGATGGACAATTTCGAGAGTGTTGGTGTTTTACTGGTACTAATTCAGTGAGAAATAAATAAAATTTTGCATAAATATCAAATGAATGGACAATATTTATGTACTATTCTTAATTTCTTATACATAGTTTTACCAAAATATTTAAATTGTTAATTCCGTAGATGTACATAGGAATTAAAAATAATTAGTTCCATTCAAACTCATTCAAGAGAACAGCATTATATCAAGATATATAAACTATGATATCCAAATAGTTAAACATCATATACTATTTTAAGATTATTTATAAGATGTTCGTTCGACTTAATGTTAAGAAAATTGTTTAATAATTTTGTTTATAAATAGTTTTATATTAATTCAATAATTCATTTCAATTTAGTTTTAATTATTAAATCATTTCTTCTGTATTATAGTCGTACGATCTTTCTATATTACTTTTGTTTGATATTTTGTAATATTGTGGTTTGTAGTCAATTCAGTTTTAAATGACGAGTACATTATGAAATAATATAACATTATGAAATTGTTAACAGCTTTATTATTTTAAAAATATTAATATATTTAAATTTATGCAATTTTTACTTAAAACTTTGGATTTTAATACTGAGGAAATAATTATATGGTCTCAAGCAATAACATAGGTTATGACGAAAATCATCGAATTTTACCTTGGTTCCAGCCCGATCATTATGAAATTGAACAAGGTCCACAAAGCTTTTAAAGGAAATGGTCTAAGCTTTCTTCTGAGAAGTGGGGAGTGTTTTTTGTTCAATTATGGACCGATCCTCATCAAATTTTCTAGAACGATTTTAGTTTAGGCTAGTAATTAGCGTTAAAGCCATTTTCTGAAGGGGACCTTATATGGGGGATAGGGTCAATTATGTACCGATCCTTATAAAATTGTACAATTATATTAAGGTTTGTATAAAAAATGTTCATGTCGAATTTCATCGCTATAGATGCATCTTTTGGACAGTTATGAGCGTTTAAGTAATTTTCTGAAGGGGACCTTATATGGGGGGTAGGGTCAATTATGGACCGATCTTTATAAAATATTTAAAAGCGATTTAGGTATCTATAGAATATGTTCATGTCGAATTTCATCGCTATAGATGCTTCTTTTAGACAGTTATGAGCGTTAAAGTCATTTTCTGAAAGGGACCTTATATGGGGGATAGGGTTAATTATGAACCGATCCTCATAAAATTTTACAAAGATATTAAGGTTCCTTTAAAATATGTTTATGTCGAATTTCATCGTTATAGATGCTTCTTTTAGTCAGTTATAAGCGTTAAAGTAATTTTCTGAAGGGGGCCTTATATGGAGGCTAGGTGAAATCGTTGACCGATATTGCCCATTTTCAATACCGTCAATTTAAAGTATCTGTGCAAAATTTCAGCTCTCTAGCTAATTCCGTTTGGACTCTATCGTCTTAGAATCTTATAAGGATCCAGAATATATATATTTTTAAGGGTCTTAGACGAATATTTAAATCCTTTTTGATGGTGGGTATAAAAACAGTGAAAAAGTAGCTATCTGAACTCCTTTGGACAATTTTTGCTAGGACCAATAGGTGAAAAGTTACACTCATTTGAATAAAAGCCTGTGTGACTGCGTGTAATGTCCAACTTTGACCTCCTCTAAGTCCGACAGTTCTTGACTGATAGAGCTGAAAATTTGTGGCCTACTATCCAATAGTACTAACCTTGGTGCAAATTTCATCCACATCAATTTTTGAGTTGGGTCACTTGTCACGAAATTGCCCATATGTATATCTGAAAGTATTTCATGGCCATATTTCTTAAATTTTATTTAGGAAATTCAATTAGCAAATTCATTAAGATAATTTCACAAAAATGTGGTCTATATAATCTATTATATCTGCCTTTAATACCTAAAATTACATTTAAATCTAAATTATAGCAAAGAAATCTACAATTTCATGCTTCTAATGAGTTATTTACCAAAAACAATAAAATTTGTTCTGCCTACTACAACAAAATATCGAAATAATTTTAATATTTAAGTAATTTTGCGCATTAACCGTGAAACTAAGTTTCTTAATTTGTTTGTTTTTATTACAGATTTGCCGCTTGTTTTAACATATAACACCTATACGCCTTTTAAAAAGAGATATAATATTTTGGGTAAGTTAATTTTTTGTTTTGTATAAATTGCACTTTTTTCCGCTCTAACAAGCTAAAGAAGCGTGTAATGCAAACATGCAACTACACATTTTCTTTACATAGACCCATACTAGTATCGCTATATCTAAAGGTATAATTGAGATGTGAATGAGGTTTGATGATGTTGCAAAATATCGATGAGATACAGATGAATAGAAAACTAAATGTGGAAAATGATGTGAGTCAAAGCAAAGCAGCAAGCCAAAAACAGATAGGGCGAGCGGGTATTAGTTACAAGCGAATCAATTCGATTAGTTACGCCAATTTCTTATCAGTAAACAATCTTTTCTTTCAAACGAATGCTGTGTTACTCCTCTGGGAGAAAAACAAGCAAATGTTGCTGCTGGCAAGAAGAAAAAAGAAAACTATTTTATGGAAAGAATGAAAAAAAAAATAAATGTTAAAAGAAAGAAAGTAGAAAAACATGACATAGCACTAATTCAAATAATGAACAAAAGGATATAACATTAAAAGGTTCTAAGTCTGTCACTCAATTTCTGTGTGCAGTGTTTGTATGTATGTACTAGGTTTCAAGACAACTCTATTTTGTTGGTTGGTGCGCGTTGTTGATTGTTTTGTGTGTTGCTATGTTTTACCAAAATATTTTGTCCATAACGAATTGTTTTAAGGAAGGACATTACAACAATTGTGCAAATAGGTGTATATGAGAGTGTGTTTGTATTAGTGAGAGGGAAACCTCTTTTTTTTAATTTTTCTTTGGTTTGTTGCTATGTAGAGAATATTTTCTAGGCTGTTTTGGCTGGAAGATCGTGTGGAGTTTGCGCACTTTTTGTATACCGACAACAGCAGCAGGAGCTCAATCAAATGTAATCAACATTGTAGGTGTTGTTGTTTTTACAACATTTCATACTTTTAGTTGAGTTTTATGTGAAGCACAGTGGTTTGGGTGTTGTTTATTTGTATGTTTCATATATTTTATATTATTTGAAAATGTTCTCAGTTCAATTTCAATGGCAAATATGATAGAACGGGACAACTTAAATCCATGTATATAGATTATACTCTCTACTGATGGCTGGATTAAACAATGAATTAAGAAATCTTATTCATTCTATATATCATTATTTGATTTCAGAGTGCATTTCAATCGATTCTCAATTGATACCAATTTATAAGAAATAATAATTTCGAGATCGTTGGAGTTTCATTGTCTTAGATTTCCATGCTTTTTTCTTATGGAAAGATCATGAATTTCTTACAACATGAAACAAAATGTTGTATAACTACCAAGAGAGTTATGTACAGATCCTGTCAGGAGCTCATCCTCTATTGATTACCAAAAAGGAGAAACAATATAATCGAACATAACAAACTATGCTCTTGATTATCTTCATCTCTTATTCTCAAAGTGATTACAAAATATGCCTTTCGTACCACTGTTCTTTGGCCCTTTCTTAATAGAGTTGTTAGTGCTGAATGTTTGTGTCCTGTCCAACGTCACTGGGTGCGAAATTATATTGAGTTTTATCTCGATGTGCGTGTGAGCCTCCAAAGTCTCTTGGGTCTGGCAAAATCATAAAAAGAGGGCCCTAAATGAAAATTTATTATAGGTTTCATATAGTTGTTGTTGTTGTTTCCTATTGCTAAAGCAATTGTCCTAACAATTGTTGTCCTTCTTACGTACATGTTTTGGTGGGTGATATTTTCTATTCTTACTTGGCGGTCAATATCAAGCAAAATGTCCTGCTGTTCATAAGCAAAAAAAAAGAAAAACTATGCATTTGTGTATGTATGTATGTGTTTATATCTTACAATTCTTTTCTTAAAGATAGCTATTGGTTTTTGGCCAATATGGCCAGCCAAACAAGAGTATCACAGAGACTAAACCAAAATATTGGTTTGACTGAAGAAACCTTTTACTTTGTAAGACAATGGGCATTTAGAGAAATAAAAATAGTTAAAAAGGTTTTATGCAAAATTAACAGGAATAAACTAAGTATAAGAAAGAAGCAAAAATGAAAATCCCATAAAATATTTTCCAAACATTTATCATAAGCTTATTGTATTTACAATTGTATTGCCGTTTGTTAAAGGACAATAGAAGCAAATTAAAGGATTTTTATTTTGAAGGTATTTTTTTTTTGTTGACTTTTAAAGAAATTACATATTACAATAAAGATGATTATTTATGAACAGATTATAACGGTACTTTAACTAAATAATGTATATTATATATATTGAAAAAAGTCAGATGTTAGTTAAAACTAATAAAATTTTTATATAAAATATTTGCTATATTTTATTATTTATTATAACATCTTTATCAAAGATAAAAAGGTTTCTAGAAACCATAACTTATTTTAAATCAACCTGTCAAAACTAATTGAAACATAAAGTTTAATTTTTCACAATTTTCTTTTACTATCTTATCTAAATTTTTAAAAAATAGATATTGATTTTTAATAATTTTCTTCTATTCCAAACAACTCAATATCCTGCTGTTGTTTAAACGACCAACATTTCAAGACCACCCAAAATATTTTGAAAACAATTTTTTCTTGTTCTCAGTGCTCTGCCAAAAAAAAGGACCTTTTTGTTGCCTTGGCCTGCTGTGTTGCATACCAAACAAAATAGTGAACTCATTATCTATTTTTTTTTTGCATTTGTTTAATTTACTTAATATTATTGCCAAATGTAGCAATTCAGCATTTTTCAATTCTTCAATTGTATATTTTGCTAAGACTGCTGATTACTCTGTGCAATCAGTGTCTGACAACTATATCTAGAAGTACGAACATTAAAATGTTTGTTAGTTGTCATTCAATCATTTGGCTGGGATTTTGTTTACAGTCAGTCAATGTTTTTTTTTTTTTCTCACAGAATGTGGTCTGTGCTGTTGCTTTATTTATTTGTTCTATTTTTATGTGATTTTTTTTTCGAAACTTGTAAATATTGTTCTTACAATGTGTTAATAAGACAATATATGGTTTTATTAGGGAAGATCTTGCAGAGTTTCAGGTGTTTACTTTAAATACTAGTTTATTGGCAGGGCAAAATGGTTGTATTTTTTCTTGTTGTAAACGAGCTAAGTAATTATTTTATGAGGTATTTATTGATGTAAAAAGTAGTTAGATTTGGAAATGCAAAGTTTTTGTCTAAATTTAAAAAATCAAAAAAGAGTCAATAGAAGGTTAAATCTGGATTTTAAAACAAAGTACAAAAATTTGCAGCTTTTGTAAAACCTATGAGATTTATATAATCAGCAATCTTGGAAGAAATTTCAGTTTTATATTGATTTATAAGAGTTCAATATTAAGACATTGAGATTAAATCTATTCCAAAATTATTTTATTATACTGTACACCACTATAGTAGGGAGCGTACTATGCGTTTGAGCTGATGTTTGTAACATCCAAAAATATTGGTCCTTAAAGTATACCAATCGGGTCAGAATCATTTTCTTATTCGATTTAGCTATGTCCGTCTGTCCGTCCGTCTGTGTGTCTTTGTAAACCTTGTGCGCACTCTACAGGTCGCAATTTTCAAGATAATTTGATGAAATTTGGCACATACTCTTTTGACCCAAGGACGAAGCTTATTAAAAAGGCTTAAAATCAGTCCATTTTTTCGTATAGCCATACTGCATGCAAAAAATACACATTTTCTGACGAAATTAACAGAGTTTGTCTCAGAGTTTTTCTTTATACATACACTAAAGAAATCTTTTAGGAACTTATTAAAAACCTAATGCGATTTCAGAACATTGCCTTTATGTTTAATTTTATATAAACAATAGTTATATTTTAGATGGATCTGATCTCCTCGGTAGCAAAATTTTAAAACTCTATTTTACATAAAATATTTTTTGTAAAGCTAGCTTTAGTTTCCAGAGCATAAATATTTTTGGTTTCCTTGCTAATAACGTTGAATGCAATACATATTTATTTCAAGTCATCCCATCCCATTATCTGACTTATTAAAAGCCATTCTGCGAAGGATAATCCAATGGTATTGAAGACATTTTCAATCTACATATGAAGCATGGATGTGAATAGTTTGAAAGTAATAAAGTGGGTTACATCAAATCCGAAGAAATACACCAGTGTTTCTAGTGGGAGTCGAATCCGCGAACTACGGTTTGACAGACTAGAACTCTAACTACTAACTTACCGTAGGCCCACATGGTCGTATAAATCTGTTGGAAAATTTTACTGAATTTTCTAAATTTAATATTTTTTCCTTCCGTCCGACAAAAAGGAAAATATTCTATAAATTTAATAGAGAAATACTGCGTTTTTATACCCTACACCACTATAGTGGGGATGGTATTATACGTTTGTGCTAATGTTTGTAAGACCCAAAAATATTGGACCTACACCCGCCTTAAAGTATACCAACCGGCTCAGACTCACTTCCTGAGTCGATTAAGCTATGTACGTCTGTCCATCCGTCCGTCTGTCTGTGTGTCCATGTAAACCCTTGTGCGCACTCTACATGTCGTAATTTCTGAGATAATTTGTTGAAATTTGGAGCGTGAGCTTCTTTTGGTCCAAGGATGAAAATGGTGGAAATCGGTGCATTATTTCGCCTAGCCCCCATGCAACCGTACCGCCCGAATAGGGCTTTTGACCTAATAATTATTATATAATTAAAAATTGGCAAAACTTAGTTATATATAAGTCTTAATAATTCCAGCAATTTTCGTAAAGATCGGGCATTATTTGACCCTAGCCCCCATACAAAGTCCGCTTCAGCAAATTACATGAATGTTCACAATTCACTTATAAACAGTAGTATCACGATAAAATTTGGCACAAATAAGTTTTATATAAACATAAATCCCGACAATAAATTGTATAAAGATCGGCTCAATTTCTCTTACCTACGTCTAATGTACTACTATCTATCCAAAAATCCACACTATGTACTGATATTTGTAACACGCAAAAATAGTCCATATGTATACCTGTCGGTTCAGAATCACTTTCTGATTCGATTAAGCTATGTCCGTCTTTGTGACCGTGTAAACCTTGTGTACACGCTACAGCTCGCAATTTTCAATATAATTTCATAAAATTTGTCACATACTCTTCTCTGGATCCAATGACAAAGCCTGTTTAAATTATTGAATGCTACCTTTTTTTACTCCTAGTCAGCATACAACCGTAAATGAACAGACATTATTTATAACATATATAAGATTCAACATAAATGCTTTATTATTGAAAATGTATCACATTTAATATTCACAATTGGTGTAGGGTATCATATCATGTCGGCCACGCCCGACTATAGTTTCTTACTTGTTAGTGTTTCATTTTGTGATCCTGCGTCCTTTTTAAAGAAGTGCATTGTTCAAAAAATGTTTTAAAATACTTCTACTGATCAGACAATGCGAAATTTGATGTCAGGCGAACAAGAAGAGTTGTGAAATACATATTTTGTATATTTTTGTTTAAACTGTTTCCTTTAATATCTATTTAGGTTTTTAATATAAATTTTTCCAAAAAATTTTCAAGCAGATTTTTGATATCTTTTGATCCTGATAGAATAAAAATAACACAAAATTTTATAAATTAATAACCTATCTGTAAATTTTAATTTTTACAAGTTATTAAAACTAAATAAACATGTTTGAAAGACATCTTTTTAAACGCCATCAATGTCTTACGAAGAACACAAATCTCAAACATGCCCAATATCTTATAATCTTTTAAAACTCTCAATTCTCTTTCGTTTATGTTTTATGTACAAAAAATCTATATACATATATAAACAAAAAGGCGTTACCTTATGTCATTAACTCAAATATGTGTTAGTGTATACAAAGTACGCCATTGGTCGATTCTTATATACAAAACTCACTCAAGTATGTACAACTAACACAAATACAAATGTACATAAGATTCGTAGAAATGTTCTCCATGTTAAACATAAGTATAAGAGAGTGTATAAGAATTAATATAATATAAAAGAGAGATAATTTGTATAATTTAAGAGAAAATTTAAGAGCATATTAATTTAGCTATTTTTGTTAATTTTTAAAACAAACTTTTTTTCAATGAAATTAAGCCTGGAAATCTTTCCGGTAAAATTCCCTTTGTGATTAATACCTTTGACATATTTTTTTTTTTTGTTATAAAATTTGTCATATAGTTTAAGGAATGTTGACATACTTTTACTTTGTGACTGACTAAATTGTATTAAGACATTATGACTAGTTAACTGGTAATGAGTAGTAAATAATTTAACATGATTTTTTTTATAATTTTTTTTGCCACACAGCCAGCAGCATCTACAGGCATTTCCGTAGCACGCCCAAAATAAAACTTTGTTAGTTTAAAGTTGTAATTTTCGTCAATTGCATTTTTATTTTAGCAAGTTTAATTTTTAACTGAATGTACTACTTACTTTTTGCTGTGATTGTGGCTTGAATAAAACAAGTTGGCCTTAAATGATTTTAATTCATTTTGGCATTTGAACATGACCAACACCTCAGATCAGATCAAGCAGACAGACACTTATTTCGGTTTAAAGCCAAACAAGTGTTTGTTTAAGTAATTAACTCTATATTTTATTTATAATTTTTTTGCTTTTGTTTATTTCGATACATTCATACAGGTTGAGTAATTTAAGATGACCATTTTGTAGAGTGTGTTTTATGTCTTATTTTATTGGTTTGATAACGGCCATTGTCTCGGGTATCATCATAATAACGGTTTTTGGGTTTTTCACAGTAATGGCGCTTAAATATAAATTCACAAAATTTAAATTGAAAGGCGCACGCACGTTTGTGATGATGCTCGTGCTGGTGTATTTTTTGTATTGTATTTTAATCTAAAAAGATCCTGTATCAATTACATTTTCTTATTAGTGTTTAGCACCTAAAGTTTAATACTAACACGAGTGCTATTTTCATATATGTATGTGCATAATACATATCATAGCAGTAGCATTCTGCTTTTTGCAAGGAATTAAGAAATTACAAATCCTTTTATAAAACGGAGATAAGACTACAATTTCATTGAATATAAAATGTGTATGATTATCCCGAAAGGCTAATTGGTACTGTGATAGTCTAAACTTTGGACTCGATTTCCTTGAAAAATACTGATATTATCCCTCAAACTTCCTTCAACGCTGAACTTTATAAAAAGAAACAAGTCAATTTCAGATATCCTGTTCTAAATTAAAGCAAATTCCAAGGAGAGTGTTCTGTTTCTATTGAAACAATTGGTAGTTAAATGGGTCAAGGTCTGAACATAAATAATTTTTAAATGATTTTGGAACATGATTTCAGCCATAGAGGTCCACCAAGTACAGTGAATTGCATAGGTACCGTGGATATTCGGATTTGATTCAACTAGTTGGCCGAACTTTACGAACGATTTCTTGCGATTTGGTTTATTTGTACTCCAATAAAGATTAAATGCTAGAAAATTTCCTTTTTATGGTCTTTAAGCCTTGAATAATGCCTTGCTGGATAAAAATTCTACTTTTTTGAATAAAAAAAAAAAAAAACAAACTTATTAGTTACTCCATTTAGACAGATATTTAGTCTCCAAATTATCATACAGTTTTTGAAGACATATACTATGTATTATGGATAAGCCATCTATGCCGAAATCATAATATTCTTTGAATTTATCGATTATTTTCTTAATATCATAATTAATATAAAAAATTCTCTTTTGTCAAGAAATTTTCGAAAATCTTCAATTCATCGCAACAATTTTACCATCTATGTATAATTTAATTTAAATTTAATTTAAAATTCACTACAAAACAAAGAAAATTTCCTATAAATTTTTCAATTTTTTAAACATTTATTATAAATCGCAAACTCTCTAAAAACCGAGAATTCATTGATAAATCCTTGATTTGTTAAACTTTTTTATAAACCGGCAATTCTTCGATAAATCTAGTTTTTATCGAAATTTCTCTATAATTGGAGAATAAATCAAACATTTACTGAAAACTTTCTACGGCTTGGGAATTTATCATAAGATCACTAAACACTGAAACAGAATTTTTTCGATCAAACGAGAATATTTGAAACATACAATGACTACTAAATATCGTCCTGATTACATATAAGTATTCTAATAATGTCTTATTAATAATGTGTTACATATATAAATATTTTCTAATTCATTAGTTATCTTCTCCGTGAAGCTATAGAAACTGTATATGTTTTCACGTACTATTTAAATTGGCTACTTTTTCTAATTACACAAGTTTACAAATTAATATTTTTTGTTTGCTCATGGAATGAAACATATGTATATGTTTGGAAAGGGCTATGTCCGGTGGTTAATTAGATAGGTAGATAGGTTTTTCATTTACCATCTTCCTTCAGTAGTGCTGGAAAAATATTTGAAAATGAGAATTGATTTTTTAAAATTTAAAAAAAATAATAAATTTCGAAAATTTGATTGACATTTTATTCCTGATTACAAACTCTTTCATTTATACTTTTTCCGAATAACTCTTGAAAGTGTGGGTGATAAAAATGGCATCTATTTACCAAGATTTAAGATTATTGCAACATAATTTTTAATATTTTTATGACAGGCATCTATTGTTAGAGTGTTGTGAGGAAGATCAGTAAAATTTTTTATATAAAGAAAAAACTCCAACTCTAAACATTCAATTTTTCCTACTAATTTAACGCTTTTTTAGCATTTTCTTTTTTATGAATAATTCAAAAATTTTACGTTCTAGATTTTTAAATATTTTTTATGGAAAATAATGAAATCCATATAGGTTTTATATCATGAGCAAAATCGTTGTAAACTAGTGTTTCTTATAAGCGGTTGTGATAAGTAGTTGCATCCAATTATCAAAAAAAATTTTATTTGTTTCTACTTATATAGAAAATTCTCAATAAATTGATAGTTTATCAAAAATGTGCTATAAATCAGAAAATTCTTTCATAACGGTTCTGGAACCATTACTTTAAATAATGATTTCTTTTCGAATTTGTCACCCTCGGAACTAGGGAAGCTTTTAGAAAAGTTCTAGAACTAGTTGTTTTTTTTCAGCGTTTTGTGTTTGAACATATTAAAACTAATTTTGGGAGACAGAATTATCATTGGCTCACTTATATATGGGGAAATTCATGTCAAATAACCCAACTCCAAAAAATCGATTTCGACGAAATCTGCACTAAAGTTAGTACTATTAGATAGGTCAGACACAAATTTTCAGCTCTATCGGTCAAGAACTGCCGGACTTAGAGGAGGTCAAAGTTGGACATTTTGGTCATACAAATGAGTGATGAGAATTTTCACCTATTGGTCCTAGCAAAAATTGTCCCAAATCGGAAGATATCGATTTTTAAAGTTGGGTCACTTGACACGAAATTCCCCATATGTATGTCTATTAGGCTTCGTTTCAAAAAAACAAAATGTTTTACGATTTTGAGATATCAAAAGTGTATTTAGGATCATCCAAAGATGCAGTTTTCGATCTATCAAAAATAAGGCCCAAAATCCGTGTTTTGGCCACAAATTTAAAATTGAAATTTTAACAAAATAATACGCCAATATTAATGATGATCCAAAAACGTTCATAAAAGGTATGTTATCACAAAAATATTGCGTAAAGCCTAACATACATATATGTATGTATATAAGAATAGAAGGATTTACGGTTCTTACTGCTGGACAAGATATTTTATAATGTTCAATACTCTCGGTACATTCGTAGTTCAATTCTTATTACGATTTAATGCATTTTTTCTAATTCGATGAAAATAATCTGAGTTCTGTTCAAGAATCTGAAGTGATCAGATTCCGTGCAAACGTTCTATAACTAGTTAATTTAGAACAAATTATAAATCGCTCCGACCAAAATAGTTATGTGTTTTTCATTAGGTTTTCAGAAGAGTAAAAAAACGGTTTTATTTAGCAATTTCGCGAATTATATTAAATAACAAATTTTGTTCGTAAAACCTTGTACTATATATGATCAAATACCACGATAATTTCTAAACAGGATATAGAGGCATTGAATAGTAATAAAAAAAATTTAAAATTTTCACATAACTGTTTTGGTCGGATCAACAATAGTATGTATATCGAGGGACTATATTCAATAGTCTCTATCTGTCATTTTTATGAAAATAAGATTTTGATGGCAAAATTTCCAGCAAACTATACCGCATCAGTGGCATAAATTTCAAAAGAAAAAAATATTTTTTGGCAATTTTATAGCAATTTTTAAATTTCTCTATCTTATAAAAAGAAAAATTCTGAATGCAAAACTCTCTATCTTATCCAAAAATTGCTTCAAACTCTATTATTTTGGATAATTTTCTATTGCATAACAAGTGCTTTTACTAATTTGGACATGCTGGACACAAATCCGCAAAAATATTTGAAATCGGTTTAATAGTTTTCGAAATATCGCACATTATAATACTAATTTGATCAATTTTATTCCGTGTTTAACCATATAACATTGATTTTGGACCAAAACCTTATAATCTGCTGCTTTTTCAACAATTTGGTTTATATTACTTCATTAAATTGCATAAAATATAATATTAATTGATATTAAATCAAATAAAAAAATTTATATTTCTATGAAAAACTGTCTATCTGAAGGTTGTAAAAAAAAATTTCGTAGAAAAAAAGCTCTATCTGATATAAAGTTGTGAATAATTCTGCAAATAATGCAAAATTTTAAATTCTTTTTATATAACAATTTAGAATATGGTCTTAAAAATATATTGTAGAAGAAAAAAATCAAAAATCTTCACGAACTAGCTAAATAAACAGTTTTTTTGCTTTCCTGAAAACTTGTGTTATTTTAGATAGAGACTATTGAATATAGTCCCTCGATATGTTATTTTTACAATTATCTTATTATTTATAATTCTTATAATATTTTGTTTTTATATTACTTTTTCGATGATTATAACATTTATTCAAAGTTTTGTCGTTGCAAACAAAATTGAAGTTCTAATCATACAAATCGGAAAATTCCCGTTGTAAGAGAAATAAAACACAATGTAAAAATTTTGTTATTATTTATAATACTTTGCTTTAATATTACTTTTTTTTATTACATGTTTTTGTTTTTAATAATAGACAAATAGTGGCTTTTTATTAATTATTAATTAATAAACGTTAGCTATAGTTTAGATTGAAATATTTGAAATATTTAAAAAAACTCAATTTTTTACAACTTTTGTTTTTGTAGTTTTTTTTCTTTATTGTGAAATAAGCAAAAAATATATGTATGTATATTAAAACAACAGGCGGTTCTTACACTGCAAGTACAATACCAAATAATTTCAATTAAAAGGTATCTTTATTACAGCGTAAATGCGCCAGGCCTCATTTTATGTTCAAGTCCATGAAATTTAAAAAATTATTTAACTATAAGCAAATAAATAACTAAAAAATAACTTTAACATAATTTAAAATTAAGTAAATATTTTACATGTTTGGAATTAAAATAATAATACCAATAAATTAAATAAAACTTAAATCAAAAAAGAATTTTTTACAAAAAAAAAAAATAAAAATAAATAAAATTTTTATCAATAAATAACGAAATGAATGAAAAGGAAACAAAAAAAGAAATACAAAGAAACTGGTGGGATTTAAATAATAACAAATGAAATTTGTTGTATTGTTGTTAACAAATAACTTAAGTAAAAGTAATAAATAAATAGTAAATTATGAAATTATATGAAAAATAAATAATAATATTAAGTACACTTATTTAAACAAAAAAGATTAAAAAGCGGAGAATTTCTTGCCATTAATATTTGTTTAAATTTTTTGTATTTTTATATATATATTTTTTATAAATAAATTCTAACAGGCTGCATACTTAATTATACTACACACACACACACAAATGTTTTTTTTTAAATTTATTTTCATTTTTTGCAACAGATGAGTAATGAATGCGTTAATGTATAAATAAGTTAATAAATATAAATATATTTATTTAAATAAATTCATGTCAATAATGTTTTATAATAAGTTTTAAGATGAGTATTTATATGAACATATATGTATGTATGTATGTAGCTATGAGTTTGTTTTTTTGTTTTCAAGTGTGTGTATGTCTGTTTAATTCAAACATTCTTTAACATCAAACATTCTTAAAAATTAATGAGATTTATCTAATAAGTTATTTACTTTTTAGGCCAATTCAAACTTGTGTCCATTATTTTCTTTCTCAAACATTAGTTTGATTTTTTGTTTTGCCTTCGGTATTTACTTGTTTTACCCTGTTTTACTGCCAAATTTATGTTGATTTCTCTCTGTTTTTCCAAATTATTCCGAACGATTATTTTCACAATAATTTTGCACCAATTGCAGAATACGCTCAAATTCTTCAATTAAATTTTTAATTATAAGAAAATCACGTATTCTGCGTCCAATATTCGAATTGAATTCCACCTTATTGTCTGCCAAATCTGGTTTTTCTATTTGCAATATATCCAATACGGTATTGGTTTCCAACATATTGAATTTGATTTCGTTTTTAACTGTCTCAAAGAATTTGGTAATATTGTCAATGTTGATTTCTTCACCATGTTCAATTTTAGTTTTGTTTTTGTTTGTATCCTGCGATGCATAGTCGATAAGTTGATCAAAATTGTGAAGATTGAGATAAAATTCAACGATTTCTTTGTGAAGCTAAAATGAAAAAGAGTAGAAAGAAATGTAAATATGGTAAGCTGCAGGTAGCTTTATGAATCAAAGGAGTAGGTATAAAGCTTTGCAAGAAGTATAACTAAAAACAAAGCTGTATTGTCTCTAATAGTTATTAACATTAAAAGCTTACTTATTTCGAAGCTTTGAATAATAAAAGTGATTTCATGACTGATAAAGCAGATAGCTTTATGAATGAAAGGAGTAGGCATAAAGCTTTACAAAGAGTATGACTAATAGTTATTAATATTAAAAACTTCCTCATTGCGAAGCTTTATACAAAAAAGTGATTTCATGGCTGATACGAAATTTTTTAATCTATTTGGCTTTGACACTGCCGCTTTTTGTTTTTAATATATATTTAAAAATCTTTATTATTTATTCATATGTATGTTAAAAAGCTTTCTAATTTTGAAAGTTTATTTTAAGAGAAATTATGTTGCTGTATTCACTATTAAGTTTAACAACAATTTGAAGACTATTACTAAAGCCGTGAATTGTTTCCAATAGTTTTTAAAAGCTTTGTGTTATTACTAATTGTGAATCTGATATGATTGATATTAAGAAACCGTTATATATTGCTTAGAGCTTTAAAGCTTTTGGGATTAAACATTTGTAAAACATTATGCTTTCTAATAGAGCTTTAAAGCTATGTTATATATTAATTTGCTTAAGAGAAAGTATTGCTGCTTTCACTATTAAGTTTGAAAATAACAATACGAATAGTTTAATAAAAAACAAAGCTGCATTGTTTCTAAAAGCTTTCGAAACTTTTTAGTATATTAAGTAAAAAAGCTCTTTTAAAAGCTTGCTAATTATACAAATATAAGCTTTAAAATTGGCAGCTTGAACAGCTTATTGCTGAACAGTTTTATTAAGCAATAAACACCGAAAATATTCTATTAACTTCTAATAGAATAAGTCTTTTAACTGTTTTGAAACTTACCTTATTTTCAACTGGAACTGCTTTGCGATTGGGATTTCTGGTTTCCAAACTAATTAGTTTCCATGTTTCCGACATACCCTCAAAGGTCTCATTGCCACGTTCTTTTAACTGTAAAACGAAAGATGAAAAAATAATTAATAAAAAATTAATTTTTTTAACAAAAATTCAATAAAAAAAGAAAAAAATACACCAGTTATGTGTTTATAAGTGAATTTTGACCATCAAGTCATTTTCTGAAGGGGACTTTGTATGAGGGATAGGGCCAAATGAGTCCCGATCATTTCGAAAATCAGCAGTATAATTAATACTTATATAAAACTTAATTTGGGGGTACCGATTTTAACCATTTTCAATAGGCTTCGTCCTTGGATCAAAAGAAGAGTATGTGCCAAATTTCATCAAATTATCTTGAAAATTGCGAAAATTGTAAAGTGCGCACAAAGTATACATGGACACACAGACGGACGGACAGGCGGACATAGCTAAGTCGATTCAGAAAGTGATTCTGAGTGATTCGATTGGTATACTTTAAGGTGGATGTAGGACCAATATTTTTGGGTTTTACAAACATCAGCACCAACGCATAATACCCTCCTCACTAAAGTGGTGTGGGGTATAAATATCTGTTGTTTTTTTTTTTTTGTAGCTACATCCTAAACTTTAAAAAATTTTGTTGTTGTTGTCATTAATTAATAAATACAAATTTTCTTTTTTCACCTGTACCAACTGTTGCAATTAGAAAAGGTAAATTACAGAACAAAAATGAATATTTAAAGAAGAAAAATTCCCCCAAAACTCGATTTGTCTATTCAGTTAGTTACACAAAAATCCCCATTTAATTAAGTTTAAAAAAATTAAAGATAAGATATATGAACTTACATAGCTGGCACATAGATTTTTGATGTACGATACGGAGGCATTCATTTGCCTGTGTAATTGTTCATAGATAACGTCGTCCTTGCAAACACTCATTTTGTGATGTGATGGCGGTGCAGCACGTTGATGTAAATGATGACGATGATGGGGCTGTGGTTGAGGATGTCTTCTTAAGTTTTGACCCGGTGAAAATATATGATTTTTTTGTACTTGTACTTGAGGCTGTTGTTGCTGCTGCTGTTGATGATGATGTTGATGATGTATTGTAAGGGGATGTAGTGGTAGTGTTTGCTGTTGTCTTTGTCTCTGTTGCTGCTGTTCTAGTAGTTGTAATTGTATTTTTTGCTGTTGCAGATTGTGTTGTCTTTGTTCTTCTAATAGCTTCTGATGATAACGTTCTCTGTAGACATTTGTGTGTAATATAAGTTTTCGTCCGGACGTTGCAACACGACGCGCAGGCAATGCTTGGGTTGTTTGTATTAATATGGCACACCAAATAAGTAATAGGAAAAAGATTAATTCTGTAAAAGAAAAAGAAGAAATTGATATAAGTTTTAGTTTATTGCAATTTAAAAGACAATTACAATATTATATCGCAATATATCCTAGAAAATAGTATAGTTTTCATAGAAAACAATAACATACTTTGGGGAGTCTGTAAAATATTACTGTTCATACTGTGTTTACAAAATTCTCCCAATCTGTAGTTAGAGTTTTATTTTGGCTAATTCAAGTTAAACTTAAACGTATTTTAATGATCTTATTAATAGCGTGATTTGAGTGTGAAATTTAACAAATATTTATTATAATATATATTTATATTATAGTAGTATTGTATTAACTTTCAACTCATTTTTAAGTGATTTTAAATTCGCCTTGACTCTATTACTTTAAGTTATTCACATTTTTCTGTTCCCAACCTACCACACTGTTAAACTTGTTATGTGTGGTCCATTTGTCAGCCATTGAATGAAATTGATTTGTCACGTCACATCATTCATTATCAATGAACTGATGATCTTCATTTTTCTTTTCTACGTTTTATATGATTTCTTTTTAGTTTTAGTCAACTTTAATTAAGTAAAATGCGGTAATTAGTACAACAAACAAAAAGAAAAAAACTGCAATGCACACGTTGTATTTTAAGAATTTTTTAATTTTTCATTCAGTTGTCCAGTTGCGGCAGCTACTGGCTTAAGCTATAGTTTTATTGGGCCACATGTATTGTTTAGATTATGGTTTAAAATAAATTAGCTACCGGCCGGCTTTATAATGGTTTTTTGTATCTGCTTCCTCAATTGAGAAGTATAGAAGCAAAAGCAGTTAACTCAATATTTGACATGAACTAAAGCTATAATGTTATTTGGTATTCAACTTAACTGTGATCAGTCAAACGTTAACTGATCACAATAAGTATTTGTTTTATTTAAGTATTTAATTAAAATTTTTAACCATTATTAAAATTCTGTTCAATATTTTTCTAATTTATTTGAAATTTATGGTTTCTTTACTAAAAAACTATAAAAACAAAGATTGCAACATTTGCTTCTTATGCCTCACAGTCTCATTCAAAGCTGTAAATACAAAATCAGTGAAACAAGTTCAAGGTGTATTTTGTTTTGCTTAATGGACATTTTTCTTTCAGTTGATCAAAGCAAGATGGGTATTTCCATGAATATTTTTAAAATGAATAATCTTGCAATATTGTAAAAATTTATTGATCTTTATTTAAGATCACTTCTCTTTTACATGGATATCTTCAATTAACAAAATAAGGAAAATTTAAAAAAAAATGTCCATCGTAATAAAACTTTCTATTTAAAATTTTCCGTTTTAAAAACGTCCACTCATAATGGAAACTATCATATATATTTATAAACTAAACAAGATGTTACAATTATCATTGACAACAACTACATGATCATTACATACCAAACCTACCGCAACGTTATAAATTCAACCACACTAACCGACCAATGAAACGAACATAAAAAAAAGCTATTGAAAAATATCTTTAAGTCTACATAAATGAAATTTTACAAGATGAACATTAGAAATTCGCTTAATTACCCACATATAAAACGTTGTCTAAGCAACTGGTCAGGAGAGCATCATCATTGCACAGATACACACACACGCACTAATATACATACATAAATTCTTAAATAAATAACATAAATAATTAAAGAGTTAATTTTTAAAAACGCGTATGCGTGTGGTGGGTTTATTAAGAGAAAGGTTGGCAAAATTGAATTACAGTTATAGAAAAGAAATAAAACAAACTAATTAAAAGCAAAAATTCATAGATACATACATAAATAACAATAAATACTTTTGTATATTAGAAAAAAAATATATGTTGTACAACAAGGCGTATGATTATTAAAGATTTCTAATACATAAATACATATTACACATACACACTTGGAGGAGACATTTAGTGGTGGGTTACAAACCCTCATAGAAAATATTAAAAAAAAAAATTAACTAAAATTAGATAAATCTACACCCATGACTGTAGCATTTGCTCTTCTGTTTGTTAAAAAATCTAGTTAAAAGGACATGTGTATTCATGTGTATGCATGTGTATACAGACCAACCTACGGTTTGTCAATGTAGCGTTAAATCAATTATGAAAGTGTTAAAAATCATTACAATAAATAATAAATAATAATAATTAATAATAAATTTATGTATGTTTGTACTAGGTAAAAATACTTTTAGATTTTCTTTTTTAATTAGCTTCGCAACCCATAGAAAAATACTTTATAAGATGAATGACAAAAGATACGAATATGTGTTGACTGTTTTCTAAAACAAACTTTCTTTTTTCTTTTATTTAAGGGTTAACACTAGCAACGAAGATTTCTACACTCATTATCTGTTATTGAAAAGGAAAAACACTCACAGGAAATCTTTTAATTTTGCTATTTCTATTTAATTGCTTTCGTATGACCTGTTTATATTAATGATTTTCCCTATTTTCCGTTTAATTGCAACGAAAAAAAAAACACAACAAAACTATTATTAAACTATTCCCTTTTTCTTCAAATAGTTATATTTAACTTATTATTTTGTTAAAAAAAAGCTTTTTTTGTATGTTCTAATCATGGCTGAAAATAAAGCCAAAATAGCTAGCAAAAAACTCAAGATTTGTGTCCACAATTCTAAATAATAGCTTTTAAAGCTGTTTTTCGAAAAAAGCGTAAAAGCCTTTGGTATTTGCAAGTCAATTTGTTTTTAATAAATGCTTAATTGTAAATGAAAAAGTAGAAGCCAAGATAGCCAGCAAAAAACTCATGATTTGTTTCCACAATTCTAAATAAAAGCTTTTAAAGAAAGCTGTAAAAGCCTTTTGTATTTGCGAGTCAATTTATGTTCTTTGTAACAATTTTATGGTAAAAAAGCTTTTTCCTTGTTTTTAATAAATGCTTAATTATAAACGAGAAAGTAGAAGCTTTCTTTTTCTAATTAAAAGCTTTAAACTTTAAAAAGCTTTTTTATTTTTAAACCGTCTTTTTTCTCAAAAAGCTTCAAAGCCTTTCGTAATTCGTAATAACACTTTTGAAAGCTTTTAAAAGCTTTTCTCTTACATGTATAATACCTTGTAAGCGTGAAAATAAAATTCACCTAATTGTAAAGGTTTCGTCATATATTTAATAGGTGTTAACGTACCTTCAAGTTCATTATATAGGTAAAAATTCAATCTAATGTAGGAAAGCTTTAAGCTCACCGTTAACTCTATAATTGTTCACTTAAGTTAAACATTTTCGTTTCAGAATTTATGATCTCTTCATCAAAATCCTTTTTCATTTTAAAGAGTTATCTCGGGGCCATTAGGTCGGGAATAAGTTAATAGAATGTCTTTCCTGCATTTCATTCTATTTTAATATGTTCAAAAATGAGTTGCAAATATTTTATTTGTAAAGAAATTTGCAAAATTTTCAAACTTTCCTACTTATTGGAGAAATATTTATTTAAAAAAATTCTCTAACAGGTGTCAGTCAATCAAAATTCTAAAATTAAACGAAATAAGAGAATGAAATTATAAACAAATTATAACAAATTGTTTACAGGACATCCTACCTAAAATAATTTTATTAGTTTTTATTCAAAAAATCTATTCTATCGAATATTTGTGAAAGGTAATAATTATGTTTTTTTATAGCTTCCGTTTTAAAATGATTCATTCTTCAACTTATCTCAACTTAGTCATTCTGGCAAAATAATTTAACGAAAGAAAAAAAAGAATCTTGTAAAAATGATCTGTTATATACGATAAATATTTCATATAACATCAATACAATTGATCTGTTTAAGCAAACATAATTGTGACGTATATTGGCTAACCACAATATTTCATTTATTCCAAAGACCATGCATGTGTATTTAGTTTAAATATTTTAAATAATGTTTTAAATAAAACAATTTAAAAATAAACCTAACCAATAACGAATAACTGAAAAACCCATTTGGGTTGAAACTCTAACCTGGACTATATTAAGTTAAGGTTTATACGAGAACTTTAAAATACTTATAAAAATGTTCTCTATAATAATAAACAACAATCATCAATAGCAAAGAACAATAATGCACAATGATCTTGGTTAATTATATAAAGTAATTCCCTAAAAAAAATTTTAATCTTGATCTCTTAAACTATATTATTAAGATTTGGGATTATATACGACACATTTTGAAGGTTTTTGGATAAAAATTTTAATTCCAATGACCAATTTCTAAAACTTTGATTAAGGGAATGCTTTAGAAACCAAATTGTTAAACTCCAAAAAAAAATTGATTTTCTAAACTTGGAAAAAACTATATTTTTAAGATTTTTGATTATAAATAATAGATTTGAAATAATTTTGAAAATAATAAATTTTTTTTCAAACCTTTTAGTACAAAATTGCTTTTAGAGCTTAGGCTTACAAAGGTAATGACATGTCGGGGTTTGTGTTTATGTCTTATCAATTAAAAATAGACAAATTTAGAAGCAAAACAAACCAAAATTATTGTAAAAATTAAATGTTAAAGAGAAATTTAAAATTTGTTTAAAAACACGGCCAAAAGGTTAAAAAATTCTTTAGTAAAATTTTAACAATTTTTCTTTACTAAAGATAAATTTAAGACAATTTTTATTTGGAAAAATATAAAACAATAGAAAATGTTAAAATATTGTTAATTTACTCACTTGTTGTCTTTTGTGTTTTGTATAAATAAGTAGTATTATTATTAAAACTAGCATTAAAATGGCAGGATTTTGAAAATTTAACTAAAATAGTAGATAATAATGATGATGAGGACGACGACGACGAAGACTCCGTTGAGGATAATAGAGACGACGACGATAATGCAGATGATGATGATAATGATGTTGAGGATATTGAAGATGCTGATACTGATTTTAAGTGCGTTTTTGACACTAATGATGCTGTTGCTGCTGCTGCTGTAGAGCATATTTGAGCATTTGTTGTTGTGGCTGCGGTATTTTTAAATATATTTTTTGATTTATCACAATTTTCTGTTGTTGTTGTTGTATTATTTAAAGAATTTCTATGGTACTCTTGTATATGATCTGATGAGGATTCTATAAAATTTCTTTTATTTAACAGCACTGTACGTGGATCAGCCTTTGGCTGTTTTAATGCAATTTCAGGATAAATATCTTCCATTTTTTGTGTGTTTTTGTGTAATTTGGATATAAGTGCGTTTATAGTTTATATTTGTATATAATACTTTTAAGTAATACTTGTTTGTTTTTGTTTATATTATTGTAAATAATACTGTTTAACAATTTTTGTTAAATACTTTTAACGTTTGCTTAATTCTTAGTTTGTATTTGAAAACTTGGCTTTTTTTACATTTAATTATTTCTTTTAATTATTAATTTTAACTATTTATCACTTCTTAGTTTTTTTTTTTTTCTTAAAATTTCTTAACTTTTTTCTACTTTTCTTTTATAATTTCTTTTATTTTATTTTTGTATTGAAGTGTTTATTGTTTGACAACCAAATTGATATTAATACAAAAGTGTTACTAAACCCAGTCTTATAAAAGTCTTCGGCTAATGAGTGTTGTTGGCAAAACTAATCGTTTAAACGTATTGCTGCTGCTCTTTCTTATTGTTGTTGTTGTTTTTGTTGCTGTTACTTCGGCTACATTAATAATATTGTATCGTATAGATATATTTATATGTGATAAATTAATAATACACTCTCACCCAAACGTTAATACACACGTGTAAATATAGAAATATCTCATTACAGAGTGTATAATTGCAAGAGGAAACAATAACAACAACAACATCTTCTCAATAACCAATCATTAAATTGCTTTTGCCATACAACCCACTCATACACTCACAACATTGTGCGCTTGAATGTAAAGAAATTCATGGATTTGCACAAATACAATTACTCATACGCTCACTTGTTTGTTATTTTGTTGTCGACGAAAGATCAAGTGTAAAATATTGTTAATTTTAATATTCGCCGTGCTCACGCATTCTCAGAGTTTTAATTCGAATTTGTTTGTTTATTTTTACAGTTTTTTTTTCTTCTCAGTCTCTTCTTTAAACTTAATAATGATGTTGATGATGTTGCTGTTTAATAATATGGTGCAATTAAATTTCATTTGTGAACTTGAGAAGAGAGTTGAATTTGCTGATCGTACTTTTAAAATTATCAATCCTCGTGTTAGTCGTACTTATTACAACCGTTTTGGAAAAGAGTGTATTATTTGTTTTGATCGCCCTACACACCCATACATTCATAAGTACTTGAATGAAATTTAAGTAATAGTTATGACGTTGTTTAAAAGAGAAGCGTGTCACTGACGATCGCGTGCTTGAACGTCTACCGGCTTGTTGTTTATTTGGTTTATTGTGTATAAGTGTTTGTCACATCTTTTTAGATGGAATTAAATCATTAGGAGATATGAGAAAAAGTTTTATTTTAAGTAGAACAAACACAGCAACGGATATGAATGTAAAGTACTAAATATATTCCATTTGACTAATGGCTATTAAATATGAAAATGGAAAATTTAATGGAAGGAATTTAGGTGAGAGATAGGATAAAGTTAGCACTCGTCTTTGAACTTTTATAGATCTACTAAGTTGAATGTTATTTACTGTCACAAACAAAAAAGAAAAAATTATGATGAAATTCCACTCATATTGAAATAAAAAGTAAAAAAAAAAAAAAACTATTTTCTCTCAACAGATGCAAAGGGCTTTTCCCATGTATAGGTTGTATTAGATTTTTAATTTAATGGATTATAAATTGTTTTACCTACAATCAAATTAATAAAAGCTTTTGCACTTTGTACATTTTATGTAAATTCTTAAATCAATTAAACATTATTTGCTATTTAAATGTTTAATTAGTATTTTTGTTTGATCAAACAGGAAGGGATTTCTCCAAAGATTTTTAACACAAAATGTTAAGACTGAAAATAATTTAAAAAAGTCTATAATAACAATATGAATTGTGACTGCAAACAGACTTCAGATTGTAGCAAATTGAGGCTATTTGTATGCAATAAAGTTAACTGAAGGATTATCTAATCAGGTAAAAATGGTGCCCCCTGCTGCTTTCATTAATGGGGGCAATTTGGATGCCCATGGCAACGAGAAATTCACATCCTATCGATGTTCAATAGACTCAATTTGGTAATAGTTTATTCTCCTATAAGTTTTATAGTCCTTCTTTGAACTCGAAGGAGCATAGATTGGAAAGTTTTAGAAGTTTTAGAAAACTATTCTGTGGCCTAGTCTATTGACAAGGGAAAATAATAGACTATAGATAATTCTATTGGCTAATATATAGAATATAGCATTAGTCTATTGACTAGTCTTTGGACTATTATGGATTAGTCTTTGGACTAGTCTATGACCTATGAACTATTAATCTATGGACTAGTTTATGGTTGAGTCTATGGACTATATTCTATTCTATTTACATGTGCGTGTATTCTATTTACCAGTTGACAGACTAGCCTACGAACTAGTATATTGACTAGGCTATGGTTTAGTCTATTGACAATGCCTATGAACTAAACTATTAACTATATTATGGATTAGTCTATATATTTTAGGATCAGTCTATTGAATAGCTTGTAGAGCAATATATAGACTAGTTTCTCCTATGGACTAGTCTTTTAAATAGCCAATGAACTAGTCTATGGACTAGTTTTTGGATTAGACTAGTATATTAACTAATACATACTATATAGAATAGTCTATTAATTAATCTTCTGACTAGTATACTATTCTGTTTATATGCTGGTCTACTGATTAATTTATCGACTAATCTGTAGACGGGCCAATAGACATGTTTATTGGCTTTCTTCATTATTATGATGTTTAGTCTGTGGACTATTAAATGGTCTTGTCTATTTTCGATCATCAAAATGCTTGTTGGACTATAAAACATACATACATATTAATCTAATGGACTAATCTACAGACTGCTTTAGACCAAACTTTTCATAAATCTATAGACTAGTCTGTTGACCAGGTAATTAAGAATATTCTCCATAAATTTGTAATAGAACAATTAACAATTGGGCATTAGTTATTTAAGTTGTAGGAGTCTCCCTATTGGGAATTATTTTAACATTTTCCTCATTCAAATATTTTAAAACTTACCAAGGTATATATAAATGAGTATGAATACGGGGATGTCATGTGGTACTCTATATAAAGTTCGAGTAAATGACCTTGAACATAAACAATCTTTATATAAAGCTTCACTATTAGGATTTCTTTAGGATAAGATAATTATTTGCTTTATAAACCCTCAGATTCTTTTAGAAATAACTCTATTGCTCCCAAAAATAGTATTATTAATTATATATTAAGGTAATCCTTAAGTATCAAAATCGATAAAAATACTTTTTTTTATTCTAAAACCACTGAGTATGAATGTAAATTGTTTTTAATAATAAAGCATTTAAGTTGTTTTCCTTAATTCCGAAATATTTTAACAATTTGTTGAAAAAAGTGATTTTCTAAAAAAAGGGTTATATGGGGCAAGGGTAAATATGGGCCTATCCTTATAAATTTTGGTACATGGCTTTACATTTACATTAGAGTTATGTATGCTGGATTCCATCATGATACTAGTGTTTACTAGTGAATTATTGACCTTCAAGTCATTTTCTGAAGGGGACTTTGTATGGGGGATAGGGTCAAATAAAGTCCGATAATTACGAAAATCGGTAGTATTATTAAGATGTATATAGAACTAAGTTTTGTCGATTTTTGTACAATATTAAACATAATTATGAACTCAAAAGCCCTTTTCGGGGAGTAGGGTTGTATTTTCAATAGGCTTCGTCCTTGGGCCGAAAAACACGTATGGTCCAAATTTCATCAAAATATCTTGAAAATTGCGACCTGTACGTTGCGCACAATGTTTACATGGACAGCCAGCTATCCGGACAGACGGACGGACGGGCATGGCTTAATCGACTCAGAAAGTGATTCTGAGTCGGTCGCTATGCTTAAGGATGGGTGAAGGACCAATATTACCACCACTATGGTGGTGTAGGGTATAAACACGAAAAACGTTTTCAAAACCACAATATTTGTTACCGGATCATGAATGACGTACCAGATGTATTTAAAAAGGTTTCTAATGATTGAAATAACAATACAGTTGCTAAGCTAATAACTAGGAAATAGTTTGCAGAGGTATTTTTTTTTGTCAAAGATGACACCTACTACATATTGGAATGTATGGAAAGTTACCTTCATTTAAAAAAAAAAACTTATAAACTAATTTAAGCAAACTAAAAGTATGGAAAATTGCACATGATTTTGTTTATTTTAAATCATCATCATCATGATGATTTCGTTTTGAACAAAATAAAAGAAACTGTAAATGATGAATCATTTACTAACTCTGCCATACAGCCTTGGTGTTCTCTCAAGAAAACAAAAAAAGTCATTTATGAATTTGTGTCGGGAATTTCCAAAAAATACCCAGAAACAAGCAAATATGTATAATGTAAAACAAAAAATTATAGCTGAAGTAATATCAAAAAAAAAAAAATTAACTAAAAATACTACACAACAATTAAAATCAAACGTGATTAAAAATAAGCAAAAACAACAACAACAAAACACTAATCAAAACAAAATAAAACAAAATAAACATAATTTCATATAAATACATACTAGTTTGTTTGGAATGTATAATTTAGTCTAGACTCTGGACTTGAACAGTAGAAACAGAAACAAAATAACACAAATTGTTGGAAACTGAATCAACCTAAATTTAGAAATAAATTCATATTAAAATTTATTTAAGGTAATTTACATAAATAAACCGGCTTATTTAAACCACAACAAATATGTGACGTATGTAGAGTTAACAACAACAATAATAATAAAAAGTAAATAAAAAACAGCAACGCCAACAACAAAATCAATATCAATGAAATTTGTTGTAAAAAATGTTTTTGTTTATATGGAGCGTGCTGTTTAACACACGTTGAGTTTGCGCATTTCAGGTGAGTAGTGCTGATCACACGTTTCTTCTCACGTTTTACAAATTTGTTGTTGTTGCTGTGTCTTTTTATATTTAAATATCATTTGTTGTTTTTTTTTTTTGTTATTATTATTTTGATTATTTTATAGAAAAATAAATTTATTTTATTTTATTTATTTTGTTTTTATCAGTATATAATTCGCTCTCTTTATTAACATATTTATACGATTTTTTAAGCATTTAGATTTTTGCTGTTGTTTTGATTTCTTTATATTTTTATTTTGCATTTTATTTGTCTGTTGTTGTTTTTTTTTTCTTGCATTGTATTTCTTTTTGTATTATTTATTCATATTTTATTTTGCACATTTTGTTATGTTTTTTTTTTTGTTTCTTTCTATACGAGTACGAATGTACATGCAACAGGTTGTTTGTTGTTTATACCTCATTGTAGTAGACTCACAAAACGGAAGTAACTCCGCCGCCTTTGCGGCTACGACAACCGTCTGTATGTACGAGTACTTACATATAGACAAACAGACATTCGTACGTATGTACGTAGAAATGTACATATGTATGATTATTATCTACAATCTTACTTCTCAATGAGTATAGTTTTTTTTTTAATTTTTCTTTGAGGCCTTCTTTAGTATTTCATTCATAAATTCTTCTTCGGCAGTTTGTAAAGTAGTTATTTGATTTTTAGAAAAATTTAGAAAACATGTCTAAATTGCTAACTTTTGTAAAGCCAAAAACTCTCTTGGGTCCTTAGTTCCCTACCAGCGATTGAAAATCCAGACATCGTTGAAAAAACTATCACCAACTGAGATCAAGAACTGAGGCCCTTTCAAAAAAAATATTTTTTTATTTTTCTCGTATTTAATATACTAACATGTATAATTTAAAAATAATTCCTAATGATCCACGGGACACTCTAATATACATATGCCGAATCTTTTATAACCACCATCATAGCATGTGTCGTAAAGTGAATTTCGGAAATTTTCCTTATATATCATTATAGGTCGATTCTTTTGGAATTTATTCTATTATTTGTATTATCATTATTATATCTATAATAATATTACCATCAGAATGATTTTTGAAAAAAAACCTTTTATGAGGGGCATGGACAAAATATGGATCGTATTGGAGCCAGATTTTTGAATGTCGATCTGTGTGGTGCTTTTTGGCTAGTAGTAGTTATTGATGAGTCAAAACTTAATAACAAAAAGGGGGTTTTCGGAAGAGGACTCTTTATAGTAACTTGGGTCAATTATATTAATTCTTCCGATTTAGAGAGCATGATAAAGTTCAAATAACATATAATTTTTGTGGATTTTCTCTTAATACCTTCAAATGATTTATGGAAAATAACGAGAAGAGTTATATGGTGGGTAGAGTTACTTATGGACCGATCCATATGAAATATTGTAGATTGATTTCGGTTCACAAAAATATGCTTTATTTGTATTTGTAAGCCAGCTATGAATGTGAATGACATTTTCCGAAGAGGAAGGCTGGGACAAAATTTGGACCGAAAATTTTAAGTCCGACTCGTTTAGGTTCTATCCTATTTTTAATAGACAGACATACAGTCTAACCGACGGACATGTTTGGATCTTCTCAGAATCTATAATAAGGACCCAAAATATACATACAAGCAATTTCAAGTGACTCAACTTTTAAAATCGATGTCTTCCGATTTGGATGAAATTTGCACTAAGGTTAGTACTATTGGATAGTAGACCAGTTCTATATGTCAAGAACTGCCGGACTCAAAGTTGAACATTTTGATCATACAGGGTTTCATTCAAATGAGTGTAACTTTTCAGAAATTCAGATAGCTATTTCTTAGACAATTTCCTTTAAGGGCTTTATAGTTCCATAATGGGATGCGAGTAGGATATCTATCAAAAAAATTAATTTTTAACTTAAGAATAAGATTTGTTTCAATATTTGGCACTTAAATTTTCAAACAATGAAGAAATAGGTATCTGAACTCCTTTGGACAATTTATGCTAGGACCAATAGGTGAAAAGTTACACTCATTTGAATAAAACCCTGTATGACCAAAATTTCCAACTTTGACCCCCCTCTAAGTCCGGCAGTTCTGGACCGATAGCGCTGGCCTACTATCCAATAGTACTAACCTTGGTGAAAATTTCGCCAAATTCGATTTTTTGAGTTGGGTCACTTGATATGAAATTGCCCATATACATACATACCTAATAATATACTAGGTCTACGATCAATATTTCGATGTGTTTCAAACAGAATAACATAATATGCTTGATGTTGGTTATAAACATATCGGATATCAATGCCAATGTAATATGTCTGAGTCTACAGAGTTTTTGGTTCTCAAACCAAGATTTTCAGTTAATCTAAACAATTGTTAAACTTTCAGGGTGTTTCAAAAAAAATTGAGAAAGGAAACAAAATTATTATTATGGCCTTATATCTCAAAAAAAGTTTAATTTGAACTACGTTAAACAAGCGAAAATTGCGTATTTATACTTTAGAAATGATGCTTTTTGAAAGCATTTAAAATTTAGTGGGAATTGAACGTTATTACCAGCCCACGGGTTTGTTTTAAAAAAATATCTGTTTCATTCAATATTTTTGTTTAAACAGGTTAAGCTTTATAAAAATTTATTTTTAAACTTTTTTGTGAAATCAACGGTTTTTTGATAAATTTGGGTTTTTATAAATTATAATTATATATAAGTGATAAGTTTTAGTATTGTTTACATCTTAATCATATTGAAAACAATTAATCAACTGTCATAACACAAATTTTGAATATTTTTCTCAAAATCTATCTACAGAATAACTTTTTACATTTGATTTTAATTGTGGACTATTTGAAATATACTACTATAATTTTCGTACTTTTAATTTAATGACTTCTAATATGTTATATTTTTTATTTTGTATTATTGCCCACGATTACATTCCTTTAAAACTCATTCTAAATTCATTCGTATGATTTACAAGTTCTTGTGTGGCATTAACAAGATAGATCGTTAGACAGGTTGAAAGGGAAAAGTGTTAAATATTTGGTATTAGAAACACAGAATTACAACAACTTTACAACATGATTAATCGATGTTTCTCAACAAAACAAATTAATATTCATAAAACAAGGAAGAGCAGCACAACAAATGACATTTTCACACTTTTTTTCTGCATATTTGTATACATAATTTATATAATATATATTTTTTTTACTTTGTAGAGAAAATTTAAACACTAATCTTCATTTTAATAAAATTTTCATAATATTTTTTTTTGGAATAATATTTATCAAACACTTTGTATGACTTTACTATAAAGTGGATTATTTAATTATTAATTATTAATTTTTCTTAATTTCTTTTTAGAGATTTGAAATTATTTAGTTTTTCTTTGTAATATATGTATGCACTTTTTGTATAATATAGAAGACATTGTTGTAAGTTTTATTAAACACCTTTCTTAAACGATCATCAAAGTAAAACTAAAATTGTTAAAGAACTTGCAACTTTAATTGAGCAACCAGCGCACAACAGGCACACTTCAACTACCGCCATACCTTGACAATCGTTTTGTATATTATAGAATTTTGAAGCACCTCGAACATGACGACTCTGCATTTCCTACCAATTCTTACTCTTCTTCCTCATTAAATCGTACGTACATACATACATTTATTTATATGTATGTAGTATTTACATATGTTTGTAAAAATGTTGCAAAAAATGCTAATGAAAATGTTTAATGCAAATGTTTCAATAATCAACCAATACCATAGAATACCACAAATAAATGGTATTTTCAATTGTACGCAAAGTTTGGTGGACAGGTGTCCAGATGTTGTTTGTATAATGATAGTAAACGTTATTAAGTTTTGAAGTATTGTTAAGTTAAATTTAAAAGTAGTGTCGTTTTTAGTCGCTATTGAAGTTTTAATTTGATCATATTTATTTGTGTTTTTAATAATTTATATACACATTTGTTATGTGCAACATTTTGTGTATATAATTGTATTTAGACATTTAATCATATAACAAATATATGTATGAAAATTGTATAAAAACATAACTGATTAAATTTATCGAAAGATTTGCTCATTTGTCAGATAATAAACAAAAAAAATTTTTTAACTTTTCATTACTTTCATAACTCTTGATCACTTAATTTAATATTGATTTAAAATCAGTGTAAATAGAAAATTTTATTAGACAAACTAATTGACATTATTAAATCGTTGCTGTAAATTGTTATTCAACTATAATGACAATAAACCTAAAATCTATTTGGAAATTTGAAAGCCATATCTACACAAAAAAAAAATCACTAATTGTACTTATTTCCACTTGAAGTTGCATAATTTTATATGGGAAATATATATTTAAAAACTTTATTAAATAAATCTTAATACATTTGGTTTTCTTAAACAATTTCATATATTATTTTTGTGGTAAAGTACCGACGTCAATGAAGCAAAGTAAACTACAGAAACATTGTACAGAAATTTCCAATTACTAAATATTATGAAATGCCAATGAGCTTAAAGCCAAATGAAAAATTCCATATTTAAAACTAAATCGTCAGCTTAATAAAACCAAACAACTTATTATACTATAATAGGAGCAAACGCAAGCCAATATACATACATACATACTTATGTACACCGCTACCACAATCATCATTAATACTTTCTTGAATTTAATATGAAAAACATTACATTTTTCTTTATAATATAAAAAACATTTTCAAGATAAATTTATTTACAGATAAATATCGTATCTTGTTGTTGCTTTGAAATCATATGACAGATAAATTCTAATAAAATCATTTAACCATTAAAATTAATATAAATTTAATTACTTATTACACGCGGTTTTATAAATTTATCATCAATCAATCACTCACTCCCTCTGTTTCATTCATCAATTGTTTTCATTATTTTATCGTTTAAACAAGCTAAGCTTTATGTTACTTAATTTATTTTTTAATATGTAAACGTTTTTTATCGTAATCAAATGACGTTTAATTGTTGGATTTTTATACCCTACACCACTTTAGTGGGGAGGGTATATTGGATTTGTGCTGATGTTTGTAACATACAAAAATATTCGTCCTAGACCCACCTTAAAGTATACCAATCGGCTTAGAATCGTTTTCTGAGTCGATTAAGCTATGTCCGTCCGTCCGTCTGGCTGGCTGGCTGTCCATGTAAACCTTGTGCGCAAGGTACAGGTCGCAATTTTCAAGATAATTGGATGAAATTTGGCACGCACGTTTTATTTGACCCAAGGACGAAGCCTATTGAAAATGGTTAAAATCGGTCCATTATTTCACCTAGCCCCCATACAACAGAACCCCCGAAAAGGGCTTCTGAGCTCATAATTATGTTAAATATACAGATATATCGATAAAATACGGCACAACTAAGTTTTATAGAAGTCTTGATGACCCTGCCAAATTTCATAAAGATCGGGCCACATTTGACCCTAGCTCCCATACAATGTCCCCTTCAGAAAATTACTTGAATGTCCCAAATTAGCTTATAAACACAAATATCCCGATGAAATTCAGCACAATAAAATATTATGTCAATATAAATATATTCACAAAATTTTATCGGGCTTGGTCCATATTTGCCCCTAGCCCCCATATAAAGCCTCTTTCAGAAAATTAGTTTTTCATCCATAAATTGCTTAAATGTATCGGAACAAGGGAATATTGAAGATAAATGCTTTATTATGAAAAATAAATCACATTTAATATTCATAACTGGTGTAGGGTATCATATGGTCGGCCACGCCCGACTATAATTTCTTACTTGTTTATTTCTAAGCTTAGCAGAAAGTTTAGCAGAAAGTCTGAACAAGTGTATGAGAGATTTTTTTGTTATTTAATTTGATTTATTTTCTGGTTTGGTTTTGTTTGTAAACAATGTGATATTAGTTTTTTTTATTCGTTTATAGTTAGCTAGACATGTTTTTAAAATAGGGGCGCAAAAATTAACTAGAACTAAACTAGAAATGAACTAGAAATGAACTAGAACTGAACTAGAACTGAACTAGAACTGAACTAGAACTGAACTAGAACTGAACTAGAACTGAACTAGAACTAGAACTGAACTAGAACTGAACTAGAACTGAACTAGAACTGAACTAGAACTGAACTAGAACTGAACTAGAACTGAACTAGAACTGAACTAGAACTGAACTAGAACTGAACTAGAACTGAAACTAGAACTGAACTAGAACTGAACTAGAACTGAACTAGAACTGAACTAGAACTGAACTAGAACTGAACTAGAACTGAACTAGAACTGAACTAGAACTGAACTAGAACTGAACTAGAACTGAACTAGAACTGAACTAGAACTGAACTAGAACTGAACTAGAACTGAACTAGAACTGAACTAGAACTGAACTAGAACTGAACTAGAACTGAACTAGAACTGAACTAGAACTGAACTAGAACTGAACTAGAACTGAACTAGAACTGAACTAGAACTGAACTAGAACTGAACTAGAACTGAACTAGAACTGAACTAGAACTGAACTAGACTGAACTAGAACTGAACTAGAACTGAACTAGAACTGAACTAGAACTGAACTAGACTGAACTAGAACTGAACTAGAACTGAACTAGAACTGAACTAGAACTGAACTAGAACTGAACTAGAACTACTAGAACTGAACTAGAGAACTGAACTAGAAACTGAACTAGAACTGAACTAGAACTGAACTAGAACTGAACTAGAAACTGAACTAGAACTGACTAGAACTGAACTAGAACTGACCTAGAACTGAACTAGAACTGAACTAGAACTGAACTAGAACTGAACTTAACTGAATAACTGAACTAGAACTGAACTAGAACTGAAACTAGAACTGAACTAGAACTGAACTAGAACTGAACTAGAACTGAAACTAGAACTGAACTAGAACTGAACTAGAACTGAACTAGAACTGAACTAGAACTGAACTAGAAATGAACTAGAACGAACTAGAACTGAACTAGAACTGAACTAGAACTGAACTAGAACTGAACTAGAACTGAACTAGAACTGAACTAGAACTGAACTAGAACTGAACTAGAAACTGAACTAGAACTGAACTAGAACTGAACTAGAACTGAACTAGAACTGAACTAGAACTGAACTAGAACTGAACTAGAACTGAACTAGAACTGAACTGAACTGAACTAGAACTGAACTAGAACTGAACTAGAACTGAACTAGAACTGAACTAGAACTGAACTAGAACTGAACTAGAACTGAACTAGAACTGAACTAGAACTGAACTAGAACTGAACTAGAACTGAACTAGAACTGAACTAGAACTGAACTAGAACTGAACTAGAACTGAACTAGAACTGAACTAGAACTGAACTAGAACTGAACTAGAACTGAACTAGAACTGAACTAGAACTGAACTAGAACTGAACTAAACTGAACTAGAACTGAACTAGAACTGAACTAGAACTGAACTAGAACTGAACTAGAACTGAACTAGAACTGAACTAGAACTGAACTAGAACTGAACTAGAACTGAACTAGAACTGAACTAGAACTGAACTAGAACTGAACTAGAACTGAACTAGAACTGAACTAGAACTGAACTAGAACTGAGAACTGAACTAGAACTGAACTAGAACTGAACTAGAATTGATTGAACTAGAACTAGAACTGAACTGAATAATATCAACTATCTGGTTTAATACTATTTTTATATTACTCATAATGTTTAGAAATTTGCTAGAACTGAACTAGAACTGAACTAGAACTGAGCTAGAACTGAACTAGAACTGAACTAGAACTGAACTAGAACTGAACTAGAACTGGACTAGAACTGAACTAGAATTGATTGAACTAGAACTAGAACTGAACTGAATAATATCAACTATCTGGTTTAATACTATTTTTATATTACTCATAATGTTTAGAAATTTGCTAGAACTGAACTAGAACTGAACTAGAAATTTGCTAGAACTGAACTAGAACTGAACTAGAACTGAACTAGAACTGAACTAGAACTGAACTAAAACTGAACTAGAACTGAACTAGAACTTAACTAGAACTTAACTAGAACTGAACTAGATTTGATTGAACTAGAACTAGAACTGAACTGAATAATATCAACTATCTGGTTTAATACTATTTTTATATATAATATATTACTCATAATGTTTAGAAATTTGCATGGATTTTTTAACCCTCCACAATAATAAGGAAAGAATGTAGGTCAGTAATATTATAACAATACATACATTCTTTATAAACATATACATACATATGTATTAAAAATTTTAGAATTCACTCTCAACACACACATTTCATAATGATTTTTTTGTTTTAAAATTTCCCCATTTCGATACTAAATAATACAGTCATGTCATTTCATTTTAAAATCAAGTTCTCTAAAAAAATGGGTGTAGGTCATGAGTTGCAAAAGCACCTATCAGCATCCACCACCTGATCGAAAATAATTGTTTGTGACGTTACAATTTTTCCCCCGAACTTTTAACATTAAAAAGAGACAATTAAATGTCTGACGTGTATTAGAGAAGGTGGTTGGTTCTTTTTTTGTTTTGTATAATTTTAAGCGATCCCAGCATTCTTGGAAAGTTTGCACATTTCGGAGAATGTTTTAGCAAGATTACTTACTCTGCCTATGTATAACGAACGCCTTTGGTAATACGGGAAAAATTTTATTTACTTTACTGAAAAATTTGTTATTAATCATGAAATCATACAATGCATTATTTATGCATAAACAATATTCTTTTTAACTTATTTATTGTTTATAAACAATTAATTGTAGTTTTAGTTTCTTGTAACAAAAAAAATACTTTTATTAGTAAATTTAGAAAAAGTCTACACAAAAATATTCCATAACCTTAATTTAACTTAATCCCACTTTCCTAGTTATTTTTAGTAGTTTTTGTTATTTTATCTTCTTCCTTTTTTTTGGATAATTGGTGCTAATTTGTTCATTCATTCAGTCATTCATACAATATTTTCATACATGCGAGCACATAAATAGTACATACTTATTTGTATATTCGTCATATAATTGTCATCGTCATAACATAATGATGAATTAGTTATATTTAAAATTAGTAAATTTAACACTTACACATATTATTGATACGTATGAACCAAAGACGTCACAAAAATTTTGTTTGCTTTTTCTTGTATTTTTCTATTGTTTTTAGTGTGAAAAAGAGGGAAGAAATAGCCGTATATATTTAACTAGATTGGAAGTTATCTTGATTTTTTCATACGATTTGAAACATATCGAAATGATTCGTAAATTACGAAGCTAAAACATGGCAATGAACTTAAGAACTTACTTTTCAATGTCTACTACATACAGCCTATATTGCTCAGAAGTACTTACTTACTAGTCTTGACGTTTTGTTTTCAAATGTTATTTTTAATAAAAATATTTTTTTTGTCAAAACTAGGCTTTTTTTGTCTAAAACAAAACTAATTCGTATCATAGTAAGTACTTACCAAACTCCCTACTTGTAAGCGACCGTTGTAAATATATGCCTCCAATGTCATCACCGTGTTAAAATAATGATTTAAAATGCTATTGTGTAAATAACTTTTAGCATTTTAACTTCTTAATTTTTTAGTTTTTGCTGGGTATACAACGTAATTGGTTTTTTATAACTTAATGAAGTCCATTTATTAATTAATTCTCATTTTAAACCTAAATCAATTTAAAATTGTTTTGATATAACATCTGAATAGTTAGAGCAACCAACTTCGTCCATAAATATTTAGCTTCCCATTTGAAACCTAAATCAATTTAAAATTTTTTTGATATAACAACTGAATAGTTAGAGCAACCAACTTCTTTAGTTATGGTTAACAAATTTCAGTTTAAATCAAAGAGAACAAGTTAAACTTAAATATTTTAATTTCCAATTTTTTATAAAAAATCCGTATTTGATTCATAAGTTTTATCCATTCCAGATTTCAGCAGGGTGTCTCAAATTCATCACTTACCAAATAAATTTTCAACTTATTATTTCCATCCTCTTTCTAATGTGTGAAAATATATAATTTGTTTGTAAATCATAAAATGTGTTAAATAATTTCGCTTCTAAACAAAAACAATTTTGCTCATAAAACAATAACGTCATACTAGTCGTCGTATTTTTATAATTTTTAAACGTAATTGTTTTAATGTTTATTCCTAAACTAATAAATCTGCAGTAAAAAATATTTTTAACGAAATATGAATGAATTTATGCGAATATATAGTTATTTTTAGAATATTTATATTTTAAAAATAGATTTTGACTACAGATTTGTTTACAGGTGTGAAACGCTAATAATAGCAATTATTTTTAATAAGTGTATTAATAGCTAGGGAATAACTTTGCTTTTTTGTATTATAAATATTAGTTTGTTTATTTACAATAGCAAATAAATACATTTTACAAAAACTCTAACAAAAAAATCTTTTGCACTGAATCATTTGTTAATCTTGGTTCATGCATAAAAGAAATGATATAAAGTAGTTCGCTAATCAAAAAAAATTGTTAAAATTTTTTAAGGATTCTCTAATTTTGAATATTTCTAAAAAATATCTATTTTAAAATCAAATTTGTTTGCATTAAGATATCTTAAGTCTATTACATTTCTTTGTCTTAATATCAAAATATTATGCGGAATTTTTATAATAAAAACAAATTCATTTGGAATGTCTAGCAGATAAATATGTATTGTGTCATCATATCGTTTTTATGTTGAAAATATTAAATTTTTTCAAAAATTTTAAGTGATTACAAAATAAACAAAATTTTGTTTAACTTGCTATATCCTCTTTATGTTCTTCCACGAATCGTACGTTTGGGTAATTGCTATAAATTCTATGACGTTTTGTAAAAATGGTGTTTTTTTGTGAATGAAATACACTGAAACCTCGATTTACATCAAATATCTATTGTACAGAGCATGTTTGACAAATGTTCTTTGAAGAAGTTTGTAAAGACTCCACTTTCGCTAGAGGGGTATTAGAGTGTCCCAGGAAACTGCCACTTTAACACTCTCAAATAGAAATATCTCTCAATCGATGCGTATTAATGTATTGAACACGAGAAAAATCAAAAATATTTTTTTGAAAAGGACTTCAGATCCCTCTTAGCGACTGAAAATTTTGATCTCAGTTAAAATTGTCGTATCTTGACCCAACTCAAAAAATCGATTTTGATGAAATTTGCACCAAGGTTAGTACTATTGGATAGTAGGACAGAAACAAATTTTTACTCTATCGGTCCAAAACTACCAGACTTAGAGGGGGCCAAAGATAGACATTTTGCTCATACAGATTTTTACTCAAATGAGTGTAACTTTTCACCTATTGGTCCTAGCAAAAATTGTCCAAAGGGGTTAAGATAGTTATTTCTTCATTATTTACAATAATTTGTTTAATTTTTCTTATTTTTTTTTTAATATTTTTTTGAAATATTTTTTTTTAAAAAAACTCCATTTTTTGCTCAAATGAAAGCTTCTATAATTTCCTTTAAGGGCGTTACTGAAACACTGATTCATCATCGCACAGCCCAAACGGCTGAATCTAGAATCATGAAATTTTGACAGTAGATGTGTTATTGGCTATGTAGATCCACTAAGGAGGAATTTTTGGACATTTGTACATTTAGTGGTAAAAAGGGGGAAAAAACTGGTAAAACAGGTTTTCTTAATTATCTTACCCAATATTAGTGATACAAGAAGAATTTTAAATGCACCTGTATATACTCTTAAAATCAGATGGGTGTGTGGTACTTTTTTGAAATTTGTACTTTTAAGGGGTGAAAATGTGTAACAAAGGTGATTTTGGTACCTTTTTTGGCCTTTTATAACTTGTTAACTAATAAACAAAATAACATTTTTGTAAATATTTTGAATGTTTCTCCCAAAATTACGAGACACCCGTTTCGTACTTTTTTAAAATTCAGTCCTTTTTGGGTTTAAAAGGTAGAAAACTGCATTTTTGGTACTTTTTTTAGCTAATGTGAAAACTTTTTCTATTTATTGAAGTATTCCTATTAAATTACAGACTAATTCTGTAATATTTATTGAAAAAAAAAATGTTTGTTATTTCACTGGGGAAAAAGGTACCAAAAAGGGTAAAAACGGGAAATTTTATTTTATTCAAACTCATTGAGCCAATTTTTATAAAATTTGAAAAAGTAGTTTATTTACTCACACAAAATAAGCTGTTGGTATATTATTTTGGAATTCGGGTACTAAGGGATATATAGGGCCAAATTCGTAAATTGTAAATTGTTTGGTACTTATTGAAAGCACAATTTTTCTGAAGCAAATTAATGCAGATTTGAATCGTTTGAGTTGTATCTGTGATATATATATTTAAATACGGAACATTTTGTAAACTTAATTCTCGAAAAAGTATATCTCTAAGCGAAAAGGAGAAAAATTGTACTCTTTTTATTAGTACTTTCCACTAAGGTAGAATTTATTCAACTTTTGGTACTTTTTCTTTCTTCAAATGATATTCTTTGAATGTTCTATAAAATTAATTAAAAGCACATGATTATTAAACATACACGGTCGTCATTAAATAAGATTCTTTAAGAGAGAACTTTTTAGTACTTTTTATCTCATAAATAGTACTTTTTGAATTTTCTAAAATATTCAACTTAGGAATACAAATTTTAACATATATGGTCTTGACTGAATAATATTCTGTAAGTGGGAACTCTGGTACTTTTCCATTCTTCATATGGTACCTTTTGAATTCTCTATAATGGTTACCGGAACACATGCGCACGGTCCTTATTAAATGAGAATTTATTGAGAGAAATTTTTGCACTTCTTCGTTTTTCCGATGGTGCTTTTTTTTAAGATATTGAACATAGAAATATAAAATTTAAAATGTAGGGACCTTAGTGAATGAGAATCTACTGAAAGGGACTTTTGGTACTTTTTAATTTTTCATGAAACTAAAAATACAACTTCTTACTGAATGCGAATTTATTCACGTGACATTGAACGTAAAAAACTAAAACATTAAAAAAAATTTTATCAATTTTAATTTTCTGTAAAAGTAAACAAAATTTTGTATGTATTTAATTTTAATTAGGGTAGCGAAGCACCCAGGGTATGCTAGTTATTCATATAATTTCATTATTTAGCATGAATAACAATTTACCCACACAATCTTTGAGAGTCTTTTCCTAGCCAATCATAAAACATAACATTTTTTATTTACAGACAACTGATTAATAGACTTAGCTCTACTATTGTACGTGACATTTAAAACATTCACAGTCCAAGTTTATTGAACCAATATGCCTTAAAAAAACTATTGGTTATAAATCATTATGTGTCTCACATTAGAATTACTAACCATCTCAATTCATTAGATATATTTAGAACTTATTTAATAAAGTGCTAATAACAATAATAAAAAAAACACTTTTCATTCATAAAAAAACAGTTGCTTTAAACGAAGTCTAATTGTGGTTTTCCCAACAGATTCGTATGAATTTAAGATAATTTCTAAACATGACCACAGACACCAAAAAAGGTGCTAACAATTTGATTATACAATTTTATCGTCAGACAGATCCACTGCCATTTTTAATAAATAAAACCAGATGTTTGTTCTGAACTCTCTAACACCCCTTTTTTCTCTCTCTCTTTTGTTAGGCTTTAAAATTTTACTTAACACTTTTAATTTACCGTATTTAACCGCAGAACATGCGTTAGATCATATTTGAATGAGGGAATTGTATTTTTTTGAAATCAAAAAATACAAAATTAGTGGCGGCTTTTTTGTTGACACAGTGAATAAGCCAGAACTTGGGTTTTAAAGTGAAAAGTTAAATATTAAACCAGAGTGACGTCAAAAGTCGAGCTATAAATACAAAGTAACCTTCCAAATGGTTTAAGTTAACAATGACATTTTTATTTTTGGACAAACTTTGTTTTAAAGAAACGGGGGATTTTTTTGTTGCAATAAATATTTGTACATTTTTATGTCATTTTTAGCTTCAATATGCAATTTCTGCGAATTATTAACTAATTTTGAAGATGAGTGTATACATACTTACTTGAGGTCATTAAGATTTTGATAAAGTTTCCTATAATTCTGGGCCCCAGGCAGACAAGGTCTCTCGTGTGCTGCCATTGTTCTATAGAATACGACGTCTTGTTATAATTGTTACGTTATTTAGTAGAGAACAAATAACTTTGCCTGCCGTTAATTTTAAATATTTGGCCAATATTTTTAATTGATTTGAAACAAATTTATATGACGAAATCATGGGATTAAGCCCAAGAAATATTTTTTTTTTTTTGTTTAAGTTATTCCAACTTGTTTTTTAAGTCGCCGTCAAATGTTTTAAATTACAACAAAAAAAAATCATTGAATAAATTATTGCACTTTTAATTTGTTTCTGCTCTTGCGTACGTATTTTTATTTATCAAAAAAACCTTTTTTTATTAAAATGAATTTTGAAGTTTTAAAATTAAACAAAAATTTTATAACAAACAAAAATAATAATAAAAAACAAAACAAAAATAAAACTGATCGTCAACAATCAAATAATAAAAATGAAAAAAAAAAACACAGAAGAACAATAAAAAGCAATAAAATACCAGAGGCAAGTAACAGTCGAAAACTTTGAAAAGAGAAGTGACAAATAAATTTAATATTTGTTTACGTATAATTGGAGGAGACATAATTTGTAATTAATAAATAATGAGTAAATAAATTTGTATACAGTACTTCACTATGGGTATGATTACGATAGAATTTTATAATAAATATTTTTTTTAAATACCTCAATTAATAACTTACCAAAATTAGCTGCAGATTCTTAGTCTGAAAAGAAAAAAAATTATATTTTTAATTACAAAAAACTATGTGTCTATTAAATTCATGATTTTTTTAAAATTATAGATTTTTAAAATATTTTAACGTATAATAAAAAAATTTCATGATTTCTAGAAAATTTTAAAAATTTATAATTTTTATAAAATTTTCTAAAATTTGCAAAAAAAAAATTTCATTTATAGAAAATTTACGATAAACTTATAACAATTTACGATAAATTTTATATTTATATATAATCTACGAAAAATGTTATATTTAAAGGAAATTTACGATTAATTTTCGTTTTACAGCAAATTGTTGATAAATTTTTAATTTATATAATAATAAAAATTAATAAAAAATTAAAAATTTCAAAAAAAATTCGATTTATACGGTAAAATTTCAATTTGTAATTTTCTATAAAAATTACAAAAATTCCGATTAGAAAATTTACGATACATTTTCGAGTTATGCAAAATTTGCGAAACATTTTCGATTTTGAGAAAATTTACAATCATTTTTATTTATAAAATATTTACGATAAAATTTAGGTAAAAAATAACGATAAAATTCATTATAGACAATATTATAGAATATTATAATTTAAAAGAAATTACGATTTATAGAAAATTTACGATATTTTTTTTAAAGATAAATTTTGAATTTTAAATTAATTAGTTTCAATTTTACAATGTTTACGTTAAAATTAGGATTAAAATATACGATACAATTTTGATTATTGGAGAAAATACGATATACGATTTTTAGAAAATTTAAGTTTATTTTAGATTTTTTAGAATATTTACTTAAATTTTGAATTTTAAAAAAATCATGACAAATTTTCGATTTTTAAAAAATTTACGTTAAATTTTTGATTTATAGAAAATTTACAATAAATTTTTGTTTTATAGAAAATTTACGATAAATTTTCGATTTTTATGAAAATGTACGGCAAATGTTCGATTTATAGAAAATTTACGATACAATTTTCGATTTATAGAAAATTTACGATAAATTTTCGATTTATAGAAAATTTTCGATTTATAGAAAATTTACGATAAATTTTCGATTTATAGAAAATTTACGATAAATTTCGATAAATCGAAAATTTACGATAGAATTTCGATTTATAGAAAATATACAATAAATTTTCTATCTATAGAAAATTTACGACAAATGTTCGATTTATAGAAATTTTACGATAAATTTTCGATCTATAAAAAATTTACGAAATTTATAGAAAATTTACGTTAAATGTTCGATTTATAAAAAATTTACAATAAATGTTCCATTTATATAAAATTTACGACAAATTTTCGATTTATTGAAAATTTACGATACATTTTCGATTTATAGAAAATTTACGATAAATTTTCGGTTTTTAGAAAATTTACGACAAATTTTCGATTTATAGTAAATTGACTATAATTTTTCGATTTATAGGAAATTCACGATAAATTTTCAATTTTTAAAAAATTTACGATAAATTTTCGATGTATAGAAATTTAAAAATAAATTTTCGATTTATAGAAAATTTATGATAAATTTTTGATTTTTAAAAAATTTACGATAAATTTTCGATATATAAAATATTTACGATTAATTTTTGATTTATAGTAACTTTACAATAAATTTTCGATATTTATTAAAAATTAACGATATATGTATGTATTTTCGATTTAGAGACAATTTACGATAAATTTTCTATTTACGATAACTTTTCGTTTTTTAAAAACTTTATGATAAGTTTCCAATTTACAATATTTTCTCCATAATTTCTATATTTACAGAAAATTTACGTTAAATTTTCGATTTATATAAAATATTTACGATAAAACATAAATTAAAAAAATACGAGAAATTTTCCATTTAAAGACATTTACGATAAATTCTCGATTTACAGAAAATTAACGATAAATTTTCAATGTATAAAAAATTTACGATAAATTTTTAATTTATAAAAATTAATTTAAATTAAATTTAAAAATTACAGGAATTTGAACAAAATTTTCGAATTTTATAAAATTTACGATGTAATTTTTTTTAAGTTATAGATTTTGATACATTTAAATTTATAAAAAATTTTTGAAAAAATTTCAAATTATAAAAAATTTATCGTAAAATTTTTGTAGGAATTTTACCAAAATTTTCGATTTTTAGAAAATTTACGGTCTAGATTTCGAAACATTCCAGTTTAGAAATGTTTCGAAAAGTACTCATTCAAAAATGAAAAAAAAAAAATTCTTTAAAAACTGAAGTTTTACATTAAAAAGTTGAATTTAAAGAACATTTTCAATAAATCCTCTATTATAACAAAATTAAGCAAAACATTCCCTATTTATTAGATTCCTGATTTATAATAAATTGCGAAATATCTCTCTTTATAAATTTTCTAACAATTCTATTTATTGAACAATTTCGAAAAAATTTATTTTAAAAGAAATTTTCAGAAAAATTCTCTATATGTAAAAGAAATAATATTTTTTCGATAAATTCTCCAAGTATAAAAAATTTTTTTCTTTTCAAAAATGTCCAAAAAATTAAGTACCTATATGTATAAAAAATAAAAAAGTGATACACCACAGCCTATAATCATATTGAATAATATTTAAAGAATTTTTGTGATTAAAACAAAAAGAAAATTAGCATTAATAAATATCAAATATTTCAAAACCACAATATTTATTTTAATACCAACAATTAAGCAGCAAATATCATTTGCGGTCAATTTTAAATTTGTTTTCAACCATTCATTCATGAAGTTTAAATTTTGATTTTTTTTCTTTTGCCAGTGATACATTTGGTAGGAATGTAATTCACTCAAAAGATTTTAATTCTGTGTGTGTTTTTTTTCATTTCTCAACTCCACATATGGTAAAAGTAGAGTACGAATATAAAAAAACACAAATGAATGAATGAACTAACTACAAACATTTACTACGTTTGTCTGGTTGTTTTTATTTAAATGTTAATTACTCATGCAATGAGTATTCGCCGCTTTATACACATTTCTTTTTTGTCAAGTCACGTTGTTCCGTTTTTTTTCCTATAGTTTTCGGTCAAGTTGAAGACCAACTACAACAAAATTCATTGAATTTTGTTTGGAAAAATTTCCCATGCAGAGATTGAACAACAAAAAATAATGTGACGTATTTCTGTGATTCAACAGGTTTCTTTCTGTTATAATGAACTTTGATTGTTATTGTTTTTAAACATCTCTATTAAAAAGTGACGTCACAAGGTCTTATGTTATTACGCGGCAATGTCGCCAGATGTGGGGATTTGTCATCAAATTGCGGATTTCATGTTTTATATGGGGACAGATTTTCGTGGAGAAGATATACTAAACAAAGAAAAGTAAATTAATAATAAGTATAGCATACTTTCAGGCTGTACGGAATATAAAGTCTAGTAAAGACAACAATCATATTGAAAAGCTGTTGTAATTTGTTTTAGTACAACTAGGGATGCCAACAGAATTTGATTTTTAGAAATCCTGTAATGCGGGTTTCAAAAGTAAATCCCGTAATTCTGAGATCGAAATCTCGGGCAATTGGAATTTCTAAAGCATGGAAAATATGTATAAATAAATTTCAAAAAAATAGAAAATTGACTAATTTAAATACCAATGTAGCAATATACTTCTATTATTAAGCCAGTTATGACCGTCAAAATCGTTTTCTGAAAGTGACCTTAAAAGGTAAACCGATTTATAGCCAGATGTGTATGAAATCGTAATTTTCTGAAGGGATCTAAGGTTTTATTCTTATAAAACTTATAAAATTTTGTGAATTTACTGCTAGTTTTAAGGCAATCATAACGGTTAAAGTCATTTTCGGAAGGTTATTTTATATGGGTGGTGGGGTCAATTAAAAATCTTTCCTTATCAAATTTGGTACAGAGATGAAAAGATCTTTAAAATCATTTTCTGAAGGGGACTATATATGGGGGGTAAGGTTAATTATGAACCGATTGTTATCAAATTTATTGAGGAGATTACTACACCGGTCTAGTTGCTTCGTGTGGTCTCCATCGTGCTTTCAACGGACAGGTGGATGGACATCATCTTAGAATTTTATAACGGCCCGGAATATATGTATATACTTTTGTGGGTCTACGACCAATATTTCCATATGTTACAAACGGAATTTTCAGAGAAAATTTGTTCTATAAACCTTTGAAAATTGTTGTGAATAAGGTCCTTAAAATATTTCTCTTTTCTCTTTATAAATTTGGACCTTATATTTATATCAACATACTTAATTCGTTATAAAATGGTTGAAAATTTTTTTGTTTATATAATTTTTTTTCATATAATTTAGTTAATTTTTGTTTAATCTCTCAATAGTAATTTTACTAATATTTTTCGATGGCTTTAAATATTAACAACACAGATACATATCTAATATTTACTTTGTTAGACGTGGTAATTTATACGCTTATTAACAATGAAAACATTAAAATGTACGATTAGTGCACTAAGTCACATTAAAAAATTTTTTAGACCCTATACAGTTTTGTGGCAACAATTCCCTATGTATGATATGGACATATTGATTGTAGATCTCACATAATGTTGATTCAGATATATATTTCCTTTCAAAATAAAATATTCTCTATCGATAAAGTTTGCTTGGCTATGAAAATTGGCAATATTAGGATTTCAATTTACTCACATGCAGGTAACCCCCGGAATACAGTAAATCTACATATATATAAAAATGAATGTGTGTTTGTTTGTATGTTTTAAGAAAAAATTAAATCAAATATTAAAAATATTAAGCATAATAAGAAAATAGTAAATCAGTATATCTGAAAAAATATAACAGTTAGAGTCCTCAAATTTTGTCGGAGCCATTTTAGTGTCAATATGATTATTTAGGACAAAAAGTAGGCGGACTAGGGGACAGTTAGAATCTTAAAATCCACGTAAACATTTGGGACTACCCAATAGGGGAGCCGCACCTCCCATATGAATTAAATACAAAAATTTGTTTATCTGGAAATCTAATAGAACTAAATTCTTATATTCGGCTGTGCCGAATCTCATATACCCACCATCAAACCGTGTGCCGTAAAAGGAATGCTCCCCTATCAGGGTAATATTTGGAATATACCGTAAGTCAATTATTGACCGCGATCTTCTGAATTAACAAAATATTTTTGTTCAATTTTGAAACTGTGAACATATGTAAACTGTGAATATATGGGCAGTTGGGTCAATTATGAACCGATTGTCGTAAAATTTGATAGAAAGATTTCGGTTCGTATAATACTTATTCGTTCCGAATTTCATCGCTCTACTCGTATTTTTTATTCAGTCATGAGCGTAAGAGTAATTTTCTGAAGGGGACCTTATATGCGGGTAGGGTCAGTTTTAAATCAGCCCCCATTAAATTCGGAATGATTTTGTTTCTAAGTATAAACTTTTTTAGAGAAAGATTTTCGTTCCTATAAAAGTTTCTTATATCAAATTTCATAACTGTAAACGTATTTGTAAGCCAGCAAATATCGTCAAAGTAATTTTCTAAATTGGACCCTATATGCGGGTAGGGTCAATTATGGACCGATCTACATAAAATTTGATTAAGAGATTTTTGCTTTCAAGGAACCTACTTGAATCGAATTTCATCGCTATACTCGTATTTTTAAGTCAGTAATGAGCTTTAAAGTAATATTCTGAAGGGGACCTTATATGGAGCCCGATCCACATACAATTTGGTAGAGAGGTTTTGGCTTGTCACAGACTTACTTCGAACTTTTCAAACAGATATGCCCGTTAAAACTGTTTTTCGGGGTCCACTTGTATGGGGCTATCCGAAAACATGGCCAATTTTCAATACCAAACAAGAGAATATTTATGGAAATTTTCAACCCTCTAGGTCATTCCGTTCGGACTCTATCGTGCTTTCAACAGACAGACAGACAGACGGACAGAGGACCCAGGCATCTCTCATATGTCACAAATCGTATTTCTGGAAAACTATTGTAGTTAGAATATTCATATATTGCTTTTAGGGTAGCAAAGCGCACTGGGTATAGCTTGTACAGTTATACATATTGTAATTATACAGCAATTGTAATACAATTTACGACAAATGTTTTAAAAGTGGCTCCCTATATATGTAAGTGATTCCGGTAGGTTAGTGGATAGTGTTCTAATCGGTCGGTCCGAAAGTCGTTGGTACGTTTAGTAAAGTAGCGCACAAGAGTGCCGATAGTGATATAGGTTTAATTCTACGTATCTGATATAACATACCTACGCCCCCTTTGAAAAAAATGTATAGTAAATTGTTTGGTTGCAAAATATAAGAAGAATAAAATCAATCTCAACCAAAGTACATAAATATATTTTTTAAGGGCATGTCTAATGTGTACTTAAGTGAAAAATCTAATATTAATTATTAAAAAAATTTTAATAAAAATAAAAAGTACTAACAATAAAATTTGTATTTTACTTTTGAAACTATGTAAACAAAAATTTATTATGAAATACTTACCGATATTTACTCAATCCAACTTTTGTTAGAGATAAAGGTGAGAAATACAAATGAAGTACGAAAGAGATTTTTAAGAAAGAGATTTTATTTATTATAAGTTAGCGTCTCGACGGCTACCAATGTTCGGGCGTAAAAAGTGAGTCAGCTGATACAGATAACTTTGAAGTACTTTTCTGTCTCTGTGTAGCTTTTTTTTCTTATTCTGTAAGGTGCTGATTTATGATGTCAAAACGAGATACAGTAAACAAAAAATTGGTGGCAAGAAACTAAAGTTTAAAGACATGTGTTGAGAAAAATCAACAAAAAAAACACAAGCTGTTTGAACAATTTTTTTTTATTGTATGTGAGAAAGTGAAAATACAATTAAAACTACTAAGCGAGCGGCAATATTTAATTTTTATAATTAAACATTATAATTAACAGATGTTTTAAATGTTAAAAATACATGTTAAAATTTTACCATCCAATGTAAATGAATAATTTTTATTATTAACAAAATAAAGTATATGTATGACGTCTGTTCTTATTACCAAGCAAGAATAATCTTTTTTTTAAATGATAAAAATTTTTAATTTTATATATAGTACATGTTATAATAAGTTTGATTAAATATAATTCTCTCAAAATATTTGTTTTATTTCTCGCAAGTGTTTTATCTAAAACATCATTTTATAGCCAGTCGCTTGTCGTTGTCATTGCAATTCAACTTTCTTTCAATATTAATTTTTTAATGATCACTTTTTATAGGTTTTTTGTTTTTATTTCAAAACTAAAAACTGTGTTGTCTTCATTTTTTTTTTTTTTTTTTTTTTTTTTTTTTTTTTTTGAGATTTTTCTATATTTTAAATTTCTTTTAGCATTTGTAATCGTTTTCTACCTTAGTTTCTGTTTGTTTAATTTTATTTGTTAGGTTTCTTTTAGCGCTTGAGCACACACGTTTATTTTATTTTTTCTTTTCTTTTCTTAATAAAAAATATTTTTAAAAATATTCGACAACCGATAAGGTCTGCATCCGAAATAAAACTGAACAAATTCTCGTGCGTTCTCTTACTACTCGGTGATATTTTTATTTGTGTCTCTTATTTATACAAAACAAAATTTTTGTATTCTCAAATGTTTTCTTTTGACATGATCTGTATTTGTTTTTATAGATGCAAATTATTTTCGTTTTGTTTACAGTTTTCATAATAATTTTTCTTATTGAATGATTATTCTAAGAACTTTAAAATTAATGTAAATAATAATTAAATTTAATTCATGCTCCACATTAGGGTGGTTTTTATAGTTAGATACACTTAGAAGAAGTCTTTAAAATAAAATGGGAGTCAAAAGCGCTCTAACAATTCAGAGAATTTACTTTGCTACATTATCGGCGATCTTGTAACCACTGTAAGCACTAATCTTATGTTTGTAGGGTATATTATGGGCCCACCCACACAAAATTTGATAGAGAGATTTTGGCTCGCATGGAACTTATGTGTGTCTCGTATTTTCAAGCCAGTAATGAGCATTAAAGTATTTTTTTTTAAGGGAACCTTATATGAGCGGTACGGTCAATTATGGACCGATCCACATAAAATTTAGTAAAGAGGTTTTGGCTCGTCAGGGACTTACTTATGTTAAATTTCATTGGGGGGGTTAATTATGGACCGATTCACATAAAATTTTATAGAGAGGATTTTGCTCGTAAGAGTTCAACTTATGCCAAATTTCATTGCTTTACTCGTATTTTTAAGACAGTAATGAGCGTTAAAATCGTTTTTTGAAGGGGACCTTATAGAGGGGGTAGGATCAATTATGGACCTATCCACATAAAATTTGATTGAGAGATTTTAGCTCGCATGAAACTTATGAAACGCTACAGTAATGAGCGTTATAGTAAGTTTTTGAAGGGGACTTTATATGGGGGGTAGGGTCAATTATGGACCGATCCACATAAAATTTGACAGTGTGGTTTTGGCTCGACAGGGATTTACTTAATTTAAGGCAGTAATGAGCGTTAAAGTCATTTTTTGAAGGGGACCTTGTATGGGGAGTATGGTCAATTATGGACCAATCCGTATAAAATTTGGAAGAGGTTTTCGACTCACATGAAACTTATTTGTGACGAATTTCATCGTTATATTCTTATTTTTAGGCCAGTAATGAGCGTTATAGTGATTTTCCGAAGGGACCTTATATGGGGAGTGGGGTCAATTATGGACCGATCCCCATAAAATTTGGTGGGGAGATTTTAGATCATATGGAATTTATTTATGTCGAATTTCATCGCTATACTTGTACTTTTAAAATATATATGCCCGTTAAAGGTGTTTTTCGGGGGTCCACATGTATAGGGGCTATCCGAAAACGTGTACCGATATTGCCCATTTTCAATACCAAACAAACCTTATCTATAGAGAATATTTGTAGAAAATTTCAACCCTCTAGCTCATTCCGTTCGGACTCTATCGTGCTCTCAACAATCAGACGGACAGACATGGCTAGATCGTCTTAGAATTTAATAAGGACACAGAATATATACACTTTTATGGGTCTATGACCAATATTTCGATGTGTTACAAACGGAATGACAAAATCAATATACCCCCCATCTTTTTTGATGGTGGGTATAAAAAATTAAATTTTTTTTGGAAACAATGAAGATAGCTATCTGAACTCCTTTGAACAATTTTTGATAGGACCAATAGGTGAAAAGTTACACTCTGTATGACCAAAATGTCCAACTTTGACCCCCTCTAACTTCGGCAGTACTTAACCGATAGAGCTGCAAATTTTCTCTGGCCTACTAGCCAATAGTACTAACCTTGATGCAAATTACATCAAAATCGATTTTTTGAATTGGGTCACTTGACATGAAAATGCCCATATATATCTGAATATTTTTTATATCGATTAAACTGATGTATTATTATTATACGTTATTCAATTAACGACCCTTAAAATTATACCCAGCACTTCGGCTAGACAATCCTAAAGTACCTATTTAATCTACTAATTAGGTATTTCAACTTGTGCTTTTCCTACAAGGAAGATAATCGTCACTCCAGAAATTACGAAGATAGAGTCAGAAAGCTAGTCCATATAAGTCAATACATGGTAATGAGCCTTTTTGCTAATGTTTGTTTTTAAAGTGTCCTTTCTCTAAATTACTTGGTGACTGTAAAGTGACCACTCTCTCGCCCAGAGAACGAATCAAGTGGTTCGACGTGGTGGAAATGACTGTCTTTTTCAGATGCATTGACTCTTCGTCGAACAGCTAGGAAGTTTCGCGATTGAATTTTTAAAAGTAATTATGTATATGAAAGTGAAGACTATACACAGAGGAAAAAAACCGGTAAACCGGTACTGCAATTGATACAATCCGTTATCAAAAGTGAGCTTACTACGTTTGTTAACATTTGGACAACGGATAAGTATAATTTGACAACGTATCGTTGTCATTGCAACAACGCGTTGTTGTCATTTCGATTACGCTTTGTGCCATTTTGACAATGCGGCGTTGTGATTTCGGCAAGGCAACGTTCTGTAACACATTATTATTTTTTTGACGTTGATTTGATAACGTCATGTATTTTTTTAATATTTCTGAACTATCCATATATACTTAGACAACGGATGTTATTGAATAATTATAAACACTTTGATGTCAATTTTAAAACGCCTTTTTTCCCTCTGTGTATGTGCAAAATTGTGGTCTTGTTTGCTAATTATTCCGCCATAAAACATCATTTTCAATCTAAATCTAAACGAATATTTTCAACTCACAAAAACTCAACACTTTGCTAAAAAAATGTTGTGAGTCCATAATTCATAAACCAAAACATACTAAAGTTAGTATATTAATTATAAATACGTGCCTTTTTGTTATATTGCGTAAAATAAAAAAAAAATATTATACTTATTAACACATAAACATACTGTTAAATTTTAAGTGTTGCTAGTTAATATGCATATGTTTTAAAAACATATTACTAAATTGTGGTTTAGTATGTGATCAAGCGTCATAGCTTGGGAAGTCCCAAATCATTTTTAAATATCTGGAGATTAGCGTTAAGCGATTACATACACATTATCAATCAATATATTTAAATTTTCAAATCAATAAATAGCAACAATTTTACTCATTCCTTTAATTTTCCATATTCTGTAACAATGTTTTTTTTTAGAAATTCAAGAGAAAATATGTATTTGTCTCTTTATCAGTTAATTTTATTTGAAAACAAATTTTATTATATTTCTTTTTTTTTTTTTTTTTGATTTTTTAAAAAAGCAAATATATTTGGATTTGCTTCGCTAATTTTTTATAATTTTATTGTTTAGCTTACAAAAGAATCAAGCTTTTTTGAAAAAAAAAAATATTTTTTAAATTTTTAACATAAATCCATAAAATTCCTTTCTGCTTTTAAGCAAGTACCTATAGTTTTTATAGCACATATGTATAGATGAATTATTTTATTTGATTTTTACAATAACCTTATATTACAGGCTTGAAATTTTAGTAAGTTCATTTATTAAAAATTTCATAACTAAAAAATCACGTACTCGTCTTTCCATGTTTTCATCAAAATTAACACTCGGTTTTGGCCAAGAATCGGTTTGAACTACTTGTTCAATTTCAAGGAGACATTTATCAACATAATTTTTTTGGATTATATTGAATGCATTTATTATATCATCCACAAAAATCTCTTCAGCATGTTCAATTTCTTCCTTGTGGCTATTTGTATAGTCGATCACATAGTCAATCAATTGCTGACAAAGTTTGAGATTGAAATAGAAAACATATATTTTTCGATAATCCTAAAAAAAGTATTACAGAAAATTTTAATAATAATTATATATCAGTTTATTGCAAGGAATTTTGCAAACCTCATTTTTAATTGTATCGGGTATTTCTGCTTCAGGTTTGATTAATAAATCACGTAATTGATATTCTTCAATTAAGTCATCATAAGATTTTCCATATTTACGTTTCTTCAACTAAAAGGAAAATTTATATTTTTATCTTAGAACATATTTATTAAGCTATGTATCTATTTATCATTCGAAACTTTGATGATTTAATGATTAATTTTATATGGAAAAGATTGTACTGTTTGCAAAAGTTTTCATTTTATAAATTACTAGTGTGCAATGGGTGCTTCGCTACCCAATGAAAATTAAATTAACTCCAAAAAGTACCACTTAAAGAATGAAAAAGTACCAAAGTACCCCACTTACAGATTCTTATTCAGTGAGGACCCTACATATTCAATATAATAGTATCTACCATTTGAGGGACGAAAAGTACCAAAAAGTTCTGTATTAAAGAATCTTATTCAGTGTTTGTTCAAGAATCTTGTATTTTGGCTTCATAAAAAAGTACCATTTGAAGAAGGAAAAAATACCAAAAGTCACCTAAATATAAAAAAAAATACAAAAGGTACCATTTGATGAACTTAAAAGTACCAAAAATGTCCATCTTTCTATATTAATACAGTGCACTCGCGGTAACGTGAACACCGTCTAACGTGAACAAGATGTTTTTTACATTGACTACTCTGTAACGTGAACAAACACAGAAAGCTCTATAACGTGAACAATTTTTTTCACAATATATGTTTTCTAAGCATGTAGACAACATTGAAATACATTCATTAAATTCGAATTTTAAAATTTTGGGAATCTCCTTATATAAATGAATGTATATCCCCTAAATTATTTTGTTTATATGGCAAAGAAATTTGAAGTTATGAGTGTAAAAAAATCTAAATGTTTGCAGTTAAAAGAAAAGGCAGACATTTTAGATAGTTTGCAAAGAGGAACAAGTGTGACTAGTTTATCAAAAAAGTATAATGTCGCTAAGTCAACAATGTGCAGTATTAAAAAGAAACAAGTAAGAAGTTATAGTCGGGCGACGCCGACCATATATTACCCTACACCTGTATACGAATAAAATGTGATGTGGTTTTCATAATAAAGCATTTAAGTTGAATTGTACCTTGCCTCAGATATACTAAAGCCATTTACAGTTTAATAAAACTGTGGATATTTAAGTAAAATTTTGATGGGCTTTTTAGAGGGGCTAAGGGTCAAATAAGGCCCTATAATTAAAAATTTTATCAGGGTCATCAAGACTAGTATAGAACTTGGTTTTGCAGCTTTTTGTCGAGATACGAGTATATTAAGCATAATTATGAACTTAAAAGCCCTATTTGGCGGGTTCAATTCTATGGGGCCTAGGTGAAATAATGGACCGATGTTAACCATTTTCAATAGGCTTTGTCTACAGTACCATAAAAGATCATGTGCCAAATTTCATTGAATTATCTCCAAAATTTCGACCTGTAGTTTGATTACAATGTTTACAACCCTTTTTGGGGGGTACAGTTGTATGGGGGCTAGGTGAAATAATGGACCGATCTTAACCATTTTCAATAGGGTTTGTCCCTGGGATAATAGAAGATCATGTACCAAATTTCATTCAATTATCTTCAAAATTGCGGCCTGTAGTTTGATTACAAGGTTTACATGGACGGACGGACAGACGGACATAGCTAAACCGACTCAGAAAATGATTCTAAGCCGATTGGTATACTTTAAGGTGGGTATAGGACCAATATTATTGTGCGTTACAAACATCAGCACAAACACAATATACCCTCCCCACTAAAGTGGTGTAGGGTATAAAAAGAAGCAATTTTGCGTTGTGCAAACAACACATACCAAGGACCGGGAAAAAGACAAACTTTAAAATCATCAGAACTTCCAGTTAATGAAAAAACTCTTTACCGTTGGTTCCTCCGAATGCGTGATAGGAATTGGCCTGTAAGTGGTCTAATGTTAAAAGAAAATGGATTTTAATAAAATTTTAGTTTTATATTATAATAATATAAATAATAATAAAAGAATATCACGCTCAATTGTGTAAAATACAGATTTATAAATTAAAATTTCATATTTTTTTCATGAAATTTGACAATCGCTAACGTGAACAATTTCGCTAACGTGAACTAATTAAGTTCACGTTACCGCGAGTGCACTGTATTGTTAAAATTAAAAAAAAAAAACAAGATTAGAACGATGAAACAGTAGAACAAATTCTATCAAAATCTATCACACATAAAATCAACGATACATTTGCTCAAGAAAAATTATGTTTTCAATAAGTACCACACTATTTACCCGAATTTGGTGATATATAGGCCTTAGTACCAGAATTCCAAAATAACACATCAATGAGTTCGAATGAAACTATATTTCTCGTTTTGGTACTTTTTCACCCCAGTGAAATACAAACGTTTTCTTCCAAAAAATATTGCAGTGTTAGTCCATAATTGAATTTGTATAAGTCAACAAATCGGAAAAAAATTCTTAATGTACTAAAAAATGTAACAAAAATACAGTTTTCTTCTGTTTACACCCAAAAAGGACGGAATTTTGAAAAACTACGACATAGGTGTCTGATAATTTTGAGAGATATGTCCAATATATTTTGAAAAAATCTTAATATGTTTATTAGTTAAAAAGTTATAAGGAGCCAAAAAAGATACCAAAATCACCTTTGATACAGATTTTTACCCCTTAAAAGTAGGAATTTTGAAAACGTACCAGACACCCATCTGTTTATTTTAAGAGTGGATACAGAAATACATTTCTTGTATCACTAATATTGCGTATAATAATTAAGAATTTTACCCGTTTTATCCCTTTTTTACCCCTTAATATAGACATTTTCCAAAATCTACACAATCAAAAAGACATCTACTGTAAAAATTTCATGATTCTAGGTTCAGCCGTTTGGGCTGCGCGATGATGAATCTGTCAATCAGTAACACGACTCTTATATATATATATATATATATGTATATAGATTATTACACAGAGGGAAAAATAAATGCCTGGTACCAAATTGACACCAAACTGTTTATAATTTTCAATAACATCCGTTGTCAAGGTATATATATATACAACAATTCGTTGTCGAAATCTTAATTTTATACACATCCGTTGTCTAAATGTTAACAAACGTGGTAAACTCACTATTGACAAACAATCCGTTGCCAATAGTGAGCTTACCACGTTTGTTAACATTTAGACAACAATTTCGAAAACGAATTGTTGCAACGCAATGTTGTCAACATTACATAGTGTTGTCGTACGTACATATGTATATACTATAACAATGAATGTTATTGAAAAATTAAATAATCTTTGATGTCAATTTGGTACCAGGCGTGTATATTTCTTTTGCCCTCTATATATGCATATTTTGGAATATTAAGTATATACTTACATAACCATTTACAATATTTTTAATTTCGTTCAAAGATTTAGTTGCCATTTGGTAAACGTATTTAAACTCATTTGCCATTATAGTTTTTTATTTAAATTTTTCTATGAAATTTGAGATTGTTGCCTTTAAGTAGTTTTTAAAGAGAAACATTTTATGACAACGATCACAATCATAAATATGTTTGCTACAAATATGTATATACTATTTACCTTAAAGATGTGTATAATTGTTTTTGGGTTAGAATGATAAATTTCATCTATACACTATGATTTAGTGAATAGTGTAAAATTTAGAATAATTTCTGACCAACTATATGTTTTGTCCACACTATTATCTAGAATCTTTTAATTAACAATTATATTCACTTTCTTATGATCACACTAAGTATTTGTTCTTATTTATTTCGACTTATGTAAATAAACTTTTAATAAATTGTTTTCTAATTACAAACTTTGTATTGCAACTAACGTTACCGATAACCTATCGATTTCTGACCAATATAGAGAAATGTGTCCCTTTATAAGTCTAATACTAATTGTTATATTTTGTAATAGTTAGCAACAATTTATAGGTAATATGATGTAAGATTAGAATTTGAGGAAAATTAATTTCATTTGCTTTGTAAAGAATGTTTGTTGAAATGCTGAATATTAAAATTAGTTTATTGTGCTTATAATAATTACGGTACTTTACACGGTAGATGCCTGCAGGATTACAAAATCGGTAGGAAAAAATTAAAAACTTTAGTAATGTATAGATATATCTATAATGCAAAATTTGTACATTTTGTACTTCACACCATAGATACCGATTACAAAATCGGTGAAAAACATTTTAAACTTTAGAAATAAAAAATAATTAAATAAAAAAGATAAGTGAATTTATTTTATCAAACTGATAACATTTTGAACAATATTTCAGATAATTGTGACCTTTTATATGCATTTGTAAAACAAGTAAGAAAGTATAGTCGGTCTTGGCCGACTATATGATATTTCATAATAAATTTTTTGATTTTTCATAATAAAGCATTTATCTTGAATATTACCTTGATTCCGATTTATTTAAGCAATTTATTGACGAAGAACTTATTTCCTAAAAGAGGCTTTATATGGGGGATAGGAGCAAATGTGGAACGATCACGATAAAATGGGCTGGATAGATTTGTATTTATATAATATTTATATAATATATATAATATTTGTCTGTGTTAAATTTCATTGCAATAACACTGCTAATAAATAAATTGCGGATATTCAAGTCACTTTCTGAAGGGGGCTTTGTGTGGGTCTAGGGTCAAATGAAGTCCGATCATTTCGAAATTCGGCAAGGTCATCAAGACTTGTATAAAACTTAGTTGTGCGAACTTTCATCGAGATACATTTATATTATACATAATTATGAGCTCAAAAGCCCTTTTCGGGGAGTTCATTATTACCTCTAAAACTCAATTCGGAGGGGCAGTTGCGTAGGGTGAAATAATGGACTGATCTAAACCATTTTCAATGTTATCTTTAAATATGTCTGTAGGTGGATTACAAGTTTTACATGGACCGATGGACATAGTTAAATCTACTCAGAAAATGAGGTGGGCGTAGTAGGTCCTACTGCACCCCCACTGAAGTGGTGTAGCATATACTGGGGTATTCAATTATTCGGGGTTTTGTATGATTCGGTTTATTCGACAGATAATTATTTGAGGTTTTATGTTAGCCGGTTAATAATCGAATAAAGGAAAACTGGATGTTTATTATTAATTTTTTTGGCTTTTTATACCCTACACCACTTTAGTGGGGAGGGTATATTGGATTTGTGCTGATGTTTGTAACATACAAAAATATTCGTCCTAGACGAATATTACCAATCGGCTTAGAATCGTTTTCTGAGTCGATTAAGCTATGTCCGTCCGTCCGTCCGTCCGTCCGTCTGGCCGGCTGGCTGGCTGGCTGTCCATGTAAACCTTGTGCGCAAGGTACAGGTCGCAATTTTCAAGATAATTGGATGAAATTTGGCACGCACGTTTTATTTGACCCAAGGACGAAGCCTATTGAAAATGGTTAAAATCGGTTCATTATTTCACCATGCCCCCCATAGAACAGAACCCCCCGAAAAGGGCTTCTGAGCTCATAATTATGTTAAATATACAGATATATCGATAAAATACAGCACAACTAAGTTTTATAGAAGTCTTGATGACCCTGCCAAATTTCATAAAGATCGGGCCCCATTTGACCCTAGCTCCCATACAAAGTCCCCTTCAGAAAATTACTTGAATGTCCCAAATTAACTTATAAACACAAATATCGCGATGAAATTCAGCACAATAAAATATTATGTAAATATAAATATATTCACAAAATTTTATCGGGCTTGGTCCATATTTGCCCCTAGCCCCCATATAAAGCCTCTTTCAGAAAATTAGTTTTTCATCCATAAATTGCTTAAATGTATCGGAACAAGGGAATATTGAAGATAAATGCGATATTATGAAAAATAAATCACATTTAATATTCATAACTGGTGTAGGGTATCATATGGTCGGCCACGCCCAACTATACTTTCTTACTTGTTTTACCATATTTTTCTTTCTATAACAAAATTATAATTTTCTACTTCTTTGAGTTCTATTCTATTTTATATTTTTTTTTTTTTTTTTTTTTTTGAATATTTGAAATTATTTCCTTTCATGTGAAATCCTTTTCTATATAAAGAAATTAAGTTAATTAATGTTATACTTTTGAGATTTTTTAACTACATAGTTCCAGAACTAGTGTATAACTATTGCCAAAGAACTTAAGAAACAAAACTGATTGTAGAAGTAAAGGCGATATCATTATTTCTAAGATATCAGCTCAAGAAGTGTAGTGTATGAAACATCACATCTGGTTTCGAGATATCGTATCCTGAATTTTTTTAAAAAAATATTTTTTGAGACGTTATAAAAGTGTTAAGACAACTTTATGTATAAAATGTTGTATGTTATCTGAAAGTTTATTCTGTCGGCTTTAAAATAAAGGCTTGAAATCTGACATTTCATCTCTATCATTCAAGATATCTTCTTTAGAAAAGTGTAACTTGGTCTCAGGGTTTCGATTTTATTCCAACTTTGTCGGCCTATGTAATTAAGGAATAAATAAAGAAACAAAATTTTTACAAAGATATTGAATCTTGCATGAAATATACATCAATTTTATTGTTAAATAGTAAGTTTTTATTAATCGGTTAATTGACAGAAATTATTCGGTTTATTTGTTATTTGAAATTGGGCATTTCTCATTTATTCGTGCGATTAGTCGACAAAAATGTATCGATTAACCAATTGACGATTAATCGTTTGAATGCCTTATTATATACATAATTGTTTTCTTTATACAGTACATCCATTTGGTTTTTGAATTAGCTATTTCATTACTGCCAATGGCTCTCAAACTGCACAATGGTTAAAGTCTTTACTAAATTAAAAACTACAATATACCTCAAACTAGATTGTGGGCTTGTCATGAATAAAAATCTCATGGGATAATTTTGTATATTAAAAAGACAACGTTCGAAAAGAATAGTTTAAAAATATTAATTTCTTTAAATTATTAATTAATACTGGCCTACAAAATTTGAAAAAAGTCGAAGCCCTGAGACTTTTCTAAACGATTGACCCCCGCTGAATCCGAATCTGATCAAAGTAAAGTTGATAGAATGGACACTAAGATGGCATATAACATTTATAAATAAATTTGTCTTGTCGCTGTTATCTCTCTAATCTTAGATGTGATGGAGAAAATCTGAGGTTAGAATTTGATTCAGACCGGTTCAATCCTTTAAAAAAGTATACTTTGGTCTCTGGGTTAAAAATTTGTCTGGAAAGAAATTATGCCTTCAACTTAATGTAGGAAAATATTGCAAAAAAAACAAGTATGAATGCATAGTCGGGCATGGTCGACCATATGATACCCTACAGTATGTTTAAAATTTGGATTATTTTTTAAATAATAAAACATTTAATTTGTTTTTTACCTTAATTCCGGAATATTTTTACTTATTGCTGACAAAAAAAAGAGATTTTCTACAAAAGGGCTCACAGGGGAGGAAGGGTAAATATGGGCCTATCCTTAAAAATTTTGATAGAGGAATGAACGCATACTTCAAAGTTATTTATGTAGAATTTAATCGTGTTATTAGTGTTTGTAAGTGAATTTTGACCTTCAAGTCATTTTCTGAAGGGGAGTTTGTATGGGTGCTAAGGTCAAATGAGGCCCGATCATTCCAAAAATCCGCAGTGTCGTTTAAAGTTCTATAAAACTAAGTTTTGCCGATTTTTGTTGACATAATAGAACATTTAACGTAATTATGAGCCCAAAAACCTTAGCCTAGATCCCATACAACCATACCCGAGGTTGTATGGGAGCTAGGCGAAATAATGTACCGATTTCAACCATTTTCAGCAGGTTTTGTCCTTGAGTCAGAAGAAGAGTAGGTGCCAAATTTCATCAAATTATCTTGCAAATTGCGACCTGTAGCGTGCTCACAAGCGTGGACACACAGACAGACAGACGGAGGGATGGACGGACGGACAGACGGACATAGCTAAATCGAATCAGAAAGAGATTCTGAGCCGATTGGTGTGTGCAGGACCAACATTTTTGGATGTTACAAATATCAGCACAAACGCATAATACACTCCCCACTATAGTGATGTAGGGTATAATTAAAAAAACATTCTTCTAAACACTACTGTTCTCCAAGGTAGACAATATAAGACCTCGATATACTTTGTCCTTTTTCATAAAAAAATTTTAATCAAATAAAAGTCGATCTAGAATCAAATTTTTCGATATGACTTATAAAATACATAAATGAGAGATGGGGGGAAACTTCAATGTATTACCATTATCAGAATGATATAAAATTTAAAAAAATATTTCACATATTACAATTTTATTGCCTGGTTACCTTCACATGCTCATCTTCCAAATTTATGTATGCATACATACTTTCGAAAACATTTAAGTAACACGCCCTTGAGAATTTAATAAATGTGGGGAAGAATGTGAGGCGCCATTACTTAACATTTTAATAAACGCCTTAAATTGCATACAATATTTTTACCAACAAATTTCTTCCGCATCTAAATCCTCTAACAGGCAAACAAGCAACAACAAAACACAGCAACATATGTTGAGGTTGTAAGTATCTATGTATGTTTGTTGTATATTGTGTAGCTACAATTCCTTTAATACATACTTACTTATGGAACATACATATCTATGAGTGCAGTATCATATATAGTGAATACATTGTATGTATGCATGAGTTTTTTGTTTAATGGCATGAGCTGAACTGTGTGGTTTTGATGATGCTACTGATGATGATAATTAGTTAAGATACTATAGTTTCATATTTCATAAACAAATTTTGATTTATTTGGTGTTTTGTTATGGATCATAAACTAGGAAATACTTTTTTTAAAATCTCGTACATTTTTTGGTGGGTTTGTGCTATTAATTACTACTACTAGCATAATGTACATGTGTATACTATGCATATCATCTTGTTTTTGCTGTTGTGTGTTTGTAAATCTCTATTTACATACTGTTTCTTACAGCACTGTTTAGTTTAGTTTTACGCAACAAGTCCTTTTTTTATTTAAGTGCCTTTGGATTGCTACATATCCATGTTTAAACTACGAGTAGGAGTAGAATTTATCCCAAAAAAAGAAACGATAGAGGAAAGTAAAAGATAAACCTAAAAACTAAGTACTTTGAAGTGGGTGTAACCATAGTGTTGACAGTTTAATTGGTATTTATTGCTACTTAAAATTCAAGGATCTTGTTAACAATTTTCACCTCATATATTATCGTAAAATTAACATTTCTAATACGATTATTAAGGAATGTTTTGAATTATGGCGTTAGAAAATTGTGGTTTATTATTAACATATGACTTTGATAAAACATTTTAATATATGTATTTGTATATTTATAAAGTTTATAAATAAATACTTAAGTATGTATGTATATAGAAAGACTGTATAATAGGGTGTCCCGTGTACCACTTTTTCGTAGGGATACCTCTTAATTGATGTGTATTAAAGTACTAAATACAAGAAATATGAAAAATGTTTTTTTTTTTCAAAGAGCCTCAGGACGTAATGTTGAGCTTATCGCGAGATAAATATGTAATTAAAGCATTTCTGGTCCACAAAACAACTTTTAGTTCATTTTAAGGGTCATATAAAATAATCTAAAAATTCTGAAATAGACCAAACCTAATGACAAACCATTTTGTAAATATTTTTGTGTAAAAATGTTTGTCTAAAAATTACAACAATTTTGAAATCTACATATGTACATATTTCAATGGAAAGCAAAAAAAACCCACTAAAAATCATTTTGTGTACCAAAAATACTCTAAAACAATTTTGCAATTATTTTCCCGTAATCAAAAAAATTACGGATTTTCAAGATCCAAGTTCCAAGTTAGTACTATTGGATAGTAGTCCAGACACAAATTATCAGCTATATTGGTCAAGAACTGGTGGACTTAGAGACATTTTGATCATACAGGGTTTTATTCAAATGAGAGTAACTTTTCGCCTATTGGTCCTAGCAAAAATTGTTCAAAGGAGTTAAAATAGTTATTCCATTCCATTCATTGTTTGCATTGTTTTTTTCATTTTTTGGAAATTTTTTAAAATTAAAAAAAAAAAATTTCGAATAAAAAACCTTTTTTTGCTCAGAAGAAAGCTTATAAGATTTCCTTTAAGAGCTTTATAGTTCCAAAGCGAATGGGAATCGACAAAATTATTTTTTAAATCAAGGATAAAATTTATTTCAATATTTGGCTCTTCATTTTACCCATTTTTTTAAATGAACGTTTTTTTGTTTTTTTTTTTTTTTGCTCAGAAGAAAGCTTATACCGTTTCCTTTAAGAACGTCCACTATCTTCTTTCGTGAGCCGATTTTAAACAATTTAATCACCTGACGGTCTTTAAAAGTGGAAGTTTTCCATAGACAACCACTATCTGTTCCCTTTCCATGCTTTTTCTGAAGTGAAATCGTGATTCATATCGATTTACGTCAAATTTTTCACTCAAAAAACAAACCAATTTCAAGCATGAATTCTTATCCTATAGAGCTTTAATAATAGTTATTTTTTGATTAGATAATAATTACTACTATTATAATATTCGTATTGTTTAATTTCTTCAAGAAACTTTCATTCAAAACGCAATAAAAATCATAAATTTACTGTTATTTTATTGCGTTGCATTTTTTGTGCTCGCGAAAAAAGTTCACTTTTTTCAGCAAATATAAAATATTTCACTTTGCGTAATAGAAATTGAAACAAAATTTCGCTTGTTTGGAAGCCCAGAGTTAAGAGAATAAACAGCAAAAAGAAGAGATGGATTCATTACCGTTATTTCGAAACAGACGAAATCGAAGATTATATCGTCACGCGTTGCATATTTTGTGCTCGCTACTGTATATACTATATTGTTCAATAAGCTGAGATGGATTGATTACCGTTGTTTCGAATCAGACAAAATCAAAGATCATATGACCCCGCGTTGCAATTTTTGTGCTCGCTACTGTATCTATATATTTTGCAGCCTTGGCCGCCTCTAAGCTACAACTTCATACCATAGACCAATGCGATATAATCAAGAAACAATTTGCTACCATTTTTGGTCCTATTTGAGAGGTTATAACAGCGCCAAAACAACTTTATTAATGAAATGTTATATGTCATCTGAAAGTCCTTTCTGTCAACTTATAATGGTTTAGTCATATTCGTGGTATTTTTACCGTACACAACTATGGTGTAGAGGATATTATGCTTTGTAAATATTTTTTATAATAAACAAAAATATTGCATCCACAAATATCTAAGAATGTTCCAATCATCTAATAATCACTTTCTGATTCGATTTCACGATGTATGTCCATCCGTCCGTCCGTCAACTTTAACGGATGATATTTCAGCAATTACAACAGATTTTTATTTTAAAGCGGATAGAATGGACTTTCAGATGGCATACAACATCTTATAAATAAATTGGCGCTGTTATAACGTCTTCAAAGGGGCCAAAAGTTGTGTATTTTAAAACTTCTGGACGCAATATTTCGAATACCAGATGTGAGGGAGAAATTCTGTTTTGAATTCAACGCAGCTCAATCCTTTAGAAAAAGTATACTTTGGTCTCTGGACAGCAGATCATATAGTTTTTATACCAATAATTTTTTTTGCGACTTCTGGTGTAAAGACTCTTTTTGGACGACTTCAACGTTTAGTCTCATAAACATTATTATTAAAATTAATAGTGCAGAGTTTGACAAATTTTCTTTGAAAAAGTTGTCACAAATATAGAATTTAATTTTCGAAGCGACAAACCTCGCAAGATCGTAAAAATAACTAATATTTTTTAAATTTTTATTCGAAATATTAATGCGTTTATTCAACGTCCAATAACGTACAATTAAGAACCAAAGAGCAAAATTGTATCCACGGATATTTTTAAATATTTTTAATAAACTTGCTACTACTCCTTGCAAAAACAAATTATATTCTGTTTAAATAATCGAAAATGTTGCGAATTTATATCAACAACAATACATAATAGCAATACTATCTATAAATTTTGATCAAACAAAAATTTAATGGAGCTTTTAAATAAAAAAACACGCCCATTTCCATCTAAACTTAAGATCATCACACAATCAACCAATGAGATCTTTTAAAATTATCTTAATATTTTTCGAATACTATAAGAATAACAAAGAAAAACACACATATGGAGGGATTAAAGATCTTAAATACAAATATACAAAAGACAAAAGAGTGCCACAGAATGTTTATGAGCAATAATTATGTGGCACATTAGCAAGGCAAGTGACAAGGAACACTTTAAAGCATCTTTTAAATACAAATGTTTAAAATTACTTGAATACGAACGAGATAAAACTGAAAAAAGTACCAACAACAACAACATAAACTGAAAAGAAATCTGTGAGGAAAGAAAGAATTGATGATTCTTTTTGTAGTAGTACGACTGTTTGTAATTTTTTTGTTCTTGTATTTTTTCTGAGTTTTTGAAAATAATTTTAGTAGTCAGTTGACTTTAGTATAGTTTAGTATTGCGATAGCAATTAACTTAATTAACTTAATTGTGTATTTTGCTAATTGCTAATTGAATTAGTTGCTTTATAAAAAAAAATATATAGACAAAAATTTAAAAAGAATAAAGAATCGAATCAAAAGGCAACAAATAGCCTGCTTAAAAAAATCATTGAGATTACATACTACGGTAACCTACTAAAAAATTGTTGAACCTAAAGAAAATAAACAACCAGGAAAAAGTGTGTGTTCGCAAATATCAAGATACATGAATGATAAATAAATTAAATAAAAAAAGGTGTTGAGACTGTTGATTGTTGAGATAAAAAAAAACTTATATTTATCTATACAATCAGTCGTATAATTCTATTATTATGTGTCGTTGCCAATAGAAACGTACAAATATCACAGTGACAATTTCTTTAATTAATTGCTACATAATTAAGTTATTTCTCAAGAAATTTTACACTAATTTGTTAATTCGAAACATTAAATTCACATTCATTCGCCGCGACAAGCACTGATTTATTTTTACGCAACATATTTGTTAAATACTACGAAGGCAGCAAAAAAAAAAACATTGCAATAAAAAATCAGAAATGTTAAATTATCATCAACCACAACAACATCAGGAGCAAATGGCAACAAGTATGACCACAGCGGCAGCAACAACAATAACGCCATCATCAAACAATTCAACAACGACATCCGGTACACTATCATCCTCAACGGAACACAATACAATGCCATTAAATTTTTACTCTACTTCCCAACTTCACAATCACAGTAACAATAACAATCCGCAGCATCATCAGCAACAACTATCACCAACAATGGTTGGCAACAGTGTAACAGCCACCACCTGTTCATCTTTACAACATTTACATACTTTAACAAACAATAACAATTATATTTTGACCTCGTCATCATTATCATCCTCAGTACCCACAACTTCATCAACATCATCGTCCTCTACAGCATTATATCATAATCAAATATGCACAAAATTATCATCGCCTGCATCTGCTTCGGAATCCTCATCAACTTCATTGTCTACAACAAAAATTTCACCAAATCTTGCTACTGCACCATCATCATCCACTAGCACCTCCAACGCAACACTACCAATTGCGACAACATTTCTATTTGAAAAAGGTTCGGAGAATGTTAAACGTTTTTCCGTTAATAATTTATTAGAGTTAGCAGCGGTACAACAAGATTATCACCATCAACACAATCACATCCACAGTCACAGTCACAATCATCACCAGCAACACATTACAAATAAACTACAAATGCATCATCAACTCCAACAGGAGCAGCCACATCAACAGTCACTTTTATCTCATGGGGATAATTTTGGTAAGTTGTTTGAAAAGCACAAGTTCACAATTTCAATTCAATTTTTGACATATTTTATTATGCGAATTGATGCATGCCCCTGTTGCATATTAGAAATGAAATTGTTGAAAATTTATGAAAAAATTTCATTATAGATTGAAAATAGCCGCCGGCTTAAAAACTTAAAGAGAAAATTAGTATGCGGAATCGTCTAAAATGTTGACATTATGACAAGGCATATTTTTTTTTTTTGGCTAAAATGATAGTGAAATTGTTTTAAGTGCGTGAAATGGGAATAATGTTCTTAAATAGATTTTCTAGGAATATACTGCGAAAATCGCAATTAAGTAGAAAATTTTATACGAAAAAAAAAATCTGAAAATTTGATGGAATAAGTTCTTCAATTCCCTACCGGCGGCAAAAGTTTTTACTAATGCCATTTAAAATTATTTGTATGAAAATACATTACAAAATAACACAGGCCGACAAAATTTGGAAAAAGTTGAAACCCTAAGACCATGTTAGACGTTTCTTAAGGATTGAGTAGCACTGAATCCGAATCTGACCTCTCGTCCTGAAATTTGAAAAAACGCCATTATTGTCCCTTTTTGATATCTCGAAGAGGAAAGAATGTATGTTAGATGTTAAGCCTTGATTGTAAAGCTAACAGAATGGACTTTCAGATGCCATACAACACTTGATAAATAAAGTTATCTTCGAGCAGTTATAACATCTCAAAAGGGACCTAAAGTTGCGTTTTTTCAAACTTCAGGACACGATATCTCAAATCCCAGAAAAATTTGTCGGCCTGTGTAATTATTGTTTGATTCTAAACTTGCTTGCTAGATCTTTTTGGGGATCTTGCACAGAAAATAATGATTGAAAGTTTTGGCTTATTTTTTACCTTAAAACCTAATTTTATAAATTTGATTACATTTTTAATTGATCAAATTAATATCTTAATGAATTAATTGACAACTTTCATGTCTTTTTCAAAATTTATAAATCACTTTATTTGTTCAAACGTGACAACAAAATGCTTTTTTCTAAATATTCAAACATTTACATAAAGATAAATCCTTCCTTTAACATTGTGAATATTCAATTAGTACTTTGATTGCTTCAGTGTTCAAATTAAGTGATTTTTGAATAAATTGTGAAATAATAAGTAATAAGTAATTTTCAATTATGAGCCGATCTCCATAAAATTTAGCAGAGTTATTTTTTCCCCGAAAACTAGTTTACGTCTAGTTTCGTTGCTTTACTATCATTTTGAACAAGCTATAAGCGTTATAGTCATTTTCTGAAGGGGACCTTATATAGGGAGTAGGGTCAATTATGGATCGATTTCCATAAAATATGGTAAAGAGATTTATGTTCCGATAAAATTTATTTAAGTTGACTTTCGTTGATTTACTGAAATTTTGAAGCAAGTTATGAGCTTTAAAGTAATTTTCTGAGAGGAACCTTATATGGGGGGTAGGGTCAAGTATGGATCGATCTCCATAAAATTTGTCAGAGAGATTTAAGTTCATATAAAACTTGTTTATGTCGAATTTTGTTGCATTGCAACGAAGCAAGTTTAGAGCGTTATAGTCGTTTTCTGAGAGGGACATTGTATGGGGGGTAGGGTCAATTATGGACAGATTCTCATAAAATTTGGTAAGGATATTTTGATTCATATAAAACTTGTTTATGTGAAATTTCATTGACATACTGCTATTTTTATACCAGCTATGACTGTTTACACTGTTTTTCGGAGGGCCACTTGTATGGGGGCTATGCGAAAACATGTACCGATATTGCTTATTTTCAATGCTTAACAAACCTTACCTATTGAGAATATTTGTGTAAAATCTTAACTTTCTAGCTGTTTTGTTCGGACTCTATCGTGTTTTCAACAGACGGACGGACAGACGAACGGACATGGCTAGATCATCTTAGAATTTAATAAGGGCCCAGTATATATATATATAAATATACTTTTGTGGGTCTATGACCAATATTTCGATGTGTTACAAACGAAATGGCAAAAACAATATACCCCTCATATTTTTTGATGGTGGGTATAAAAAAAATGCACTATAGCTCGAAAACAACTAATGATAGGCAAACATAGCCTTCAACTAAAATGTAATAAATTTAATTGTCAACAGAACTGCTTCTGAAGTCGTAGGAATTACAATAAGCGATATATTTGTAAAAAAGCTAATCGGATGAAATTCTCCAACCAGTGTCCGTTACAGTTTTTGAAATGTAATACAGTAGGTTTCTTCAAAGCTTTGAAAGCTTACATAAGACTCGATTATTATCAAATTTTTTAATTGAAAGTTAATTAGATTTTTTGGATTTAAATTAGTTCTACAATAAGGTCAAGTCCATAAATTAAATAGACGAAGATTATTTTGCTATCATGTCTATCAAATTTAAAGGGCTTTTTTAAGGAACTGCATAATTATGAAATTTCTTTACTACGTTTTATTCAATGAAGGAAACCAATGTAGCAAACAAGACATTTTTTAACATGTTTTTTCACTCCTTGGTATATATAACGCTTTATTAAAACGTTATACTTATCTAATTCAAAAATGGTCTTTGTAATGGAACAATCACTTAGACTTAGTTTAGAATTGTTTTATTCTATGAGGTTGATAACATTATCATAATTTGGCAATACCATAGAGATTTTAAGATTTTTAAATCATGACGTAAAATAATGTATATTAGGGTGGCCACTAAATTGAAGTTGCTGATGATCACACCGAAAGTGAAAATTCTGTTCATTCCAATAGTTCGTTTTTCCAAATGTTGACAAAAAAGGAATTTTATAAATAAGGGATTATATGGGGGTGTGGCTATACGAAATAATGGACCGATTTTAACCATTTTCAATAAGCTTCGTCTTTGGGTCAAAAGAGAGTATGTGCCAAATTTCATCAAATTATATTAAAAATTGCAACTTGTAGAGTGCGCCCAAGGTTTACATGGACACATAGACGGACAGACAGACGGATATAGATAGATCGACCCAGAAAGTGATTCTGAGTCGATTGGTATACTTAAAGGTGGGTGTAGACCAATATTTTTAGGTGTTACAAACATCAGCACAAACGCATAATAACCTCTCGACTATGGAGGTGTAGGGTATTCAAATTTTAATAAAATTTGATCTGCATTATATTTCTATCCACTGATGCAGCTCACCAAATATTGATCTCAGGACAAAAAAAACGGTAACTTAAAATGAATTAAACTTGTTTTTTCGGTGGGAATATCAGTACCTTAGTTGTTCTCCATATAAACTGGGCCACCCTAACGTATGTATATGCTTTTATTATTTATCCATAATCAGTTAATAAATAAAACGTAAAAAATAATCAAAATAACTTATGTGTAAACAACCTTATGTGCGTTGATAACATTTCCAATTATTTGTGGCTATATTTGCTAAGACATTTTATTTAAAAATAAATCCTCAAAATAAGAATGTCACAAAACTTACATGATTGTCAATGAAATAAATCTGTCACTTTACAACTGATGGCAATTTGTCAACAATCATCAATTGCCAACCCTCCCAATTAAAAACTCAAACAAAAAAAATCTCACACATATTGAATAAAAAACAGTCTCTGGAGATTTAATAAAAAAACAAAAACTCTTTTGTTTTTTTTATAGAGCTAGATACAGCTAAACTCTTTGATTTAAGAATTGTAGAAATGTTAGTTAGAAGCATGCCCCTCCAATAAAACTAACACGCACACACACATCTTAACCGAAAATACTTTTCATTGCAACATGAAAACATGGAGTAGATTTCAAAAAAGTTTTATTTTGAAAAGGATATACCATGAGTTGCATGATTGCACATGCTCTGCTTGGCTCAACTAAATTAAGACAGACATTGTAAATGCAACAAGATTTTAACAACACTCATGGGGCTGCAGCAGTCACGACAATAAAAAAAAACAACGACGAGCAACAGAAACAGAATCCATTCATTTAGTGTCTGTTATGAGCGTGTAAGTGTTTTTTTTTCGGTAAATGCTCTGTTACGAGTTGTTTCTGGATTCCCTATTTTTTATTTAATTTTTCCTTCTCTTTAACATGGAGTTTTCTGTTTTGTTTTTACATTTAACATTTTTGTTGCATGCATTTTTCTTAATAGAAACTTAAATAAACTTCTACTTCTTCGTTGAGCATTTTGTGTTCCTGTGTGCGGCCGCCACTGTCAACACAAATTAACATAATGTCATGTTGCCGCTGTCGGGGTTGTCATGAAAACCACAATTGCTTGACGTTTGTATTACGAGTATACGACTGTTTTTTTATTTATTTATATTTTTTGGTTTTTAAATCTTTCGTTTTATTTGATGTTGAGGGATTGATATATTTTGATGATATGCTGTTCGTATTATTTTATTTATTTTGGGAAATTCACTTTTAGAGTTCATCTCATCATCGGAATGGTGTATATAAATAATGTAAAGGGGGAATGGAGTTACACGATTAATACTCAGATACAATTTCAAGGTCGTGATTTATATCAGGAGATATAGCAATAAATTTTCTTTAATAAAATTCTATTTGTTATTCCTAAATATTTGATTTGAAGTCGTTATTTGTAAATTTGTCTGGTATTGTTTTCTTAATTTTATTACTACCAAAAATTTAGGATATAACTTTAAAGATTTTATTGTATTTACCTGAATTTTGAGATTTTATTATATTAATTATGAGCCGATCATCTGTATATATAAAAATTAATGCGTGTTTGTACGTTTGTTTGGATTTTATAGACAGCTCAACGCCTAGACCGATTTTTCTGAAATTTTCAGTGTCTTCCTGTATGTCTGGAAGAAGTTAGGTTAGGTTAAGTTGATAGGAGGATGTATACTACATCAAATCCGAAGAAATACACCTAGGCCACTATCGGGCCTGTTGTGCGCTCCTTATCATGAAAAAAAAGGGAACTGAATGAATTATTTTTCAGTGTTCAGAAACTCAGTTTCCTGAACGTAATTCCTAAGAATCTTCCAATCAGTGTTAGTCAGGAATGTTATTTCCGAAATAACATCACTTCCAACATACTTGGATCTAACTTCGACGAATGCCTGGCAGTGGCAAAGAAAGTGCTCCAGAGTTTCACTGTCTTAATAGAAGATTTTCTTTTATAGAAAATTTTCAATAAATTTCCTTTTTATAAAAAATTGTTGATAAATTTTCTTTTTATAAAAAATTTGTGATAAATTTTCTTTTATGGGAAATTTTCGATAAATTTTCTTTTTATAGGAATTTTGCGATAAAATTTCTTTTTATAGAAATTTGCGATAAATTTTCTTTTTATAGAAATTTTCGATAAATTTTCTTTTTATAGAAATGTTTGATAAATTTTCTTTTTATTGAAAATTTTCGATAAATTTTCTTTTTATAGGAAATTTTCGATCAATTTTCTTTTGATAGGAAATTTTCTTTTTTTTTATAGGAAATTTTCGATAAATTTACTTTTTATAGAAAATTTTCGATTAATTTACTTTTTATAGAAAATTTTCGATTAATTTACTTTTTATAGAAAATTTTCAATTAATTTACCTTTTATAGAAAATTTTCGATTAATTTACTTTTTATAGAAAATTTTCGATTAATTTACTTTTTATAGGAAATTTTCGATAAATTTTCTTTTTACAGGAAATTTTCGATAAATTTTCATTTTATAGGAACATGCTCTATATTCGTCTGAATCCGCACGTCTAATTTTGCTTAAATGTGCTCGTAATCCTGTGTGTCCACTCAGAATACGTACCATCATATTAACTTTAGACTTGCTCATTTTGAGAAGATTTTCCGTCTTTCTCTCATCAGGGTCAACCCATAGGATCTTCGTGGTTCTACCCACTGTTTCATTACTCCAAGAGGTCTTATGGGATTCTCTCATCCATATTTTTAGTTCAGCTTTTGTTGCGTCGAATGATTTTGCGTTTGTCAGGTTAACTGCCTCGAGCTCCCTTCCCTTTAAAGCTATTACATTCGCCCTTTCGTTACCGACTACTCCTATGGGCTGGTACCCATATGATGTGAACTTTACCTCTGGGAGAGTATTCAGTTAAAGCTTTCTTACAATCCAATACGGTCTTAGACTTAGTTCTATCACCTGATATCGCCCTAATTGCCTTCTGGCTGTCGGTAAATATATTAAGCGCTGTGGGCGCCATATTTATTCTAATCCAATTTACGCATTCCGTTATTGCTCTTACTTCTGCCTGGAAGCTTTTGACCAGTTCGCCTAAAGTAAAGAGCCGTTCGGCTGTAAACGCCGCCTAATATCTTAAATATATTTCAATGGGTGGAATATCTAGCAACGTTTCCAGAGCCTTGGTACACATGGCACCACTTATACCCAAGCAGCATGTACGCTGAACTCCCTGTAGTAGTTTGATATTGCACTTTTTGTCTAAAGCTGTCCACCAGAATATTGAAGTATAAGCTACAATTGGTCTAATTACACTTTGTCTGGAAGAAACTGTAGGCTACATTTTACTTCAAAGTTTCAAGTGGGTGACGTGCCACGCCCACATGCAAAATAAGTATTTAAAGTCGCATATCTCAGAAACCGCAAGAGATACATTCCTAAAATTTGAACAACTTGACATCCATATGAATACATGAGGATAAAATGGGCAACCTAGCTATAGTGAACGTGGCACCTCCCATATAAATAAACTATTAAATTAGTATATCTAAGAAAATATAACAGCTAAAGTCTTCATTTTTTTCGGAGACACTTTAGTATCAAAAATTGGACAGACTAGAAATAGGGGGGGCACCTAAAAAAATTAATTTATCTGGGAAACTATTATAGATGATATTTAAAAATGTAGCATAAAGACCTTTAGCATCCATGAGAATATATAGGAGAAAAATAGGCGGTCTTGGCACCTCCCTTGCGGATTGAATACAAAAATGTATATATCTGGGAAACTGTTACAGCAGTTAGAGTTAGAGAGGATAGCAAAGCACACTTGGTATAGCTAGTTTCTTTATAAATATTATTTATAATACTCTAATCTTTTCAAGGGAAACTTACAAGGACTAAACTTCAATTATTAATCGATTTTTATAAAATGTTACAAATAAATATAAATTAATTATGATAAAGGTTAGAGAGTAATTATTTTAATTTTCGTGCAAATAATATGAGTATCAAGCATTATCACATACCAATTTCAATCATTAACAAAATTATACTCAAAACAACAATATGTATATGTTAATAGTAAAATAACTTAATTTTTCTTCGTTCTACTCAACACAATATTTCCGTGATCAGCGATAAATTCCCCTACATTTTGCAAAATATGTTTTTTATTCACTTGTTTCTTACCATTCTTTTCTTCTGCTTTATATTGTCAGTCATAGTCATCCTTTATGTCAAAAAATCAAGATAATATACATTTATTTTTGTTTTCAAACAACCACAAAAAAATGCCGCCTTTTTCTGTTATAGATACCGTCAGTCAAGTCACTCATACTTGTATGTATTATGCCCACATATGGCGCAGAAGTGTGTTACAATTTATCATAATTTTTCTATAGGGAAGCAAAACATAGACAAACATACATACATACAATTCTTTGACTTTTTGTTCAACATGTTGTAAGTATCTATGAGTACGTGTATGTTTATTATGTTTAAGGGAACAACATAAAACTACATGGTATCAGTAGTAGTAGTTGTGTTCGTTTTTTTGTCGTTTACCCTCCTTGTCGTTGCGGTAACATTAACAGCCACTTATATGAATAATTATATTTTAAAGAGGCTGTAAATTTACACCTAATTATAAATTATTTGCTGGATTTTTTTCTTAGTGTTTTTTTAAGCAAACTACTCGTGTATACATTTTTATTTAAGGCATAATTTTATGAGTCGTTTACCATCAAAAAGAAAATAATTTTGTAATAGGGGAATTTAAATGTAACTTTTATAGGCTTAAAATGTAATTTTTTGCTTTCAAAATATTTCGGATTTTTTTCAAATTGATTAATGACAATTTTATGAGATTTTTGAGAAAACTTAATAGTTCTGAGAAAATTTGTAAAATGCCACTTTAGTTAAGCATTTGGGGTTAGAAAATTATAACTTTTAATGAGAAATAACTAAACCAGCTATGTAGTTAAAAAAATTTATAATATTTATAAAATATAATTTTGTTTAAGTTATAAAAAATTTAAAATCACTTACATATGGGCAATTCCATGAAAAGGTAAACCACGACTGAAAAAATAAAACCCTTATAACTTCTGCATTTTTAAAGATAATTCAACAAAAAAATCGGTCTATTTTTACACCTCGCCGCCATACAAACGGAACCGAAAATATCACTTTTTAGCTCATAATTCTGTTAATTATAATACTATCCCTTCAAAAATCGGCAGATCTAAAATGTTTGTAAGACTAAACCTTTATGCTGATTTTCATAACGATTGGACCTCATTTGGGCCTAGTTCCATGCAAAGTTTAATTTCAGAAAAACACTTAAACGTCCGTAACTCACCTCTTATCACTAGTATTATGATAAAATATGGCACAAATAAGTTTTATATGAATTAAAATCACACTCTAGAATTTTATATATGACCCTAGTCGCCATATAACTCCAGTTTTTTCTTTTTATCTATAAATTGCATAAACATGTATATAGGTCGGCCATGTCCGACTGCACTTTCCTACTCCTTTTGATTTGTTGAAGTGTGTGTATGCATATATTTCCAAAATATATATTTTATAACCTAAAAAAAATCAGGAGAAAAATCTGTCACATACGATGTGTCACGTACGATATTTAAATATGTTCATTATAAAATTATATTAATTTCTTTTTTTATTTAAAAATTATGGATTACTAATGAAAAATATGTCACATAGTGTAAGAAATTAAAACAAAAAAGATACACTTACAGAATTCGCAGATTTTCGTAAATATTTAAATGTACTTTAAAAATACTTCCGAGTTTGATATCGCCATATTTTAATCCATATTTTGGAAAACAAGGTTCCGAGTGGGATGATTCCTTTTGCAAATATAGTATTCTCTAAATGGAACAGAATGACAAACTTGTTTTCCAAGTACTCCTAATTTTACAAAATCTATACCACTGTAAATATGTACTTTAATTTAAATTTCTGTTCTAATTCCTAAATCAAATTGGTTTGTCAAATCTCTATCTTTGTAAAATTTGATATTAATTGAAAATTAAATTATGAAAAATTGATTTACAATCAATTAAATAACCATTAGCTTAATACTACAGACATTATCAGCATTTGACAGTCAATTGATGACAATAAAGTGACAACTTTATAACAAACAACCCATACAAACTGAAGTATTATCTAGCATACCATTAAACCATTAATAATGACATAAAAATTTTCCTCCTTTAGACTTTTACAGACAGTTGAATGGGCAGACACACAGTAAGTGAAAAGAAAGGTCAGATCATATACATATGGCCTGTAAAACAATACAAGTTTTATATCAAACAGAAATACACAACACAAAACGTAAATCATTATTTTATGGCTTTTTAATGTGTTATTAGGAAATGTAAAAGCATTTAACCCTTAGAAGACAAAATGGGTCACAAAGGGGACATAAACTATTTATATGTACAAAAAAGGATTTTACTTAAATTATAAACGGATATTTCCATAAAAAATTATGTTGGTTAGTTTGAAAGGAGAATGTCTATTACATCCGAAGAAATAAACCTACACAGAGGAAAAACAAGTAAGAAATTATAGTCGGGCGAGGCCGACCATATAATACCCTACACCTGTTACAAAAATAAAATATGATTTAGTTTTCATAATGAAGCATTTAAGTCGAATTTTACCTTGTCTCAGATATACTTAAGCCATTTATTCTGGAATAAAATTGTGGCATTTAAGTCAAATTTTGAAGGAGGCTTTTTATAGGGGCTAGGGTCAAATGAGGCTCTATAATTATAAAATTCACGTGGGTTATTAAGGCTAATATAGAAGTTGGTTTTACAGCTTTTTGTCGAGATAGGAGTATATTAAACATAATTCTATTCGCAGGTTCAGTTGTATGGGGGCTAAGTGAAATAATGGACCGATGTTAACCATTTTCAATACGCTTCGTTTCCGGTACCACAGAAGATCATGCACCAAATTTCATTGAATTATCTTCAAAATTGTGACCTGTAGTTTGATTACAAGGTTTACAAGCCCTATTCCGTTCAGTTGTATAGGGGCTAGGTGAAATAATGGACCGATCTTAACCATTTTCAATAGGCTTCGTCCCTGCAACAATAGAAGATCATGTACCAATTTTCATTGAATTATCTTCAAAATTGCGACCTGTAGTTTGATTAAAAGGTTTACATGGACGGACGGACGGACAGACGGACGGACATAGCTAAATCGACTCAGAAAATGAGTCTAAGCCGATTGGTATACTATACTTTAAGGTGGGTATAGGACCAATATTATTGTGCTTTACAAACATCAGCACAAACCCAATATACCCTCCCCACTAAAGTGGTGTAGGGTATAAAAATATACACGCCTGGTACCAAATTGACACCAAATTTTTCAATAACATCCATTGTCAAGTATAAACATACAACAACTACATGTAATGTAGACCACACAACTTTGTCAACATTGCAACAATTCGTTGTCACAATCTAAACTTTCTGCACATCCGTTGTCTAACTGTTAACAAACGTGGTAAGCTCACTATTTATAACGCATTTTGAGCTTACCAAGTTTGTTAACTTTTCAATTACGGATGTGCATAAAGCTTAGATTGCGACAACGAATTGTTGTAATGTTGACAAAGTTGCGTGGTCTACAATTCATGTTGTTGTTGTTGTATGTATATACTTGACAACGGATGTTATTGAAAAATTTGGTGTCAATTTGGTACCAGGCGTGTATATTTTTTCCTCTGTGTAGGCTGCTGTGAGTTTTTTTACCAGAATCTCTGGATTGACAAACATGAACACTACCAACTGACTTACCGGCGGCACCCGGCACACTATCAACTAACCTAATGGAGGCACCCATAGATAATATAATAATGACACGGATTACAAAATTTTATGGGTGGAACTATATAGGGCTACTCTTTTAAAATATATTCATAGCTGATGTAGGTTATTGTATGGTCAATCAGGCCCATTTAATATTTCACAAGTGACTATAAAAGTCACAAACGATTTCGGTCATTAGAGGGTTAATTTGTTAAAGTGACAACTATGACATGTGAACAAATGTGTAAATCAAAATTTCTTGTTGTGGCTAAATATAAACATACTTAAATAAATATAATGCACATGTATTAACAAATCATAGGAATTTTAATCTAAAACTATTAAAATCTCAGTTTAAAAAGCCTTTTTATGATTTTCATTTCCCCAAAGACATAAACCTATAAAAATCATTTTAAAATTTTTGGCAATTTAATGACACATAAATTAAAATCTTTCCAACAACCACAAATTGTATTTCCTAGAAAATACTCATTCTCAAAGTAAATTTGAAAAAGAGTTTTTGCTACCATCTTACATAAATATGTATTCAATGATAAATATTTTTCTAGAAAACTTTGCAAGATTTTTTTTTGGGACATTATGTATATCATTAAATGTAGCCTTATGTATTCATATGTATGTATGTGCTTGAATACTAAATCCTTATCTACTCTTTTTATTCATTTACAGACGATACATTTTCAAATGAATTTACTTCAACGTCGGCAAATGGTATTATATCTGACCATACATCGTCTTCACCACATTCTGGCCGCAAACCACGTCGAAATCGTACCACTTTCTCTTCGGGACAATTAACAGCATTGGAAAAGGTGTTTGAACGTACCCACTATCCCGATGCTTTTGTGCGTGAAGAATTGGCCACTAAAGTGGGTTTGAGTGAGGCGCGCGTACAAGTATGGTTTCAAAATCGTCGTGCTAAATTTAGACGTAATGAACGCAGTTCAACCACTGGACGACCTTTAATTACAACCACCCCACAACCCGTGCCACCCATAACTACGGCCCATAAGTTTTCGCCCGATAAAAGTGCTGTGTTTTTGCAACAGCAAATGGATTTGTCACATCCTCATCATCCACATCATCATGCTGCTGCTGCCGCTGCAGCATATTCGTTAAGTTTTCCCTCGTTGGGAATGTATGCGTCAACAAAAAATTATGTTAATTCATCGTACAATACATTTGCAGCAACAGCTAATGGCAGTTCAACAAATGAAGGATTAACAGGTCCTTGTGGTTTTTTCGCTTCGTCTAATTATTGTGCACCCAGCTATCAACCAAATTATTCAGCATTAAGATATAAAAGTGCTCAAGGTTTTTCTGGTTTATGAGAAAAAAAAAAAACTTAAATACGAATTTACGAAAAAGAAAATACTTCAACTTTTTAGATTTTATATAAAAAGTGCAATTTAGTCAAATTTTTAAATTAAAATAAAGTATATTTATTACAAACAAATTATATACATATGTGTAACAGATATATCTTATTTGTGTAACATATAAAAATCGCTATAGCGGAACAAGTTCAAAAATAAGAAGTAAGAGTATATATTCGCCGAGATTTTTGTTCTTATAGAACCTGTTTATGTCGAATTTCGCTATACTGTTACTATTAATTGTGAGCGTCTAAGTTATATAAGGGGACCTCATTTGGGTGTTATGGTCAATTATGAACCGATCGTTATAAAATTTGATAAAGATTTTTGTTTGTATAAAACTTGTTTTTGTCGAATGTCGTCACTATACTGCTATTTAAAGCCAGTTTTTTGCGCTAAGGTCATTTTATAAAGGAGGTCCCATATGGGGTGTAGGATCAGTTATTAGCCGATCTATATACAATTTTATAGAGATTTTTAATCCTTTAAAATTTATTTGTGTCGAATTTCGTCTCTATACAGTTATTATTAACCCGATTATGGGGATTAAAATAATTTTTGAAGGGGGTGTATGGTCAATTATTAGCCGATCCTTATGACTTGAGATTTGTTTATGAATGTCAAATTTGGTCACTACACTGCTATTGTTAAGCTATTATATATATATTATATTATGAGCTTTAAAGACATTTTCTGAAGGAGACCTTATATGGCGGGTAGGGTTAATTATGATCCGATGTCAATATATCACAATATAATTTCTGGATGCATAAAACTAACTTGTACCAAATTTTATCACGATTGCTTTGTAATTAACTTATTTATGAATATTTAAACTATACTCCGGGAATCAACTTGAATAGGTGCAAGATGAAATCTTGGGACAATCATGTTCATTTCCAATAGCAAACAAATCGAGAATATCTGAGCGAAATTTCAATCCTCTAGCTCCTTTCTTGTGGTCTCTATTGTGCTTTCAACATACAGACGGACGGACATGGCCAAATGGTCTAAGAATTTTATAAGTCCCAGAATATTTCTTTTAGAAAAAGCTCGAAGCAATTTTAGTAACTACTTAGAAAATATACACTTTTCAAACTTTTAAACTCTTAGTTATGTAACTCTTTTGTGGAACCAACACAGGAACCAACACTCTTAAATTAACGTTCGTAACTGTTTAAGATTAAACCGAGCTCCTAATCCGATAATAGTCGATATTTTTTCAACACTTTTATTCTGACTTCCATTTCTTTATGGGTTTTACGATATACGCGTCTTGACTATAAATTTCAGTTTTTAGCCGATTTGCCGGATACATTCACATAAAGACCTTAAGTAGTTTTCTAGATATATTACGTTGGGAAGAGAGTGTGCAAAAATCCACCTACTACCAACCTGATGATTGTGGGTCAATGACGCTTTTAGATTTTGCATAATATCTCGGTAGTTCTTGAGGAAAATTAAATAAAATTTTGTGTGTGTATTAAAAAGGAAGAAGTACCCATTAGTTGGGATGAAACAACAACAACTCTTAATGGCAGAATGAATTTATTAATCTAATTATTGAAATCATAAAACAAACATCCCACATTTCTCGAGTTATAAGATTTCAAACTTTGTCTTGAAGAACAACTAAGATGTCTGTAATATCTCGGTTGTTCTTCAAGATAATTCAATGAAATGTTGTGTGTGTGTAAAGAAGAAAATGTTGCATAACTTTTAAAAAATTACAAGTTAGAGTGCTTTATTCGGCTGAGATGTATCTTAAATATCCTATTTTGTATAGATATAATTATGAGGTAATGTGTTTTCGAGAGGCGACCTCATATATAAAAACAATATTTTTACCAAATTTTGTATCTATATCATTTGTAATGACAATATGCCTTTAAGCAATTTTCAAAAGGGTAGCTTGTATCGGACCTATCAGCAATTATAGACCGATCGTGAAAAATTTTAAAAAGCTTTATTTGTGCCAAATTATATATGGATAGCATTATTTTGTAATGGGTATTTTTTTGATTTTTGGGAGGGGACCTTGTATGAGAGCTATTGCCAATTATGGATCGATGCAGAAAAAAAATTTTTTTTCATATGAATTCCATTTATATAAATTTCAAATTTGTGAAATTTTGTAGATTCTGAAAGAAGTTATTAACAATAAATTAATTTTCGGGGAATATGTACATTTTTAAGGCAGGTATAGGAATTTTTGGACCGATTTCGACACTTTCCACAGCGATCAAGTTTTCGTAGAGAAACAAATGTGTGGACAGACAGAATTTATGAAAAAAAGGACCGAAGGACAGACGGATATAGTTAAATCAACCAGTACCAATCATTTACATACATATATACTTTCTTGAGTCTTTTTTGAGAATGACAAACTTATATATACCATCTAACACTATTGATGGTGGTGGTGGGTATAAAAATTGCCACGACCACTATTCGGTATGAAAAATAGGCGTAAAAATGTGTATTTGCCATTTTCGACTACTTCGAAGGAATTTAATAAACTAATAGCTGAAGTCCTAACTTTTCATCTGATATAACTATTTTCGCATAAATATCCATGGAAAGTTTACGAATTTTGTACGAGGTGGAACTTAGAACCAATAAACCTTCACATCCTTCGAAACATGATTTTGTAGACTCCTTCAGCGGGAGTTGTTGAAAGAAAAACTGTACAATTAAAAGTTTTTAATTATTTCAACCAGGGAGTTTGATCTTCAAATAGGTAACACTTTAAATTTTTATTGTTTTTTTTTTCTAAATTTTGTTTTATCGTATAAAACGCAAATAAATAATATTCACCATCAAATAGAATAAAATACAAGGAATTTCACTTACCTTTTATTAATCTAAATAAACTTTTGAAATGAAACACATAAATATTTTTATTTACACATATAATAGAGAGAAAGATAGTAGTAAATCTTTTTTGTGTTATTTTATTAATATGATTTTTCTTTTCATCATCAACATAAATTTCTAAATTTATTAGTTTTTTTTTTGTTATTATTATTTTATTCAAATTTACATTTTTATCATGACTCTAATTCAAATAGTTTAATGTACAATATAATTATTATTTTTTTTTTTTTGTAATTATAATAAACTTAACTTTAGTTGTTTTCTAACAATTTGCTTGTTTTGTTGTTTTATGTTTTTTAATACCTTTATTTTGTTTATGTTTTAATAAAATATGCTAATATGTATATTTATATGTTGTATTTTGTTAATTAAATGGTAATATGCGTATTTTCTCTTTTTCCCCTTTTTTTATTTTACTACTCAAACTTAATTGGCGTTTTTTTTACAAAAAGAGCATAATCAACCAAAAATGTGGTTGATTTTTGGTTTTTTAGTTTTGCATTTAATTCTAAAAATATTGTTTATAAACAATAAACCGAATGTTTTTTAAACATTTATTACATTTGTAGTTTTACATGTTTTTGTATTAAGTTTTCAAGTTAGTTAGTTTTTGCTTTTTCATTTTTTTATCATTAAGGTACAGTGGGCTCAAGAGGTAAATTTTATTTAAAGGACAAACATTTTCTTTTTGATATTAATTAGAGTTTTTTTACACATCTACAATACTTTAAACAAGGAAATTTTATGAATGTGTTTTTTGTTGTTTTAAACTGTGACAAAATAATTTTATAATTGCTTAAGTGTTTTGCGAAATTCTTTAAAAAGGGACTTAGCTCATTTACTAAATATAAACTAATATTATAAACATACACAGAGGGAAAAAGAAATATACATGCCTGGTACCAAATTGACACCAAACTGTTTATAATTTTTCAATACCATCCGTTGTCAAAGTATATACATACGTACGACAACACCATGTAATGTTGACAACATTACAACAATTCGTTATCGAAATCTAAATTTTATACACATCCGTTGTCTAAATGTTAGCAACGTGGTAAGCTCACTATTGACACACAATCCGTTGCCAATCGTGAGCTTACCACGTTTGTTAACATTTAGACAACGGATGTGTATAAAATTTAGATTCCGATAACGAATTGTTGCAATGTTGACAACGTTGCATTACACAGTGTTGTCGTACGTATGTATACATTTTGACAACTGATGTTATTAAAAAATTATAAACTCTTTGGTGTCAATTTGGTACCAGGTACGTATATATGTAAAACAAGTAAGAAATTATAGTCGGACGAGGCCGACCATATAATACCCCACACCAGTTATAAAAGCATTTAAGTTGAATTGTACCTTGCCTCAGATATACTTAAGACATTTATTGTTGAATAAAATTGAGGACATTTAAGTCATATTTTGAAGGGGGCTTTGTGTAGGGGCTAGGGTCAAATGAGGCCCTATAATTATAAAATTCATGAGGGTCATCAAGGCCAGTATAGAACTTGGTTTTTCAGCTTTTTTGTCGAGATACGAGTACATTAAATATAATTATAAACTTTAAAGATCTTTTCGGCGGGTTCAGTTGCATGGGGTCTAGGTAAAATAATGGACCTATGTTAACCATTTTCCATAAGCTTCGTCTCTGCCAAATTTCATTGAATTATCTTTTAAATTGCGATCTGTAGTTTGATTACAAGGTATACATGGACGGACGGACGGTCAGGCAGACTGACAGACAGACAGACGGATGGATAGACGGACATAGCTAAATCGACACAGAAAATGATTCTAAGCCGATTGGTATACTTTAAGGTGGGTATAGGACCAATATTATTGTGCGTTACAAACATGAGCACAAAACCAATATACCCTCCCCAATAAAGTGGTGTAGGGTATAGTAAAAGACTGTTTAATAGACACTGGTTTGTAGTTTAATTAACTCATATTGAAAAATTTTATGTTATTGATTTTGAAAATATGCCAAATGGAAATTTTTTTTAAAAAAGTTGTATTTCAAAAGTCATGAAAAAATGGCAAGTAGAAAATAAAGAAAATTTTTGTTGTTTAAAGTATAGTAGTGTTAGAAATTTAATATTTTCAATATTTGATTGTTAAGAACATTAAATATGATTATAATAATTTTGTTGTTATTTATTTACGTTTAAAGATTTATAATCCGTAAGATATTAGAAAAATATATACTTATGTATGTTTGTTGATATTATAAATATGTTTTAATTTGCTTTAGTTTGGTAATGGACTATTTAAACAACATTTATAATATAAATACGATTTAAGGACAATTATAGAAATAAACACAATTACAAAATTAGAAAAGGAAATTTTTGGTATTGTCTTGGTTTTATTTAAATATATTTTAACGCATTTTCTTTAAATTTCTATACACTGTGCAGTTGTTTTTCAAATAGATTTTTAGTAAATATAAATTTTTAACATTTATAAATATTTTCAGGTAACTATTTATAATTTTTTTTTGTTAATTTTCTAAAAATTTGGCAACATTTTTATATTTATTTTGTATTTATATTTATAATATTTTTTTGTCAAATATGTATATTTGTATATAATTTGGTGGTTATTTAATATTTGTGTGTGAGTGTAAGTTTTCTACAAATTTTTAGTTAACTTTACATTGCATTTGATTGATTCTAAACTGTTATTTATGTTATATTCAATTTTTATTATTTTAATTTAATTTTATTATTCAATGTTTGCAACTTTATTGTTTATTTTGCTTTAATTAATTTTGAGAAAAAGCGAACATTTAAAAAAATTATGAAAAGTTTTCTCTTTGGCTTTGAGTTTTTATTGGGATTTTTTTTTGTTTAACAGTCATTATATCTCTCCATGATCTTGCTACAATCAGCATTTCTTATGTATATTAACAAATTTGTTTTTGTTCCTTTGGTTTTTTGTTTTAAATATTGTTAACAAACATTCACATCGAGATATAAATTTTTTTTCTTTAAGTTTTTTAACAAATGTAAGACATACAAATTTTTTTCAATTATTTCTTTAACTTTTTTTCTGATTGGTAGCAAACATTGAGGTATAAAAAAAATTAGGAATTTTATTTTAGGTTTTTTTTTTTATATTATTGTTTATTTAGTTGCATTTTTAATATTGCTGTTTTGAGAATTTTTTTATTTATAATAAATTTAACAATTAACTGTTTGTTATGGAAACTTGTTATATATTGAAACGGCTCCCTATAAAGAGGCCTTTTGTATGGTATAAAATTATTTCACAGAAGAAAAAAATCAAAATTTTTTTGTGGTAGAGGTGATTTGTAACGATATCGAGCCTGTTAAATATACAACAAGTTCACATTAATACTCTTAATATCATGGGAATGCACAGTGGTTATAATTTCTTTTTTTGCTTTAAAAATTAAGAGGATAATTGCTGTTAAGATTACAATTCAAACTTAGTTTATATGCAAAAAACTGTAATGTAATTACGTTTGGAGCTGAACTATGAACTAGTCTATTTACTAGTCAATAAATGATCTACTTAGTCTACTGACTTGTGTACATACTAGTTTAATGACTAGTCTTTTGACTATTCAATCGACTAGTCTATTAAATAGTCTATTTACTAATCTATTGACTAGCTTTAACAAGTCTGTTGACAAGTTTATTGAATATAGTACCAACTATTATATTGATTAGTCATCCCAATCGGTTATATTTACTACTCTTTTTTTAGTATTTTAACTAGCCTATTGAATAGTCCACTATCAATCTATAGACTGATCTATTAACATTAAAATTCTCATTATAAGTAAACAATTGTAATCTAAATATGTTCAGAGCGTTACTGATATGTGGTCTTAGAATCTTAGACATGGGGTTGAACCAGAGAACCCCATAATCTGGTACCAGGGGAATCGAAAGCCCACAGGGCTTAGTCTCGGTCTTTGTCTTGTCCCATTTATTGGAGAGCTCTATCGTGGTGGCTGTGGTTTAAATCCAAATTCGAGGGAAGATAATGTCGTTTAAAAGACTGATGCACTAAAAAGTCTATAATTCTGGACAACAGATACCCTGCAGAAGAGTTCCTGTCGGACTAGGCTTTGGAAATGATTTGGTGTTAAGTGTATAAGATACGGGTAGGGGTATACACCCGTATATCTAGAGTGAGTGTGTCGGATGTTTTTCTTAATGAGTGTGTCGGATGATTCGGAAGTGTGCTGGGTTGATTGGTTGTTCATACCAGATTTACCACAATGTGTTCTCTGTGAGTAAAAAGTCCTCGGCTTAATTGATGAATTCGTGTTTCGGTCTACCGATAACGTCTCTAGGTGCTGTTACCTACTCAACAGAGGCGTTGGAAATGATTTGGTGGTAAGTGTATAAGATACGGGTAGGGGTATACGGACCATTCCCACCCGTATACCTAGAGAGAGTGTGTCGGATGAATCGGAAGTGTGCTGGGTTGAATGGTGTTCGATGAAAAGTATCTTATACCAGTTATACCATTGAATTTTTCTTCCTTGTTCGGGTATGTTCAGAGTTTACTTTGTTCGTACCAGATTTACCACAATGTGTTCTCTGTCAGTAAAAGAAATCCTCGGCTTAATTGATGGTTTCGTGTTTCGGTCTACCGAATACGTCTCTAGGTGCTGTTGCCGACTCAACAGAGGCATATCGGAAGATAAGGAACGATGCAGCAATGGTCAAAAATTAGATAGCTCGAGTACTTGAGCAAAGTACTTGGACATGGCCAGGCAGATCTATGTATAAAAATTGCCATCGGCGTATAAGTCGTCTAATCCGCTCACCCTATGATTGGAAAAGTACCACCGTGAAATAAGGCCAACACGGCAAGTGTTCACGTAAAGCACTTCGACTTCTTCCTCTCAATCGACTGGTCAAATAACTACTCTATTTTCAAGTATATATAATAGTCTATTTACTACCCAAGGAAAAACATTACTTACCCGGTAACCAGGCAAGTAATGTTGAAGCAAAGATGAAGTTGCTTTTGGGGTGAATAACTAATTATTTTTGTTCGAATACTCTCAAAAAGTAACTAGTTACAAATGTGCTTTACCCGACTTTTCCGGGCTTAAACTCAAAGCTCAATTAATAAGTTATTTTATAGTACTTTCTGAAAAAAAACTACTGATATCAAACTAGGATTCGAACCACAGATGCTCTAGATAATTGGCTATAAATCCCTTTCAAAAAACTTTAATAATGTTATTTTAAGATTTTTGCCAGGACTACATTTACTAGTTAGTTCATCGACTACTCTATTGTCTTGTCTACCATTACTAGTCTATGGACTAATAACCCATATATTGAGTAGTTTTTTAACAAATCAGTGGAGTTACCAATGTACTTGATATTAAACTAGAATACTGGCACCTTTAAGAATTCTACGGTCTAGTCCATTAACTAGTCTATGAACTAATAACCAGTCAATGAACTGGTACAGTAAGATCGGTTCTATCCCTCTTCCATCAGTAGCTTTGTTCTGAATTAGATAATTTCAATTGGCTATTCACCATAACGTATTTTGACAATAAAGGAAATAAATTTTGTGTATGTGATCGTAGAAATTCTTACACTGCAATTCCACATAGTTATTTTTAAAGAACAAAGACAATTACAAACACTGTGCAATTAATAGTGTTTTGGTTCATGTTTATAATTTTACATGCTACTACTATGTATTAATACTAATGTATGTATGTATATGTTTCTTAGAATTAAAAATTGAAACTACAGACATATTAACAATTTTAATGCGATTAAGTTGCTAGTTTTCATGTTTTCATATGATTTTTTTTAACAATAAATTTGTATAATACTAATAGTAAACAACTTTTAATATGATTTTGAAAAATATTCTTTCTTCGTTTCTTATATGAAAAATATGTATTTATGTAGTTTATTCTTATACATTAATTATAAACTAATTTAATTCGTACTTATGTTTTTGTGTTTTTGACTAAACATTTATTATAATGTTTAATTATGCTAAAGCTTTCAATCATTCACATTTATTGCCGGACCCATTTTTATTTTTAATTTAATAGGAAGGATATACACAATATTAAGAAAATAAAATTTGAACTTAACTTACCGCTTAACTTACCCTTAAAAAATTGGTTGAAAAGTAATTGGTTATTAGAGCGAGTGTTAAGATAGTAAAATATTCAAAATTATTTTAATCGAAATAAAGAATTCCCCGGTAATTATTTAACAAATAAATCCTTTAATGTAGAACAAAGTGAAGCATCACAGGTATCCTTGGAATCGTCCTCATCGCCCTTACCGAACCAATTTAAAGTAGAACGTACTGCATTAGCAGCTTGAGCTTGGGGTGTTGTACGTGTGCGTCGTGACGAGCCATAATCTTTGGGTACGGCTCCTTTTGTAGATTTTGAACGAGATGTTGAGGCAGCTTCACTGCCCGAAGGTCCAGAAGCGGAATTTTTACGTAAAAATCCTTCTATGGCTGAGCCAATAACGGTTGCATCTACTATGGTCCCCTTGGTGTGATCCGTCCAACTTTTCTGTTTGCTACGTGGTTTCAATTTAGGTTTACTCTCACGCAATGGATCTTTGGTTTGTAACTTTTCAATCATTTCTTTGGAGAGTGCCATGGCTGTACTCTTACTTCTTATACTCTTTTTGCGTGCCATGGGTTCATGACGCTGGGCAAACCATCCTGAAATAGCAGCTGAACTATTATCCTGAGCATCACTTACCATTTGTTTTGCATTGTTGAGTATGGAGACATCGAAACTGTTCGAACGGGTTGAGCGTCCTGCATTGGGATCTAGGAGATTCGAACTGCTAGCTGCTGTCTGAGTGGTGGTTAAGTTAGTTTTAGACTTAGCTCCTCCTGCCGCAGAAGAAGGAGGTGTGTCTTCACACTTGTGTATTTCAATAGCCGATGATGTTAGGGAACTGAAAATAGAAGTAATATCTGTTCGGCTGCCCAATAAGCCAGTGCCCTTGCTGCGTTTGGTGGACGAACGATTGCTGGTGGGTTGTGTAACACAGGGTGAAATGCTGGCGGGAAGTTCGGAGGCTCTGCGGTAGTTGGGCGATGGTGTAGCTTGACCAGAGACACATTCGGAATAACGACGATTGGTGTAGCGTTGCGGTGTTGTGCCGCCCTCTGTAAGAGTTTCCACTTCACAGACTTTCTCATTGCTCGTTGTCCAAAGTTTCATGCGTGCTTTACGAGATTGTACAATATCATCCATGATGTCCAATTGTAAATTATGTATACTACCTATTGGATCCGTAGATGGTGGACCAGTTGAGGTGTTGCTCTCCCTCCTCGAGTTTAGAATGCGGCTGGTGAGATGGAAAAAAGGTTGAGATATATGAAAATTGGTAATAAAGCCAAATAAAAACCAACCAACCCCCTTCCCCAACTCACTTGTTAGAAGGAAATGCTGCCACCGATTCACGACGAGAACGTCCAAATATCGTTGCTGGCACCTTGGATATAGTAACAACGGAATGTCGTCTACCCGATGGTGCAGGCGCTTGTGAGAGTGTTGCTAGGAAAGCGGCTTCCTTAGGTGAGGGTCCAGAACCCTCTCCACCTCGTTCTGAAAGACGTCTTACCTGACTGGCCGTTATACCCTCGGTAACCTGTTGTGATGGCAGAGAATGCTTACGTGATTCTCTGGGGTCACGCCATGGCGAAAGTAGATATGGATTGACTGGTGAGTCTATGTCCAAGCTGGCTTTATGTGATGGCGTCTCTGAACTTTCCTGATCATCTTCTTCAACTATCTGTGATTCATCGACTACGATTAAGGGCTCATTTTTACCGATAGACCCAAAACGGGATATAGATGAGCGTCTAAAGCGAAAGGTATCTATAAAAAAGTTTTGTGAAAATGACATTTAAAATATGTTCTCTTTCAAATACTGTCCTAGAAAGGAATGAGTAAAGTAATTGTATTCCTAAAAATTTAATTTAAATAACCAAATCTCATCCTATTATTTTGCAAAACAAAGCTACATTTCAAAATAATATAATCGATAATGAGGTACATGAACATGAAGTATTATACTTAAAAAAGCAAGTAAATTTTTCCGAAAATTATAAATCCATCTTAATACACAAAAGTACAAACATACATACATATGTATGTAAATACATAAATCCTAAATTTCCAAAGGAACATACAAACATACTTATGAGCTCTGGATAAATATTTGTATAAAAAGAAATGTTAATCACCCTTAGGAGTAAAATCTTACATTATTAAAATGCAAATGTTTTTGTCTGAGACGTAGTGCATGAAAATACACATGAACTCCTTTATAATCAATCAGTATATCAGAAAATTTTGTTATATTTTTCTTTGTAAGAGGTGCAGTTGTGAAATATAAATACATACATGAAAAATAGTTTGATCTGGATGTTTGAGAACTATAAATTCAAATGTTCTAACAAAATCAACATTATATGCCAACTTTGTTCTAAATTAAAAAAAATTTTTCAACATTTCCCTAATAATTTTTATCAAAAGAGAATGTTATTTAAATTGAATGGCGGACAGAGCTATTGTGACATTGATTTTCATAAATACTCATAAACATATTCAATATTCGCTTTAAAGGGCCCATACGCAACATCAGCATGCTGGCACAATCAAGTGATATATGGTCCGAACATGAAAGCTCAATCAAATTATTGTGCCAGCATGCTGGATGGACCCTTTTATACATACATGTATATCTGTAAGGGGTACAATAACCATACAAATGATGTTTTTCAATAAAGCTACTTATCATTTTAAATAATCCAAAAATTACAAACGTAAAATTTCTATCTTAAACTTTTTCTGTGCAAATCTTTTTGTGACAGGATATTCATAAACGAGCATTTTATTATTATGAAAATTTTTAAATGTACAAATAAAATGCAAATAAAAGTTTAATATAAATTATGACTGACAGAAATCATCAACACGTACTTATTATTTCATGCATTTGCAACAAGTCTGTCATAACTCAAAAATTATGGTTCTGAATAATGATTTTGTTTAAACTCTTTCTATTACACTTTTGAAAATGTTTAGCTAAAGTAATGAAAATAAAAAATATTATATCAAATTTCGTTTACAATTAGGTAATTATACTTCTGCCTTTTTATTGCTTCTGGGATGGTGAAGTAATTGCAACTAAAATACAATCGTCTTTGCCCTAGTCCTGTGAAATTTTGAGTTGGCTAAAGAATTTTGGATAGCTAAGTAAATATTGACAGTTTTATATTATGATATTTTATAAGGGAATAAAAGTCAACGACGTCGTGTAAATCAAATGAGATATTGGAGGTTAAAGGTCACATAATTATAACATTTATACAAATATTGTGATAACTTAACTTTTAGCCATTAGATGTGGGCATACACTCATATTTATACCTCACATATTAGAATTAAGTACCATTTGAAGAAAGCAAAAGTATCAAAAGTGGAAAGATAATGGAAAGTACTAATAAAAATAGTAAAATTTTTCCCCTTTTCGCTTAGAAATATACTTTTTTGAGAATTAAGTTAATAAAATGTTCGGTATTTAAATCTCTATATCACACATAAAACTCAAACGATTCAAATATTTCATTCATTTCGAAAAATTTTGCTTTCAAAAAGTACCAAACAATTTACTCGAATTTGGTTCGATATAGGCCTTAGTACTCGAATTCCAAAATAATATACCAACAGCTTATTTTGTGTAAGTAAATAAACTACTTTTTCAAATTTTATAAAAATTGAGTTTGAATAAAATTAAATTTCCCGTTTTTGCCCTTTTTGGTACTTTTTTCGCCAGTGTAATAGCAAAAATTTTGTTTCAACAAATATTACAGAGTTAGTCCGTAATTTAATAGGAATACTTTAATAAATCGAAAAAATTCTCTTAATGTGCTAAAAAAAAGTGCCAAAAATACAGTTTTCTCCCTTTTACACCCAAAAAGGGCTGAATTTTAAAAAAGTGCGAAACAGGTGTCTCCTAATTTTGGGAGATATATTCAAAATATTTACAAAAATGTTATTTTGTTTATTAGTAAAAAAGTTATAAAGGGCCAAAAAAGGTACCAAAATCACCTTTGTTACACATTCTCACCCCTTAAAAGTACGAATTTCCAAAAAGTACCAGACACCCATCTGCTTATTTTAGGAGTAGATACAGGTGCATTTAAAATTTGTCTTGTATCACTAATATGTATTAGGTAAGATAATTAAGAAAACCTGTTTTACCCGTTTTTCTCTTTTTTAGCTCTAAATCCAAAAATTAGTAGATTTACAAAGGCAAAAACACATCTACTGTCAAAATTTCATGATTCTAGGTTCAGCCGTTTGGGCTGTGCGATGATAAATGAGTCAGTCAGTAACGCTACTCTTTTATACATATGTACATATATATAGATTATCGAAACATTGCATTCGGAAATATCATTTGTTGTAACCAGATTTAGAACCGAAAATTTTGATTTATGCGGATCTAGCGGCAAATGAGCATTATTTTAGGACTGCTGCATAAAAAATTGGTAGATGGTTATAAAGATATCAATATTTATTTTAATATAATAACTATTTATTCATTCAATTAATCATAAATATATATCTACCTATCATAAATATCTATCTATTTTAATTTCAATATTGATGTTTGACTGCTTAACCACAAATTTTACATTATTCTAAAGAAATCTAATTGCGATGAGCAGGTCTAATATTTACATATACCTAAGGAGACCACAAGTGTAAGGAGTATAAGTATTTTATAAATATGTAAATTGCATTTAAATGAAACTGGGGACTTGGAATTATACATCGCAAATTGTGACAGTGAATAATAAATATACTTAATTTTTAAAATTAAATGTTGTTATTTGGAAAATATTAAATTAGTATAAAAAGCCAGTGATGAGTGAAAACAATTTTATAAATTTGAAATCCCAAGAGAGATTTGTTTGTTTTTAATATTTAATAAAATTAAATATTTTTTAACACAACGTTTAAATTGTTGGGGCTTTTTGTGCTAAGTCGAAGGGGCTATTGGTTACTGTTACTCTGGTTAAGTCTGTTTAGTAAATTTATTTAGCATAATATATGATATTGTTATGTAAGTCAATTAAGAGTGATAACTTTTTTAGTTCATCAAAAGTTGTAATAAATTTTTTATACAGTGTTGCCTGAACATTTTTTGAAAATTCTTATTTTGTTTAAAAAATTTCTACGATGAGATGTAAATAAAATAAAAATTCTACGACTTAAAATATTGAATTATAAATTTTTGACAAAATAAAAAAAACTACTAAAAGGGAATTTTCTCTTCATTTGTCAACACTGCCTACATAATATATACACATGCAACCATTTAATTGTTATTTAAATTATTAAAATTAGAAATAGAAATTTCCATAAATTATTTTTATTTGTAATTCAATTGTACGTATAATTTTTAAAAAGAAATATAAAGTAATTCATTCTTCAATAGCAAAGGACTCAGTAATATAAGTCTATTATGTTTATGTCCATATTTTTCAATTGCCTTAAATAAACTTTTCCTGGTGATATTCAAACTAGGTTAGATGATAGGAGGATGTATCTATCTATCTTCTATCTATATATATAAAAATGGAGGTGTGTTTGTTTGTATGTTTGAACGTTATAGACTACTAAGCGGCTGAACCGATTTTATTCAAATTTTCACAGCGTATTCTTGTATGTCTGGAATAGGTAATAGGCTACTTTTTATTTTGAAATTCCAAGTGGGCGAGGAGCCCATATTAAGAAAATATTAAATGCGTATATTTTATATAATATAACAGTTAGGGTCCTCAAATTTTGTCGGAGCAACTTTAGTGTCAATATAATTATTTAGGACAACAAGTAGGCGGACTAGCATTAGGGGGCGTGGCACCTCACATATAAATTAAATACAAAAATATGTTTATGTTGGAAACTATTACAGTTAGAATCTTCAAATCTTGCACGAATAACTTTAACATCTTTGGAACTTAATTCGTCAAATTTCGCACGAAGAACTTAAATATTCATCTGAACATTTTGGAAAGCGGACTTTTATCTAGGGGGTCTTGAAGCCCCCATATGAATCAAATAGACAAATTCGTATATCTGAGAAACTATTAGAGCTAGAATCTTTAAATTTTACATGAAAAACTTTGAAATTTATGTGAATATTTAGAGCATAACGGGCGGACTTTCAATGGGGAACTTGGCACCTCCTAGAATCTTCAAATTTTACATGAAGAACTTTGAAATTCATGTGAACAATTAGAGCATAACGGGCGGGCTTTCAATGGGAGGCTTGGCACAACATATATAAATTAAATACAAAATTTCGTGCATCTTGGAAACTCTTATATTATTCAAATTTTTTTAGATAGATAAAAATTGGCGATAGATAGAAACTGGCGAATTTGCAATAATTTGCTTGACATCTCTCATATGTAACATATTATAAATCTGGAAAACTATTGTAGTTAGAATCTTCAAAATCGTTTGGTTTTATTTATACATATTCCTTTTAGGGTAGCAAAGCACACTGGGTATAGCTAGTAATGCATAAAATCCGAAGTAAAACACCTAGGCCACTATATTCAAACTAAATGCACAAAATTGTTTCACTGTCTTATAAAAGATACCATTTAGTTGCCATTAATTAGTCTTTAAACAAGAACTAAGTTCGAAAGGTATACAATAAATTGGGTTGTTTCCTCTAGAGTTGTTACAATTTTAAAATATCTACCAAATAAAAATGTATTAGCTAGTATTTAAAATCAACTTTCTTCCTACCAAAACATTCCTTTAAAAGTCTGTTATTCCCTTTACGCAAGACAACAAAATATTTTAAATTTGTATAAAATTCTAATTATAATACTGTCACGTTTTGTAAACGCAATGTTTTTGTGATGAAACTAACTATAGAATTTAAATTTAAAAACAATTAAAAAAAATTTAATTTAAAAAATGGTAAATAATAAATATGATTATTTAAAATAGACAAAGAAAATTATAAATCACATAAATAATGCTGTATAATTTATAGCAAAAATTATAAACGTAAATTGCACATACAATTTAAACTAAAAACATTTTTAAAAATCATTAAATTACATAAGTTGTCATAAACTTTAACACTCAAACAATAAGCATTTATTTAACTGGTATTTGTTTGGTTACGTATGTGTAATATTTGATTTGTTGTCAGAAATCATATAAATCATACGTCTTTATGTAATCAATTAAGGTTTAACCTTATTAAGCCCTTAATATTAGGAGGGCAGACAATTTAAAAATTACTGATTAAAAAATTTTTTACAACATTGATAATTTTATTTTCACTCTGTATTAAGAGAACCGGTCTAATAAAAATGTGTTTCTAATTTTAAACTAAGTAACTAATATTTAATAATATACATATAAAATATAAAAAATTTATAAAAACGACAAACCTATAACGACGATATCATGACAATAACTATATAAACACTGTTTTATCTACTTATTACGTTGGTTTTACTTACCCATTTTGTAGGATTTTAGTTTAGTGTTATTTTGTTACTTCAAATCTGACCTCCAAAACCGAAAAGAAGGAAATCTGTAAAAGAGAAAAAAAAAAACATAAGATATAAATTTGTTACTTTTCCTAAGGCTTAGTTTTCTTGTTATTCAAAATGTTTGTTTTCAAATCAAAATCTATAGTCAAAGTTTATTTACATACAAATAAACCAGAATCAACAAATATTGACAAAAATATAAGAAGATTTTTATAATAAAAAAGAAGTTAAAAAAACATATTTTCATATTCTTTGGATTGGGGATTTAGATATTTGTTCTTCCTTAAGTTGTAATATTAGGGGACGATGAAATATATTTGTTCTCACTATAATTGATAGGGATTATTTATAAGTATTTGGAAAGTAAAGTTACTATATTTATGAAATGTAAATAGTAAAATTTTAGTATTAGTAGTATTACAAATAATTGGGTAAAAACTATATTATTTTTACCTCTGGTTAAGAATTGTAGAAAATGACACAGTTACTTTAGAAAATGTAAACGTAATAAATTGAGTATTATAGTCATAGTCTAGTCATAGTCTAGTCATAGTCTAGTCATAGTCTAGTCATAGTCTAGTCATAGTCTAGTCATAGTCTAGTCATAGTCTAGTCATAGTCTAGTCATAGTCTAGTCATAGTCTAGTCATAGTCTAGTCATAGTCTAGTCATAGTCTAGTCATAGTCTAGTCATAGTCTAGTCATAGTCTAGTCATAGTCTAGTCATAGTCTAGTCTAGTCATAGTCTAGTCATAGTCTAGTCATAGTCTAGTCATAGTCTAGTCATAGTCTAGTCATAGTCTAGTCATAGTCTAGTCATAGTCTAGTCATAGTCTAGTCATAGTCTAGTCATAGTCTAGTCATAGTCTAGTCATAGTCTAGTCATAGTCTAGTCATAGTCTAGTCATAGTCTAGTCATAGTCTAGTCATAGTCTAGTCATAGTCTAGTCATAGTCTAGTCATAGTCTAGTCATAGTCTAGTCATAGTCTAGTCATAGTCTAGTCATAGTCTAGTCATAGTCTAGTCATAGTCTAGTCATAGTCTAGTCATAGTCTAGTCATAGTCTAGTCATAGTCTAGTCATAGTCTAGTCATAGTCTAGTCATAGTCTAGTCATAGTCTAGTCATAGTCTAGTCATAGTCTAGTCATAGTCTAGTCATAGTCTAGTCATAGTCTAGTCATAGTCTAGTCATAGTCTAGTCATAGTCTAGTCATAGTCTAGTCATAGTCTAGTCATAGTCTAGTCATAGTCTAGTCATAGTCTAGTCTATAGTCTAGTCTATAGTCTAGTCTATAGTCTAGTCTATAGTCTAGTCTATAGTCTAGTCTATAGTCTAGTCTATAGTCTAGTCTATAGTCTAGTCTATGGTCTAGTCATAGTCTAGTCAATAGTCTAGTCTATAGTCTAGTCTATAGTCTAGTCTATAGTCTAGTCTATAGTCTAGTCTATAGTCTAGTCTAGTCTATAGTCTAGTCTATAGTCTAGTCTATAGTCTAGTCTATAGTCTAGTCTATAGTCTAGTCTATAGCCTAGTCTATAGCCTAGTCTATAGTCTAGTCTATAGTCTAGTCTATAGTCTAGTCTATAGTCTAGTCTATAGTCTAGTCTATAGTCTAGTCTATAGTCTAGTCTATAGTCTAGTCTATAGTCTAGTCTATAGTCTAGTCTATAGTCTAGTCTATAGACTAGACTATATAGTATATAGTCTATAGACTAGACTAGACTATAGACTAGACTATAGACTAGACTATAGACTAGACTATAGACTAGACTATAGACTAGACTATAGACTAGACTATAGACTAGACTAGACTAGACTAGACTAGACTAGACTAGACTAGACTAGACTAGACTATAGACTAGACTATAGACTAGACTAGACTAGACTAGACTAGACTAGACTAGACTAGACTAGACTAGACTAGACTAGACTAGACTAGACTAGACTAGACTAGACTAGACTATAGACTAGACTATAGACTAGACTATAGACTAGACTATAGACTAGACTATAGACTAGACTATAGACTAGACTATAGACTAGACTATAGACTAGACTATAGACTAGACTATAGACTAGACTATAGACTAGACTATAGACTAGACTATACTATAGACTAGACTATAGACTAGACTATAGACTAGACTATAGACTAGACTATAGACTAGACTATAGACTAGACTATAGACTAGACTATAGACTAGACTATAGACTAGACTATAGACTAGACTATAGACTAGACTATAGACTAGACTATAGACTAGACTATAGACTAGACTATAGACTAGACTATAGACTAGACTATAGACTAGACTATAGACTAGACTATAGACTAGACTATAGACTAGACTATAGACTAGACTATAGACTAGACTATAGACTAGACTATAGACTAGACTATAGACTAGACTATAGACTAGACTATAGACTAGACTATAGACTAGACTATAGACTAGACTATAGACTAGACTATAGACTAGACTATAGACTAGACTATAGACTAGACTATAGACTAGACTATAGACTAGACTATAGACTAGACTATAGACTAGACTATAGACTAGACTATAGACTAGACTATAGACTAGACTATAGACTAGACTATAGACTAGACTATAGACTATACTATAGACTAGACTATAGACTAGACTATAGACTAGACTATAGAAATAGGATTTATTCATAATAATACAAATTTTGCCCAACAAACCTTGTGATTGTGGGAAAGAATCGTTTTATTATTATCTATTTATTTAAATACATACATATTCAAAACTTTAGAAATATATGATATTAAGTTCTTATCCAATAATAGCTAAAAGACATTTTAAAACGTGTAAACTAAATTTAAAGATTTTTTTTTAAACTTAGATTTTCAGCTAGAATAATCAAAGAAGAAACTTTTCATTAATATAACTGTCAAAAATGACGAGTTCTCACTTTTTGTTTTTATTTGAAAACTTAATAATAAATTTAATTTAATTTTGATAAACAAAAAGAAAATGTTCTTGTCCCATAATTTTCCATTTTCTTTTTCTAATATCCTGTTATAAAAGAACTTGTTTATTGTTTGTATTTTTGTTTCTAAAGAACCCTTCATTAAAACATCCATTGGATTCTTGACTCGTTAAGTGTAAAAATAAACAAAAAATCATTTGTATAAGAAACATAAACAACAACAACAACAATAAAAATTTACTGGCATCTATAAGAAAATCAACAAGTGTTAAAATACATAAATTAAAAAAATACAAAGTAAGAAAAATATTTAGAAAATGTTTTAAACTTATACACGATTATTTTTCTTTTCTATATTTCAGCATACATTTAAAATGTAAATTTCTAACCCAAAAGGAAAAAAAAATGAAAATTGTCTCCAGTCTTTGGAGATTGTGGAAAAGTGCTGCTAATAAAAATTTACATTTTCTTATTTTGTTGTTTATTTCTTTAACTGGCATTGTTTATGTAGATAAAAAATTTCTAAATAAATTATCACACAACTTTCAGTTTTTCTGTTTTATTCCAAACACTCGTAATGTCATGTTAATGATGTTTTCTTTGCGTATTTTTTATTTATTATAAGAAAGTCTTGAAAGATATGAAAGACTAGATGACTGGCTGTTACATTTACTGAATCACTAGATGTCTGACTGCATGACTTAAAAGAAGTATATGTTTTTTTTTTAGTTTTTAAGGCTGCTGAATATAAATTGTAGCCTTTTTGTGTTGATTTCCATTAGCTTCCATTTTGTTTTGTATTCTAACTTTTTCATACATAAATAAGATTTAAAGTTAAAAATTCATATTTTAAAAATAGGAGTTAAATCATAATGTTGTTAGCGGAAAATTTTTAAAACAAATAAATTTTATTCAATTAAACTTTAATTTATCTGCTCTAGCAAAAAAATTAACATTATCAAATTATTTAACAATAACTGGTGATAATATCATTTAGTCCATGAACAATCTCAAGAGTTTTGCTTTCAAGTTAAGTTTTTGTCCAGCAGATAGCGCCCTGGTTTCAGATTTGGACGATTGTTTTAAAACAGTAAACGGGATGTTTTATTATTTGCTATTTAAATTGAAATAAAATTAATGTTCCTTAAAATTCTTAATGCTAACAGCAATTTTACTTATGAGGGTCAATTTATTCGTTCAATTGTATTGAAGATGCTTCTTGGTGACTTCCGCGATAAAAAATGCTTGCTGTTATTTAATTCATTTAAAACTCACACCAAACAGTGTACATGTGTTTAGATGATGTAAACTGTTAAAGCTTATCATTCAAATGTTTATACTAATGAAAATAAAAAACGCCTACATTTCGATTATTTGCTTCAAGTCTGACATAACTCAAAATTTAGGTTTTTTAACTACAAAAATTACATCATAGTGGGAAGGGTATTATGCGTTTGTGCTAGTGGCACCGATCGACTCAGAATAACTTTCTGGATCGATTACGACATGTCCGTCCACCCGTCTGTCTATTCGCCCAGCTGGCTGTCCATGTCAACCTTGTGTCTAAGCTACAGCCCGCAATTTCACAATATTTTTATGAAACGACAAATTCTATTGAAAATGGTTGAAATCGGTCCACTATTATACCGGGCCCCATCCAACCAGACCTTCCGACTTGTGCTTTTAGCTCATAAATACAACAAATATTGTAGTATCTCTTTAGAAATCGTCACAACACAGATTTATATAAGCATTAACACAGTTTTGAGTTATATCAGTCTTATACTAAATAATCGATTAGTTTATAAATTACTCTATATTCAATTTAAAAACACTTGCTCTAAAAGCACACAGCAGTCAACAAGTCTCGGATTAAAAAAACAAAAGAAAAAAATGTTTTTGCAAATACTTTTCATCTTAATCATCATAGAAGGTATATCATTATTATTTAGTGCAAAAATATTATACAAAGAATTTTATTACCTTAATCCTTTTTACTAGGAATACTTGCACAAAATTGTCAATTAAATGCTGCTTTCATGGATAAAAAATGGATTTATGCCACCAAACCTACAGCGAACACTTGGGATGTTTTACATACGGATTATATTGAAGATCGAAAAAGATTATATTTAATATGTAATAATGCAATGACTAATGTTAGAAGAATATATTGTAATCGTGGAATTTGGCAGGAAGAAACTCATGATCTTACTTGTCCTAGGCGCCTTAAAGCAAATGTTGTAAAGATTGGAAATGAGAACTCATGTAGTCAATTGAATGGAGAATTATATCAAGTACGTTACACTCTGACAGATGGAAGTATAATTTCGCTCTATGAAGTCTGCTATAGTACACAGAATGAACAGTCTTTGTATGCACGTCACAAGGCATATGGTTTTAATTTAGCTGCCTCTACATATGTCAGACCAATGTTTAGCAGAAGTAATGTAGTGTCGAGGGAACGTGAACTTTCTTTTAAAGCTGAAAATATTTATAATACATTTGTGCGTTTATTGGGTTCTAAGCAAACGTATGTACCGAATGAAAAAACATTGATATTGGATCGGGGACATTTAGCTAATTCTCAAGATTTTCTTACCTATGACCAAATGGATGAAACATTTAAGTATGTTAATGTTATGCCACAATTTCGTGGCGGTAATCGTAGCAATTGGAAACGTATCGAAAATTGGGTTCATAATTTACCTGTCAAGAATACATATGCTGAAGTTGTTACCGGTTCAATTGGTATTTTAAGTTTACCGCACTCTGAACACAATACGCAGATTCCCATGTACTTAATGTCCAACGAAAAGAATCCTATACCCTTGTGGTTATATAAAGTGGTTAAATATAAGAATGAATGTTATATTTTTGCTACTTTAAATAATGAATTTAATACAAATTCTAGTATTAGTCCACCATTTTGTAATAGCACAGCCTGTCCAAGGCAATTAGAATTTAACCCGTCCCTAAATAGTGGCGTATCGTATTGCTGCGATTATAACTCTACAGCTGCTAAAATTGGAAGCCATGCAATATTGTGTAATTCCGTTTCGCGTCTAACTAAATTTTTTAATAATATTTTTGGTTAACACTACATACGTAACTAATTATTGTAATGACAATATAATTAAGTATGATGGAAAAATAGTTTGGATTTTTATTATTTTAAAATAAATATTATGAAAACTTGTTAAATTATTCAATTATTGGTAACCATTAAAGTCAAAGCTCGCTATAACGTCCAATCGTGGGCCAAGATATTTCTAAACAAATATTTTTTTAATAGAAAATAATCAATAGACAAATTGACATATATAGGCAGATCTTCATAGAATCTAATAAGGGTCCAGAATATATATACTTTTGTGGGAATACGACCAATATTTTGTGGGTATAAACATCACCTTATTGGAAAGGGTATTATGCCTTGGTGCTGAGTGAGTGTGTCCGTCCGTCCGGCTGTCTGTCCATGTAAACCTTGTCCATGTAATTTTCAAGTTATTTTGATAAAATTTGGACCAGATGTTTTTTGCCGTCCAAGAACGAAGTCTACTACTATATATAGTAGGATATCTTTAAAAATTGACACAACTAAGTTTTATATAAGTATTTATATAAGCGTAAATAACACTATAATGATAGGTCCTCATTTGACTCAAGCCCCCATACATAAATAATTTATAATCATTAGCATCGCGATGAAATTCAGCATAACTAACTCTTATATAAAAATGAATTCCTGCAATGGGCCTATTCTTGATCTTAACTTCCACATAAATCCTCTTTTAGAAAATTAGGGTTTCATCAATAAATTGCTTAAATAGATCGAAATCAAGGTCAAACTCAATTCAAAATAAAGATTTTCTTATAAAAAAACAAGTAAGAGTGCTATATTCGGCTGCGCCGAATCTTATATACCCTTCACCACAGTGTCTTTAAAATTTTCCCGTTTATATCATTATTATAGCAATAGCAAAACGAACAACAACAACGCTAAACGAAAAAAAAATTGTCTTTTTAATGAAATTTTCAGAGGTTGTCTCGGATTTTTGCTCATATCTCCGATATTTATGGACCGATTTTGCTGATTTTAAATAGCGATCTTCTCGAAAGCATGTCTAACAGAATTATTGAAGATTTGGATCTCGCCGATATCTGGCGTCCTCTAAAAACTGATTTCAACAAACACACAGACGGACAGACAGACAGACGGACAGACGGACATAGCTTAATAAACTCCGCTACCTATAAGGATCCAGAATATATATACTTTATGGGGTCGGAAAATTATATTATAGAAATTACAAACGGAATGACAATCTTATATATACCCTTCTCACGAAGGTGAAGGGTATAACAAGTAGGAAAGTATAGCCGGGCATGGCCGACCATATAATACCCTACACCATGAATATATTTAAAAAATTTAATTTTTCATAAAGAAACTTTTATGTTGAATTTTACCTTAATTCCAAAGTATTTAAGCAATTTATTGATAAAAAAAACAATTTTCTATATATAAATATATTTATAATTATATAGGAGTATAGGTCAAACATGGGCCGATACTCATTCTATTTGGGAAAAGGATATATTTTTAAATAACAGTTAGTTATGTTGAGTTTCATTGCGATACAAATGGTTACAAGTTAATTTTAGACATTTAAGACATTTTTTGAAGGGGGGTTTGTATGGGGGCTAGGGTCAAATAAAAGCCGATCATTACGAAAATCAGCAGTGTCATTTATACTTATATAAATCATATTTGTGCCAAGGTACGGTTGTATGGGGGCTAGTTGAAATAATGGACCGATTTCAATCATTTTCAATAGGCTTCGTCCCTGTACCAAAAAACATGTTTGGGCCAAATTTCATCAAATTATCTTGAAAATTGCGGCCTGTACCTTGCGCATAAGGTTTACATGGACAGCCAGCCGGACGGATGAACGGACATGTCTTAATCGACTCAAAAAGTGATTCTGAATCGATCGGTATACTTTAAGGTGGGTGTAGGACCACACCACAATAGTGATGTAGGGTATAATAATATTTTTTTGATATATGTACACATTTGTAAGTAGCTGCTGTAGAATATCATATAATCGGTCATTACCGACAGTACTTGTTTATGGTTTAAATTATTTTCTTAAAGTTTTTTTATTTCCCTAAAATATTCTCTTAAAACTTATTTTTGGAACTTTTAGAAAAATCATATGGTAATATATCGCTTCACCTTTTCAAATGAATTATAGCTAAAATTTACAAACAATTGTAATTAGTATGAGTGTATATATTTTGTAAAAGATTATAATCAAATATCAAAACTATTATTGCTTTCGACAGTTCAATTGTGTATCCTTTCTATTTCTGATGAAAACTTTTAAGGTAATTAACTTTGGGGCTTTATTTTCTGAAATTTGTAAACTTCAATAGACTATAAATCTAAATTTAGTTTGTGCTGGTTTCTGTGGAAATGTTTTGGCAAAATGGTTTCGGGGAGTTAAGGGAATTGAATATTATACGAGAAATTTATAGTTTAAGTTTATAAATAGTTGATAATTAAATATTAAATCAATTTACTTAAATTTATATGTTGACTTGCAACACAACATTATCTTCTTAAAATCTCTTTTAAAAGAAATATTTCAATAATTTTCTGCAATTTATTTAAACTTCTGTCCAGAAAAATACTGTTCAAGGTTGTTTTCCTGAATAACAGATTGTCAAATTTTCTCCCTCAAAAGAGGCCGTAAAATCTTTTTAATCAATATCGAATAAAAAAGAACTTTTGAGGTTTTATTTATCTGGTTAATACGTTCGCAAACAGAAAAAGGAAATACAAATACTCTTTATATGTGTAATCACTCTCAAGCAGAGAAGCAAAAACCAATACCATTATACCTGTACTGAAGATTTATTCATCCATATGTGTATGTTTCCGACAACTTTAAAAATTTCGTAAAAAAATTTTTTAAGTTTTTTGTCAATAAAAAGAATTGGTTGGTTGATATTGATGTTGATTTCGGTTGCTTCCAAGTCATTTATTCTCTTTATTTTATTTTTTTGTATTGAAACTTGTTTGTTTTATTGATGTCATTCATGTTTTACACTTTTTTCTTGTAGGGGTTTTATTCTTGCATTGGCAGAAACATTTTTGGGAAAGTGTTCAATTAAAAGTTTTTTGTTTAACTATTTTGATATGAATATGTAACATAAATGCGAATTTTAAGTGCACTTTTGCCAAAAAGGAAAACATTATGTTATAATCATTAAAAAATTCAAATCAATTTTAAAAAATTTAAGTAATATGCGAAAATAGTTTTCTTCAAAAGGAAATAAAAACTTTTTTCGATATGTCTATATCTCCATCAGTATTCTCAAGTATGTATATGTTTTATATCCGGCCACATCTTCAAATTTTTAAACTTCTTTTCTTGCACGCTGTTGTCTCTGTGTTATGTAGTCGTTGTTCTAGCGACCTATGTCAAAAAGTTTCTAGTTTGAAAGCGGTCTAATAACCCGTGGTATTACTTTATGACAGTTTACAATGTTTTATTTTTCTTATAAACAATATTTTTATATTTTAACAAATACAAACTAGAATCTACTTCTAGACGTGACCAATAACATTCTAAATATCTCATACCTATGTATATATTAATTTATTTCTTTTAACTTTTATGTATTCCTTCTTGAATATTCATGCCACTGCTTTACCTCAACTGTAAATGTTATTCGTTTCTTGTGAAATATTTAAGTTAATATTAAAATACATATAATCCCCCTTTAACCTTTTTTATGTGTTTAATATTCATAAACAACATTTTATGTTTTTACTCTAAACTGTTCAAACTCTAAGTTTTTAACGTTATAAGGAAATCGTACATTTGTTTCCGACCTTTTAGTATATTTTTAAGTATTGACCGTTAGCATTGCTAAGCATTTATATTGAAATATTTATACATATTGAAAAAAATCACTTTATTTAAGTAAAAGTATTAAAGGAATATCATGCATTAAATGTTTTTCTTATCCAATAGTTCGGGGCAACAGTCTCGAACTATCTGTTTAATCTAATACTTCCGGTTACCCCGGTTACACAGATATTTAAACATGTAATTGTTTATGAATCCATATATTTCAGAGAGGCATTCAGAAAGTTTTTCCAAAGAAGCCAATACACAGCAACGAATATTTTCTCTTGAGTTAAGGTTACATGAGAACGGTAATGTCTCCACTCTTGCATATAAAAGGGATATATGTGGAGACTTTTTTCATTTCTCTTGTTTACAAAGAATACATTCATGACGAAAGGCGAATTAGAGCCAACCAAGTGTTTAGACTTTAGTGGTGATGACTAATATTTTCGTATGCACTGACTCTTCGTCGAACAGCTGATTGACAATTTTATCGTAATACGATGAGATAAGTTTTATTTTAAACATCTCCACCATATCGGTTCATATTTATACATAGCATTTCTTTATCTTATTACATGAATAATTATTATTTAAAAGTCTAAAATGTCCTTAGTAAAATTAGTTTTGTTATAAAATTTAATAAGAATATGTAGTCGGGTATGATTAGACTTTACATATTTTCATAATTTTATTTTTAATTAATTTTACAAATTTTTTGTTGATATTGGATGGACAGACAATTCCATTGTCTTAGAAATCAAGGGCAGAGTCTCAGTTGGGAATCGAACTCATAATCCCTAGAATGTTAGAACGGGCACAATTTGTTCATCAAAAATGACTACATATAAAGTCTATCGCTTCTTTATTAAACGTCATGTTTATTTATATGTGTGTATGTATGTTTATTTCAACTTAACCCTTAATAGCCTGGTGGTACCGCCAGGAACCAACCAATCAAAATTAAATTTTTTGTTATTTAAATATTTGCCAACTTCATGTTATGACTTTTAAAATGTTTTTAATTGCAAGCGGCACTAATTTCTTTGATCGGTATTGGAATAAAGTTTCATTTGGCTTGTCCAGGTTCAAAAGAATGCAATTACCTCAAAAAAAATTTCTTTCGTGATATTGTGTTTTTTTGACAAAAAGTTTTAGTTATAAATCGACAAAATTTTAAACAGAAAAAAATATTTTACGGATCGTTGCCTAATATTTTTTTAATAATAGGTATTTGAAGTGATTTGACTTCTTTAGTTAGACGGATTTTTTTAAATTTCTGGTTGGTTCTTTAAGGGACCCAGACTTCAAATTTGTTCATATATCAGATTATATAAATCGATATTTTTGGGATGTTTTGTGATTGATTTATTTTAAAATGAAGCATACAAATGCTATGCCAGTAGTCTGTTATTGCTTGATGAAATCTTGTGTTAAAATTCGAGTGGGAAAAGATCGACCAAACAATTTTGGGGTTGAAATTGCTTCGAAACGTCGGCGTACATCCCTTACGAAAGTTCGATGTCGAAAATGTCGCATAAAATCATATTTTTCATCAGAAAAGAGCTGTTTTATATATTTTATTTATATCCCAGTATAATTATCTTCATTAACAATGAAATTGCTTATTATTGCCTTTAAAGTACGTTTTACAATATTTATAATTTGGAAGTCCGGGTGCCTGGTGGTTCCTCTAGGAACCAACCAGGTATTTTTCACATAACACAGGTAAATACTACATATGAACAAAGTTGTAGAACAAAAGTTGCTTAGAAATGTAAGTTTTATAACATTAATTTTTTTCCGCTCAAACAAAAAAATCAGGCTATTAAGGGTTAATGTTTTAATATAAAAAATCAAATATTTACATTGCTTTCAATAAGCATATCAAACGCATACTCCAGCACATGTTTGTGGGCGAAAAACACACAAAGTCTCAATATAAAGAGTATCTAGCAAAAATGCTGCGATTTTAAGGTTATATTTACTACTTACAGATTTTGCTATACAATCGAATGCGTATTCCGTCCTTAATTTATAAAAGTCTTTAAAAGTTTGGCTGAATGCTTATCGAACTTATCGAAATCTAAATTATCTAAAATAGAAAATTTGTTTCTATGAATTTTACTAAAATATTGATATTTATAGTACCATTTTTTTATTATACCCTACACCACTAAAATAGGGATGATATTATGCATTTGTGCTGATGTTTGTAATGCACAAGAATCTTGGCCCTACATCCACCTTAAAATATACCGATCGACTCAGAATCACTTTCTTAGTGCTCAGTTTATTAAACAAATCCTATGCATTTATTAATCAAAATATCTGTGGTCCAAAACTATTTCAACAATATTGAAATACAATTTAACCTTCTACTGTAAGATTTTAAAATTTTAGTATAAATAGGGATTTAAAATTATTTTTTTGTTGTAATACATATATTTAAAATTTTTTACCATTAAATTTATAATAATTTATTTTAATAAGTCAACATTATTAGTATTTCCATAAATATTAGATAAAATCAAAAATCTTTTAATAAAAATTGTTCTCTATAATTTTCTATATTAATAAAAACTTTTTGCTTATTTTAATGATATTTTAGTCAGTGATAAAACCCAAGCCATAATTAAATATTATTTTAATAACTTTTATTAAATATGCAGAATTAATTGAAATGCAAAAGATTTCCTGGTAATAAAATCGCAAGCTTAAGTACTTGTATAATATAGTTACATAATCAAGATTATTATTATTATTTATTATGTGTAATAAAGTAATTAAGACCAACAAAAGTTATAACAAATTCCATAAAGTTTTTCTTTACTCCCCAAAATAAACACATAATTAAATAGGAAAAAAGCTTAAACTAAAAAATACAAGTATCTTAACTTTAACCCTTTTGGCTTATGAAGGATCAATAATATAAAAAAGTAGCAAAAAAAAACACCGATTAACTAAACCAACAAAATTACTAAACTTTGAGTTATGAAACTTTGAAACATTAACGGATTACGTGTAAAAACTTCAAGTAAACAAAACAAAAGAGGATAATTAGGGAATTTTAAAATTGTTGGAGATAATTGAAAATGATAAATAAAGGGATACTCTTATTAATGGGTTTCGGTCATTAAATATGATAATGAGAAAAACTTAGTTTGTTAACAAAGAGCAATAAATGGTTAACGGGTCATGAAAGTTTTGTATTTTTAATTCTTGAAACAAACAATTTTTAAAAGTTTTTTTAATTAAAAGCTAATTCAGTCAGAAAGAATAAAATAGCCCATAAACTAGTCTATAGTCTAGACTAGATTATATACTAGATTATAGACTAGACTATAGACTAGACTATAGACTAGACTATAGACTAGACTATAGACTAGACTATAGACTAGACTATAGACTAGACTATAGACTAGACTATAGACTAGACTATAGACTAGACTATAGACTAGACTATAGACTAGACTATAGACTAGACTATAGACTAGACTATGGACTAGACTATGGACTAGACTATAGACTATAGACTAGACTATAGACTAGACTATAGACTAGACTATAGACTAGACTATAGATTAGATTATAGACTAGATTATAGACTAGACAATAGACTAGACTATAGACTAGACTATAGACTAGACTATAGACTAGACTATAGACTAGACTATAGACTAGACTATAGACTAGACTATAGACTAGACTATAGACTAGACTATAGACTAGACTATAGACTAGACTTAGACTATAGACTATAGACTAGACTATAGACTAGACTATAGACTAGACTATAGACTAGACTATAGACTAGACTATAGACTAGACTATAGACTAGACTATAGACTAGACTATAGACTAGACTATAGACTAGACTATAGACTAGACTATAGACTAGACTATAGACTAGACTATAGACTAGACTATAGACTAGACTATAGACTAGACTATAGACTAGACTATAGGACTAGACTATAGACTAGACTATAGACTAGACTATAGACTAACTATAGACTAGACTATAGACTAGACTATAGGACTAGACTATAGACTAGACTATAGACTAGACTATAGACTAGACTATAGACTAGACTATAGACTAGACTATAGGACTAGACTATAGACTAGACTATAGACTAGACTATAGACTAGACTATAGACTAGACTATAGACTAGACTATAGACTAGACTAAGACTAGACTATAGACTAGACTATAGACTAGACTATAGACTAGGACTATAGACTAGACTATAGACTAGACTATAGACTAGACTATAGACTAGACTATAAGACTAGACTATAGACTAGACTATAGACTAGACTATAGACTAGACTATAGACTAGACTATGACTAGACTAGACTAGACTATAGACTAGACTATAGACTAGACTATAGACTAGACTATAGACTAGACTATAGACTAGACTATAGACTAGACTATAGACTAGACTATAGACTAGACTATAGACTAGACTATAGACTAGACTATAGACTAGACTATAGACTAGACTATAGACTAGACTATAGACTAGACTATAGACTAGACTATAGACTAGATTATAGACTAGACTATAGACTAGACTATAGACTAGACTATAGACTAGACTATAGACTAGACTATAGACTAGACTATAGACTAGACTATAGACTAGACTATAGACTAGATTATAGATTAGACTATAGACTAGACTATAGACTAGATTATAGATTAGACTATAGAATTGTATATATTACAACAGCCTTGATCTCATTCTTTGATAATCCTCTGTTTTTAGTGACCTTGGAAATGGATTTTATAGCAATTTTATAAATTATATGATTTATTATAAACGAACTTAATCTAAAAATTCACTCAGCCGAAACAAATTATGTGATTTGCATTTTTCCAAAACAGTTCTTCTCTAACAAACTTTAGTAAACTTTAAAACAACATTTTCCGTAAAATATCCTTTACTTTAAAGAGTTATATTGTCAGGGTAAACATTTATATTGAAGTTGATAGCAAACAACCATAACAAAATGATCAAAACGGAAATGTATATGTGTGAGTATAAAAAACCTTCCACAGTTCAACGATGCTTTACCTTCTATACAAACATATATGATAGTGTTGTCCAGCGATGTATATAAACTATATATACAATCATCCATAACATATTGATCTATAACACACAGCTGTATACACCGTTCTTTGTTTATTCAAAATCAAACAACGTGACTTTGTTTTTATTGATAGACGATTTGTGGCAAACAAAAACGTCCATAAACGTTGGCAACAACGACAGCATCATGATAGTCTCTCTGTATCTGTGTATTCTTTTGGCAGGCAGCCAATACTGAAACAACAAGTGGTTCTTGGTGTATTGTATAAAGGATATACAACTATATACTACATACTACATACATATTAATGTCAATAGTAATAAAGCCATTGTAAGCAATAGGAGAGGAGAAACCCTGGAACAAATTCAAAACAAATTACAATCGTAAATTATTTCTATGTTGACTTTATGTTATTTTTTTTTAACTTAAGTATTAAAGCACTTTATAATGTTGGGCATTGTTTTATTAAATTTTTGTCTAGTATAAAAATTTTTTAAAGGCAATGAAAACAATACAAAAAATGCAAATAATAAAACTATTTAAAATTGTTAATTCTTAGAAATAGGTCTGTTATAATATTGTTCATAATTTAAATACCATAATGGAAACTTTTTATATTTAAAATTCTTAGAATTTTAATGAAATTGTTTATGTTGCCACCTTTTATTAAGCATTTTTATAACCTGAAGCGTTGCGAAAAAACAATCTCTTATTTTAAAAGTTAAATCACTTTTTTCATTGCCTTTTATGCCATTCTCTGCTTATTAAAGAGTGAGAGCGTAATTTTACTTTATATGTATAAAAGTGAAAAAATAAACATTCCAATTTTTTGTTTAAAAAACTCGTACTTGCTTTAAACATTATTTATACAATAGCCTTAAGCTGAAAACAACTAAATGGAAAAAAATCACAAAACAAAAAGAAAATATTTTATAAGAGCAATTTGTATAAATTTACCATAATTTCAACACATTTTTAACAAAAAGGGATTTTCTTTTTTTATTATAAAAAAATGTCACGCTTTAAGGGAATGAGAGTGGCTATAGACCTTTATACTGCAACAGAGATACCGGGAACAGTGTTTTAATAACAACCAAAAAAAATTATTCATGCATTATATTTATTTAAATTTATGTATTTAAGTGTTTGCATATGCCCTACAGGATTTTATTATGATCGAAATGCTTACATTTCGTGGAGAGCTGAAAGAACAGATTGTCTTGCTTTTATGACCCTACTAGGTCTTACTCTAGTTTAGATGAGGTATGAAAAGTTAACAAGTTAAAGTGTTATATTTGGTTGTGCCCACAATCCTACTAAATCCTATTAAATAATACCCTACAGAGATATAAAGTAAATTTCCGAAGTAGCCATGCAAATTTACATAATAATGTTATTCATGTTGAATTTTGATATCGAAACGTAAAATACTCATTCCACCTTAGTGTTGCTAGACGACCACAGTAAAGTATAGACCGTTATATAATGGCAGCAGTGTAGAGAGGCTTATCGCGCCTGGCTGTTGGATATAAAGAACAAACGCACATGCGAAGATTCTGAACATAAGTCTGACTATATTACACCACTCTCATACGCACCAGGAGCGAGTGGTTCGGACATAACATAGTAGACAAATTTAACACAAGGATCTATAGAGATGGTTCAAGAATTAAATACGGAGTTTGTTCTAGTGTTTCTCCAATGAATGAAGAAAAAGTATAAATCATCGTCTACGGAATGATTGTAGTGTTTTTGGGACTGAAATGAGTATTTGTAATAATGAAAGCCTGTAAGATACTACATGACCTCAATATCGGAGAAATATTCGCATTTTCGTAAATAACCAGGCAGTACTTCTAACACATCCCCATTAATCGGACAATATAAGAATGTTATGATAATGCTGATTCGCCTGCCTGACATCACCTTAGTTTGGGTTCCTGAGCATGAAGACTACTGTGAGCTGGTACATAAATTAATCATAATATCATAATATCAAGGAGAGTTCAGTTATAATTCCGCTGATTGCAAAAGCCTGAGAATACGATGCAAAACGCACAATGCAACTTACATTAATAGCATTAATAGCTGGGCATTGGGTTTTAGGTAGATATACAAGTCGACTCGGATTCCCCTTCAATAGATACAGTCGCAGTTTCAAATTCAGGCGAAAAGAAGTAAAGGTCTTCGAAATTCTCTGCACTATATCCAACTTTGGTCAGTTCTGGGTCTAGACTTAATAAACTACTGAGATATTTCACGGTTCAATCTTGGTCACATAGTTTTAACATTATTGGTGAATATTTCTTCTAGCTTAGGTTAGGTTACGTGGGTTGCTCGCAAGCGAGTTCACTCGGAGACCTTGTGGCACATTGTGATACCCTTAGAATTGCCAATCCCTGATATTGAGAGAATGGTTTCCCTCCCTAATTTCGTTGACTACTTGGTTCGTTCGGTCTCCTTGAAAACCAGCCGTTGCTTCTAATAAAACCGATCATGTTTACTAGTGACGCATCTCTGACACAGTCCAGATCATGGAAAAGTGCTCTAACAAGATATAGTAGTTTGTGCTTTTGTAAAGCTGGGCAGTAACATAGAAGGTATTGCACCGATTCCACTTCTTCTTCGTTCAAGCAGTTTTTACAGTAGCTATAACGTAAGTAGCCCATACGTTGCGACATATGTCGAATCATACAGTGGCCAGTAATTATACCAGTTAAAAGCCGAATCAAGTTCTTACTAAGAGACAAGAGAGTCCTAGTCCTATCTGTTGTCAGAGTGGGCCAGAGCAGTCTCGATATTCTACAAGTGGTGATATTTGACCACCTGAGTTTCGTCTCACTCAAAGCCCATTCATCTATCATCTATCGTCAGAGGAGTGTGAATATTCTCTTGCGCAAGGGTTAAGCCTAGGGACGACCCTAGATATTTTTTCTAGGTTCTAAATCATTTTGATTTTTTAATTTTTTATTTCTACTTGAAACATTGAATCAATATATTAAGAAAATTCATGCTTACTATCAAATTTTAACAGGGTCAAAGATCATGTTTACTTTTTTATTATTATTTCTATGAATTTTTACTACTAAATTTTGTAAAAATAAGTAACTTTAAAAACAAATTTCATATGAATTAAATCAAATATAATTTAAAATTTTTAAATTAAGTTAAATTTAAATTACTGTTACTTCAATTAAATTGCAACAATATTCATTTAAATGACATTATATTTAACATTGAACTTACCGGATTAAGCTTAAAATTAATAGTGGACTTACAATGAATTTAATACTGTTACACAAATATAAACTATGTATTTAAAATATTATGTATATTTGTTAATAGACTATACATATATGTATGTATAAAAAGTGTATATAAATATACACTGAAAAAAATCAGAGTATATGTTAAGAAATTAACAACATTATTTAGAATCTTTTACTTTACTTTAAAAGAGTTAACTTTTATTTTCCAGAAAATATTTCAATAGTTCCTATTAAAATGTCTGCTGAACATTTTACAAGATTTCTTTAAGTGAAACAGAAATTCCAGAATTTTTTTTACAATGTACATTTGTATATACATTCATATAGGATACATCAATAGCACTTGAGGGAATTTAATAACATTGTTCTTGACATGTCTATTTAACATATTAATTAAGTTCTTTTCAAACGGAACGAGTAAGTATAAAATATTTCATTACGCTCATTATGTTCACATATTGTCTATAAAATGTTGATTTTTATGCCTCTCTTTAGTTGTATTTTTCCTTTAATATTATTATTTATACAACTCGTTCGCAAAGTTATAAATTATAGTAAAAAAATTTAATTTAAAATAAAAATTAATATAACTTTTTTACAAACAGTGCCAATAATTACAAAAAGAAAACGAAAAAATATTTTCATTTATATATTTATTATAAAGTTTAATTACTGTTTAATGGAAAATATTTGTATAAATTTCTGAGGGAATAAAGTTCAAAGTGTGTGTAAATGTGTATGTATGATTATTTTTAATACCAGTTCATATCACAATTAAATTTGTTGATAAATATTTTAAATAGTTGTTAAATACCACTCAATTAAAACACTATTTGCATGTATTTTATATTTAAAACTCATGTTTTCCCTTGGCTTGTACAGTGGCGATGAAAAATGTATTAAACAGTTTTAATTTTATAAATACATAGCTATCTTTTTAGAAAGGCGATTATATTTTAATATTCATATTCATTCGACTATAATGTTGTTACAGCACCACAGTAAAGCATTGACCTTCATATAATGGCAGCAGTCCACAGAGGCTTACCGTGCCTGGCTGTTGGCTATAAAGAACATACGGACATGCGAAGATTCTAAGCATCAGTCAGACTATATTATACCACATACGCACCAGGTCCGGGCATAACATAGTTGAGGAATTTTAACCTGTATCCGACGTTGGTTTAAACGAAATCCTCTAAATCGAATAAATTCTAAGCATCAGTCTGAATATATTACACCACATACGCACCAGCAGCGAATGGTTCGGGCATAACATAGTAGATACCAGAATATAAATGTTTCGAGTATTAAATGGGCTCCACCAGGGTATAAACGTTTTAAGTATTCTATCAGTCATGACCTGTATAACTGCACTTAATACAAAGCAATGCATCACACAAGTGCGAGAGATACGCAATTCAGTCGAAGGCCAGACCACGAACATAAGCCTCCATCCTTAAAATATAATGCCTATGACGTGAGAGTTGTTCTCCAACTCATACCAGAATTACGACTAGTTTTTATACAGCAGAAGTTAACAACTGAAAATAACAACAACATATATAAGAAGATTTTGTTGTTTTTATACCCAACACCACTATAGTGGGGAGGATCCCAGCAGTACGGACTCCCACATAGGTTAACACCTAGCCACCGACTGTCCAGGTGACTAGCTATTTTAACATGTGCTGTCCTACGAGGAAGTCAAACGTCACCCCATAGGCTACAAAGAGGCAGACAAGTGCTTTTTAAGTGTCCCCTCTCTCGCTTATAAAGGGGACACTAAAGTGACGATTATCTTCACCCTTCACTTTAGAAAGAGTACATCTGTGACGAAAGACGAATTAGAGCCAACCAAGTGGAAATCACTGTCTTTTTCGGATGCATTGACTATTTGTCGAACTGCAGGGATTTTATACATTTGTGCTGATGTTTGTGACGCCCAAAAATATTAGACCTGTCAGACCTGTCCGTCTATGTGGCCATGTAAACCTAGTGCGCACGCTACTGGTCGCCATTTTCAAGATTATTTCATGAAATTTGGCACATATATTTTTCTTTTGACCCAGGGACGAAGCCTATTGAAAATTATCAAAATTGGTCCATTATTTCGCCTAGCCCCCATACAACCATACCCCCCGGATAGGACTTTTGAGCTCATAAATATGTTAACTTGTTTTGTATCTCTTCAAAAATCGGCAAAACTTTATTTCATATAAGTATTAATAATACTGCTGATTTTTGTAATGATCAGGCCTCATTTGACCTTACCGCCCATACGAAGTCCTCTTCAGATTCGGGTCAATCCTTTAAAAAAAAGTATAAGTTGGTCTCAGAGATTCCACTTTTTTCAAATTTAGCCGTCCAGAAAATAAAAAAAGTTTTTTAAATTTAAAATATTAAAAAGTTATATTTTTTAAATACATTATGGTGAAGGGTATATAAGATTCGGCACCAGACGAATATAGCACTCTTATTTGTTATGTGTGAAAATTTGATTTCAATAGCAAATTATTGCAAGAGCTTGAAAATATTAATTTTTAAAAATTGACATGTATAGTATGATCCTAACCAAAATCCTGTATTTTAAATTTGTTTGTATGACCATTTTTCAATCGCTTCAATTTTTAATTAAAATATTTGACCTTGAATATTTGTTTCCTTTACGTCAAAGCCTATTTTTAATGCAAACAATTTTTCTTCCAATTAATAACTAACTAACAAGTAACTAGTACTAAATACTATGAGAATGACTACATCTATGTATGTACATATGTATTTTATACAATCAACCATGTGGAATAAATCCAATGTTTTTTGCAAGAAAAAACTTCATGTTTTACCATCAGTGGTAGTGGTGGCTGTAACTTTATCTTTTATCATTTCCCATGTGGAGATTTTTTTCGAAATTACCAAGAAAAATAACAAGGGTTTAAAAAAATGCACAACACACTGAATATGTAAGAAAAAAAACTAATAACAATGATATAAACTTGAATGTCATTTAATCTATGTTGTAGATGTACAATGTTACAAGTACTTGAATAATAAGGGGATTGTTGGTTAATTACTGAACTTGAAAAATTAACATTACACAAGATCATTACCAAAGAAATGATCAATATAATAGTAAGATATCATATAATAGATTTGAAATAAATGTACGATTGCTTATATTACATTTTAATATTCCTCTTTTTTTTACTAAATGGCATTTTATTTTTAAATCCTCTTAGAGGCTCAAAACTTCTGAAACATCCTTTATATTAGCAAAGCATCCAACCATAATATGAAAGAATGCTTAAAGCAACCATAACAAATTGAAAATTAATGAATAAACGTTTGCGTTAGTATTTAAAGATCATGATGATGATGATGAGTCTACAGTTTTTTTTATTTAAATTTTAAATATGAACTGTTGCTTTAAAGTATTATTTTTAATATTTTTCTGTTTGTTTAAACAAAATTTACGGATTTTCTTTTTTTTATATATATACATAAACGTGCTTGTACTTTTATGGGATTATTGCCATTCATACATACATACATATATACATAGATGTTTTACAAATGATGCTTTTTCAAATGTTTAATTTAAAATACGACTTAATTGGGAAATATTAAAAGTAAAAGGCATGAAAAAAGGATTTTATATTCGATTGAATTAATTCGAATAATATGTATAGTTAAAAGTGTAACCCAGTCATAACTCGATTATATTGTTTTCAAATAATTGTCTGATAAGTTTATATTACAATATTTCATTAGATAACTGAAAAGTGCGGAAAATATAATATTATATCCAAATTTCGATCACTCTACCATGGATAGATTTTGTGCTTAGAATCATTTTCTGAGTCGATTTAGCTATGTCCGTCCGTCTGTCCGTCCGTCTGTCCATCCGTCCGTCCGTCCACGTAAACCTTTTAATCAAACTAAAGGCAATTTTGAAGATAATTCAATGAAATTAGGCACATGATCTTCTATTGTCCCAGGGACGAAGCCTATTGAAAATGGTTAATATCAGTCCATTATTTCACCTAGCCCCAATACAACTGAACCCCCGAATAGGGGGTTTTATATTTCTATGTTTAATATCGTAAAAAAATATCAAAAAGTACCATCTTAAAAACGAAAAAGTAGAAAAATCTCTCTCAATGTTAAAATTTATGTTCCATGGTTGAATATTTTAAAAAATTCAAAAAGTACCATTTATGAGATAAAAAGTTCTAAAAGGTTCTCTCTTAAAGAATCTTATTCAATTAGGACCGTGTATGTTAAAAAATCATGATCAGAGTATCACTTGAAGAAAGAAAAAGTACCAAAAGTGGAATAAATTCTACCTTAGTGGAAAGTACTAATAAAAAGAGTACAATGAGAATTAAGTTTATAAAATGATCCGTATTTAAATCTATATATCACAGATAAAACTCAAACGATTTAAATCTACATTCATTTGTTCCAGAAAAATTGTGCTTTCAAAAAGTACCAAACAATTTACTCGAATTTGATCCTATATAGGCCTTAGTACTCGAATTCAAAAATAATATACCAATAGCTTATTTTGTGTGAGTAAATAAACTACTTTTTCAAATTTTATAAAAAATGGTTCAATGAGTTTGAATAAAATTAAATTTCCCGTTTTCCCTTTTTTGGTACTTTTTTCCCCAGTGAAATAGCAAAAATTATCTTTCAATAAATATTACAGAGTTAGTCCGTAATACTTCGAAAAAAATTTCTTAATGTGTTAAAAAAAGTACCAAAAATACAGTTTTCTCTCTTTTACACCCAAAAAGGACTGAATTTTAAAAAAGTACGAAATAGGTTTCTCCTAATTTTGGGAGATATATATTCAAAATATTTACAAAAATGTTATTTTGTTTATTAGTTAACAAGTTATAAAGGGCCAAAAAAGGTACCAAAATCACCTTTGTTACACATTTTCACCTCTTAAAAGTACGAATTTCAAAAAAGTACCAGACACCCATCTGCTTATTTTAAGAGTAGATACGGGTGCATTTAAAATTTTTCTTGCATCACTAATATTAGATAATTAAGAAAACCTGTTTTACACGTTTTTTTCCCTTTTTTACCCCCAAATGTACAAATTTACAAAAATCCCACCTTAGTGGATCTACATAAGCAAAAATACATCTACTGTAAAAATTTCATGATTTTAGGTTCAGCTTAGAATCATTTCTTGCATTCAAAAATAAACCCCTTTAGTTTTTATATAAATCAAATATGATTTTTTTAAAATTTTTTTCTAACAAAAAAGTTGTTCCAATTTTGTTATATAAATTAAGCTTAAAAATAAATTGTATTTTATTTATAAAATTATTTTTTGTTCTCAACTTTATATGCGCATTAAACTGTAACAAAACTGCACAAATACCAACAATAACCTACAAAATTTTTAAATGAATTTTATTATTTGATTCCAAGTAAACATGTTCCTCTATTAATATAGAAAAAAGTACTCGGAAATATAAAAACCTTGTAAATTTGTTTGCTAACACTGTGCAACAAATTTACGAAATCATAACGGATAGGAATAATTCGGAAAATAAATGTAGGTCCGGAGGGCAGGTAGGTTATACATTTCGTAAAAATTTCATTGGTTTAAAGATTTTCGTTAAAACAAAAAGAAAATTTGTTTAAAAATCGAAAATCCAAATACTTCGATAATTGAAAGCTTTAGGAAAAGTGTTTTAGTTTGTGGTCACATATCTTTCTCCTTCAAAATTAATTTTTTTAAAGGAAATGATTATGTTCAAAATAAGTTTTTGATCCGATTTTATATCCTGAAGTTATATTTGCCATCATTTTTTGTCATCTAGTGTATTTTTTACATTCATTTCATAAAGTATTTATTTACTTACAATAACATATTTATGAATATAATTGCATTTTCATTTTATTTATAACATTTTCTAGGAATTCGTTTTTTTTTTTGTGGTCACATTTGGCAATGAAATTTAACTAAAAGTGGTGAAATGGTAAATTTTATTTCATTTAAAAGGATTTTAGTTTTCCGCAGTAATATATTATGAATAGTTGTTCTTTAATTAACAACGAATGTATGTGTTTCTAGCTTTGGATCTAGACATCTTGGTTCTCGGTTTTACTTTTTTAGATAAAGTTGTATATTTTGTATATTTTTGTTGTTGATTTGAGAACTATCCCTACATACTTTGAAAACGGATGTTATTAAAAAATCATAAACACTTTGGTGTTCATTTGGCGGTTATAATTTTAAACGCTTTCTTTAAACTCGTTTCATTTTTTTCGGACTGACCACTCGAATTTGTTAATTAAGCATCAATAGTAACCAATAGTTAGTTTTAAATACTCATGCTGAGAAGTATAGTAAAAATCGGTTCCGATGGAACGCATCTTTCAAAAACTTGTCTAAATGCTACTGCTTTAAAAACTATATTGGCTTTTATAATATCAATATGTTTATAACAAATGAGTAAAAACCCAAATAGACTACACAAGCGGCTTGACAAACATACCAATATTTTACGTTTGTGCAAGCCTGTTGTGTAGTGTATGAGGGTGTTTCCTGTTTGTTCAAATGCTTGCTGTTTGTTTGTACAAAAATTAAAAAATTTTGATTTTTACACAAACATATTGAATTTTTGTCAAACCATTTGTATGGTTTATATTCAATAATAACAAATTTTTCAAAAAATTTACATTTCTAAGAAAAATTGACATCTGTATCTTTGAAAGTCCACAAAAACGTGAAAAATCGGTGCGAATGAAAAAAGTATGTTTGAAGAGCCGCTTGTGTAGTCTATTTGGGCCTTAAATCGTTATACTAAATTTCATGAAAAATGTTCTATTCTTCTAAAATTTATCATTTCCCTTTTCAACACTATTTTACTTATGTATATTATTTAAAATTTTGTATATTACTTTATCGTTTCTTTATTTCTATCTTTTATAATGCCAAACCTTAACGACTTTTTCCTTTTAAATAAGTATGTATATAGATAGTTATGTATGTGTATCTACGTAAAACTAAAAGTAACAGGTGTGTCTTAAGTAAACATTTTAAAAAGTTTGAGATATTTTAAGTGCTATAATAAGAAAACAATCCTTAGATAGTAACATGAAGTCAGTTTTTAGATAAAGATTTAAAAACTTGATAATTTAAAAATTAAGTGAAAAATGTACTTACGTGAACTTTAAATTAAGATAAACATTTGTGCCAAATGATTTGTTTTTAATTACTGAAAATAAAGAAAGAAACAATTTGAAATAATTTGGTAGACATTTTTTGAAATAAGAAATTAATTAAGTGCAACAAAGAATTTTGTAGAGAAGTCTATAAAGTGTGCACAAGGTTTGCATGGACACACAGTCGGATGGACGGACATAGGTAAATCGACTCAGAATGTGATTCTGAGCCGATTGGTATGCTTTAAGAAGAGTATAGGACCAATATTTTTGGGTGTTACAAACATCAGCACATACTCTCCCCACTATAGTGATGTAGGGTAAAAGAATAAAATGTCGGCAGTAATAATAATGATATAAGGTATAACAATGTAACCTCTTTAATTGGTTTATGGCTACAATGTGTGTGGCAATACAATTTCTCAAAAAAAAAATGTATTCAATGTTATTAATTTAATTTCCATAAATACCATTTTAAAAAATTATAAGAATTCTCTTATTTAGTTTTGCAAATTAAATATTTAAAATAATGTAATTATGTCTTAAGATGTTTTATAAAATACTTAAAATTTCAATCTTATTTACTTGAAATAAAATTCACTTTTATATTGATTAAATCATAGAAAAGTTTGAGGCCTTTTTACCACAATTTCAAATAAAAAACCATAAATTGAATAAAACAAAAACTTAAAAAAATAATCTAAAAGATCACAGTAAAGTGGTAGAGATGATAGGATTAGAAGTGTATAAATAAAAAAAAAAAAAACAAATCATAAACAGTTTGTAGAAAATTGTAAATTAATAACAACTCAACATCCTGTTTGAAATATCCTGGTATGTCATATCTTAGTTTGTGTGGGTACCAGTTTGCCAAGAATTATATCTACAAACTACTTGTGTATTTATAAGTTTTTATAAAATTTGTTTTTAGAAAACAACAAGGAATTCATCAACATGTTATTGCCTGCATAGTGTTACATTTTGAAGATTGAGCATGTACTTCAATAATATTTTCAAAATTGGTTGAACATCATGAGTGGTATATCAGGATAAAAATTTTCCATGCACTAACACACTAACACACACATAAAATTTCTTTTCATTTTTCGTTTCTTTTTTCTATGGAAACTGTAAATCAATGTTATTACATTAAAAATCCTTCAAGTATTTATATACATACATATGCACATACTTACGTACATATACATGTATATGTGAATATCCTTCCATACATTATAATGTATGTATATACTACATTCATATATTTTCCTGTATAAACAATGTACTGTTACATTGTTATACTTCTTGTGTTTGTATCTGTATCTAAATGTGATTGACATTTGACAAGCAAGTATATACAACAAAAGCAAGAAACATAAAAAACAAAAGAAAACAGAAGTAAGAAGCTTAAAAATAGTTACAGGGTGGTAATGTTTAAGTTGGAGTATGTATTTGTATAAAAAGTGTATCGATATTTTTAAATTCAAGTTTAAATATAAGAACTTGAATTAAAAACACTCACACACACACACACTTATAAACAATGGAAAACTTAATCCTTGTGCAAAATCTTGGATAATGGTCAAATGATGAAATAATTAAAAATTTTATTATAAAAATGTTTCCTTTTAACAATAAAGACGGATTTATGGAGAATAAAATTTATAACTTAGGGATTAAGTCTGTGAGAGAATAAGAGTGGGGAAATGTATTAAAGTCGTTGCTAAAAAATCGATTTTGTGTTGAAAACTTAACATTTGCTGTTATTTCGTTTTAAAGTAATAAAATTGGATATAAGACCCTTATTTAAAAATATTTGCATTTTTTTACAAATTCTTAAATATTTTTAATTTTTAAAAAATGATTTCCTTTAGTTTTTAAAAAGGTTCTTTTTTATACCCAATTCAAAAAAGATAGGGGGTATATTGACTTTGTCATTCCGTTTGTAACACATCGAAATGTTGATCATAGACCTACAAAAGTATACATTCTGGGTCCTTATTAAATTCAAAGACGATCTAGCCACCTCTGCCTGACTGTCTGTCTGTCTGTTGAAAGCACGATAGAGTCCGAACGGAGAGAGCTAGAGAGTTGAAATATTCCACAGTAAATGGGCAATATCGGTCCACGTTTTCGCATAGCCCCCGAAAAACAGCTTTAACAGTCATAACTGTTTTAAAAATGCGAGTATAGCGATGAAATTCGACATAAATAAGTTTTATATGAGCCAAATTCTCTCAACCAAACTTTATGAGGATCGGTCCATAATTGACCCTACCCCTCATATATGGTCCCCTGCAAAAAAAGGCTTTAACCTCCCATTACTGGCTTAAAAATACTAGTCTAGCGCTGAAATTCGATATAAGTAAGTAAGATGGGGTATATTCATTTTATCATTCCGTTTGTAACACATCGAAATATTGGTCATAAACCCACAAAAGTACTAAGACCATTAAAAGTGTATATATTGTGGGATCTTATTAAATTTTTGGACGACCTAGCCATGTCCGTCTGTCCATCTGGCTTTCCGTCTGTCTGTCCGTCTGTCTATCCATCTGTCTGTCTGTCTGTCTGTCTGTCTGTCTGTCTGTCTGTCCATCTGTGTGTTTGTTTAAATCGCAATAGAGTCCAAGTGGAAAGAGCTGAAATTTTGCACAAATATTTTTTATTTGTGCAGTTTGTTTGTTATCGCTCATCACTGAGTTAAAAATGCGCTACTGATGAAATATCAATGTTTACATATAGTGAAACTTAATAGAAATATATGTTTTTAATGTCTATGCACAATGAAAAACTTAATATTTTTTACATTTTACTCATATTCTCTTGTAAATACATACATATATATATTGAATATCTGTTAAATGTCAGTTAGACTTAATACAAAAACAAAAAAACAACACAAACAGGCAGAAAATATAGACTTTATTTGTCATGTTGTTTTATATGTTACCTTTCTCAAAAAAGAAAGAAATATATTGATTGTGATGTCAATAAAAGATTATTTTTAGTTCACAGCAAAGACCACATGATCAAATATAATAGAAATAGAAATAAAGTTATACACAGGTACAATCTAGAACATAAATAAATTTGTACAAAATCAAGTTAAATGTACATACATGTGTATGTATGTATATGTTTATATTGTATGTATGTATTTATTGATGAGATATTGTAAGATGAAAAACCTCAAAGAACCCTTAACCACGAGTAGAAAGGTATTGTTAATAACACGCATTTTAAGTTCGTAAAATGGCCACACACGCACACTAGTGCACAATACAATATTTGAGTAAAAATGTCAATATTGACACTTTATATCTACGTACATGAAAAACATGTAATTGATGACATTTATCAGAGGAAGAGAGATTTCCACAATATGGTTAATGCTACAACTCAAAATAGTCACTTTCTCTGGTCAGATGGTTTACAATATAAATCTTTTTTTGCTTCATTAGTTTCACTTACACTTTAGCTATTGCTCCTGCCCCTTCATTTCCTATAAATGAGTAATAGCAAAAACATTAAACATTTCATTCGTACTACAATAAATTCCACAACAATTTGGTATTTCAGTAAATATTCTAACATATTTCCATTTGATGTTACCATCAAATTTTTGCAGGATATTCAAGATATAAGATCTTAATTTAAGCAGAGACTTTTACACTTAAAGTTGTAAAATTTTTCTAGACATCTTGTTTTAAGTAATTTTATATGACATATTCTTAAGTGAGCCGTTTTATCGAAATTTGGTACAAGTTTGTGATTTCATGTATCTGTATTTATACACATGTATCTTGTAAGTATCCTTGTATGAACGTTCTTGTTCATATGTTTGTGTCTGAAAGAATATGTTATCTTTTGTATGTGTTTAATAAAAGATTTTGTTAATATACACTTTATTATCATCATTGTAAGGGGAAAGATTGAATACTGAAAGAGAGAGAGCGAGAGTAAGTGTGAAAGATAAAAGCAAATAGGATATACAAGTTTATGAATTTATAAACTTGAGTTGTTACACTTGGAGAAAATACTTATTAGTAATGGAGAGTCATTATAATATCGGTATGTTTTTAACATATCGTGAGAAGGTTATATACCAGTTTGTTATTCCGTTTGGAAAATACAATGAACAGAATTTAAACTAAAATAAAAAAGACATTGAATTAAACCAATTAAGAATTTAAAAAAATTTAAAAAAATATAAAAAAATGTCAATAATTTTGTATAAATAAATCTGTCACTTTGAATTAAACATTTTTTTCTCCGTGTATTTTTATACCCACTCTTTAACAGTGTACAATTCTTTCGAATTCATCAAATTATAAAAGTAGCCAAGTTACAAAAGTTTATGACTAAAAGTTTTAATAATATAAAAATATAAAAAAAAAATAAAATACTTTACAAGTATGTGTCAAACATTTATATGACCAAAGTATATTGTTGTCTCATTAACTTAAGAAAAGTCACAATAATAAAAATGTTTTTGTGCTGTAAAGACTCTAAGGAGCAGAAAACCCAAGACTTAACTAAACTGAAATTAAAGAAGCAAAATAAGTTTTTTTTCTTTATTAATGACCATTGGGGATGTGACCATATAATATGGGAAATAACAAAATAACATTTATAACTTCAAGAAGAAACGTACTATATGTAATTTGTTGTATAATAAATTTAACAAAAGATCAAGAAACAGGTGCAAAGGTGATTTATATTGGAATGGGAAAAGAACAAAACAGCTGCATAAGGGAAACGATAATTTTAGTTTGTCGTGAAAAGGATATGCATATATATAAATTTGTCATTCATCAATTTCCTCACTATAATTTTCATGGCGACAGCCGACGAAAATATTTTGAAAAAATACAAATTATTGTCCATATATATAACACAATGAAAACAACAACAAGCAGCTCCATTGTTATACAATTTTTTAAGTTAGTTTATATATCAACTTATATTTTTTGGAAATTAGGGATAGATACAATTTATGAATGAAATTAGGATTTTAAGTTATAGACTAGGCTATAGACTAAACTATAGACTAGACTATAGACTAGACTGTAGACTAGACTATAGACTAGACTATAGACTAGACTATATACTAGACAATAGAATAGACTATAGACTAGACTATAGAGTAGCCTATAGAGTAGACTATAGACTAGACTATAGAGTAGACTATAGAGTAGACTATAGAGTAGACTATAGGCTAGACTATAGACTAGACTATAGACTAGGCTATAGACTAGACTATAGACTAGACTATAGACTAGACTATAGACTAGACTATAGACTAGACTATAGACTAGACTATAGACTAGACTATAGACTAGACTATAGACTAGACTATAGACTATAGACTAGACTATAGACTAGACTATAGACTAGACTATAGACTAGACTATAGACTAGACTATAGACTAGACTATAGACTAGACTATAGACTAGACTATAGACTAGACTATAGACTAGACTATAGACTAGACTATAGACTAGACTATAGACTAGACTATAGACTAGACTATAGACTAGACTATAGACTAGACTATAGACTAGACTATAGACTAGACTATAGACTAGACTATAGACTAGACTATAGACTAGACTATAGACTAGACTATAGACTAGACTATAGACTAGACTATAGACTAGACTATAGACTAGACTATAGACTAGACTATAGACTAGACTATAGACTAGACTATAGACTAACTATAGACTAGACTATAGACTAGACTATAGACTAGACTATAGACTAGACTATAGACTAGACTATAGACTAGACTATAGACTAGACTATAGACTAGACTATAGACTAGACTATAGACTAGACTATAGACTAGACTATAGACTAGACTATAGACTAGACTATAGACTAGACTATAGACTAGACTATAGACTAGACTATAGACTAACTATAGACTAGACTATAGACTAGACTATAGACTAGACTATAGACTAGACTATAGACTAGACTATAGACTAGACTATAGACTAGACTATAGACTAGACTATAGACTAGACTATAGACTAGACTATAGACTAGACTATAGACTAGACTATAGACTAGACTATAGACTAGACTATAGACTAGACTATAGACTAGACTATAGACTAGACTATAGACTAGACTATAGACTAGACTATAGACTAGACTATAGACTAGACTATAGACTAGACTATAGACTAGACTATAGACTAGACTATAGACTAGACTATAGACTAGACTATAGACTAGACTATAGACTAGACTATAGATAAGACAATAGACTAGACTATAGACTAGACTATAGATAAGACTATAGACTAGACTATAGACTAGACTATAGACTAGACTATAGACTAAACTATAGACTAGACTATAGACTATACTACAGACTAGACTATAGAGTAGACTTGACTAGAGACTAGACTATAGACTAGACTATAGACTAGACTATAGACTAGACTATAGACTAGACTATAGACTAGACTATAGACTAAACTATAGACTAGACTATAGACTAAACTATAGACTAGACTATAGACTATACCACAGACTAGACTATAGAGTAGACTTGACTAGAGACTAGACTATAGACTAGACCATAGACTAGACTATAGATACGACTAAAGATTAGACTATATACTAAACTATAGACTTAACTATAGACTAAACTATAGACTAAACTATAGACTAGACCATAGATTAGACTATAGTGGTAAAAATTCTTTAAAATTTAAAAGAAATACAGTTTAAATTTAATATTATTACTACTTTAACATTATTTACCAAACTTTTGTTATCTATATTTTTTGTATATTTTTAATGAAAAGAAAAGCTTTCTTTGTTTCAAAAACTATACACTTTAACGATTTTGTAACTTTTTTGTAATATGTTTTTCATAGCATTCTATTTTAAAATCTTTTGTTAATTTCACTTTCCTCCTTATCATTATTTAACAATAGCAAAGAAACAATTAATTTTCATATCTTAACTATTATACAAAATTTTTATTGTGTTGCTTTTTAATTTTATCAACACCCACTAAGAAGTTTCACGGGTATGATTAAAAATTAACAAAGAAAGAGAATTCCTTTAACAATGACATGAAACAACTCCTGTTACAGCAAAAACGAAAAATGAGAAAATAAACTGTATAACCATTAAAACACTCATAAAAAAACTATTTAAATTGTAATAAAGCTTAACTACAGATTAAAAAAAAGGAAAAGTTTTGACAAACATTAATAGAGAAGTTTATTTAGTTTTTGGCATAATGAAAAATTTTATGAGGGTATACACTTACACACACATGTACATATAAAATTTGAAGTAAAGCGCAAATATATTTGTAATCGTATGTGTTTAATTATTAAAAAGTAAATTTGTATGTTTGCATATTAAAGTTAATGTAATGTAATTATCATGAAATTATGGTAAATTATAAAATATTAAGTGTATGCCTCAGGGAAATATCATTAAAAATTTAATGCTGGTAATAGATTTTAAGAAGTTTGTTTGTTTCTTAGTTTATTATTATATTAAGTTAAAAAACCTAAAAGAAAATTTATATTAAGCATTGCTTATATGCCTTAAAAAGATAAGATACATATGAAGAGAAGATAAATATGACAATGATGAAATATTGATACCTCTTAATCTACATTTTTTAACCATATAATGTCATAGATTACAGCAGATATCTCCTTCACAATATTACTGATAGATAATGAAACTTATCTAGTATAGAATTATTAAATGTCATTCTTTCACCATAGATATTAAGTATTTTTACTAGAAATTTTGTCTACCAAAAACCAAAATCCAAGTAGCAAAAAAATGATTTTAAACAAATTAAATTCTTTCCGAAAAATTCTTCGCAAATACTTCTTATTTTAAGCTTAAAGTATTCTTTAGGAAAATTTAATTTTTATCTGCTTTAAGTTTATTTCTAAAAAGTAAAAGATTTGTTAGCTAAATTATATACATATATGTATATTAAAAAATGTTAAGTAAAACTTGTTTACTTTGATCTATGATGTGTATGCAAATAAAGCTTTCTATGATTTCTTTTGCCAACATTGAAGTATTCGCATCAAATAGACCCTTTTAACAATTTATAACAAACAAAAAAGGGATAATCTTAACTCTTCTATTTATTTTATACTTAATAAACTGACCCCTAAAATTCCAACTATATGACACCGACACATTTAAAGTAAAGTATTTATATGTAGATATGTGTGATAGATCCTAGCTTGCTCTTGTAATCTATGAGCGAGTTTTTAAAATAGTATATTGACTAGTGTATGACTAAGCTATTGACAGCTCTAAGGTCTAGTTTATGGACTAATGTATTAATGGGTCTATTGATTACCCTATTACTAGTCTACTAACTAACTAACTAACTAACTAACTACTACTAACTAACTAACTAACTAACTAACTAACTAACTAACTAACTAACTAACTAACTAACTAACTAACTAACTAACTAACTAACTAACTAACTAACTAACTAACTAACTAACTACTAACTAACTAACTAACTAACTAACTAACTAACTAACTAACTAACTAACTAACTAACTAACTAACTAACTACTAACTACTAACTAACTAACTAACTAACTACTAACTAACTAACTAACTAACTAACTACTAACTAACTAACTAACTAACTAACTAACTAACTAACTAACTAACTAACTAACTAACTAACTAACTAACTAACTAACTAACTAACTAACTAACTAACTACTAACTAACTAACTAACTAACTAACTAACTAACTACTAACTAACTAACTAACTAACTAACTAACTAACTAACTAACTAACTAACTAACTAACTAACTAACTAACTACTAACTAACTAACTAACTAACTAACTAACTAACTAACTAACTAACTAACTAACTAACTAACTAACTAACTAACTAACTAACTAACTAACTAACTAACTACTAACTAACTAACTAACTACTAACTAACTAACTAACTAACTAACTACTAACTAACTAACTAACTAACTAACTAACTAACTAACTAACTAACTAACTAACTAACTACTAACTAACTAACTAACTAACTAACTAACTACTAACTAACTAACTAACTAACTAACTAACTAACTAACTAACTAACTAACTAACTAACTAACTAACTAACTAACTAACTACTAACTAACTACTAACTAACTAACTAACTAACTAACTAACTAACTAACTAACTAACTAACTAACTAACTAACTAACTAACTAACTAACTACTAACTAACTACTAACTAACTACTAACTAACTAACTAACTAACTAACTAACTAACTAACTAACTAACTAACTAACTAACTACTAACTAACTAACTAACTAACTAACTACTAACTAACTAACTAACTAACTAACTAACTAACTAACTAACTAACTAACTAACTAACTAACTAACTAACTAACTAACTAACTAACTAACTAACTAACTAACTAACTAACTAACTAACTAACTAACTAACTAACTAACTAACTAACTACTAACTAACTAACTAACTAACTAACTAACTAACTAACTAACTAACTAACTAACTAACTAACTAACTAACTAACTAACTACTACTAACTAACTAACTAACTAACTACTAACTAACTAACTAACTAACTAACTAACTAACTAACTAACTAACTAACTAACTAACTAACTAACTAACTAACTAACTAACTAACTAACTAACTAACTAACTAACTAACTAACTAACTAACTAACTAACTAACTAACTAACTAACTAACTAACTAACTAACTAACTAACTAACTAACTAACTAACTAACTAACTAACTAACTAACTAACTAACTAACTTAACTAACTAACTAACTACTAACTAACTAACTAACTAACTACTAACTAACTAACTAACTAACTAACTAACTAACTAACTAACTAACTAACTACTAACTAACTAACTAACTACTAACTAACTAACTAACTAACTAACTAACTAACTAACTAACTACTAACTAACTTAAATTCATCTCAACCAGATAAGACACTGGAAAAAATACTGTCTAAAAGTGATACTTTAACTACTTAAAAAACTTCTGGGTTATTATACATGCATCATTTTATCTTAAGTAAATAACTATCATATTTTCCTTTTCTTCCATGTCGAACTACTTTGTTCTTTATTTTTGCCATTTTCAAGATCCTTTTTAGGGATATTTGAGACAACTGACTATAAAAAAAAATAAAAGAAAACAACAAATGTAAAATCACAACCAACAACAATGCAAATGGTTGCTAATAAACAGCATTTACAATAAAAATTACTTAGTGAAAAGTTGTTATGGATTTTTTTCAAGTTAAATATAAAAATAATAATATTCAAGGTGTGAGCTATTTATTAATAGAAAAAATGCTTTCCTTTTTAAAGAAAAATATTGTTATATGAAATAAGTCTCTCAACATAAATAAAAAAAGCTAAATAGTATTCCGGGAGGACGGTTTTATTGAGGCTGGATAAAACACAAAACATTTTTGCAAAGTTTCAGAATTCTAAGCTTTTCCCATTTGATCTTTATTGCGATTTCAACAAACTGATAGATAGACGAACGATCGAACATAAAGGCAGTTAGAGGGACAGACATTATCATCTCAAAATATATATGGAGCCATATTTTTGTGGGTCTACAACATATTTTTTTGTGTTACAAACGGAATTAAACGGAATTAAATTCTATTAACCTAAATCTTTAAAAAATGTTAAATTTAAACATAAAATGTTTGTGTTATCCAGTCATACGAAATCTATTTGTTCTTAATTTTGCTTTATCTATATTTAAATTTGTTAATAAAACATTGCAAAATAGCTATCAAATTAATATCTAATATGTTTTTGCATATTTTGACACGTGTAGAAAATTCAACAGAAAACATAATAATAAAATAAAACATATTTTATTTTTTCACATAAAGATACTGAAATATAATCAAAATACTTAAAGGTCAACATGTTTGCCATCAAAAATGAAAGAGAGAAAAATTTTTAAAATTTAACACATTTCTTAACATTAAGTGTTTAAAAATGTTTGCAAAGAATTTTTAAAACATACAAAAAACAATATTCTTACATACACATTACGTATATAAATAGTACAACAATACGTATGAGTAATAAATAATGTAAACGAGAAGAAAAAAATGCAGTAATTGTTCACTGATGCGTATGAGTAATATGCAAAAAAAGTATACGTATAGTATACATACATCTCATGTCTGTAACTAGAATTTTGCTTTTATTTAAATAACATTTCATTTTCTTTAACAAAAAAAATAACAAAAGTTTTATGAGAAGATATCAATTATTTCCATTTCTTTATAAAATTTATGATACTTGATACTTATTTAAAACAAATCTTCTTCATTAATTAAACTGCATTTATACAAACATACATACATATGTATGTTTTCTGTATGAGACATAATACTCTTGTATTGTCTGTAATTATTCGAAAAATGTCATGAGTAATTATCATTAAATCATGTTTATAATGCAGTGACACGATTTAATAGTAGAGAAAAAACAAATGGTAGAAAATATTACATGAAATATTTAATTTAAGTTTATGTAAATCTTAAAACAACTGAACAGGTTCATAAGATATATAGGTGGATCGCATCCTTAACTATAGATTCAGTTGAGAATATATTGAAAGGTTATGTATACATCTCATTCCGTTTATAATTGAAAATGAACAAAATTGGTCTTGACACAAACATTGGTCTGGACAAAGTATTATACCTTAGAATCATTTTATTTTAACTTTTAGTTCAATTTTTATCTGTAAATCAAAGTACATAATCTTTCGCATAAAATTTTACAATAATTTTTGTATAATTATAATTGTACAACTAATTTCTTTAAACACATTTTCATCTACTATGCAATTATCCTTTGTAATAACTAAAAATTATGATTTCATAAAGTTCAAAGATAACTTCACGTTCTTTTCACTTTTTATCGCAATTACAACTTAATTTAAAGTCTCAAAAAAAAAAAAACGAACAAATCCAAAAATATTTAAGACACGTACACAATTAAACTGGTAATAGAGACTTTTCAAACAAATGTAACAAAAAATTATGACGTCTGCAATTAAAACACACCTTTTTATTTTACAAAAACATAACAAAGCTAAACTTGACCTTGAGGGGTGTTCATAAGCAGGTTATTATTTTTTTTATTTGTTCTTATATTTTTACACAATTTAAGGTCAGAAACCTTTAAAAAGCAAGTTGAAAAAAAAATTAACACACGGTCCCGCAAAAAATCCATTAGAGAACGAACAATTTATCTTATTAAAAATCTAATAATCGTTAAAATGTAGGTGAAAAATGTTACTGACATGGTCATAAAACTCATAAAAGAAAAAAAAAAACAATATTTCTGCTCAAATGTTTACAAATTGTTGTAAAAATAATGTTTTAGCCAATCTTTTCGTTCACTTTCAAGTGCTGTTAATGGGCATTTTCTTTGACTTTAAGATTTCTTTATTTGTTTAACTGGATTTAATGATTATCACACCTTCTTTTACTAAGGCATAAAAATATATTGTTAGCATTAAAAAATAATTTATTTTATGCTTTTTAACTTCTTAACATGTGTAGTTGTCATTAGGTTTGCCGTCTTCATCAACAATAATAAACACATTAATTTTTTTAACAATGGCTAGACGTTGTTGAAAAAACAACAAATATTTTGAACAATAGAAAAAAATTATTTAGAAAAGATTATGAATGGTAGTAATGTAAAACATAAATATTTCTATGATGGCATGCATTTGTGGATGATTTCATCTTAACCTTGTGTAAAGAACCTACACAAGAAAATTTATTATTATTTGGTTTTTAATAACATATTTTTTCTTTATTTAAAAATATTTACAAGTACATGGAAATAAACGTGCTGGTATTTAGTACGTAATATTAAAAAAATACAAAATATAAGGGAATAAAAAATTCTATTTATACTTTTAATTTGTCTGAAAGAAAAATTTTACAAACATTTTTCATAAAACGCTATGTAAATAATAAACAGTGAGTGTTAAGGTAAAAGCAAGTGTGAAATTAGGAATATTATTAATTAACATCGTTTGAAATTGACAATAATTTTCCATCCCTTTTATATAAACAAGTTGCAGATGATGAAAATTTTCCTGATTTTGAAAATTCCTACAATTATAATATTTATTTCAGATAGTGTTATAGATCATAATGAATAAAATTTATTCCTTTTTTTAGAGTAATATACCCACCAATTCTTATTAAAATCAGACTTCAACTTTAAATAGTTAATATTCATATTTACACTCTACACCACTATAGTAAGAAGGATATTATGCGTTTTTACTGATGTTGGTAATACCCAAAAATATTGTTCCTATACCCACTATGTCTCTGTCTGTCGTTCTGTCTGTCTGTCTGTCTGTCTGTCTGTCTGCCTGTCTGTCTGTCTGTCTGTCTGTCTGTCTGTCTGTCCGTCTGTCCACGTAAACTTTGTAATCAAACTTCTTCTTCAGAAAATGACTTAAAGGACAAAATTCACTTATAAACACCAATATCACGTTAATGACTTTAATGTTGACGTAAATCCCTCTACCAAAATTTAGAAGGATTAGCCCATATTTACTTGGTTTCCCTGGTAAGGAACAAATAATGCTAATGATAAAATGGAGGAATAATGTAGTACGTGTACGACGTGTTATAAGTGAGAGATATATCTTTTAATAAGAAGAAGCTATGTGCCAATTTCCATTTAGCTATCTAAAATTCCACAGCAAAACCCTTATTTTCCTGAACTAAATATAATATTGAAAGTGAAACAGTTTCTGATTTTTATTTGGATACATTACCATAACATTTGTACCACCGTATTTTATCCCCTTTCATTGCATTTGCTGTTGAAGGTTATATAAACATAAAACTAATTTTATTGAAAATTTAATGTTCTGTAATTCGTTACAAGCTTAAAAACGAAAGCTTCAGGCTATTTTTCCTTAAATTGTTTGTGTATAAACAGAACGCTATATACATACTTTAACTTTTACAATTGCTACAATTTAATAAAGCCAATTTCAGCAAGTGTATATATCTTTACAGCAGGATTTTATTTATGGTTGTTTTATAGCATTTCCAATTAAATTTAATTTCCTGTTTAACATATACCTTTTGAAGAATTGTTTACACTACATATAGCACCTTCCTTATTGGAAATAATACTTCATTAATAATGATACTTCAGAAAACTTCTGTTAAATAAAATACTTAAAGCACGCAACAATTTATATAAATTTAACATTTTATAATCAAAATTATAGCAATGTATCACTTACTTCTATATAGTCTATTAATTTTCCTCTCTCTCTCTCTATTCCTCCCCTTGTCTGTTCTCTGTCACTTTCGTAGACTCATTTAATATAGTATCACATTGCTTGGTGTATGTTATTTAGCTATTTGTTTTTAAAACAATAATGTTTATTCAAGCTCTTTTTTCATTAATTTATTTTCATGCATGTTCAGCGGATAATGTACCAAATACTACATGTGTTTAAGTGTCAGCCGGTACATGTATGTGTTCGTGTTATTTTAAATATGCATGGTTGCTAGTGTTTGTTGTAAGGGATCAGGACCTACCTACACAGACACACACACACACAAAATGTGCGTACTTTATGTACATATGAGTGAACAATATAAACTCATGTTTTATTATAATTCCTCTCATCGTCTCACTTCCTACGATACCATCCTGTTTGTGTCAGAGCATTACTTATGTATATAGTATTGCTGTTTGTTCCGTCGTTTTGTTGGTTTATTCGTATGCATTTAATGAACACACACACGAATAGCTTCATTAATGATAGTCAATTGAGAGAGTAAACCCAGCAGACACAGAGCTTTGATCCCTAACTGATAGTAGGATGAAATCAAAATCCTTTTCATTTATAAGTTTGAGAAAGCTTGAAATAAATGTTTTCTTGACAATAATTTAGAATCTTTATTAGAGATAAGATAGTGTTTAAAATTGCTAGAAAAAAGCTTTCTCAACAATAGATGTAAGATTAAGCTTTTTTTAAAGCCGTGTTTTTCACTATCTTTTTGTCGGTTAGATATTTTATTTCTAAAACAAAGAGGAATGATGATAAATGTAAACATGTAAATATAAAGATGTTTCTCAACAGTTTGGCGAGCTTTTCTTTAAAAGATGAGCCTTTGAAATCAAAAGCTTTTTCATTCATAAAAGTTTGAGAAAGCTTAAAACTAGAGCCTTCCTAACTATTAGGGTTGGGTTTTCAAACTCATTTGAAACTAAAAATTTCAAGCGTTAAATTCGAGTTTTGAGAGAAATTAGAAATAAAGTTTTAAAATTATTTTTAAACATTTTAACCGTTAATTTGCAACAATTAGGTGAGTTTTTTTTAACAGACGGGCTTTTGAAATCGAAAGCTTATTGATTTATAAAAGTTCGAGAAAGCTTAAAATTAGAGCATTATTAACTATTATGATTGGGTTTATAATCTCAATTTAAGATCAAGCTTTAAATACATGCATTAAGAGAAATTAGGACAAATAGTGAAATTCTTTGAAGATTGAGCTTTTTTAATATTTTAGACATTATTTTTTTACACATTAGTGCAAATATGTTTACTGGTTAGATGTTTTACTCCCAAAACAAGGACTTATAATGTGAAGTCGAGAATAAATTGGTGCCAAAATCATTCTTAATATTAAACGTTTAAAAATAAAATGGTTTCTTAACATATAAGTGAACTTGTCATTAATTTGCTTTAATATTTAAATTGATTTTTGATATTTAATCTAAATACCACAAGTTTTCAATTGTTTGCTGGTCTTTTCCACATTCTCGATGTGTGCGTTGAGCCAATAAGCCATTTTAATGGTTTTCGGATTAAATAGAGTAAAACTAAATGAAAATAATATTGTTTTACAAATAATCTTTCTAAATAGTAAATATGCAAGTAAATGCATACACATGTATGAAATAATTAACTATGCATATGTAAATATAAATATTTATACCCTACACCACTTTAGTGGGGAGGGTATATTGGATTTGTGCTGATGTTTGTAACATATAAAAATATTCGTCCTAGACCCACCTTAAAGTATACCAATCGGCTTAGAATCGTTTTCTGAATCGATTAAGCTATGTCCGTCCGTCCGTCCGTCCGTCTGGCTGGCTGGCTGGCTGGCTGGCTGTCCATGTAAACCTTGTGCGCAAGCTACAGGTCGCAATTTTCGAGATAATTGGATGAAATTTGGCACGCACGTTTTATTTGACCCAAGGACGAAGCCTATTGAAAATGGTTAAAATCGGTCCATTATTTCACCTAGCCCCCATAGAACAGAACCCCCCGAAAAGGGCTTCTGAGCTCATAATTATGTTAAATATACAGATATATCGATAAAATACGGCACAACTAAGTTTTATAGAATTCTTGATGACCCTGCCAAATTTCATAAAGATCGGGCCCCATTTGACCCTAGCTCCCATACAAAGTCCCCTTCAGAAAATTACTTGAATGTCCCAAATTAACTTATAAACACAAATATCGCGATGAAATTCAGCACAATTAAATATTATGTAAATATAAATATATTCACAAAATTTTATCGGGCTTGGTCCATATTTGCCCCTAGCCCCCATATAAAGCCTCTTTCAGAAAATTGGTTTTTCATCCATAAATTGCTTAAATGTATCGGAACAAGGGAATATTGAAGATAAATGCGATATTTTGAAAAATAAATCACATTTAATATTCATAACTGGTGTAGGGTATCATATGGTCGGCCACGCCCGACTATACTTTCTTACTTGTTTTAAATAAATATTTGTGTATTAGTTATTGTTATTATTTATGTTTAGGCATTATACGAGGTCAAATTTAATCTGTTGTTTTCTAAATGCAAAATGTTGAACAAACACCGTTTGTTGTACTGAATGAGAACAAAGTTACAATTTCTGGATTCGAATTTCAGACCATTTTTTGCAAAAATAGTCTGACAGCTAGAAGTTATTGGTCAATGAGAATAACAGTAAATTCATAAAGTTTTATTTATTTATTTATCAAATAAGCAGCAGTATTTCCTAATGCCTAATTAAATTTTTAATTAATTTAAGTGAATCATTCTAAATACTGCTTCTTTTGTAAATAATTTACATTTAATATGTTTTCAAAATTAAAATATTTTATGGCTTTATTACAAAAATCTGTTAAATTTATTTTAAAAATTTCATAAATAAAATTTTATATCATGCAAGGAGATTATAAAAATTCTATTTATTAAAACAAATATTAAATAAATTTAATAAACAATTAAAATAATACATTATTTGCAAATATCTAAACAAATAAGCTAAATTAAATTATAATGTAATTAATTTCTGCCGATTTTTCTAATATTGAACAAGTAGAGTGTTATCCCAGCAAAATGCTGAAATTAGAAAACAAAATGTCAAGACTAAAGTATAAGTACGTAAGTATATGAGTTTTGTAAGTAATTATTAAGCAAGTGCTTGAGTAAGTACAAGACATTACCATGCACCGGTATAATCAAGATGTCTTGTTTTTGTTTTAGAAAAAATGTCCCGATCAAAAATGTATCTATTTTTGCGCTTCGAATATACAGCATACAAATTATCACTTTCCTGTGAAAATATATATATTTTGAAACTACTATCACAACATAAGAGAGAGGAATAACCTTTTATATTATTTTTTTCATTTCCGCTCCCAAATACTTATTAAAAATAGTTAAAAAAAACCAACTCCACCACTTTTATAACTTATCAGTAGAAACTTATACAATTATATCAAAACTAATTTTAAATCTTACTCTCTTTCATCGTTGATAAACAACTGTTTTGACAATTTAATTTTAAAACTTACTTTTACATTGGTATATCAAAACTTTTTGCTAAAAACTTACTCCTTTCCATTTCACGTTTCACATTTCTCGCAAAAAATGTATATCACCAACAATAAAGTTTTAGTTGTTATTAATAATTCCCTAAGGGATTTTCGTAAAGAACACAAAACCGCATTAACCCTAATGCATTTTCTTGCAAATAAAAGTAAAAATATTGTTCTATACTACATAAATAACAAAACTTTTTAACCACTAAATTCTAATGTTAGAAGAAAAACAAAAACGAAGCAACAAAACCAAAAATATTTAATAAACAATAATAAAAAATACCACAACAAAACAAAATGTTTAAGACAAGTGTAACGCAGAGAGCAAAGTTCTATGTAGATATATTGGATAAATATAGAAACAAGAATATAAAAACCATCATAAACATTAAAGTTTACAGAAAAAGGGAAAAAGTGCAATATTTTGTTAGAGAATTCTTTGAAGTACAGTTAGAAGTCCTTAGAAATGACAAATAAATGGGGAATATTTCAATTTCAAAGCAATGATAACCGATCTGCAGAGCACGAAGAATATCAACATCTATCTCAAACAATGCTGCATCAATATATTCTCTCTTTACCATCAAATGCGCGCTTTACAAGTCTAGTATGACTACATAGTCTAGTCTATAGTATAATCTATAGTCTAGTCTATAGTCTAGTCTATAGTCTAGTCTATAGTCTAGTCTATAGTCTAGGCTATAGTCTAGTCTATAGTCTAGTCTATAGACTAGTCTATAGTCTAGTCTATAGTCTGGTCTATAGTCTAGTCTATAGTCTAGTCTATAGTCTGGTCTATAGTCTAGTCTATAGTCTAGTCTATAGTCTAGTCTATAGTCTAGTCTATAGTCTGGTCTATAGTCTAGTCTATAGTCTAGTCTATAGTCTAGTCTATAGTCTAGTCTATAGTCTAGTCTATAGTCTAGTCTCTAGTCTAGTCTATAGTCTAGTCTATAGTGTAGCCTATAGTCTAGCCTATAGTCTAGTCTATAGTCTAGTCTATAGTCTAGTCTATAGTCTAGTCTATAGTCTAGTCTATAGTCTAGTCTATAGTCTAGTCTATAGTCTAGTATAGTCTAGTCTATAGTCTAGTCTATAGTCTAGTCTATAGTCTAGTCTATAGTCTAGTCTATAGTCTAGTCTATAGTCTAGTCTATAGTCTAGTCTATAGTCTAGTCTCTAGTCTAGTCTATAGTCTAGTCTATAGTCTAGTCTATAGTCTAGTCTATAGTCTAGTCTATAGTCTAGTCTATAGTCTAGTCTATAGTCTAGTCTATAGTCTAGTCTATAGTCTAGTCTATAGTCTAGTCTATAGTCTATAGTCTAGTCTATAGTCTAGTCTATAGTCTAGTCTATAGTCTAGTCTATAGTCTAGTCTATAGTCTAGTCTATAGTCTAGTCTATAGTCTATAGTCTAGTCTATAGTCTAGTCTATAGTCTAGTCTATAATCTAGTCTATAGTCTAGTCTAGTCTATAGTCTAGTCTAGTCTAGTCTATAGTCTAGTCTAGTCTAGTCTAGTCTAGTCTAGTCTAGTCTAGTCTAGTCTAGTCTAGTCTAGTCTAGTCTAGTCTAGTCTAGTCTAGTCTAGTCTATAGTCTAGTCTAGTCTATAGTCTAGTCTATAGTCTAGTCTATCTAGTCTATAGTCTAGTCTATAGTCTAGTCTATAGTCTAGTCTATAGTCTAGTCTATAGTCTAGTCTATAGTCTAGTCTATAGTCTAGTCTATAGTCTAGTCTATAGTCTAGTCTATAGTCTAGTCTATAGTCTAGTCTATAGTCTAGTCTATAGTCTAGTCTATAGTCTAGTCTATAGTCTAGTCTATAGTCTAGTCTATAGTCTAGTCTATAGTCTAGTCTATAGTCTAGTCTATAATCTAGTCTATAGTCTAGTCTATAGTCTAGTCTAGTCTATAGTCTAGTCTAGTCTATAGTCTAGTCTATAGTCTAGTCTATAGTCTAGTCTATAGTCTAGTCTATAGTCTAGTCTATAGTCTAGTCTATAGTCTAGTCTATAGTCTAGTCTATAGTCTAGTCTATAGTCTAGTCTATAGTCTAGTCTATAGTCTAGTCTATAGTCTAGTCTATAGTCTATTCTATAGTCTAGTCTATAGTCTAGTCTATAGTCTAGTCTATAGTCTAGTCTATAGTCTAGTCTATAGTCTAGTCTATAGTCTAGTCTATAGTCTAGTCTATAGTCTAGTCTATAGTCTAGTCTATAGTCTAGTCTATAGTCTAGTCTATAGTCTAGTCTATAGTCTAGTCTATAGTCTAGTCTATAGTCTAGTCTATAGTCTAGTCTATAGTCTAGTCTATAGTCTAGTCTATAGTCTAGTCTATAGTCTAGTCTATAGTCTAGTCTATAGTCTAGTCTATAGTCTAGTCTATAGTCTAGTCTATAGTCTAGTCTATAGTCTATTCTATAGTCTAGTCTATAGTCTAGTCTATAGTCTAGTCTATAGTCTAGTCTATAGTCTATAGTCTAGTCTATAGTCTAGTCTATAGTCTAGTCTATAGTCTAGTCTATAGTCTAGTCTATAGTCTAGTCTATAGTCTAGTCTATAGTCTAGTCTATAGTCTAGTCTATAGTCTAGTCTATAGTCTAGTCTATAGTCTAGTCTAGTCTATAGTCTAGTATATAGTCTAGTCTATAGTCTAGTCTATAGTCTAGTCTATAGTCTAGTCTATAGTCTAGTCTATAGTCTAGTCTATAGTCTAGTCTATAGTCTAGTCTACAGTCTAGTCTATAGTCTAGTCTATGGTCTAGTCTATAGTCCAGTCTATAGTCTAGTCTATAGTCTAGTCTAGTCTAGTCTAGTCTAGTCTAGTCTAGTCTAGTCTAGTCTTGTCTAGTCTAGTTTAGTCTAGTCTAGTATGTAGTCTAGTCTATACAAAAAGAACTTCAAATATCCATTTGATTTAATGTTCAGGTAAAAATAACGCTTAATTTTTGGAAGTCAAAAAAACTGTAAACATTTATTATCAATATTTATACATGTGCAATCGACCACAAACCAAAAACTCAATTTTTTTCTGTATTATTAAAGAAAATACCTACATACATACGTACGAAAAGTTTTAATTTATGTCTTTTAATTGGCAAGATTTTAAGTAAAAAGTTTTGGTGGTAAAAAGCTGAAAATCGAAATGAATGTGGTTAAATAAAAGTTGGTTAAGTAAATAACAACAATAGCAGTGTTCACGATTTCCCCGACGAGAGACGATATAACGATAAAGATGGAAATCCTAAGAATAAGGTATATATTTTAAAAATTCTGCTGATAGAATATTTTATAAAACTTATTATCCCAAAGATATTTAGGAATTTCACAAAATTGATATCAAAGGACATACCGACAGACGGACATAGCCTAACCAAATTCGCTTTATATGATATATATCCATAAATTATTTAACATACTTTAATAAGAATATCATGACACCAAGTCCTATTTTATTTAGATATTAAGTTATTTGAGAGAAATATTTTATAATCATTTTCAGTTTAAAGTCGAAAATCTTCCAATATCACATTTTCAATAAACATTTTGTTTTTTATTTCATGACAATAAAGTTGTAAATTTTTATCACAATATATTTCAGTTAATATATTAAAAGTTAAAGGTCCTTCTCTTAAACATGTAAAATAAATCAATGATGATCATTGAAATCAATTGAAAAACACAACCATTGCAAGTCACTTCAAAAAATTTCTTAGTTTGTAAAGTAAACTCTTCGAAATTTTAAATTATTAGAACATAAAAAAAGTTTCAAAATCATTTATAGTTATCGAAAGAAAACATTTTAGTAACTAGAAGTGGCAGCACCCTACAGACTGCATAGGACAACATAGAAATGAAAACACAATTTAGTTTTTTTTACAAAAAAAGAATTTAATTGAAGTTATTTTAGCAAAAAAAAAAAAAAAAAACATTTTTATTTGTTGTACAATTCCCCTTGTGTATGTATCCTAAATATTATTCGACCTTGACCTAAAAATACTTCATTTTTCCAAGTTTTTAAACTTTTATTTGTTTCATTTTTTTGCAAAAGTTAAAAAACAAATACTTGAAACTTTTTTGCATAAAATTTTACATAAAAAAGAACAAAAAGAGGTAAAAAGTAAAACTGACAAAAGTTCTCAGAAAAGAAATTGTTAAACAAACAAGGTGTTAAAATATCAAAAACCAATAAGAAATATTACAAAAATAAGAAAAATCCTCTTTAAATATGAAAATTGTTTCTTAAGTACAAGTCAAAATACACAAATTTTGTAAACATTTTTTACTAATTACGACAACAACATGAAAATCCCTAAATTTACAAATTGTTGGTATAAAACATAATAAATACAATAAAAAAATAAATAACAAATATCTAAATTAATCATTAAAGCATGTTAACATAAGACACATACACAACTGTACCCAAATATTTGTGTGTGTGAAAGAAATTATTTGTAAATTTAACTCTCATTTTTTTTCAAACAATAAACAAATAACAATAATAAGTAATGTAAAATTTCAACAACAAATGCCAACTTTGAAGTCTCAAAAAACACGATGACACATGAAATGCCTGCTTACCAAACTTTCAGCCTGTCTCTCTCTGTCTGTCATGTTAACTGACATCCAAAATCGAATGTCAATTTTATGTACCAAAATGATAAAAAATATTTTTTTTCTTTACATCAGATGATTTCTTTTTCTTCCTTCTTATTTGTATTCTTTTGTTGTATTTGTTGTTCACATCAAAATAACAAAAAAGGGGAAAAGACCTGCCATAGACTGATAATAATGATAATGTGTTAGAGATGGTTTTGAAAATAGACAGTCATAGGGGCTGCTGGGTTAATGTATTGGAGCCATAAATCAATTTTATTAAATGAATTGTAAATGCAAAATCATCATTATTTGTTTAAGGAAGTCTATGAAAAAGTCGAATACCTTTATGGTTGTTTTTGTAGAGTAGGCGTTATATGTATGTATGTATATTTAGGTGTTGGCTGAATAAAGTATGTTTTATTCTTTAAGTCATTTATTACTTTTTTGCTATTTATTATTCGCTAGATAATGCAAATTTTGTTTTGTTCAAAAAATCGCAGCAAATGATAAGGAAATTTTTGGAAAATAGCTCAGAAATCTACCGCTATTATTTTACAAATGGTTTTAAATGTATAAAGTAATAATAATAAAAAATATTTCAAGATTGATGTTTAAGTATAGTCTAGTTATAGCCTAGTCTATCTAGTCTAGTCCTAGTCTAGTAGTCTAGTCTATAGTCTAGTCTATAGTCTAGTATAGTCTAGTCTATAGTCTAGTCTATAGTCTAGTCTATAGTCTAGTCTATAGTCTAGTCTATAGTCTAGTCTATAGTCTAGTCTATAGTCTAGTCTATAGTCTAGTCTATAGTCTAGTCTATAGTCTAGTCTATAGTCTAGTCTATAGTCTAGTCTATAGTCTAGTCTATAGTCTAGTCTATAGTCTAGTCTATAGTCTAGTCTATAGTCTAGTCTATAGTCTAGTCTATAGTCTAGTCTATAGTCTAGTCTATAGTCTAGTCTATAGTCTAGTCTATATCTAGTCTATAGTCTAGTCTATAGTCTAGTCTATAGTCTAGTCTATAGTCTAGTCTATAGTCTAGTCTATAGTCTAGTCTATAGTCTAGTCTATAGTCTAGTCTATAGTCTAGTCTATAGTCTAGTCTATAGTCTAGTCTATAGTCTAGTCTATAGTCTAGTCTATAGTCTAGTCTATAGTCTAGTCTATAGTCTAGTCTATAGTCTAGTCTATAGTCTAGTCTATAGTCTAGTCTATAGTCTAGTCTATAGTCTAGTCTATAGTCTAGTCTATAGTCTAGTCTATAGTCTAGTCTATAGTCTAGTCTATAGTCTAGTCTATAGTCTAGTCTATAGTCTAGTCTATAGTCTAGTCTATAGTCTATCTAGTCTAGTCTATAGTCTAGTCTATAGTCTAGTCTATAGTCTAGTCTATAGTCTAGTCTATAGTCTAGTCTATAATCTAGTCTATAGTCTGCACTCAAAATATTATGTAATTAAATTGAACTGAAAAATCATTTGAAGCAAATTAAATTTAATTTAAAAAACGGACTACAAACTTCTCATTTGAATCAAATGAGAATAAACTGCAGACTAGACTGTAGACTATTCTGTACAGTTTTTTAAGTTTAGTCTAGAATAGAGTATTTATATAGTCTAATGCGCAAAATAGTCTGTACGCTATTATATAGACTGGAATATAATATATTGGCAATTCCATGAAAAGGTACACCACGACTGAAAAAGAAAACCCTTATAACTTCTGCATTTTTGAAGATAATTCAACAAAATTTCAATTCAACTGTTGAAAATTTTTGAAATCGGTCTATTTTTACACCTCGCCGCCATACAAACGGTCCCGAAAATATCACTTTTTAGCTCATAATTCTGTTAATTATAATTGGCAGATCTAAAATGTTTTTAAGCCTAAACCATTATGCCGATTTTCATAAAGATTGGGCCTCATATGACCCTAGTTCCATTCAAAGTTTAATTTCAGAAAAACACTTAAACGTCCGTAACACACCTCTAATCACTAGTATTATAATAAAATTTGGCGCAAATAAGTCCATATTTGTCCATATTTGACCCTAGTCGCCATATAACTCCAGTTTTTATTTTTATCTATAAATTGCTTAAACATGCATACTCCTTTTGATTTGTTTGTTGCATATATCTCCAAAATATATATTTTATAACCTAAAAAAAATCTGGAGAAAAATCTGTCACATACGATGTGGCACGTACGATATTTAAACATGTTCATAATAAAATTATATTATTTTTTTTTATTTAAAAATTATGGATTACTAATGAAAAATATGTCTCATAGTGTAAGAAATTAAAACAAAAAGATACACCCACAGAATTCGCAGATTTTCGTAAATATTTATATGTACTTTAAAAACACTTCCGTTTTTTGTCACGTATGTTATCGCCACTCTGAAGGCGTGCGAATGTCACATACAATCGTATGGAATTGCCGTTATGTATTCTATAATCTAATCTATAGTTAGGATATTCTATAGTTTAGTATATGGACTGGTCTAAAAAATACTACCAAAATAGCCATCCAAATGTTTTTATTGACCTTTTGTGACCACTCCTCTATTATATGCTCTGTTGAATCCTCTTAATTGTTCTATAAAAAGACCAGTAATAAACAATTTTACAAATAATACCACAGTAAATTGAATGCAAAGTATTATTGATAAATAATACCAAACAATTGACATTAGTTAACCATAAAATTATGGCAGGAAAATAACCCACAACAAAAACATCAACAAAACATTTTTTCTAATAAATTGAATTTTTTATGATTTCTATTCATTCTAGTCCCTTCACCCTATTTTATTATTTTCTTTTGCAAATAAATCGTATTTAAATAATTTTTATTGAATTTGTTCTATCGAACGTAAATACTTATTGGCACTGCCTCTTTTCTCTCTTGTACTTGTAAGGATAGATGTTAACTTAGCCTCATATACAAACATATATTTTGTAGATATGTTTTTTTATTACTGGTAGGTAAGCAGCAACAAATTTTATTTTACAAAAAAAATAGAGCTTAAAATCAATAAATCATCATAATAAAGCAAAAAAAAAAGAACAACAATTTTGTAAATAAAAATTAAAATAAAATTTAAAACATTTTATGGTTAGTAATTTATGATAATCTCATTTTTAGCTTCCTGTAGCCAAACAGAATTTAAATGATGAATAATAAAAACAAAAGTGAAAAAGGTACGCTTTTTCTCTGAAAAAAGCTCATTACATACACACATACATACTTACACATGTATGTTTGAGTGTATGTCCAAAGATCGAATGGAAAAATTGTATATTCCACTACAAATTTGTTTATGTAAATTTTAAAAGAAAAAGGTAGAAGGAAATTATAAAGAAATATTAATGATTAAACATGGATCTGGAACTTAAAAACAAAGACTATCCGTAAGAACAATAGTGTGAGTAATAAGTATTTAGTAATTAAAATGAATCCCTACAGATTTGATATTACAATTAAAATTGCATTTTAATGCTTCTAAGCAGCAGGATATATTATCCATTTTAATTTTTTAATAATTAAAAAAGTAGCAGTGTTATTTGTGGTCTTAAACATAAACGCCTAACTCAAAGAAAGAATTTTCCAATTTTTGCAAATATCTTCAAGTTAGGCTATTATTGCATGTGACCATATATATTTGGTATATTTGTAAATAACATAAATTTAATGAAAATAATAAAATTTTTATATAATAATGTCTTACATACGAGCATAAAATAAATTCCTTTAAATTTATACATTGTGTATAAATGCAATACAAATTCCATAATAAATCTGTAATAAAATTCCATTATTCGCACACATATCAACTATAAATTCTTGGAATTATTACACGTACTCTCAACATTAGGTAGTAATACTATTTATTTATTACTTCTTTAGCAAATACACGTAAGAACATTATATTTACTATGTTATTTTCTTTAAATAAAATTTATACAAATATGTACATATATAGCACCCCCATTTTGCAATATATAAAACTTTGGAAACTACTTAGAATGGAACATCAGCAACACCATGGTAACATTTAAGGACTTATAAAATTTTGTACATTTAAAAATAATTAAGTTCTCTTTTGTTCCTAAAATTCCATTAAAAGTATAGGTACTTGTAGTATTTTAAATTGTTATGCCTATTAAATAGATATCTATATTTTAAGAGGGAAAACAACAAAGTACTTTGGTTTACAAGATTATATGGTAACCTACAATTATTTATTCAGTTCTAGTTCAGTTCTAGTTCAGTTCTAGTTCAGTTCTAGTTCTAGTTCAGTTCTAGTTCAGTTCTAGTTCAGTTCTAGTTCAGTTCTAGTTCAGTTCTAGTTCAGTTCTAGTTCAGTTCTAGTTCAGTTCTAGTTCAGTTCTAGTTCAGTTCTAGTTCAGTTCTAGTTCAGTCCTAGTTCAGTTCTAGTTCAGTTCTAGTTCAGTTCTAGTTCAGTTCTAGTTCAGTTCTAGTTCAGTACTAGTTCAGTCCTAGTTCAGTTCTAGATCAGTTCTAGATCAGTTCTATTTCAATTCTAGTTCAGTTCTAGTTCAGTTGTAGTTCTAGTTCAGTTCTAGTTCAGTTGTAGTTCTAGTTCAGTTCTAGTTCAAGTTCAGTTCTAGTTTCTAGTTCAAGTTCAGTTCTAGTTCAGTTCTAGTTCTAGTTCAGTTCTAGTTCAGTTCAGTCTAGTTCAGTTCTAGTTCAGTTCTAGTTCAGTTCTAGTTCAGTTCTAGTTCAGTTCTAGTTCAGTTCTAGTTCAGTTCTAGTTCAGTTCTAGTTCAGTTCTAGTTCAGTTCTAGTTCAGTTCTAGTTCAGTTTCTAGTTCAGTTCTAGTTCAGTTCTAGTTCAGTTCTAGTTCAGTTCTAGTTCAGTTCTAGTTCAGTTCTAGTTCAGTTCTAGTTCCAGTTCTAGTTCAGTTCTAGTTCAGTTCTAGTTCAGTCTAGTTCAGTTCTAGTTCAGTCTAGTTCAGTTCTAGTTCAGTTCTAGTTCAGTTCTAGTTCAGTTCTAGTTCAGTTCTAGTTCAGTTCTAGTTCAGTTCTAGTTCAGTTCTAGTTCAGTTCTAGTTCAGTCTAGTTCAGTTCTAGTTCAGTTCTAGTTCAGTTCTAGTTCGTTCTAGTATCAGTTCTAGTTCAGTTCTAGTTCAGTTCTAGTTCAGTTCTAGTTCAGTTCTAGTTCAGTTTCTAGTAGTTCAGTTCTAGTTCAGTCTCTAGTTCAGTTCTAGTTCCGTTCGAGTTCGTCTAGTTCAGTTCTAGTTCAGTTCTAGTTCAGTTCTAGTTCAGTTCTAGGTTCAGTCTAGTTCAGTTCTAGTTCAGTTCTAGTTCAGTTCAGTTCAGTTCTAGTCAGTTCTAGTTCAGTTCTAGCTCAGTTCTAGTCAGTTCTAGTTCATTATAGTTCAGTTCTAGTCAGTTCTAGTTCAGTTCTAGTTCAGTTCTAGTTCAGTTCTAGTTCAGTTCTAGTAGTCAGTTCTAGTTCAGTTCTAGTTCAGTTCTAGTTTCCGTTCTAGTTCAGTTCTAGTTCAGTTCTAGTTCAGTTCTAGTTCAGTTCTAGTTCAGTTCTAGTTCAGTTCTAGTCAGTTCTAGTTCAGTTCTAGTTCAGTTCTAGTTCAGTCTAGTTCAGTTCTAGTTCAGTTCTAGTTCAGTTCTAGTTCAGTTCTAGTTCGTTAGTTCAGTTCTAGTTCAGTTCTAGTTCAGTTCTAGTTCAGTTCTAGTTCAGTTCTAGTTCAGTTCTAGTTCAGTTCTAGTTCAGTTCTAGTTCAGTTCTAGTTCAGTTCTAGTTCAGTTCTAGTTCAGTTCTAGTTCAGTTCTAGTTCAGTTCTAGTTCAGTTCTAGTTCAGTTCTAGTTCAGTTCTAGTTCAGTTCTAGTTCAGTTCTAGTTCAGTTCTAGTTCAGTTCTAGTTCAGTTCTAGTTCAGTTCTAGTTCAGTTCTAGTTCAGTTCTAGTTCAGTTCTAGTTCAGTTCTAGTTCAGTTCTAGTTCAGTTCTAGTTCTGTTCTAGTTCAGTTCTAGTTCAGTTCTAGTTCAGTTCTAGTTCAGTTCTAGTTCAGTACTAGTTCAGTTCTAGTTCAATTCTATTTATAAACAAAATCAACTAAATTATTTCCTCGTATTTAGAAATCCGATATATTTTTTTCTTCATAGTTTTAAATTTACTGGAAAATATAAATTACTTAAAATTTACTTGTCTAATTTATTTATTTTTAATAGAAGTATTTTGCAATTTTTATTGCAAAACAAAAATAACTCCATGGACAAAATGTATGTAATATTTCATTCATTTAGTTTTATTAATAATTTCAAAAGTATAAATTTCATTCATCGAAATTAAAATATGTATATACCACATAAAAGTTAAACCAACCACAGTACCAACAGTAGCGTAGCATATAAAATTGTAAATTTATTTTTAAAAAGACCTTAATATTTAATAAAAAAAATCAGACTACAAAATATAAACTCTTACACTATTTAAATGTTTAGGCTATTCTCTGATGCTTCCTTATTGCAAATTATATGATAAAATTTATCAATCACACTTTTTAAAAATGTTTGCGACGAAAAATTTTTCGGATCACCCTATTGTCTATACTACTACATTTATATTACTTGATGCTCATGTAAAATAAAAATCTATTTTTAACAGGAATTATTTATTGATCAAGTCACTGATAAAAACAATATTTTTTTCCAAATTTTGCCACAATTATTCGCATTTTAGCGAACCTATTTTTTTTAATTCAAAGAGCAATAAAGGATTTCTGGAAATTTATAATTTTTTATCAAATATCAAATCTAACTAAAATTTAATGAATTGGAAATCATTGATTAAACCAAACAAAAAAACTTTTTATGTTATTCAATTAAATTTCTATTTATAGTTCAATTTACTTTAAAATCATTATAATCTTATAATTCTTTTGAAATTCATTTATAACAAAATCTAAACTTTTTTTCTCGAAAATTTAAATAAAAATTGATTTTTTGTGATAAATACTTGCAACATATAGAAAAAGAAAAGTTAATTCAATTCAAAGTTGTTAACACACATGTGCTCTTTGTATGTCTACAATCTTATATACAAGTTTTATTTGTGTTTTGAAGTAACACATACATACGCAGTGTACATGCATATGTATAAATTCATACATACATACATACATATATTTATTATGTAAATATAAAAATTATACACTTGACTATGTCGAATCTTTAATACCCTTCGCCGTTACAAAAGTTATTTTTCCTTGATGTTGTAATCGTTGAAAAAATCTATGTAGCTTATATTGTCTAATATTAGGGTTCACAGATTTGATTCTGCAAATTTCGGGAATTTTATGAGCATTTTAAATTTACTTATTGAACGACAAGGCTAAAATAAAAAGACCTTGTGTACACACATAGATATTTCACATACATATTTACAAATACATACATATACATATATGTATAAGTGTGAATATTTAAAAATTCACAGTTAACTTGAAAATAATTCTCAAATATATACATATCTAGCAGTATGTTGTTATTTTTCGTTTAATAAACAAAAAAGAGAACAAACCATTCAAGCACGCCAAAGTAGCTGTCAAATTCTTTTTGAACAATTGGTGTTAAACAAATAAAATTGAACAAAAAACTACACACAGCCTGTAGCAAAATCCAACCAAATAACAATAATAATACATTTCTGAAAAATGTATATTGAAAAAAAAATAAAAAACGCGAAAACATTTACATATGAACAATTTTTAACAAAAATTGTTTGAGACTAAGTTCATCCTTCAATGTTGTTTCATTTATTTCCAATACGTGAAACAACCTAAGAATTTAAGATAATAAATTTAAAATATTTTTAATTTCACTTTAAAGAAATTACATAATTATTTTATAAGAAAAATTTAAGCAAGAATTCTTGATAAATTTTCTTTTCAAAGAAAATGTTTGATAAATTTTCTACACACAGAAAACAGATCGATTGGAAATTGGTTACCATGATAAATATTTAGTTAAATTAATTAAAATTGTATAGATGTTATTGAAAAACTGTATAATTAACTGATTTTCTATATTCAGAATTAAAAAATCATAATATTAATCGAATTGTGGTTGTAATAATTTCCAAATCAATAATTTGAACTGAATTCTATTGGTTATTAAATTCATTTGTGAATTCAGTAAATGCAGACGACTTTTATTTATGATTAAAATGTAAGAACACACAGTGGTATAGGAAAAAAAAAAGAGGGAAATAATTCGGTAACTTCTAAACGGTTAATCCGATTTTAATGAAATTTGGTGTGCACAAAGAGGAGGTGTTGTCGAGTTTAGGTTTTGAATTTGGACCTTATAGGCCAACCAGGGGCCCGGCGGGGGGTCATCAAATTAGGACACCTCGGCTATGTTAAATTTTTAAAACGATCCTATTTCTTCATTTGAGTTCCGATTTAAAAAAAATTTCGTATATAGAATCTCCTCATCGAGCACTATAAAAAATGTTGTCATAGCAGTAAATTATCTCTTATAGTTTAGGAGATATTCGCATTTGAAAATTAAAATTTTAAAATTTTTACCGTCCTTACTTTAGTTTTTTTTTGATAATAGCAGGTCCAAATATTCCCGATTTTCGCCATTTTGTTTTATTCGCTTAACAACAAGTTTATATATCAAGCAGTGAAAGAATTATGTAAAAATCATGACTGAGTCCAAAGTTATAGGCATTTTAATTTAAAAAATTAAAAAAAGGCGATTTTTTGTCATTTTTTTGGGAAAAAAGTATCTTTTTCTTTTTAAGTTATCTAAAAAGTTTCTAAGAAGATGTATATAGAATTTATACTTTTTGGAAAGCTGACTTTACATAAAGTACGATAAATGAAACAAAACCTAAAAATTTTTGATACCGAGGGGACCAGGTCCATCCAAAAAAACCCTATTTTTTATGGAAAATTAAATTTTGAGCAAAAATTCTCAAATCGCATAGTCGATATCAAATTATAGTGACCTGTTTTATATGACCCAATAAGTTCTTAATCATTTTGTAACGGGTTTCGATAACCCCGCCCCTGGTATGGATATAATAGGCAAAAAACTAAAAAATCCCATTTTTGGGATTTTTTAAAACTTTTTTGGGAATTCCGGGATTTCTAATAAGAAAATTCGAAATTTTGATTTAATTTTGGATTTTAAGTAAAAAAATCTACCTAACTGTAAAATTTCATCAAAAAATATTCATAAATAAAATTTTTATTGCAATTAGAAAAATTTGTATCTTCGCAAAAACTGAATAAAAAACATTTTTTAATTTTTTTTAAAAAAAGTATTCCGCGAATTTTTTAATTTTCAAAAATTATATACAGTTTTGAAAAATAGACAAAATTACCTTTCCATTGATATATAACATGCCTACCTAATGTTTTTAAGTGACAAATTAATTAGGGAAAACTCAACATCTTTTAGAAAATTTGCCTAGCACTATTATTTTCATCCATAAGGTTAACTCTTAAATTTGTTACATATATGGATGAAAATAATAGTGCTAGGTAAATTTTCTAAAAGATGTTGAGTTTTCCCTAATTAATTTGTCACTTAAAAAACATTAGGTAGGCATGTTATATATCAATGGAAAGGTAATTTTGTCTATTTTTCAAAACTGTATATAATTTTTGAAAATTAAAAAATTCGCGGAATACTTTTTTTAAAAAAAATTAAAAAATGTTTTTTATTCAGTTTTTGCGAAGATACAAATTTTTCTAATTGCAATAAAAATTTTATTTATGAATATTTTTTGATGAAATTTTACAGTTAGGTAGATTTTTTTACTTAAAATCCAAAATTAAATCAAAATTTCGAATTTTCTTATTAGAAATCCCGGAATTCCCAAAAAAGTTTTAAAAAATCCCAAAAATGGGATTTTTTGGTTTTTTGCCTATTATATCCATACCAGGGGCGGGGTTATCGAAACCCGTTACAAAATGATTAAGAACTTATTGGGTCATATAAAACAGGTCACTATAATTTGATATCGACTATGCGATTTGAGAATTTTTGCTCAAAATTTAATTTTCCATAAAAAATAGGGTTTTTTTGGATGGACCTGGTCCCCTCGGTATCAAAAATTTTTAGGTTTTGTTTCATTTATCGTATTTTATGTAAAGTCAGCTTTCCAAAAAGTATAAATTCTATATACATCTTCTTAGAAACTTTTTAGATAACTTAAAAAGATACTTTTTTCCCAAAAAAATGACAAAAAATCGCCTTTTTTTAATTTTTTAAATTTAAATGCCTATAACTTTGGACTCAGTCATGATTTTTACATAATTCTTTCACTGCTTGGTATATAAACTTGTTGTTAAGCAAATAAAAAAAAATGGCGAAAATCGGAAATATTTGGACCTGCTATTATCAAAAAAACTAAAGTAAGGACGGTAAAAATTTTAAAATTTTAATATTCAAATGCGAATATCTCCTAAACTATAAGAGATAATTTACTGCTACGACGACATTTTTTATAGTGCTCGATGAGGAGATTCTATATACGAAATTTTTTTTAAATCGGAACTCAAATGAAGAAATAGGATCGTTTTAAAAATTTAACATAGCCGAGGTGTCCTAATTTGAGGACCCCCCGCCGGGCCCCTGGTTGGCCTATAAGGTCCAAATTCAAAACCTAAACTCGACAACACCTCCTCTTTGTGCATACCAAATTTCATTAAAATCGGATTAACCGTTTAGAAGTTACCGAATTATTTCCCTCTTTTTTTTTCCTATACCACTGTGGAACATCAAATATTAGTCTCTGTAACAGAAAAACAGTAGAAAGTAAAAAATATTGACCATTGCAACCAATTATCAACTGATAAAACTATTTAAAATTTAATTACGGTTAAAGGAACCAAATTCGATGTTCACAACCGATCAATTGGTAATTATATTTGACGTATACAAAAATAAATAAAATAAAATAAAACTATTTTACCATTGAATAATAAAACTAATAACAATTAAATGTAAATTAATGCGGAAAAATGGGATAGAAAAGGTAAGTTTAGTCTATTTTATATCTTAAAATCTATTTTGTGTTATTTTCCTATAATCTTTAATAATTTTACAGCAGCGGAAAAGCGTGGTATGGTAGTGTTCCTTTGGAAATGTTGGACAGAATTAACAGCAAAATCCCTGGTACATAAACATAGCTTTTACTATCAATATCTCAAAACTAGAGAAGAAAAGTGACTATTTTGTGGTAATAAGTTATGTAGGTTTGTAAATGTATTTACATATATATATTGTAATTATTTTATTGTAATTATTTTAAACAAAATAAAATATATTTTCAAATAAACATAATCCACAAATTGGTTTTAATAAATAATATTACAGTTCCAAATACCGATAATTTCGATCCAGATTATCGAATAATGATTTAAAACAGTTGCGTGCACCATATATTCAGTAACAGGAACCGAATTTTACAGTAGTTACAATCGAATTATGGGATAGTTGTGAGAACCGACTGAATTCGATTGGAAACAAATTCGGTTATCACAACGAATCTGTTTTCTCTGTGTACCTATGGAAATTTTCCATACAATTTGCGACCTGGAGCGTGCGCACAAGGTTAACATGGATGGACTAGACTATAGACAAGACTATAGACTAGACTATAGACTAGACTATAGACTAGACTATAGACTAGACTATAGACTAGACTAAAGACTAGACTATAGACTAGACTATAGACTAGACTATAGACTTGACTATAGACTAGACTATAGACTAGACTATAGACTAGACTACTAGACTAGACTAGACTATAAACTAGACTATAGACTAGACTATAAACTAGACTATAGACTAGACTATAGACTAGACTATAGACTAGAATATAGACTAGACTATAGACTAGACTATAGACTAGACTATAGACTAGACTATAGACTAGACTATAGACTAGACTATAGACTAGACTATAGACTAGACTATAGACTAGACTATAGACTAGACTATAGACTAGACTATAGACTAGACTATAGACTAGACTATAGACAAGACTATAGACTAGACTGTAGAATAGACTATAGACTAGACTGTAGAATAGACTATAGACTATACTATAGACTAGACTATAGACTAGACTATAAACTAGACTATAGACTAGACTATAAACTAGACTATAGACTAGACTATAGACTAGACTATAGACTAGACTATAGACTAGACTATAGACTAGACTATAGACTAGACTATAGACTAGACTATAGACTAGACTATAGACTAGACTAGACTATAGACTAAGACTATAGACTAGACTAGACTATAGACAAGACTATAGACTAGACTGTAGAATAGACTATAGACTAGACTGTAGAATAGACTATAGACTAGACTATAGACTAGACTATAGACTAGACTATAGACAAGACTATAGACTAAACTATAGACTAGACGATAGAACTATATATTAGACTATAGACTAGACTATAGGACTAGACTATAGACTAGACTATAGACTAGACTATAGACTAGACTATAGACTAGACTATAGACTAGACTATAGACTAGACTATAGACTAGACTATAGACTAGACTATAGCTAGACTATAGACTAGACTATAGACTAGACCTATAGACTAGACTATAGACTAGACTATAGACTAGACTATAGACTAGACTATAGACTAGACTATAGACTAGACTATAGACTAGACTATAGACTAGACTATAGACTAGACTATAGACTAGACTATAGACTAGACTATAGACTAGACTATAGACTAGACTAGACTAGAGACTAGACTATAGACTAGACTATAGACTAGACTATAGACTAGACTATAGACTAGACTATAGACTAGACTATAGACTAGACTATAGACTAGACTATAGACTAGACTATAGACTAGACTATAGACTAGACTATAGACTAGACTATAGACTAGACTATAGACTAGACTATAGACTAGACTATAGACTAGACTATAGACTAGACTATAGACTAGACTATAGACTAGACTATAGACTAGACTATAGACTAGACTATAGACTAGACTATAGACTAGACTATAGACTAGACTATAGAACTAGACTATAGACTAGACTATAGACTAGACTATAGACTAGACTATAGACTAGACCTATAGACTAGACTATAGACTAGACTATAGACTAGACTATAGGACTAGCTATAGACTAGACTATAGACTAGACTATAGACTAGACTATAGACTAGACTATAGACTAGACTATAGACTAGACTATAGACTAGACTATAGACTAGACTATAGACTAGACTATAGACTAGACTATAGACTAGACTATAGACTAGACTATAGACTAGACTATAGACTAGACTATAGACTAGACTATAGGACTAGACTATAGACTAGACTATAGACTAGACTATAGACTAGACTATAGACTGACTATAGACTAGACTATAGACTAGACTATAGACTAGACTATAGACTAGACTATAGACTAGACTATAGACTAGACTATAGACTAGACTATAACTAGACTATAGACTAGACATAGACTAGACTATAGACTAGACTATAGACTAGACTATAGACTAGACTATAGACTAGACTATAGACTAGACTATAGACTAGACTATAGACTAGACTATAGACTAGACTATAGACTAGACTATAGACTAGGACTATAGACTAGACTATAGACTAGACTATAGACTAGACTATAGACTAGACTATAGCTAGACTATAGACTAGACTATAGACTAGACTATAGACTAGACTATAGACTAGACTATAGACTAGACTATACAGACTAGACTACTATAGACTAGACTATAGACTAGACTATAGACTATAGACTAGACTATAGACTAGACTATAGGCTTGTAGCGTAGTCTTCTAAACTCTGCTAAGAATTGTGATATGACCAATTAAATGAGATACTTGCCACTATTATAACTAACGGGTTTTATTTACATAGTATATCCAACTATACCAAAATCAGTTTTATCTACATATTTATTTAATTTAACTCGATTTTTATGTTATTCAAATAACCCAAAATTTAATTTCCAACAAAACATTTATTTATGGTTGTACAGTTACAAGCAACATTAAATCTTCTTTAAAAAAAGGGTTAAAAAGTATTGAAAATCATGACCCTCAACCTAGAGGAGAGCTGAAACTAGCAACGTTTTTATAAAGGAATGAAACATGAGCAATGCGTTGAAGCCTCTGACAATGACAACATCCGTTTCCGTTAAAAACTTATTATGAGTATAGGAACAAATAAATAACAGCAACAGGGGGAAAATCACTACAACAACAAGTAACTGTAACAACTACACCTGTAACTGGATTAAAACCCAACAGATACACGTCCACATACATTCAACCATAATTATAAGTAGTAAATCCATATATACTGCGAAAAAATAGAGAAAAAACGAGAAATAAGCTTAAGCACGTAATATTACGTGATTTTTTTTCCTATTTTTCCCTTTTTGTTTATTCACGTGTAGCATTGTTACTAGGTACAGTAGTCGGATACACGGTCATGTAAGTGTCAATACTTTGTTCATTAAGTTTGAGGGTTTATTTACTGTGTTTTACATACATGTATGTACTTATATGTTAGTTAGCCCCTTTGAAACTGAAGCAACGCGTTATATTAGTTAGATTAGGTGACTATATGTAAGTGTTATATACAGGTGTAAATTTTCACAGAATATAATTATATTCCACGTAAAATACTAAATATAATATAGGAATATTTTACGAATAGCAATTGTTGCAAATAAACTATATCATTTATTTGTTGTTATTTGTGCTAAACTGAATGTATTCTTAATTGTTTTCATACAGCCTGTTGTCGCCTCGTTTAAGCCTTATTATAATAATAACCAAACATAACCAGAGAGACCACAAAAACTAAGTAAATGGTTTATATGAAATTTAATTATGAATATACATATAAAAGTTTTTGGTATTCTATAATAAACAGTAAAAATATCCTGTTAAGTATATATGAGAATTTCAATTGAATTCCCTCTTACCACATTAAATAGCAAAACTTTTCAATACCAACCAAAAATAAATCATAAAAACATTTTAACCACCAAAAATATTGAATTAAATTCATATAAATAAATTTCTATATGTGTTGTTAAAAATAAGTTAAATGAATACATACATATGTATGAAAAAACACAAATTTTACTTTTGTTGAAAATAATTCATCACTATGAAAATAAATTATTTATTTAAGATTTCTTGTAATTAAATAAAAATAAAAAATAATTTTTTTTCAACACATTAGTATGTGTCTATTTGATCTAAATCATGTATTTCTCTTAAGTTCTCATTGGTACTAAATTTTGACTATTTTATGGAAAGTATTATATTACTTAACATTTAAATTTTTTATAAAGTTTTATATCCTGGTAATTTATTTAAAAATTAATTTCTTGCCTAATATCATGTCATTTAAATTGTCAGCCAAGATAACCCTAATAAAAGTCAATTCTAATTTAATTTATAAAAAAGAAGCAAATAATGTAATAATAGGTTGGCCCTAAATAGCAGCAGAAACTTACAAGATAAAGAAAAGAGGTAAAAGTTAACATAACAACTTTTCAGAACTTATACGTTTCAACTACATATTTTAATACGATGATGTCATTGGAGGCAATAACTTACAATGATCGTTTAAAAATAAGTAGTTACATAAGTAATTTTCTGAAGGGGACTTTGTATGGCGGATAAGATCAAATAAGGAACGATCATTACGAAAATCAGCAGTATCATTAAGACTCCTATAACACTAAGTTTTGCCGATTTTTGAAATAATACTAGAACTTTTAACATATTTATGAGTTCAAAAGCCTTTTGGGGGATACGGTTGTATGGGGGCTATACGAAATAATGAACCGCTTTTAATCATTTTCAATAGGCTTTGAGCTAAAAGAAGAGTATGTGCCAAATTTCATCTAATTTTCTTTAAAATAGCGATCTGTAGGTTTACATGAACACACAGACGGACAGCTAAGTCGACTCAGAAAGTGATTCTGAGCCGATTGGTATACTCTAAGGTGAGTGTAGGACCAATATTTTTGGGTGTTATAAACATCAGCACAAACGCATAATACCCTCCCCACTATAAAGGTGTAGTTAATACCCTACACTATTATAGAGCCGACAAGGACCTCGCGTTAGATAGTTATTAATAATTTTTATTTTTAGATACATTTCTTTATGAATTTTTTCAAATCCGAAAAAATACAACTAGGCCACTGTCGGGCCTGTTGTGCGTTCCTTTTCATGAAAAAAATGTTCACTGAATGTATTATTTTTCAATGTTCAGAAACTCAGTTTCCTGAACGTAATTCTTAAAAATTTTCCAATCAGTGTTAGTCAAGAGTGTTATTTCCGGAATAATATCACTTCCAAAATACTTGAATCTAACTTCGACGAATGCCTGACTGAGGCAAAGAAAGTGCTCCAGAGTTTCACTGTCCTCTCCACATGCTCAATATTCATCTGAATACGCACGTCCAATTTTGTATAGATGTGTGTGTGTCCACTCAGAATACGTACCATCATGCTAACATAAGATTTGCTCATTTTGAGGAGATTTCTCGTCTTGCTCTCATCAGGCTCACCTCATAGGATCTTTGTGGTTTTACCCACCGTTTCATTATTGCAAAGGCCTTATGGGATTCTCTAAGTCAGATTAACTACCTCAAGCTCCCTTTAATGCTATTACATTCGCCCTTTCGTTGCCGCCTACTCCCAAGTGGCCTGGTACACATATGATGTAAACCTTACCTCTGGGAGAGTATACAGTTAAAGCTTACGTGAGCAATACGGTCTTAGATTTAATTGTATCACCTGATATCGTCCTAATTGCCTTCTGGCTGTCGGTAAATATATTAACGGCTATGGTTATTTAGATAAAAATTTATTTTTATAGAGCGAATAAACATGCTATAAAAGGAAGAAGGCTTGATGAAGTATGGAAATAAAGAATGGTGGGTAGAACTATTACAATCCATTAAGAGAAAGACGAAAAGCCTCCTCAGAATGAAAAAGTACGAGTTATAATTCATAGATTCTGATGAATGAACATGACATGAACATAAGACTCAAATATCTTGGTAGCGACGTTATTTCTCAGGAACACAGATTGGAAAATTCTAAGGAACTATGTACAAGTTTAGTTTGTGAACATTGGACGATTGTGAAAATTGCACCTACATTTTACATTAAAATAAGGCCATAATATGCCTGATACACTTTGGTATAGAAAAAATGGAAATAATTCTTTTACTTCTAAAAGATTTGCCAGATTCTAATGAAATTTCACATACGAAAAGAGGAAGTTTTAAATTTGTATCTCATGGACCTACCAGGGGCGTAGTTAGTTGTCCGCAAAGTAGTACACCTCGGATATGATAAATTTTTTTCTTCGTGTGTGTTCCGATTAAACATAAAATCACTTATTTAGAAACCCTTTATGGAGCACGAAAAAATATATTTATAAATAATGTACTTCAAAATATTGTAGTAATTGTAATAACTAATCCTAATAAAAAAAAATATTTAGATTAAATCATATAAAATCACTGAAGTACTAAATTCCTTGAAAACTAAATTTTATTATAACTTTTTGTACATATATAAATGAAATATTTATAAAATTTAAAAATATTAAATAACTTTAAATTAAACAAAAACAAAAGTATTTTTATTTATTTATTTTTCATACCTTCATATACATAAGAGTTTTAGCAAAATTGTCCTATAAAATTTATTTATTTTTAATGGAGATTTTTATATTTCTAAAAAAAATATATTAAATTGACTTACTCGAATTTACACCAAGAAAGTGGCAAACATTTTATAAGCAAATATTATTTATTTTAAGAAAATAAAAGCTGAAAATAGAAGAAAAGAATAAATTTTAGAACAATATCTTAAACTGAGTCTCAAATTTTTACTATTTATAAATTTTATATTATTAAACTATTCATATGAATATATGATTTTTTTCTTAAGTCAATCCCTTTACATTTTCTATTTTATTAATTCTATTTGCTTTCCACAAGATCCCCAATCACATCAAGTCCAAATGCAATTTGAGTTTTGCAATCTTTTGAAATGTAAATATTATTAATATAAAAAACCACATCATCACCAACAACATCCTTATGGACACCGTAACGGATTGTGCCAGTACAACAAATATTAATTTAAAATAAATAGTAAGAAACAGAGAAAAAAATAGAGAAAAACAAATTGCAATATAAATTAAAATGAATTTAAAATATCAAAAGCATAAACACGTGTTGGATATTAAAAGATTTAAAAAAAAAATAATGAAATAAACAAGAAACTGCTAGTAAAGGATCGATATAAATTGAATAAATTAATACACATGTATAGAAGAGGATACCAGTACAAATATGTATATATGTATATTAGGGAGGTTTCTAATATATGGAAACTAGTTTCCAATGTTTTACACTAAAATGTAAGTTCTTAAGAGTTTGGGATATACGGAACATACGCTATCAAGTTTGGTTGATTAAGAGTTTTATCAAGTATTTAAAATTCTCCCTCTAGTCAACTTCTAAATTTTCATATTTTTTTAAAAATCTTTAAAAATATTTCTTAGAAATAATCACTCAATTTATTCCAATTTCATCACAAAAACAACAACAAACCTTAAGCATTTTTCCAATATTTCCTGGAAAACATAATGTATCAATATTTTTCTACTCTAAAATAAAATCCCCATAGTATTTGACAACAGTGCAAAACATACTTAACCCCTCAAGTTAAAATTATGTTTAAAGTCAAAAGACATTTTTTTCTACTTTTTTCTTTTAAAAGTATTATATTTGTGGTTTTAATAGTAAATTTTGCACATAAAATAAACAAATAACAACAAAACTCATACATGAAAGAAGTCAAATGATTTTAGAATTCCGGAAAATAAAAAATAAGGAAAATATTTTTGTATTCAGTGACATAAAAATAAAAACAAATACTTAATATGAGAATCTATATTTTTCTTAACTTTCGTTATATTTTCAAATAATATCATACAATGTTTTCAGCAGTTTAAGTTAAAACGCATAATAAATGAGACAATACTAATGTAAAGAAAGTAAATACATTTATCATTTCACGCTTAATTCTTTGAATTTCATTTACCAAAAGTACTTTCAATTTTTAAAACAATGATTTTTTAATTAAAGTCCACTTACTTATTAATCATTAAAACTAGCACGAATGCTCTTACATTAGATTTTTTTATTCTTACCAAACCATAACTTAACCATAAAAGTGTCAAAGATGTCAAATGCGTATGATGAATTGTGAGTAAAATGAATAATATTCCTCATGCGTCACACTGGCAGACAGCTTTATGAGAATTGTTGAACGTTTTAGAAATGAAATTTTGGTTTTATAGTTATAGTTGTTATGAATAAAACACACTTTAGCAATGGTCGACAAACAAAGTGGACAAAACTAAAGCGGAGTGCAGGAATCACAAAAAAGAAACTAGTTGTATTATACGTGGTAGGTCATACCGGAGGTTGTGGTTTCGATGATGACCGAAGTATTTGGATTTGATGTAACATATATCCTCCTTTCAAACCAACTAACTAACTAACTAACTAGCTAACTACCTAACTAACTAACTAACTAACTAACTAACTAACTAACTAACTAACTAACTAACTAACTAACTAACTAACTAACTAACTAACTAACTAACTAACTAACTAACTAACTAACTAACTAACTAACTAACTAACTACTAACTAACTAACTAACTAACTAACTAACTAACTAACTAACTACTAACTAACTAACTAACTAACTAACTAACTAACTACTAACTAACTAACTAACTAACTAACTAACTACTAACTAACTAACTAACTAACTAACTAACTAACTAACTAACTAACTAACTAACTAACTAACTAACTAACTAACTAACTAACTAACTAACTAACTAACTAACTAACTAACTACTAACTAACTAACTAACTAACTAACTAACTACTAACTAACTAACTAACTAACTAACTAACTAACTAACTAACTAACTAACTAACTAACTACTAACTAACTAACTAACTAACTAACTAACTAACTAACTAACTAACTAACTAACTAACTAACTAACTAACTAACTAACTAACTAACTACTAACTAACTAACTAACTAACTAACTAACTAACTAACTAACTAACTAACTAACTAACTAACTAACTAACTAACTAACTAACTAACTAACTAACTAACTAACTAACTAACTAACTAACTAACTAACTAACTAACTAACTAACTAACTAACTAACTAACTAACTAACTAACTAACTAACTAACTAACTAACTAACTAACTAACTAACTAACTAACTAACTACTAACTAACTAACTAACTAACTACTAACTAACTACTAACTAACTAACTAACTAACTAACTAACTAACTAACTAACTAACTAACTAACTAACTACTACTACTAACTAACTAACTAACTAACTACTAACTAACTAACTAACTAACTAACTACTAACTACTAACTAACTAACTAACTAACTAACTAACTAACTAACTACAAACTACTAACTAACTAACTAACTAACTAACTACTAACTAACTAACTCACTCACACACTAACTAAACTAACTACTAACTAACCAACTAACTAACTAACTGACTGAAGCAATTTCCTACAAATTTAATTTTATAGAAAATTTTCGAACGAATTTTTTAAAGAAAATTTTCAAACAGTAATAAATGTTCTTTATTTTGAATAGAATATATCTTTTTTTATTTTAGAAAATTTTCAATATTTTCAAGTTCAATTCAAATAAATCTGACATTAAAAATTCTTGTCTTAACAAAACACACAGTGACATACACTTACAGAAAGAAAAGAACAAAACTTTATAGAAACTATACTTTTTTCAAAGTATGCAATTAACCTTTATATAATTGAATTTAATATAATTGAACAACTAATAAATTTAGAAATAATAACAAATATTTATAACTGCTTTCTTTAATTTATTAGTTATTCTTAAATTTCAAAAACCACTACAAACATATAACTCAATAGTAATTAGATTAAATAACTAACAAATCTCATTTTAATTGAAATTAAAAGCTTTAGTTTTTGCTTAGCTTTTAAATACCACTCAATGTATTTTGTACACAAAAAGATTTCGCATTTAAAAGGCAAGACAAGAATTCTGTTGAAAATTTATTTTGCTACGTTTCCTTGTGCAGGCCGTAGAGAATATTCAATGGCAAACTAAAATGTTGAAATACAAATAGCAGATAGTGTTACCCAAAGGTATAAAAGGAATAATGTTAGTTTATGCAGTTGGGAGTATTCAGTGTAAGTAAACATAATTAATTAATATAGATAATTGTTGTAGGATTAAAGAGATTCTACGAAGAATATTGCAAAATACATAATTAATTATTTAAATTAAAGGTCATTATATTTGTATACAAAATAGATGGTTATAAGAAATATTCAATTAGATTTTATTAAAAATACTATAGTTTAAACACAGCATTAGAGAGAATTATAAATAATGTTTAAATCTACAAATCAATTTAAATTATGACTAAATGTTTTTTTTAACGAAGTATGTATGTAAATTTTTTTTTTTTTTTTTTTTTGCTGCATTATAAAATTAACATTTAATTAACTGTTTTTATAAAGCAAAAGCATTTTAACAAATTCTCAATAATTGATATTTAAGCCTCAATTAAATCAGTAATGTATAAAAAGTAAGTTAATGATTTGAACTTATTAAAAAAAAAATGAAATAAAAAATATTAAATGCTTATATAGATTATAATTCATATACATACATACATTGGTATGCGTAAGTATGTATATAAATTAAGCTTATACCAAATATTTTTGACATTTTAAGTATAATTTACATAAAACACAACATAATATGTTGCAACAACAAAATGAACGAACTAGTACATAATAAACATTAACACTGGCGTATCTATACGACATGGTCGTTGAAATTATTTTATTTAAAAAACATTTTCAGTATTTTTATTTTTCGATAAATTTCTATTTATTTATTTTTTTTTTAGAAAATTTTCGATAAAATTGGACTAATTATCATCTTCAAGAACAAAATCGCAAACAAAAACTATAAAAAATTCGACGTTTTACGAATTAAAATATTTTAAATGCTTTTCTAAATTAGGCGTATACGTAATATTTGTAATATCAATAAATGATAAACACGTATACGTACCGGTGTCATTAGTATTGGCAGTGCAGTTTCAAAATGTAAATCTTTCCACTTAAAAAATGAATGTGAATGAAGCTTTTTTGATTTTATATGTTCACAATTTTTGTTCTTTGTGATAATAGCTACAACTTTGCCTTAGAGAATAAATCGAAATTCCGAATGGTTTGCAAGATACGAGCCTGAGAAAATGATCACTTTTTTGCAAAAATGACATCAAGGCCCTGAAGGCATGTCTTTGGGCAAAACTAGGAGTCTCGGGTCTTTTCTTGTTGGTCTTTTATCACGTAGTGGTGCCCATATATGGTTATATTTCCATGATTATAATTACACAGATTAATTCAAAATTTTCTATTAAAAATCTCCGTATTTATGACAACTTTACGACCTGCCCTCATTATATTTATAAATATATATTTGAAATGGCTAAAACAGCAACAGCTGCGAATTCTAGAAAAACACATCGTTAAAGTGTAAAACAAACAAAAAACTGAATAAATTGTGTTAGTGTTGGAAATGTGGAACATGAACGGAAATAAAATTAGATTTAATGATAATGATGCCATAGATAAAGAAGTGTTAATTGGTATTAAAGTAGCAGCAACAGTTGTTGCTGCTGTATATACATATATATTAAAAATTAAAGGATGGACTTATAGCAACATAAATGAAAATGTTATGAAAAGTTATACAAAATTATGTAAAGCATAAAACCCAGTGATGATGTTGATTAGGGAATAAATAATGAATTTATAAATTTTTTTCATTCGGGGAACGGAATGTTTGTTAAGCCATTGCAGTGAAACATATGGGATTTAAAATCGCAACCCTTAGGTTAAAGGATTAGTATCAGGACAATTTACTAAATCTGTTTTCTGTAAAGTTCATTTGAAATCAAAATTGTAATGATTCCTCTGATGTAAAAATCGCTTCAGAATTGATTTTTTGTTTTAAATATTTTCATTCATTGTCATTGATTTTATAACCGGCCCACTGTGCATTATTCATAACAACCTTTTTGTACATTAAAGGCCATTTTGTTACTTTCCTGTTTTCTGTAAAGTTCAGTTGAAATCAAAATTGTAATGATTCCTCTGATATAAAAATCACTTCAGAATTGATTTTTTTGTTTTAAACATTTTCATTCATTGTCATTGATTTTGTAACTGCCCACTGTGCATTATTCATAACAACCTTTTTGTACATTAGAGGCCATTTTGTTACTTTCCTGAAATTAAAATTATCATACCCTTAGGATTAGTTTTTGAATTAAACAAAATATGCAGAAATATTTTAATATAAATAACTTTAATTTTTATGTATTCTCTAAGCAAAAGTTCATATTTTTTTGTGTACCAGGCAACATTGAACAAATAGTGTAAACAGATGTTGGGTTTCAAATTAAAGTAAAAATTTACAATGCTCGCCAACCAATACATCATTTATACAGTTGACATATTTTAGTGAAATCTAGTAAAATACTTTTAATTTTATTTCTGAATTATTTTTATATGAATAATGTGAAGGCAAATTAAGGTCCTTTATATATGTGTATTTTTTAATAAATTTTAAAATGCTTCTAAAAAAATTGATTCAGTTTAAAGTTATCTCCAACGAAAATTTCATCTCAATTTTTTCCCTTTAATTACAAAAGCTTAATAATTGAATATTAATATTAAATGAATAATAAGTAAAATTTCTAACAATATAAGTACCTTTATTCATACTGACATTAATCCCAGCACAATAGCATAAAAAAGGGATTAATAATCCTTATAAATTATCATAAACATGGTCATAAGAAAAACAATTTAATAAAACAGCGGTCAAACAATATAAAGGATACTACTGTGTATAATTTACTCTCTTCATTTGGCCTTAATGTTTAGCAAAAAATTTATGTTATATTTCAGTTTGGCAAATACTCTTTGCTTTAAGATTCGTTTAACTAAAACCCAAACAAAAAGAAACTTAATACACATAAATGGCCTTTAAATGAAAAAATTTCCCAGAATTTTATTAGAAACTCAAACCCAGCTCTTTAGTAACTAAAAACCTATTAAATACATATTTCTTTCATTTTCTCAAATTCTTTACTCTCTTTCTCTTTTATGTGCCTTTTGTCACAAATTCTTATAATAATTTATTTAAATAAAAGCTCATATTAAAACAAATAAATGTGACTTTTGTAATTTGACACAGGAAATATTATAAATATGACAATGATAATAAAATAAAAAAAATGCAAAAATGGCAAAAAAAAAACAAAACCCATTTCTTTGGAAATATTTTTATTAAATTTAATTATAAAAGGAAATATTTCTTAGTTTTCTTATGCAAAAAAAAAGAAGAAAGAAGATAAAATTAGAAACAGTTAGGAAAAATAAAAAATTTATAACAAAAAGAGGATTAGGTTTGATAAAAGAAAGGTAAAATGATACCGAACGGTAGAAGGTAAATGAAAAATGTCAAATATATTCCTTTGCAGCTTTACCAGATCAGTTTGATTTTTATGCTTGAAAAAGCATGTTAAAATCTTTATTTAAATATTTTCTATATTGTTAATTATGAAAAAATGGACATTTATTAATATGACTTTTTTTACAAAATTCCAACAAAAACATGTTTAATGACTACATACCGTCTTCGAAATAGTATAATAATGACCTTGACCTTGTGAAAACTAATAGTAGACGCTTTTTTCAAAAACAAAACTATTACCCCTTATTTGTAGGCGATCGTAGTAAGTACTTATCTAACTCCCAATTTGTAAGCGGGCGAGATAAAGTACTAACTTCCAATGTCATCACTGTCTTAATATAATGACTTAAAATATAAATTTTTGCATTTTAACCCCTTACTTTTCAATTTAAGTTTTTTGCTGGAATACTATGTTTTTATTGGTTGACTCCCAAATGTATACTTTATATTTAATAAGTTGGTATATACAAATAGTACTCATACGTCCCGATGGAAGAAAAAATTTTAATTAGATTAGGAAACATATTTAATTTAAAGAAAATTTTATTTGATCTTTGCAACTTGTGAGAACATTAGGGTGCTACAAGGAATGAAAAAAAATTATGTCTATTTTAAAGGTAGTAGTGAATCGATAGAAGGACCTATGGACAAATAGTTAATCAGTGAAAGAAAGAGACGTATTAAACATGACAGACATGAAAAGTAACAAGTAGGAAAGTATATTCGGGAATTGAAGACCATATGATTCCCTGCACCAGTTATGAGTATATTTAAAAACTACATTTATGTTAAATTTGAAATCAAAATGTATGCAATTTATTAATGAAAAAGTCATTTTCTAAAAGATGCTTTATATGGGAACAAATATGGGCCGATCCTGGTAAAATTTGGAAGAGTATTTTATTTTTAAATTAACGCTAGTTATGATTTCATTCATCGCAATACCAATTGTCATAAGTCAATTATTGGCCTTTAAGGAGTTTTTTAAATTTAGGGCCGATAATTACAAAAATTGGCAATGAAAAGATACAAGTATATTTATCGCAGTTTTATCATAAACCCAATTCGGAAAGTTCGGTTGTATGGGGTTGAAAAACAATTACGGTCCAAATTTCATTAAAATATTTTGAAAATTGCGGCCTGTACCTTGCGCACATGGAAAGCTAGTCAGCCAGACAGACGGACGCACATGTCTTAATCGACTCAGTAAGTTATTCCGACTCAATCGGTATACTTAAATGTATAGGACCAATATTTTTGTGCGTTATAAACATCAGCACAAAAGTATAATATCCTCCCCACTATGGTGATATAATGTGTAAAACTAAATGTGAATCTACAAACAAATGGACAAAAACGCAGACAAACGAACTAAAATAATAACGAATCGACAGACAGAGAAATAGACACACATACAGAGAAACAGAATGAACATGATCGATATACATATTAATAACCAGACTATTGTAAAACAATTCTATTTTTAGATATATGTTGATAGATATAGTCAACAGACGGACAGATAAACAAACAAAAATTGATTTTGAATCAAAAGACATACAGAGAAGCATTCTAAAATATGTATATTAGATAGGCAAATATACAGATACGGACATGCAAAGAAACGAACTTAAAACTTTCAGAGTTGCATCGTTTATTTTAAGGTTTTGTATCATATTTTTGGTGCTACGAACATCAGTATAGAGTACTGTACGTTATAAAAATGGTATTTTGTTAAAAAATTTAAAAATTTCGAACATGATGTATATGTAAAATTTATAAGTTTACTATTCCAATTAGGAGGATAACCACCCTTAACTATTAAGTCATAAAAAACAAGAATTAAAAAAAACCTTTAATTTCTTCACCAAAACTTAATAAAATTCTTTAACCCATTCCCTCTAACACATAAATCAATACTCGTAAAATTCTACAAAGTTTGCAAAAAAAAAAAAAAGAAAAAAAAAACTCATAAAAATTTTACGTTTTTGCTTTTAAAAGTTTATGTAGATAATAATGTCTATTACAAACAATCTATTCTTTAAACAAAAATTTTCCATTGCAAAAACAAATATTTACATTTACAAAATTTACGTTGCTTTGCCACATTTAAGATAGTTAATCATTTGACATACAACAAGTGTTGAGAGACAGAGGAAGAGAACGTACAGTTAAAATAACAGTAAAAATAACGACAACAATAAGCTTTTCTTAATTGTATTAAATAAGCTTTTAACTGATTTTTGACTTTAATTGCCAATTTTAATGGTGCTTATTCGTTTGTTGCTTTTTGGTTTTTCTTTTTTACGTTTACCACGCAAAGTTCTTCTCTGTTAATATACACGCAGAAAAAACATATCCGTAATAACAATAGTAGTTGTCTCAATCATATAATATTATAAACTTATGATACAACCAACAACTATGTGTTTATCACAATCAATTTTATGATTCTAAATTTTATTGATTATAACGTGTACATATAATAATTTAGTTCTGATACTTGGAAATATATTTGTAGTGATCATAATATTGTTGTATTTCTCATTATAATATAAGAATGATTTCTGTAACATTGTTTAATCACATTTTTTCTCTGAGTTTATATGTATAAATACCTACATACTACATATGTATATGAAATTATAAATATTACTGTTTATTTTGAGACAAAAACAGCATCCGGTTGAAATAAATAATTTGTTGTTTATATTAAGAATTAATTATTAGGCGTAAAATGAGAAAATATGTTTATTATTAAATCTTGACGTACATGGATATTTATTTGTTTGTATATATTATTTTCCTACTTATTTCGAAATAATTCAAATGTTTTCGCTTTCCTGGAAATCCTTATTATAACTCATTGCGTGAGAGTGCGTGTGTTAACTTTTTAATTAGTTCAACAATCAAACATATGTATGAACGTACTATTTAATTATTTGTATGTCGTCAAGAGCTATTATTATGTACGCACTTATTTTAGACATTTTCGCATTGAGGAAATATTTGACGGGAAATGTGATTTTAAAAATATTAATATTTTCTTTGATTTAATTTTGATTTCCTGGTGAAATGTTTGTTAAATATGAACATAACAACCTTTAGTTAAGCAGGTAAATACATGTATTTGGGTACACATACAGATTAATTGTGTTAATTTGAAGACTGTCCTTTGTATTGTAAATAATTTAGCAATTCAGTTGTATGATCGAACGCTAGTATTAATTAATTGCAATATATAATTATTAGTATTTTAAAGAGAAATTCACAAATGCATTATTTGAAGAGCAGATAAGGATATAACTATAATTTAGCAAAAACTTGAAAAACGAAACCTCTTTATGTTATATTTCCACTGGTTTGTAATATACTAGTTTTGAATAAACCACCTCAAAATTTTTAGACTGAAGTCTAGTAGTCTAGTCTAGTAGTCTATAGTCTAATAGTCTAGTCTATAGTCTAGTCTATAGTCTAGTCTATAGTCTAGTCTATAGTCTAGTCTATAGTCTAGTCTATAGTCTAGTCTATAGTCTAGTCTATAGTCTAGTCTATAGTCTAGTCTATAGTCTAGTCTATAGTCTAGTCTATAGTCTAGTCTATAGTCTAGTCTATAGTCTAGTCTATAGTCTAGTCTATAGTCTAGTCTATAGTCTAGTCTATAGTCTAGTCTATAGTCTAGTCTATAGTCTAGTCTATAGTCTAGTCTATAGTCTAGTCTATAGTCTAGTCTATAGTCTAGTCTATAGTCTAGTCTATAGTCTAGTCTATAGTCTAGTCTATAGTCTAGTCTATAGTCTAGGGTATAGTCTAGTCTATAGTCTAGTCTATAGTCTAGTCTAGTCTATAGTCTAGTCTATAGTCTAGTCTATAGTCTAGTCTATAGTCTAGGGTATAGTCTAGTCTATAGTCTAGTCTATAGTCTAGGGTATAGTCTAGTCTATAGTCTAGTCTATAGTCTAGTCTATAGTCTAGTCTATAGTCTAGTCTATAGTCTAGTCTATAGTCTAGTCTATAGTCTAGTCTATAGTCTAGTCTATAGTCTAGTCTATAGTCTAGTCTATAGTCTAGTCTATAGTCTAGTCTATAGTCTAGTCTATAGTCTAGTCTATAGTCTAGTCTATAGTCTAGTCTATAGTCTAGTCTATAGTCTTGTCTAGTCTATAGTTTGTCTAGTCTATAGTCTTGTCTAGTCTATAGTCTAGTCTATAGTCTTGTCTAGTCTATAGTCTTGTCCAGTCTAGTCTATAGTCTAGTCTATAGTCTAGTCTATAGTCTAGTCTATAGTCTAGTCTAAGTATAGTCTATAGTCTAGTCTATAGTCTAGTCTATAGTCTAGTCTATAGTCTAGTCTATAGTCTAGTCTATAGTCTAGTCTATAGTCTAGTCTATAGTCTAGTCTATAGTCTAGTCTATAGTCTAGTCTATAGTCTAGTCTATAGTCTATATAGTCTAGTCTATAGTCTAGTCTAGTCTAGTCTATAGTCTAGTCTATAGTCTAGTCTATAGTCTAGTCTATAGTCTAGTCTATAGTCTAGTCTATAGTCTAGTCTATAGTCTAGTCTATAGTCTAGTCTATAGTCTAGTCTATAGTCTAGTCTATAGTCTAGTCTATAGTCTAGTCTATAGTCTAGTCTATAGTCTAGTCTATAGTCTAGTCTATAGTCTAGTCTATAGTCTAGTCTATAGTCTAGTCTATAGTCTAGTCTATAGTCTAGTCTATAGTCTAGTCTATAGTCTAGTCTATAGTCTAGTCTATAGTCTAGTCTATAGTCTAGTCTATAGTCTAGTCTATAGTCTAGTCTATAGTCTAGTCTATAGTCTAGTCTATAGTCTAGTCTATAGTCTAGTCTATAGTCTAGTCTATAGTCTAGTCTATAGTCTAGTCTATAGTCTAGTCTATAGTCTAGTCTATAGTCTAGTCTATAGTCTAGTCTATAGTCTAGTCTATAGGTCTAGTCTATAGTCTAGTCTATAGTCTAGTCTATAGTCTAGTCTATAGTCTAGTCTATAGTCTAGTATATAGGTCTAGTCTATAGTCTAGTCTATAGTCTGTCTATAGTCTAGTCTATAGTCTAGTCTATAGTCTAGTCTATAGTCTAGTCTATAGTCTAGTCTATAGTCTAGTCTATAGTCTAGTCCTATGTCTAGTCTTATAGTCTAGTCTATAGTCTAGTCTATAGTCTAGTCTATAGTCTAGTCTATAGTCTAGTCTATAGTCTAGTCTATAGTCTAGTCTATAGTCTAGTCTATAGTCTAGTCTATAGTCTAGTCTATAGTCTAGTCTATAGTCTAGTCTTAGTCTAGTCTATAGTCTAGTCTATAGTCTAGTCTATAGTCTAGTCTATAGTCTAGTCTATTAGTCTAGTCTATAGTCTAGTCTATAGTCTAGTCTATAGTCTAGTCTATAGTCTAGTCTATAGTCTAGTCTATAGTCTAGTCTATAGTCTAGTCTATAGTCTAGTCTATAGTCTAGTCTATAGTCTAGTCTATAGTCTAGTCTATAGTCTAGTCTATAGTCTAGTCTATAGTCTAGTCTATAGTCTAGTCTATAGTCTAGTCTATAGTCTAGTCTATAGTCTAGTCTATAGTCTAGTCTATAGTCTAGTCTATAGTCTAGTCTATAGTCTAGTCTATAGTCTAGTCTATAGTCTAGTCTATAGTCTAGTCTATAGTCTAGTCTATAGTCTAGTCTATAGTCTAGTCTATAGTCTAGTCTATAGTCTAGTCTATAGTCTAGTCTATAGTCTAGTCTATAGTCTAGTCTATAGTCTAGTCTATAGTCTAGTCTATAGTCTAGTCTATAGTCTAGTCTATAGTCTAGTCTATAGTCTAGTCTATAGTCTAGTCTATAGTCTAGTCTATAGTCCAGTCTATAGTCTAGTCTATAGTCTAGTCTATAGTCTAGTCTATAGTCTAGTCTATAGTCTAGTCTATAGTCTAGTCTATAGTATAGTCTGTAGTCTAGTCTAGTATATAGTCTAGTCTATAGTATAGTCTGTAGTCTAGTCTATAGTCTAGTCTGTAGTCTAATCTATAGTGTAGTTTATAGTCTAGTATATAGTCTAGTCTATAGACTAGATGCATATCGCCTTTAAGTTATTGAACATATATAATATTTCCTGTAAATTTACTTAAAATCAATTAGTTTATTTCATAAATTATTACTTTGCCCCAAAGCAAAATATCTTACAAACCTTTCATTACTTAAAAAATTGTTTTTAAATAAGGCCGTTTTTAAGTTTAAGCATTTCACCATCTATAAGCTTAAAAATAAACAAAACCAATAAACAAACAATTTCTAACTAATTTCATTCTAATCTAAATTACCCCCTGAAAATATTCCACAAACATTTTCAATTACTTGATTGTGGTTGAAAAAATAAAGCTTTTAAAGAATATAATTAACTACCCCAACTCTTATGAAAGTCACGTACATATGTATCATAAATACTATGTACATATATACAAAAATACGTATACTTATGTATACACTCCCATAACCAACCTTTCCTATCAACAACTCAACACTTTAAACTAAGTATGTTTTTGGGTAAGTAGTATGAATATGGCCATGTGTGTATTTTTAATACACTCCTGACTGATTTTAAGTTTATTTCTGATTTTTTTACTTATTCATATTACCCATTCTCGGTTTTTTTATTTTGGTTGAAAAACTTAAAATGCTGTGGATGTGTTGTTGTTGTTGTTTGTATGAACTGTAGGAAAATGGTTCTTTTAATGTAATTGCTTTATAAATGGTCGAGTTACTTTTATGATTTTATTTATGCCCAGATGAGCATTTATTTAACTTTTCAACGTTGATACACATATTTACAGTCATATGCTCAGCATTATGGGTAGTTGAAAATAAATATACGAGGGCAATCGGATAAAATTTTTTCGAAAGTAGAAACTAATTAGATTTTTATACAACCTACTTAAGGCTAAAAGGTAGGCTTCCTAGGAAATTTGTTTTAAACGGTGAGCAGAATTTTTATAAAATCTCAAAATGGCAAATGATTACGAATTTTATTATATAGAATTTTATCATAAAATCGATATAATTTGAGAGAAGTTGTCAGATTTTTCACATGGAATTTTATATTTTCTTTTAAGACCGCCGTTGTGATATTTATAAAAGTGTGATATTTGTTGGTTGTCGTTAATTTAGTTGTGTGTGGCTGGTTTGTTATCATCGGATATAATATTTTTTGAGTTTTCCTGCATATAAATAAATCTGATATTTTGTGGTTTGATGAGATAAAGAAAGAAACAAAGCATATATTCTTATACAAGTCGGTTATGGTATGTCTGCATCAGTTTTTTTTATTTTTATAAAATAAAATTATTATAAATGCTTATGCCAAAGAAAATTGTTTTAAAATGTTGTTTGGTTTTATTTTTCTTGTTGCCCAGAAAACAAGTGCTAACATTTCCTGTTTCCGCTTAAAATATCAAACACATACATAAATAGGAACAATACAGATACACATGTAGACATACAAACAAATTGTTATAGTCATACTCTGGCACTTAACTTAATACAAGAACACTCACACAAACATACATACATACATACATCAAACAAATACTGTAGGTGGTGTGCATGTAGTTGTTGTCACACGTGTGAGTGTATTTGTTAGTGGTTATTTTATACATCAGAGTCCGATACTTTTGATATTTTGTTTGAAAAAGAAAAACATTTCATTTTTATTATATTTATTTTCTTTTTTTATTAAATTTAAACAATAAGGAAAACCACCAACATCAAATGTTCAGGATTATCTTTTTCTAGGTTTGTATCTGTGTTTAATGTACGTGTGTATATGTACATACATACATACATATGTATGTATGCAATTTGTAGATACTGCAGGATATTGTTTGTTTTTAACATACGACAAGTACTATTATTGTATTATTTTTCTTTCTGTTCTTTATACATACATAAGTTTGTTTTGTTGTACGTGTGTGTGTTATTTACTTTTTTTCATTTCCTTGAAATGCTTTTAATTAAATTTTATTTAACGTGTGCACAATTATCGTCCTCATCATCATAGGCGAAGGAGTGTATGTAGGTAGGTGCCCTGCAATTCGTAAATTTCGACTTGTTCTTGTAAAATGTAGAATTTCGATTAAAAAAGACAATTGACTCTGCAATATATTATTTCTGCAGGGATAAATAGCTAGAGGCTACTCTATAGATTACTTAAGGACAATAAAGAGATGATAATTTTTCCGTCTTCATTATTTATAAAAAGTCAAATATGTATGTAAATTCACAACAACAACCAGTTTGAGATTTGTGGAAAAAACTATATCAAATATAAACTCTGACTCCTTGTTAAACTGCTGGGCACTTATTATAAAAAATGTGTTTATTTAGTAAATATCTGTAAGTTTCCATTTACAATCACTATTAAAATGTAATGATTGTGAAATATACAAATATCTGTAGAATATAACATGTTACAGTTTTCCTTTATATTATTATTTCACTTATTTGATAAACAAATTATTTTTAACAAGTTTGTCTTTATATTGGTAAAATTTTAAAACGTGTCATAATTATAGCCTGCAATAACAAAATATAAATATTGGAATTTCACTTTCAAAGTGAAATATGACTGATGTAGTTTTTATCTTATTCATACTGTTTTTGACTCAGATCCTAACAAAAACAAAACAATGTAACTTGTCTCCCAAAATCGATTATTATATGGGAAAACTAAAACCAGCAATTCTTCTTTAAATAAACCTCAAATGGAGAAAATAATGAAAACAATGAAAATGAGTGATCACTTTTATTTCTCACCAAAATTCAATTTTAATATGGGAAAACCAAAATCGGCTGTAGTTCCTTAAATAAGCCTCCAATCGACAAAACAATGAAAATTCGTGATCACTTTTATTTCTCACCAAAATCAATTTGTATATAGGAAAACTAAAATCGGCTGTAGTTCCTTAAATAAGCCTCCAATCGACAAAACAATGAAAATTCGTGATCACTTTTATTTCCCACCAAAATTCGATTTTTATAGGGAATACTAAAATCGGCTCTAGTTCCTTAAATAAACCTCCAATCGACAAAACAATGAAAACCTGTGATCACTTTATATGGAAAACTAAAATCCGCTGAAGTTCCTTAAATAAGCCTCCAATAGACAAAACAATGAAAATCTGTGATCACTTTTACATCTCACCAAAAATTGATTTCTATATGGGAAAACTAAAATCGGCTGTAATTCCTTAAATAAGCCTCCAATCGACAAAACAATAAAAATCTCTGATCACTTTTATTTCTCACCAAAAATGAGTTTTTATGTGGGAAACTAAAATCGGCTGTAGTTCTTTAAATAAGCCTCCAATCTACAAAACAATGAAAATCTGTGATCACTTTTATGTCTCACCAAAAACCAATTTTTATATGGGAAAACTAAAATCGGCTGTAGTTCCTTAAATAAGCCTCCAATCGACAAAACAATGAAAATCTGTGATCACTTTCATTTCTCACTAAAAATGAATTTTTTTATGAAAAACTAAAATCGGCTGTAGTTCCTTAAATAAGCGTCCAATCGACAAAACAATGAAAATCCGTGATCACTTTTATTTCCCACCAAAATTCGATTTTGATAGGGGATACTAAAATCGGCTGTAGTTCCTTAAATAAGCCTCCAATCGACAAAACAATGAAAATCTGTGATCACTTTCATTTCTCACTAAAAATGAATTTTTTTATGAAAAACTAAAATCGGCTGTAGTTCCTTAAATAAGCGTCCAATCGACAAAACAATGAAAATCCGTGATCACTTTTATTTCCCACCAAAATTCGATTTTGATAGGGGAAACTAAAATCGGCTGTAGTTCTTTAAATAAGCCTCCAATCTACAAAACAATGAAAATCTGTGATCACTTTTATGTCTCACCAAAAACCAATTTTTATATGGGAAAACTAAAATCGGCTGTAATTCCTTAAATAAGCCTCCAATCGACAAAACAATAAAAATCTCTGATCACTTTTATTTCTCACCAAAAATGAGTTTTTATGTGGGAAACTAAAATCGGCTGTAGTTCTTTAAATAAGCCTCCAATCTACAAAACAATGAAAATCTGTGATCACTTTCATTTCTCACCAAAAATTAATTTTTATATGGGAAAATTAAAATCGGCTGTAGTTCCTTAAATAAGCCTCCAATCGACAAAACAATGAAAATCTGTGATCACTTTTATTTCTCACAAAAAATCGTGTTTTATATGGGAAAACTAAAATCGGCTGTAGTTCCTTAAATAAGCCTCCAATCGAAAAACAATAAAAATCTGTGATAACTTTTATGTCTCACCAAAAACCAATTTTTATATGGGAAAACTAAAATCGGCTGTAGTTCCTTAAATAAGCCTCCAATCGACAAAACAATGAAAATCTGTGATCACTTTCATTTCTCACCAAAAATAAATTTTTATATGGGAAAACTAAAATCGGCTGTAGTTCCTTAAATAAGCCTCCAATCGACAAAACATTGAAAATCTGTGATCACTTTTATGTCTCACCAAGAACCAATTTTTATATTTTTATAAAAATTAAAATCGGCTGTAGTTCCTTAAATAAGCCTCCAATCGACAAAACAATGAAAATCTGTGATCACTTTCATTTCTCACCAAAAATGAATTTTTATATGGGAAAACTAAAATCGGCTGTAGTTGCTTAAATAAGCCTCCAATCGACAAAACAATGAAAATCTGTGATCACTTTCATTTCTCACCAAAAATGAATTTTTATATGGGAAAACTAAAATCGGCTGTAGTACCTTAAATAAGCCTCCAATCGACAAAACAATGAAAATCTGTGATCACTTTCATTTCTCACCAAAAATGAATTTTTATGTGGGAAAACTAAAATCGGCTGTAGTTCCTTAAATAAGCCTCCAATCGACAAAACAATGAAAATCTGTGATCACTTTCATCTCTCACCAAAAATGAATTTTTATATGGGAAAACTAAAATCGGCTGTAGTTCCTTAAATAAGCCTCCAATCGACAAAACAATGAAAATCTGTGATCACTTTTATGTCTCACCAAAAACCAATTTTTATATGGGAAAACTAAAATCGGCTGTAGTTCCTTAAATAAGCCTCCAATCGACAAAACAATGAAAATCTGTGATCACTTTTATTTCTCACCAAAAACCAATTTTTATATGGAAAAACTAAAATCGGCTATAGTTCTTTAAATAAGCCTCCAATCGACAAAACAGTGAAAATCTGTGATCACTTTTATGTCTCGCCAAAAACCAATTTTTATATGGGAAAACTAAAATCGGCTGTAGTTCCTTAAATAAGCCCCCTATCGACAAAACAATGAAAATCTGTGATCACTTTCATTTCTCACCAAAAATTAATTTTTATATGGGAAAACTAAAATCGGCTGTAGTTCCTTAATAAGCCTCCATTCGACCAAAAAAGGAAGTTTGTGATCACTTTTATTTCTCACCAAAATTCGATTTTTATAGGGAATACTAAAATCGGCTGTAGTTCTTTAAATAAGCCCCCAATCGACAAAACAATGAAAATCTGTGATCACTTTCATTTCTCACCAAAAATTAATTTTTATATGTGAAAACTAAAATCGGCTGTAGTTCCTTATATAAGCCTCCAATCGACAAAACAATGAGAATCTGTGATCACTTTTATTTCTCACAAAAAATCGTGTTTTATATGGGAAAACTAAAATCGGCTGTAGTTCCTTAAATAAGCCTCCAATCGACAAAACAATGAAAATCTGTAATCACTTTTATTTCTCACCAAAAATCGTGTTTTATATGGGAAAACTAAAACCGGCTGTAGTTCCTTAAATAAGCCTCCAATCGACAAAACAATGAAAATCTGTGATCACTTTCATTTCTCACCAAAAATTAATTTTTATATGGGAAAATTAAAATCGGCTGTAGTTCCTTAAATAAGCCTCCAATCGACAAAACAATGAAAATCTGTGATCACTTTTATTTCTCACAAAAAATCGTGTTTTATATGGGAAAACTAAAATCGGCTGTAGTTCCTTAAATAAGCCTCCAATCGAAAAACAATAAAAATCTGTGATAACTTTTATGTCTCACCAAAAACCAATTTTTATATGGGAAAACTAAAATCGGCTGTAGTTCCTTAAATAAGCCTCCAATCGACAAAACAATGAAAATCTGTGATCACTTTCATTTCTCACCAAAAATAAATTTTTATATGGGAAAACTAAAATCGGCTGTAGTTCCTTAAATAAGCCTCCAATCGACAAAACATTGAAAATCTGTGATCACTTTTATGTCTCACCAAGAACCAATTTTTATATTTTTATACAAATTAAAATCGGCTGTAGTTCCTTAAATAAGCCTCCAATCGACAAAACAATGAAAATCTGTGATCACTTTCATTTCTCACCAGAAATGAATTTTTATATGGGAAAACTAAAATCGGCTGTAGTTGCTTAAATAAGCCTCCAATCGACAAAACAATGAAAATCTGTGATCACTTTCATTTCTCACCAAAAATGAATTTTTATATGGGAAAACTAAAATCGGCTGTAGTACCTTAAATAAGCCTCCAATCGACAAAACAATGAAAATCTGTGATCACTTTCATTTCTCACCAAAAATGAATTTTTATGTGGGAAAACTAAAATCGGCTGTAGTTCCTTAAATAAGCCTCCAATCGACAAAACAATGAAAATCTGTGATCACTTTCATCTCTCACCAAAAATGAATTTTTATATGGGAAAACTAAAATCGGCTGTAGTTCCTTAAATAAGCCTCCAATCGACAAAACAATGAAAATCTGTGATCACTTTTATGTCTCACCAAAAACCAATTTTTATATGGGAAAACTAAAATCGGCTGTAGTTTCTTAAGTAAGCCTCCAATTGACAAAATAATGAAAATCTGTGATCACTTTTATGTCTCACCAAAAACCAATTTTTATATGGAAAAACTAAAATCGGCTGTAGTTCTTTAAATAAGCCCCCAATCAACAAAACTATGAAAATCTGTGATCACTTTCATTTCTCACCAAAAATGAATTTTTATATGGGAAAATTAAATCGGCTGTAGTTCCTTAAATAAGCCTCCAATCGACAAAACAATGAAAATCTGTGATCACTTTTATTTCTCACCAAAAATCGTGTTTTATATGGAAAAACTAAAATCGGCTGTAGTTCCTTAAATAAGCCTCCAATCGACAAAACAATGAAAATCTGTGATCACTTTTATGTCTCACCAAAAACCAATTTTTATATGGGAAAACTAAAATCGGCTGTAGTTCCTTAAATAAACCTCCAATCGACAAAACAATGAAAATCTGTGATCACTTTTATGTCTCACCAAAAACCAATTTTTATATGGGAAAACTAAAATCGGCTGTAGTTCCTTAAATAAACCTCCAATTGACAAAACAATGAAAATCTGTGATCAATTTTATGTCTCACCAAAAACCAATTTTTATATGGAAAAACTAAAATCGGCTGTAGTTTCTTAAAAAGCGTCCAATTGACAACACAATGAAAATCTGTGATCACTTTTATTTCTCACCAAAAACCAATTTTTATATGGAAAAACTAAAATCGGCTGTAGTTCTTTAAATAAGCCCCCAATCAACAAAACTATGAAAATCTGTGATCACTTTCATTTCTCACCAAAAATGAATTTTTATATGGGAAAATTAAATCGGCTGTTCCTTAAATAAGCCTCCAATCGACAAAACAATGAAAATCTGTGATCACTTTCATTTCTCACCAAAAATGAATTTTTATATGGAAAAACTAAAATCGGCTGTAGTTCCTTAAATAAGCCTCCAATCGACAAAACAATGAAAATCTGTGATCACTTTCATTTCTCACCAAAAATGAATTTTCATATGGAAAAACTAAAATCGGCTGTAGTTGCTTAAATAAACCTCCAATTGACAAAACAATGAAAATCTGTGATCACTTTTATGTCTCACCAAAAACCAATTTTTATATGGAAAAACTAAAATCGGCTGTAGTTCCTTAAATAAGCCTCCAATCGACAAAACAATGAAAATCTGTGATCACTTTTATGTCTCACCAAAAATGAATTATTATATGGGAAAACTAAAATCGGCTGTAGTTCCTTAAATAAGCTTCCAATCGACAAAACAATGAAAATCTGTGATCACTTTGATTTCTCACCAAAAATGAATTTTTATATGGGAAAACTAAAATCGGCTGTAGTTCCTTAAATAAGCCTCCAATCGACAAAACAATGAAAATTTGTGACCACTTTCATTTCTCACCAAAAATTCATTTTTATGTGGGAAAACTAAAATCGGCTGTAGTTCTTTAAATAAGCCCCCAATCGACAAAACAATGAAAATCTGTGATCACTTTCATTTCTCACCAAAAATTAATTTTTATATGGGAAAACTAAAATCGGCTGTAGTTCCTTAAATAAGCCTCCAATTGACAAAACAATGAAAATCTGTGATCACTTTCATTTCTCACCAAAAATGAATTTTTATATGGGAAAACTAAAATCGGCTGTAGTTCTTTAAATAAGCCCAAATCGACAAAACAATGAAAATCTGTGATCACTTTCATGGGAAAACTAAAATCGGCTGTAGTTCCTTAAATAAGCCTCCAATCGACAAAACAATGAAAATCTGTGACCACTTTCATTTCTCACCAAAAATTCATTTTTATGTGGGAAAACTAAAATCGGCTGTAGTTCTTTAAATAAGCCCCCAATCGACAAAACAATGAAAATCTGTGATCACTTTCATTTCTCACCAAAAATGAATTTTTATATGGGAAAACTAAAATCGGCTGTAGTTCCTTCAATAAGCCTCCAATCGACAAAACAATGAAAATCTGTGATCACTTTCATTTCTCACCAAAAATGAATTTTTATATGGGAAAACTAAAATCGGCTGTAGTTCCTTAAATAAGCCTCCAATCGACAAAACAATGAAAATCTGTGATCACTTTCATTTCTCACCAAAAATGAATTTTTATATGGGAAAACTAAAATCGGCTGTAGTTCATTAAATAAGCCTCCAATCGAATAAACAATGAAAATCTGTGATCACTTTTATGTCTCACCAAAAACCAATTTTTATATGGGAAAACTAAAATCGGCTGTAGTTCCTTAAATAAGCCTCCAATCGACAAAACAATGAAAATCTGTGATCAAATTTATTTCTCACCAAAAACCAATTTTTATATGGAAAAACTAAAATCGGCTGTAGTTCCTTAAATAAGCCTCCAATCGACAAAACAATGAAAATCTGTGATCACTTTCATTTCTCACCAAAAATGAATTTTTATATGGGAAAACTAAAATCGGCTGTAGTTCCTTAAATAAGCCTCCAATCGACTAAACAATGAAAATCTGTGATCACTTTCATTTCTCACCAAAAACCAATTTTTATATGGGAAAACTAAAATCGGCTGTAGTTCCTTAAATAAGCCTCCAATCGACAAAACAATGAAAATCTGTGATCACTTTTATGTCTCACCAAAAAGAATTTTTATATGGGAAAACTTAAATCGGCTGTAGTTCCTTAAATAAGCCTCCAATCGACGAAACAATGAAAATCTGTAATCACTTTCATTTCTCACCAAAAATGAATTTTTATATGGAAAAACTAAAATCGGCTGTAGTTCCTTAAATAAGCCTCCAATCGACAAAACAATGAAAATCTGTGATCACTTTTATTTCTCACCAAAAACTAATTTTTATATGGAAAAACTAAAATCGGCTGTGGTTCCTTAAATAAGCCCCCAATCGACAAAACAATGAAAATCTGTGATCACTTTTATGTCTCACCAAAAACCAATTTTTATATGGAAAAACTAAAAGCGGCTGTAGTTCCTTAAATAAGCTTCCAATCGACAAAACAATGAAAATCTGTGATCACTTTTATTTCTCACAAAAAATCGTGTTTTATATGGGAAAACTAAAATTGGCTGGGAAAACTGAAATCGGCTGTAGTTCCTTAAATAAGCCTCCAATCGACAAAACAATGAAAATCTGTAATCACTTTTATTTCTCACAAAAAATCGTGTTTTATATGGGAAAACTAAAATTGGCTGGGAAAACTGAAATCGGCTGTAGTTCCTTAAATAAGCCTCCAATCGACAAAACAATGAAAATCTGTGATCACTTTTATTTCTCACAAAAAATCGTGTTTTATATGGGAAAACTAAAATTGGCTGTAGTTCCTTAAATAAGCCTCCAATCGACAAAACAATGAAAATCTATGATCACTTTTATGTCTCACCAAAAACCAATTTTTATATGGAAAAACTAAAAGCGGCTGTAGTTCCTTAAAAAAACTTCCAATCGACAAAACAATGAAAATCTGTGATCACTTTGATTTCTCACCAAAAATGAATTTTTATATGGGAAAACTAAAATCGGCTGTAGTTCCTTAAATAAGCCTCCAATCGACAAAACAATGAAAATCTGTGACCACTTTCATTTCTCACCAAAAATTCATTTTTATGTGGGAAAACTAAAATCGGCTGTAGTTCCTTAAATAAGCCTCCAATCGACAAAACAATGAAAATCTGTGATCACTTTTATGTCTCACCAAAAACCAATTTTTATATGGGAAAACTAAAATCGGCTGTAGTTCCTTAAATAAGCCTCCAATCGACAAAACAATGAAAATCTGTGATCACTTTCATTTCTCACCAAAAATCGTGTTTTATATGGGAAAACTAAAATCGGCTGTAGTTCCTTAAATAAGCCTCCAATCGACAAAACAATGAAAATCTGTGATCACTTTTATTTCTCACCAAAAATGAATTTTTATATGGGAAAACTTAAATCGGCTGTAGTTCCTTAAATAAGCCTCCAATCGACTAAACAATGAAAATCTCTGATCACTTTCATTTCTCACCAAAAACCAATTTTTATATGGGAAAACTAAAATCGGCTGTAGTTCCTTAAATAAGCCTCCAATCGACAAAACAATGAAAATCTGTGATCACTTTTATGTCTCACCAAAAACCAATTTTTATATGGGAAAACTAAAATCGGCTGTAGTTCCTTAAATAAGCCTCCAATCGACAAAACAATGAAAATCTGTGATCACTTTTATTTCTCACCAAAAATCGTGTTTTATATGGGAAAACTAAAATCGGCTGTAGTTCCTTAAATAAGCCTCCAATCGACAAAACAATGAAAATCTGTGATCACTTTCATTTCTCACCAATAATTAATTTTTATATGGGAAAATTAAAATCGGCTGTAGTTCCTTAAATAAGCCTACAATCGACACAACAATGAAAATCTGTGATCACTTTTATTTCTCACAAAAAATCGTGTTTTATGTGGAAAAACTAAAATCGGCTGTAGTTTCTTAAATAAGCCTCCAATCGACAAAACAATGAAAATCTGTGATCACTTTGATGTCTCACCAAAAACCAATTATTCATCTGAACATTTTGGAGGAAAACAAGCGGACTTTCATTAAATAGAAAAAATCGTATATCCGATAAACTATTAGAGAGAGAATCTTCAAATTTTACTTGAAGACTTTTGACATTCATCTGAACATTTAGAGTATAATGGGCGTACTCTCAAAGGGGAACTTTGCACCTCCCATATGAATTAAATATAAAATTTCGTTTGTTTGGGAAACTAATAGAACTTGATTCTTAAAATTTTGCAGAAATTATTTTAATATTCATCTGAACGTTTTGGAGAAAAAGTGCGGGCTTTCATCTGGGGAGCTTGAAGCCCCCACTGAGAAAATATTAGAGCTAGAATCTTAAAATTTTACATGAAGAACTCTGACATTCATGGGAACATTAGGAGAATTACGGGCGGACTTTCAATGGGTGGCTTGGCACCACATATATGAATTAATTACAAAATTTCGTGTATCTTGGAAACTCTTATATTCATCAAATTTTTCATAGATAGATAGAAATTGGCGATAGATAGAAACAGGCGAACTTGCAATAATTTGCTTGACATCTCTCATATGTAACATATTGTAAATCTGGAAAACTATTGTAGTTAGAATCTTCAAAATCGTTAAGTGGGTTTTTATTTATACATATTGCTTTTAGGGTAGCAAAGCACACTGGGTATAGCTAGTAATAATAATATTTCAGACACTTTTAAAGCTTAATCAGAAATGTTTTTGCTTAAGTATAGACAATAATTAGTATTAACTCCCAAAAGTACCAATTTTGTCCCTTTTTCATCCACATAGCCCATCTTGTCCCTTCTTATCCAAGTTTTGGAAAACAATATAGCCTATCACACCACACACCTTTATATCTAACTATGTTTCAAATTTAACGAAATTCGTTCTAACCGTTAAAGTGTAATTAAAAACATTATGCGCACGCAACAGGTAATTTGCAAGATAATTTGATGAAATTTGACACATAATCTTGCAAGGACGAATCCTATTGAAAATGGTTAAAATGGGACTATTATTTTGCATAGCCCCCATACAATCTTTAAATAAGCTCCCAATCGACAAAACAATGAAAATCTGTGATCACTTTCATTTCTCACCAAAAATGAATTTTTATATGGGAAAACTAAAATCGGCTGTAGTTCCTTAAATAAGCCTCCAATCGACAAAACAATGAAAATCTGTGATCACTTTCATTTCTCACCAAAAATGAATTTTTATATGGGAAAACTAAAATCGGCTGTAGTTCCTTAAATAAGCCTCCAATCGACAAAACAATGAAAATCTGTGATCACTTTCATTTCTCACCAAAAATGAATTTTTATATGGGAAAACTAAAATCGGCTGTAGTTCCTTAAATAAGCCTCCAATCGACAAAACAATGAAAATCTGTGATCACTTTTATGTCTCACCAAAAACCAATTTTTATATGGAAAAACTAAAATCGGCTGTAGTTCCTTAAATAACCCTCCAATCGACAAAACAATGAAAATCTGTGATCACTTTTATGTCTCACCAAAAACCAATTTTTATATGGAAAAACTAAAATCGGTAGTAGGCAGTAGTTCCTTAAATAAGCCTCTAATCGACAAAACAATGAAAATCTGTGATCACTTTTATGTCTCACCAAAAACCAATTTTTATATGGGAAAACTAAAATCGGCTGTAGTTCCTTCAATAAGCCTCCAATTGACAAAACAATGAAAATCTGTGATCACTTTTATTTCTCACCAAAAACCAATTTTTATATGGAAAAACTAAAATCGGCTGTAGTTTCTTAAATAAGCGTCCAATTGACAATGGGAAAACTAAAATCGGCTGTAGTTCCTTAAATAAGCCTCCAATCGACAAAACAATGAAAATCTGTGATCACTTTTATTTCTCACCAAAAATCGTGTTTTATATGGGAAAACTAAAATCGGCTGTAGTTCCTTAAATAAGCCTCCAATCGACAAAACAATGAAAATCTGTGATCACTTTCATTTCTCACCAAAAATTAATTTTTATATAGGAAAACTAAAATCGGCTGTAGTTCCTTATATAAGCCTCCAATCGACAAAACAATGAAAATCTGTGATCACTTTCATTTCTCACCAAAAATCGTGTTTTATATGGGAAAACTAAAATCGGCTGTAGTTCCTTAAATAAGCCTCCAATTAACAAAACAATGAAAATCTCTGATCACTTTTATGTCTCACCAAAAACCAATTTTTATATGGGAAAACTAAAATCGGCTGTAGTTCCTTAAATAAGCCTCCAATCGACAAAACAATGAAAATCTGTGATCACTTTCATTTCTCACCAAAAATTAATTTTTATATGGGAAAACTAAAATCGGCTGTAGTTCCTTATATAAGCCTCCAATCGACAAAACAATGAAAATCTGTGATCACTTTCATTTCTCACCAAAAATCGTGTTTTATATGGGAAAACTAAAATCGGCTGTAGTTCCTTAAATAAGCCTCCAATCGACAAAACAATGAAAATCTGTGATCACTTTTATGTCTCACCAAAAACCAATTTTTATATGGGAAAACTAAAATCGGCTGTAGTTCTTTAAATAAGCCTCCAATCGACAAAACAATGAAAATCTGTGATCAATTTTATGTCTCACCAAAAACCAATTTTTATATGGGAAAACTAAAATTGGCTGTAGTTCTTTAAATAAGCCTCCAATCGACAAAACAATGAAAATCTGTGATCACTTTTATGTCTCACCAAAAACCAATTTTTATATGGGAAAACTAAAATCGGCTGTAGTTCTTTAAATAAGCCTCCAATCGACAAAACAATGAAAATCTGTGATCAATTTTATGTCTCACCAAAAACCAATTTTTATATGGGAAAACTAAAATCGGCTGTAGTTCCTTAAATAAGCCTCCAATTAACAAAACAATGAAAATCTCTGATCACTTTTATTTCTCACCAAAATTCGATTTTTATATGGAAAACTAAAATCGGCTGTAGTTTCTTAAATAAGCCCCCAATCGATAAAACAATGAAAATCTGTGATCACTTTTATTTCTCACCAAAATTTTATTTTTGTATGGGAAAACTAAAATCGGCTATAGTTCCTTAAATAAACCTCAAATCGACAAAACAATGAAAATCTGTGATCACTTCTATTGGTTTCTTTTATTTTGCTTTTATATGCGAAAACTAGAATCGGCTGTAGTTCCATAAATAAACCTCAAATCTTCCAAATATGTATACAGGAAGACACTGTCTAGCTGTTCAAAGCCAACCACAGACATATGTACATATAAATACATTAATTTTTATATATAGATATAACTATTTGCTACAAACTTTAAAGATTTAATCTCATCATTTTGCTGGTATTTACGTGGAAATTTAATTAAACCACAAACAAGAACATGCAATATTAGTATTTTAATCAATAACGAATGCTGCGACAATACTCTTTTCAAAAAGCTTTATTTAGCTGGAAGGCTTAATTCAATACATCAAACTCACACACGATTTTAAGAAAGACTAATGATGATGATGATAATAATGATAGGAATTATAAAGAAATTTTAAATCCTTAATAGTATTACTTTTGCATTTTGCATAAATTTTGAAAATCAAATTATGTTAAAAAGGGATTCTTAATATTTTAGCAAATCAATGTGTAAAATATTCATCCCCTTCCCTCCAAATATTATGATGATTGAAATGTACGAAATATAAAAGAATATTTTAAGATTATTGGAAAAAGGTATTGAGTAATTTGTGCGCGGTTTTTTGCTAGTGGCTTTGAAATCAGTTTATAATATATTTGGTAAATAATTTGCTTATAAACAGGTACGAATTTTATATTGGTATAATTTGCATATATACAAGGCTTCTCCAAAAGAATCTTCGTAATGGTAATAGATAGAAGATTAAGCGATATCCATATATCTTTTTGTTAAAAAAATTAAAAATAGTATTTATTAAAATACCCTATAGAACTCTTACTTGTTTAATTTAAAATGTTTAAACTCCAAAGTTTTTAAATATACATTTCATTTACTTTGCATATAACCAATATTTAACCATAAAGCCAAAATTCAATTCAGAATTTTAAAACAAAGAGAAAATTCCTAAATATAAGCTGGTATTTGTTTTACTTTTGGCTTACGAAATGTAATGAAATATTTTGGCAAAAATATTTACCAACAGACGGCCAAAAAGCTAAAGGCAAAAAGGTACAAATAATTATCTTTAAAAATATTCAATCACATATTATATATAGGAGTAGAAATTTGTATATGAAAATGAATTTCAATAATTATGTTCCACAGGATATCAATATAAAGCCCACACATATAGGCGACGCACAGCTGTAATCTAAACCATATTTTTGCTTAATAATAGGATTTTTTCTGTAAAGGATAGTAAATGCGCAGATTGATTGAAATAAATAAAGAAATAATGATTTCATAAATATTTTGTTACTTTTATGACATGCATGTAAATAAAATGTAATATTTGATACGAAATAATTGATTTATATACATATTACAATGCGTAGTCGAAAAATGCTACTAAATTGCCAATTATTAAGGTAAATATGCTTTTTATTTATTTAGGAATTTTTTATGAATATTATTTTTAATACTTTTATCTAAGCCTCTATACAAATGGAGTTTAAACGTATATGCCAATTTGTAAAATTCTACAAATATTTTTGATAATATTTCTTCAATGCACAATGGTATTAAATTTCAATATTTTTGTAAGAACTTTGTTATTTGAAATTTATGAACAACAACAAAATCTCTAAATATTTAACATCTGACACAAAATAAATAAACTTCTAATATGTTTTAAAATTCAGTCTTACTAAAAAAGTTGACACTTTTTCTCACCTATCATATGCTTCTAAAGTTTTATTTTTATACATTTTTTTGCACTAATTAGCAAAACTTTTATTATGGGCATATTTTAACATACTTTTACTTACCTATTTTCTACTATTAATCATATATAATTTGAGATGTTAAATTATACTAAAAGTATAAAAATAAAATGTTACTCTAATTTAAACTTCTCCTGCTGTCTAAGTTGTTTAAATACAAACTTGTATCTGTCAGATAAACTTCCCATATGATTTTGCAACTAAGTATGCAAAGCCAATAGCAACACTATTAAACTAACTAACTAGTGTTGTATTGTTATTATAAAAGTTTCATTAACAAATATGTTTAAGAAGTGAAAGACAAGATGAAACATGCAAACACACATACAGACAATACACTGGAGTATAAACGTACATATAAACAAATATATTAATAATATAGTGCTAAAATATATGCACATTAGATTGGTTCTTTAAAAGGGGTTTTATAACAATATACCAAAATAACAAGTAAGGTTATTATATTCGGCTATGTCGACTCTTATAAACTCACTATCAAAACATGTATCGTATCAGAATGACTTTCTTAATAGGGCCTTTGGCGGTGGTTCGGGACAATTATTGATCGAACTCAAAGAGAACCATTTGATAATCAAAAAAGTACGTATTTAACGTTTAGCATTCACTCAATTAATTTTAGCTTTTTAGATTCAATATTGCAGAAAACTCATTAAGTACAAAATGTACTAAAAAATTCCCATTTGTGGGTTATTGTGTAAATTCCTTCCTCTTACTTCACTTAATTATACCCTTCACCTTCGTGAGAAGGGTACGCACATATAAGCTTGTGATTCTGTAATTTCCACAATATAATTCTCCGTCCCTAGCGGATTCGATCAAGCCATATCCGCCTGTCTGTTTGTTTGTCTGTCTGTCTATCTTACGCAATCCGACCGGAGACTATAATCTGGTACCACGGGATCCAGGGCGCCCCTGAAACTACGGTTTTAGCCTGGAAGATGGTGTGTGTGGCCATTTATTGGAGTATCGTGGTGGCTGTGGTTTAAACCCAAATCGCGGGAAGACCGTAGAGTTGCATTGCAACCGGGTGCCGTGACCCATAGATCGGTAGGAGTTTAGATAGTCTCCGCTCCAAACCAAGGGGGAGGTCATGCCCAAAAACATGATTTCGAATATGCTACTCTTGCACTTCCTGTCGTTATTGTACGGGTGGTGTAGGGGGGCGTTGGTGGACGCATTATATTCACCCGGTGTTAAGAGCACCGTGAGCTTAGACCGTCAAGGTAGGCGCTCACTTTAATCATTGGCAATTCGTTGTCTGTCTATCTATCTGTCTGTCTGTCGATCTGTCTGTTTGTCCATCTGTGTGTCTGTTAAAAACATTTTTCTGAAGGCCCCAGATATCTTCGAGATCCATATCTTCAATAATTCTCTCAGAAATGCTTTCGAGAAGTTTTTTATTTAAAATCATATGAGATATGTGGAAAATCCAAGAAAACCTCTGAAAATGTCATCAAAAAAAAGATGGCAGAAAAAACAGCAACAACAACATTGCTTATCGAAAAAAACGTATGTTTGGATGTATGTTGGTTTTATTGCTTTGGGTGTTATGTTTTTAAGATTAATATTATAGAAAACTCAAAGAGTACCAGTTGAAGAATGCAAAAGTACAAACTAAGAGCATATTTACTGTTACTTAATCCCGCAATTTTAATAGATTGTATCAAAATTGGTTCGATGAGTTGAAAAAAATTAATTTTACGTTTTTAAGTTTATTTTTTTACGAACGATACACAGAGGGAAAAAGAAATATACACGCCTGGTACCAAATTTACACCAAACTGTTTATAATTTTTCAATACCATCCGTTGTCAAAGTATATACATACGTACGACAACACTATGTAATGTTGGCGACATTGCAACAATTCGTTGTCGAAATCTAAATTCTATACACATCCGTTGTCTAAATGTTAACAAACATGGTAAGCTCACTATTGATAAACAATCCGTTGCCTATAGTGAGCTTACCACGTTTGTTAACAATTAGGCAACGGATGTGTTTAAAATTTAGATTTCTGCAATGTTGACAACGTTGCGTTATCAATATTACATAGTGTTGTCGTACGTATGAATATACTTAAACAACAGATGTTATTGAAATATTATAATCTCTTTAGTGTCAATTTAGTACCAGGCGTGTACATTTCTTTTACCCTCTGTGTATGTATTAAGTTATTGCTTTACGGTTATTACCCTTTACCTTCGAAAATCTCGCCTTAGAGGACCGAAAGATCAACCTCTGGTTCAAAATTAAACTTTCTAACTTCAGATAAGATAGATTATTTGGTGCCATCTTATGATCACGTTGAATTATAATATGATCATGTATGCCATTGTTATGATTAAGAGGAAAACATTATGATGAAATATTACAACTGTAATCATAATGTGATATTTTATAATTTTCGTAATAGGTTATGGTTACCACAACCATGGTTTTTTCTGCTTTAGATATATTTAAGTTACTTTTAGCCAAAAAAAAAGAAATTTCTTTTAAAATAAACAAACTTGAATATTTATTTATTTGAAAAAAAATCCCAACCCCTTTTTTTGAACCAACTTAACTTCCAATTATGCATGTGTTTTGTATGTGAAACAAGTGTCTTGGTTGAGAGTATGTTTAAATTTCCTGTTGCATGTGGAGGGAAATTAGTTAACTTCCTGTATTCAACAAATACTGAAACATAATCACACACATAAAATATTCAACAGCACGTATTCAAATATATTTGTACTTGTATGTATGTGCATACATATATTTTAACATAAGAGTGTGTAGTGTAAACAGTGAATGACACTACAATACAAAAATAATTGAAATGAAAATTACTAAATTTCAATGAATAAATTTAAAGAGAATACTGTTAAGAAGATAATAACATGACCAGGCAGGTATTGTAATTAGTTCATTGGTTTTAATTTAATTGAAATTAAACTATGAACTTGTGTAGCTCTTGGCATTTGCAGGTAAATTCATTAAACATGAAAATTATAGTAATTACTTGATAGTTTTAAAATGAAGAATTAAATTAGTTAATATTTATAGAAAATTGAGTGTTTTTTTAAATAAATTTTATATCATTAAGTTAAATAGCACACATTTAATAATATTAAATTTTCCATGGAAAATCTCCTTGAACAAAGCATCTACAACATTTTATTTTTCTCTGCTGTCATTTTAGTTATCAATCAATTACTTTTTGAATAAATATACATATTTTAAGTAATAATTTCCATTTACATAATTGTCACTCACTGTTAAAATGGCAAGAATAACATTGTTATGTACAACTAACAAAAGTTTTAAGTTGCAAACAAAAAATAAAACATAGAGATATGCTAACACAAACACGTCTACAACATCATGTTGCATGTTTATTTTTAAAGTCCTGCAGTTTTTGGATTGGCCGTCCAAACTATTTATTTATCATTAAAAATTACGAGTAAACTACTTCTGAAGGCAACAATAACTACTTCCGAAAGTATTGGTTACTTAAAGACTACAATATGGTGATTGACTTCCCTCCAGATTATCTGGGATATCTGCCAACCAAGAGGATAGATATTTGAAGAAAATTACGTTTAAAGGATATATGTACATTGACTCTTTGTAAGACTGACGGATATATATATTCATGAATGTATTTATAAATGTGCGGTTGTTGAGAAAACATGTTTGTGTAGTTGTGTAAATATGTTTCCGTTTTTCTTCTTCATTTTAACACTTATATTTTTTGAAATAAACTCTGCATATATGCATAAAATCATACGTGTTTATTTTCCATATTCATTCACTATTCTTTTCTATAGGATTTTTCTCTAAAGGAAAATATATATAAACTTTTTCACTAAAATGTTGCTGTATTATTCATTTTTTATTATAACCCATATATTGTATTGTGATTTATAAATCCTTTCTTCATTCTCAAATACAACAACATACATATAATTCTACTTTACTCTAGTTTTTATTTTTAAACTTTTTTCTAGTTTCGTTACGCATACTCATGTGCTGGGATAAATCTGCTGCACCCTTAGTCGTAAGTTGCTGCGATTATTTTCACAGAAATTATATGAATATTTAATACACCATGTAATACTTAAGCTTAGTTTACAAAAAAAGATTATTTTATATTTTTGGATATGAAAGTAGTAGAATTTGCATTTTTAAAATATTTGCTAATTTTTTGGGATATTCTGTTGGAATTTATTATTAGTTTAAATTAGGAAAATTTGTATATAATAATGCAAGGATATGTTTTATTATTACAAATAAAGTATAAGTTCACCATGAACTTATACTTAATTCAATAATCAAAACCATGTTTAAATTACTCAGTTATACCTTTTTCTTGATTATTTCTAAAAACTGCGTTTTTAGTTATTAAAACTCAACTTAGTTATTTAAACTCAATGCATCTCTACATTACGAAAGGGTTTTTACGCTTAAAAAACATCGAATATTAACAATACTTATTTGAGCCATAGATATGTCTACTTGCTTGTATGAGATTTTTGAACTAGACCTGAACTAGAACTGAACTAGAACTGAACTAGAACTGAACTAGAACTGAACTAGAACTGAACTAGAACTGAACTAGAACTGAACTAGAACTGAACTAGAACTGAACTAGAACTGAACTAGAACTGAACTAGACTAACTGAACTAGAACTGAACTAGAACTGAACTAGAACTGAACTAGAACTGAAACTAGAACTGAACTAGAACTGAACTAGAACTGAAACTAGAACTGAACTAGAACTGAACTAGAACTGAACTAGAACTGAACTAGAACTGAACTAGAACTGAACTAGAACTGAACTAGAACTGAACTAGAACTGAACTAGAACTGAACTAGAACTGAACTAGAACTGAACTAAACTAGAACTGAACTAGAACTGAACTAGAACTGAACTAGAACTGAACTATAACTGAACTAGAACTGAACTAGACTGAACTAGAACTGAACTAGAACTGAACTAGAACTGAACTAGAACTGAACTAGAACTGAACTAGAACTGAACTAGAACTGAACTAGAACTGAACTAGAACTGAACTAGAACTGAACTAGAACTGAACTAGAACTGAACTAGAACTGAACTAGAACTGAACTAGAACTGAACTAGAACTGAACTAGAACTGAACTAGAACGAACTAGAACTGAACAAGAACTGAACTAGAACTGAACTAGAACTGAACTAGAACTGAACTAGAACTGAACTAGAACTGAACTAGAACTGAACTAGAACTGGACTAGAACTAACTAGAAAATAAAACAAAACTCATTATACTATATAAACAAACTTATTCACTGATTCTTGAAATATACGTATATCAATAATTTTGTTTTTGATTTATATTTAGTCGTGACACGTGCTTGTCATTCTTTTTCGTCTTCTTCTTGATTAGCCAATTACTTGTATTATGAGTAACTTTTTAAAACTCTCGCTGTCTTGTCAAACTAATTAAGGGTTATTTAGGTAATTTTTTTGTTTTAGACCAAAAAAGAATTCTATTTCAAACTTATTTGCTGGCGGCTTTAATTTCAAGCAAGTCCAACCAAAAGAAAAAGCCCAAAATAAAGAAGATATTGGAAAACAATAACAACAACACCGCCGCAAACAATTAAAGGACTTGCTCAACACAAAAATTTGACCTTTTAGCAACCTTTTAAATCTTTCTGTTGAACTCTGAAAGGTTGATAACTTTTCTTTTTTTATTTTTTGCTTAAAATGCAAAAAAAATAACAACGAAAATATGCCTGTCTACTTTGTTGAATGACAATGTTAAATTTTTAAAATGTTTTCCAGTTAAGAAATTGTATACAGTGAAACCAATCCTTTAAAAAAATTTAAGATACAACAAATTTTAAATTCCATTACAGGACTTTCACCTTGCAAAAACTGTTTCTAAACCCACTGTTATTAGACTAAATTTAAAGAATTTATTTATTTCATTGCATATTTACTTTGCGTCTGTATACATATTTTTTTATACTACTATCTTTTATTTCAGTTACGCGTAATTTATTGCTGTTTAACAATTTGTAACGTTTTTCAAGAGCATCTAATTAACTTCATTAGGGAACAATAGCAACAATGTTGATGATGATGACGAGTAAAACAATAACAAAATTAAACAATAGCATTTAACAATGTTTAAAAAAAAAAAAACTAAGCTACTGATGGGTTGCTTGCAACACTAACACAAATCCTCATTAACGCACTAAAATCCTGACAGGAAAAAAAGGGTCTAAAAATAAAATGAACAAGTAATTATTTGCGGGCCACAACCAGCAGCAACATTTTTCTACATTTAGTTTTTAATTTATATAATTAAGTAGAAATTTATTTAAAATGATTTAATATATGCGTATTTTATTTTTTTTATTGTTATTATTGTACTTTGTGGTTTTAGTTCATTAATTTGAATTATAAATTGTGTCGAAAGATTTAATTTAAAGCGTACGAGAAGAAGAGGAAAGTTTAAATAAATTTAGAATTTAAATAAGCGTATGATTAATATTAATTGAAAAGTATTTAGTAAAATTTAAATAATTAAAATCACTTAAATTTGGTAATTGAAGCATTTAAGGATATATAGACGATTTGAGACCATCAAAAAAGATGGGGGTATATTGATTTTGTCATTCCGTTTGTAACACATTCTTAAATTCTAAGACGATCTAGCCATGTCTGTCCGTCCGTCTGTCTGTCCGTCCGTCCGTCCGTCCGTCCGTCCGTCTGTCTGTCTGTCTGTCTGTCTGTCTGTCTGTCTGTCTGTCTGTCTGTCTGTCTGTCTGTCTGTCCGTCTGTCTGTCTGTCTGTCTGTCTGTCAGTCTGTCTATTTGTTGAAAGCACGATAGAATGTTTGTTTGGTATTGGCAATATCTGTCCACGTTTTCGCATAGCCCCCATACAAGTAACCACCCGAAAACAGCTTTAACAGTCATAACTGTTTTAAAAATGATAGTATAGCGATGAAATTCGAAATAAATAAGTTGAATATGAGCCAAATTCTCTATACCAAATTTACAATAACTTGTCATGTGTAACTGAGCAATAACCAATTACAAATATTTGTAATTGTAATTGAAGTTTTTCCAATTACAATTACTTGTAATGTGTAATTGACTAATAACCAAATAAAATTACTTGTAATTGTAATTGAAGTTTTGCCAATTACAATTACTTGTAATTGTAATTGAAGTTTCCAATTAAATTTACTTGAAATTGTCATTAAGGTATTACAAATTATATGTAATTATAAGAAACAAAATTCACAATTGCAAGTAATTGTAATTGGCAAAACTTCAATTACCATTACAAGTAATTATAATTGTCAAAACTTCAGTTACAATTAATTGTAAAGTGAAAAGCTTCAATTACAAGTAATTGTAATTTGTTAAGCTTCAATTACAATTACTTCAAATGTAATTGTAATTGAAAATGTAGTCACTACCCCCCAACCCTGCAATCGATCTTTTATAGAAAAACTTCAGTTACAATTAATTGTAATGTGAAAAACTTCAATTACCATTACAAGTAATTGTCATTTGTAAAGTTTCAATTACAATTACTTCAAATATAAATGTAATTGAAAATGTAGTCACTACCCCCCAACCCTGCAATCGATCTTTTATAGAAAAACGCGTTATTTAAATCGATCTTTTATGGAAAATAGGAGCATTATTTAAATAAGTGAACAGAGATACGTTCTTATAACTATAGCACAAGCACTGTTTGAGATTAGCAATATTGCACTTAAAATGTATAAGTTTTTTCCTTAGATACACAAAATCTCTAATAAATTACATTATAAAATCATTTTTCTTTTTTTTTATATAAATTTTCCATAATAATGAAATGAAATTGTGCTAAACTTTTTCCCTCTTACTTTATGGCTATAGTTTTAGTCACGCTTTTTTATTATCGATTTTAGCAAAGAAATGTCAATTTAAGTAAATAACTTAAACAAATAATAAATGAGTAATAAAAAAATCAGTGTGCTGCCACTATTTTATATTCTAGATTAAATAAAAGGAAATAAAGAACAGAAAAAAAGAACTTTAATGTGATTCTGCGAACTCTATACAATGGAAGGTCAAAATGTTGTTTTTTCATTTGAAAATTTCCCTGTTTATGTAGGAATAAGAGTGTGAGTTTAGTATGATATAAAATAGAAAATTCCTTGTTCATCATCATTGCATTGTTTTTATAACTTGTTGATGTACGAACAAAAAAAAACTATATCTAAAAAGGATCTAAAAACCATCCACCATTTTTTTTTCAACTTTTGAACATTGACACAATTCTTCTATTTAGTAGCTGCTGCAACATGACCATTTGTTATGTGTTGTAGTTGTTTTATATATTTTTGTTCAATTGTTGCTATTGCTTTCGGTGGTATGATTCTGTCTAGCAGTGTATAGCGTTGGTTGGTTAGCGGTTTGGTCGGTGGTTTTAGCTTTGTTCATCATGGTCATCTGTCTGTAGCTGGTATTGTTGCTTCAATGCTTTTCATGGAGCTGCTGCTGTTGCAAATTATTGCTTACAAGCAGTAAAAATGAAAAATAAAAATCACTTTGGAAATATTTCATTGCAATACTGCTACTTACAACGTGTGTAATACATTGTCATTGAATTTTATTTTTTTTTTTTTTTTTATTTCGCTGTATTATAGATAGAGTCACTCCCTTTAGAGCTTTAGTTTTATATTGAAGTAATACGTTAAACATTGTTTCTGCAGCTGCACGTGGATGTGTGTGTCTGTAAGTTGTTGCAATGTTAGTTTTAACACCCTACATCACTAAGGTGTGCAATGCTAAGTGAACACAGATTTTCGCAATTGAAGCTCTACATGGCCTAATACAGGAAATTTTTTTCATATAAAGATACATTTTTTTTATAAAAGTGATCTCAGATTTTGCTATTTTCTTAATTTATGATTTTATGGCTGATTTATGATTTCTCATATTAAAATCCATTTTTTGATCATTATTTGAGCGTTATTTAATTTTAACTTTTTGTGGAAGTATTGTTAGGTAGTAGTTAGTTAGTTCGTTAGTTAGTTAGTTTTAGTTCGTTAGTTAGTTCGTTAGTTCGTTAGTAGTTAGTTTTAGTTAGTTAGTTAGTAGTAGTCGTTAGTTAGTTAGTTAGTTAGTTAGTTCGTTCGTTAGTTCGTATTAGTTTAGTTCGTTAGTCGTTAGTTCGGATTAGTTGTTGTTCGTTAGTTAGTTAGTTGTTTCGTAGTTCAGTTGTAGTTATTCGTAGTTCGCTTCGTTAGTTCGTTCGTTAGTTCGTTAGTTCTTCGTTCGTTTCGTTTCGTTTATTCGTTAGTTCGTTTGTTACGTTGTTCGTTAGTTCGTTCGTTAGTTCGTTTTCGTTCGTTCGTTCGTTGTTGTTCGTTTCGTTGTTCGTTTTCGTTCGTGTTGTTGTTAGTTGTCTGTTAGTTGTCGTTCGTTCGTTCGTTCGTTCGTTCGTTCGTTGTTGTTCGTGTTCGTTCGTTCGTTCGTTCGTTTCGTTCGTTCGTTCGTTCGTTCGTTCGTTCGTTCGTTCGTTCGTTCGTCGTTCGTTCGTTCGTTCGTTCGTTCTTCGTTCGTTCGTTCGTTCGTTGTTCGTTCGTTCGTTCGTTCGTTCGTTCGTTCGTTCGTTCGTTCGTTTTCGTTCGTTCGTTTCGTTCGTTCGTTCGTTCGTTCGTTCGTTAGTTCGTTCGTTCGTTCGTTCGTTCGTTCGTTCGTTCGTTCGTTCGTCGTTCGTTCGTTCGTTCGTTCGTTCGTTCGTTTCGTTCGTTCGTTCGTTCGTTCGTTCGTTCGTTCGTTCGTTCGTTCGTTCGTTCGTTCGTTCGTTCGTTCGTTCGTTCGTTCGTTCGTTGTTCGTTCTTCGTTCGTTCGTTCGTTCGTTCGTTCGTTCGTTCGTTCGTTCTTTTTTTTTTTTTTTTTTTCGTTCGTTCGTTCGTTCGTTCGTTCGTTCTTCGTTCGTTCGTTCGTTCTTAGTTCGTTCGTTCGTTCGTTCGTTCGTTCGTTCGTTCGTTCGTTCGTTGTTCGTTCGTTCGTTCTTTTCGTTCGTTCGTTCTTCGTTCGTTCGTTCGTTCGTTCGTTCGTTCGTTTCGTTCGTTCGTTCGTTCGTTCGTTCGTTCGTTCGTTCGTTCGTTCGTTCGTTCGTTCGTTCGTTCGTTCTTTCGTTCGTTCGTTCGTTCGTTCGTTCGTTCGTTCGTTCGTTCGTTCGTTCGTTCGTTCGTTCGTTCGTTTTCGTTCGTTCGTTCGTTCGTTCGTTCGTTCGTTCGTTCTTTCGTTCGTTCGTTCGTTCGTTCGTTTCGTTCGTTCTTCGTTCGTTCGTTCGTTCGTTTTCGTTCGTTCGTTCGTTCGTTCGTTTTCGTTCGTTTCGTTCGTTCGTTCGTTCGTTCGTTCGTTCGTTCGTTCGTTCGTTCGTTTCGTTCGTTCGTTCGTTTCGTTCGTTCGTTCGTTCTTTCGTTCGTTCGTTCGTTCGTTCGTTCGTTCGTTCGTTCGTTCGTTCGTTCGTAGTTAGTTGTTGTGCGCTCCTTCCTCCGTGGTTCAGGTGGGAATCGGACTCGCCACTTCCGGTATAACAGACTAGAACACTAACCACTAACCTACCGGAGTCCACGTTCTTTTTTTGATTGGAGTGCTATTCAAGGATCTTTGTGATCTCAGATTTTTACTATTTTCTTAATTAAATTGGTATTTAAGAATCTATAGCCAATTGAAGTAAGTGGCCACAGATTTTCACTATTTTTCGATTTTTAGTATTTTCTCTATTAAGACGTTAGTTTCGGATCTACAGCGGATTTTAAGAATTTCAAGTGAAAATGAATTTGTATTCAAAAATTAAACTATATATAGCCGAATTTAAGCCGAAAATCAGTTTTTGATGGAAATATGGTCTCAAATTTCATTATATTCTTAATTAGAACGGAAAATATAATATTGAAAATAATCATAGGGTTTCGCATGGTCTGTCATATACATCTACTGTTCCTAGTTTTGTGAATGTATATTTATTTTTTTCGTGTGTATCTAGAGCTGTCATTAACAAATTGCTTAACTGACACATCACAAAGTAGATTATGTTGGCAAAAATGTAAAAGTGCTGGGAGCATAAAAGGAAACAGCGAATAAAATAAACAGCAACCGTTTATAAAACATTGATGTTTAAATTAAAGTTGTGTGTCCTTTTTTCGTTTATTTTGTATTTTGCATTGATAGAAAAAAATGGAAATTTTAAGCAAACAAATTTTAAAAATTAAACACATTTTTGCCATTTATTATTATTATTATTATTATTATTATTATTATTATTATTATTATTATTATTATTATTATTATTATTATTATTATTATTATTATTATTATTATTATTATTATTATTATTATTATTATTATTATTATTATTATTATTAAAAAGCGAAAAATTAAGCGAATTAAAACAAATAATATGTATTATTTTAAATTATTTTCCTTTTTTAATTAGATTTAATAAAAAAATATTAATGATATAACATAAATGTAAAATAAATCTTTTGGAATAAATATTCAAGCCAACTCAAATGTTTTTGTAGATATTCACTATATGTGACCATCAAAGCAATCTAATGACAAATAGCAAACAAAGTAAAATGTCAACAATATGTACATTTGTACATAGTCTGTCAAATACCACTTTTATTACACATGTAAATCAATTATTACAACATGTTTCAACAACATTTCTAAAGTCCAATACAAAACTTACACATGTATAACGACTACTAGGTTCTGTACATTTCAAAATATGAAGAGGACACCCTGCAGTACTAAAATGAATTTAGCACTTACTATAAGAAATACAAAAGTACCACTACACACAATTAACAAGGGGAATTACTCACTGAATCTCATGAATTTTCTATATTAATGAGCTTAGAAACATAAAATTTGACAAATAAGACACTTTTCTTTATTGTTAGAGGAAGTGTTCTGTATGTAGTATTAATATTGTTCATTTCATACAATCCTAATGATTATTTCACATATTAACAATTGTCACTTGGTAGTGTCTGTTTGCAAAATTATATTTGTAAATTATTAACCATGCAAATTAAGTACAAGTCACTACTACTCAGAACAGGTAGATACACACTTAGATATCTTATTAAGCATGCACAAGATGTGCGACGATTAAATTAATTAAAATTGTATAATTCAGGTTTTAGTTATAGTTGAGTGAAGCAAACAAAAACTAAAAACTTAATTTACTGGAAATAGAACATATAAAATTATTTTGCTATTAGAGGAACATGGCTTGTACATTTTTCAAACCCTCTATTTGTCTTTTGTTTAGAAAAAAATATTCATTTCAATTTGAGAAATTTGTTTATTACTCTTAATTTAATAGCTAACGGAAATTAATGTTTTTCACAGTTGTTGTAAGGTAAAATCTCCCCTTGACAGGTATTTTCTTTCGCACAAGTTAATGTGTACTGACAAATTGGTTTTATTTGTTAGGAATGCGAAACGCGTAAGAATATTGTTCCATATTATTCGTTTTATACAGACAAAAGATAAAAAAACAATATTTTTTAATGATATAAAATTTTAATTCTATAAAAAATTTAAAAAAATGTTTGTTAAGTAAATTTCCTAGCAATTATTTTTACTCGGACAAAAAAAGAACTGAACTGAACTAGAACTGAACTAGAACTGAACTAGAACTGAACTAGAACTGAACTAGAACTGAACTAGAACTGAACTAGAACTGAACTAGAACTGAACTAGAACTGAACTAGAACTGAACTAGAACTGAACTAGAACTGAACTAGAACTGAACTAGAACTGAACTAGAACTGAACTAGAACTAGAACTGAACTAGAACTGAACTAGAACTGAACTAGAACTGAACTAGAACTGAACTAGAACTGAACTAGAACTGAACTAGAACTGAACTAGAACTGAACTAGAACTGAACTAGAACTGAACTAGAACTGAACTAGAACTGAACTAGAACTGAACTAGAACTGAACTAGAACTGAACTAGAACTGAACTAGAACTGAACTAGAACTGAACTAGAACTGAACTAGAACTGAACTAGAACTGAACTAGAACTGAACTAGAACTGAACTAGAACTGAACTAGAACTGAACTAGAACTGAACTAGAACTGAACTAGAACTGAACTAGAACTGAACTAGAACTGAACTAGAACTGAACTAGAACTGAACTAGAACTGAACTAGAACTGAACTAGAACTGAACTAGAACTGAACTAGAACTGAACTAGAACTGAACTAGAACTGAACTAGAACTGAACTAGAACTGAACTAGAACTGAACTAGAACTGAACTAGAACTGAACTAGAACTGAACTAGAACTGAACTAGAACTGAACTAGAACTGAACTAGAACTGAACTAGAACTGAACTAGAACTGAACTAGAACTGAACTAGAACTGAACTAGAACTGAACTACTAGAACTGAACTAGAACTGAACTAGAACTGAACTAGAACTAAACTAGAACTGAACTAGAACTGAACTAGAACTGAACTAGAACTGAACTTGAAATGAACTAGATCTAGAACTAGAAATGAACTTGAATTAAATCAGAACTAAATTTAGTTTTCTTTCTTGTAAGTTTTTTTACTGAGTATTTAAATTTGGCTGAACATTATTAATTAAATCAATAAAATGTCAAAATTTTGTCGCTATCTTCTTATTTGTTTTAATTCATTTTATCAAATATATAATAGAATAGTAATTGCTCATTCATTTAGTCCCATTTTTTTATACATATCTTTAAAATAAGAAAAACTTTTGTTGTTGATATTCGTTGTTGTAAGTAGTAAAAAAGAAAACTTTTCCAATTAATGTTAAAGAATGGTTCGTAATTAACATTGAATTTTCTATTTGTTAAATATTTAAATGTTAGTGACAGTTTCTGGACCCAACAACATAAAAATCTAGAAGACAATAATAAAACAACAACAAAGAGCAGTAGAAAAGTGTGACAGCAATTGAAACAAATATTTCAACAAAATATCTCATCACTTTAACAACTTTGTGTGGGAGTAAAGTTAAAACAAAATTTTGGCAGCAACACTGGCTAAGCAAATGAAACCCATTTATTTGAAGAGGAATAAATTATAATTATGATTAATTTCTATTAACAATTGGTATTTTATCTGTTTAAGGCGTAATTAAGTTTAAAGCATATAAATCAAATTATTATTTATTTTAACAAGAAACATAAAATACACTTATCCTTAGAGAAATTATATTTATCAAAATATATTTATTTTAACAAGCACATAAAGCTAAAACTAAAGCAAACTTATCCATCTTAGACAAAAATAGATTTCAATTATTTCAAACTCACTTTCTCTTTCTACCTGAAATGTAGTCAACTTTCTTTCTTTAATAAATACTTATATACATATGTATGTTGAATTTACGCAGTATACAATTTGCAAAAAAGGAAAAAAATCCTTAAAATTTGCCAATAGTTATCGATAGAAAAGTAAATATTAACTTTTAACTTTAGTTTGAATATTTGTTTTTTGTTTCCCTAAACCCACAAAATATGTTCATAAACATACAGTTGAAAGAGCAAACAACAAGCTAAAATCATTTGTACATATTCATATGTATGTATATGTGTACCCTAAAACACAGCACGTGTTCAAGATTTATGTCGAACTGGGAAAAGCAAAATTTAACCAATAAAACTTACATGTGTCAAAATATTTTTAGTAAAAAGCTTTTTTATAAAATATTTATATGAACTATTTATAATACATACTTAAATTACAATATTTATATATTTTATTTCTGTGTAAAAATAATTAATACATTTTTATTTCAAATATTTACATACCACTTTATTTCTACAGACAAAAGTCTTCATTGGAATGACATTTACCTGTAAAAAAGAAAAAAAATTATTAATATATATTTATATTAATACATAGAAAGATTATAATTTATATCCTTCTAAAAAAGCTACAGTAAAAATTAGTCTAAGCTCTATTTTTTATTTATATTACAAATCATCAATTATGTACACAACTAAAACTAAATTAAAACTGAACTTCACTAGAACTGAAGTAGAACTGAACTAGAACTGAACTAGAACTGAACTAGAACTGAACTAGAACTGAACTAGAACTGAACTAGAACTAGAACTGAACTAGAACTGAACTAGAACTGAACTAGAACTGAACTAGAAATGAACTAGAACTGAACTAGAACTGAACTAGAAACTGAACTAGAACTGAACTAGAACTGAACTTGAAATTAACTCAGAACTGAACTAGAACTGAACTAGAACTGAACTAGAACTGAAACTAGAACTGAACTAGAACTGAACTAGAACTGAACTAGAACTGAACTAGAACTGAACTAGAACTGAACTAGAACTGAACTAGAACTGAACTAGAACTGAACTAGAACTGAACTAGAACTGAACTAGAACTGAACTAGAACTGAACTAGAACTGAACTAGAACTGAACTAGAACTGAAACTAGAACTGAACTAGAACTGAACTAGAACTGAACTAGAACTGAACTAGAACTGAACTAGAACTGAACTAGAACTGAACTAGAACTGAACTAGAACTACTGAACTAGAACTGAACTAGAACTGAACTAGAACTGAACTAGAACTGAACTAGAACTGAACTAGCAACTGAACTAGAACTGAACTAGAACTGAACTAGAACTGAACTAGAACTGAACTAGAACTGAACTAGAACTGAACTAGAACTGAACTAGAAACTGAACTAGAACTGAACTAGAACTGAACTAGAACTGAACTAGAACTGAACTAGAACTGAACTAGAACTGAACTAGAACTGAACTAGAACTGAACTAGAACTGAACTAGAACTGAACTAGAACTAGAACTGAACTAGAACTGAACTAGAACTGAACTAGAACTGAACTAGAACTGAACTAGAACTGAACTAGAACTGAACTAGAACTGAACTAGAACTGAACTAGAACTGAACTAGAACTGAACTAGAACTGAACTAGAACTGACTAGAACTGAACTAGAACTGAACTAGAACTGAACTAGAACTGAACTAGAACTGAACTGAAACTAGAACTGAACTAGAACTGAACTAGAACTGAACTAGAACTGAACTAGAACTGAACTAGAAACTGAACTAGAACTGAACTAGAACTGAACTAGAACTGAACTAGAACTGAACTAGAACTGAACTAGAACTGAACTAGAACTGAACTAGAACTGAACTAGAAACTGAACTAGAACTGAACTAGAACTGAACTAGAACTGAACTAGAACTGAACTAGAACTGAACTAGAACTGAACTAGAACTGAACTAGAACTGAACTAGAACTGAACTACCTAGAACTGAACTAGAACTGAAACTAGAACTGAACTAGAACTGAACTAGAACTGAACTAGACTGAACTAGAAACTGAACTAGAACTGAACTAGAACTGAACTAGAACTGAACTAGAACTGAACTAGAACTGAACTAGAACTGAACTAGAACTGAACTAGAACTGAACTAGAACTGAACTAGAACTGAACTAGAACTGAACTAGAACTGAACTAGAACTGAACTAGAACTGAACTAGAACTGAACTAGAACTGAACTAGAACTGAACTAGAACTGAACTAGAACTGAACTAGAACTGAACTAGAACTGAACTAGAACTGAACTAGAACTGAACTAGAACTGAACTAGAACTGAACTAGAACTGAACTAGAACTGAACTAGAACTGAACTAGAACTGAACTAGAACTGAACTAAACTGAACTAGAACTGAACTAGAACTGAACTAGAACTGAACTAGAACTGAACTAGAACTGAACTAGAACTGAACTAGAACTGAACTAGAACTGAACTAGAACTGAACTAGAACTGAACTAGAACTGAACTAGAACTGAACTAGAACTGAACTAGAACTGAACTAGAACTGAACTAGAACTGAACTAGAACTGAACTAGAACTGAACTAGAACTGAACTAGAACTGAACTAGAACTGAACTAGAACTGAACTAGAACTGAACTAGAACTGAACTAGAACTGAACTAGAACTAGACTGAACTAACTGACTACTGAACTAGAGAAACTGAACTAGAGCTGAACTAGAACTGATTTAGAACTAAACAAAAACTGAACTGAAATGAAAAAACAAATCCTCGTAATATAACGGCGTCTCACAGGTGGTATGAATAATAAAGTAAAATACTTAAATTAAATATTACGTATACCACAGGAGGTAATTGTGAATATTAAATGTATTAACAAAATTCTCTGCATATTTACTTTTTTATTGAATAAAACTATATATAAAGTGTTGAATGCAAATGTGATAAATAGACTTCATACATTTTCTTAATATTTGTCTATTTGTTTTTTTAACAAGTGTTAAACATTGTCAACACAGAAAATATTATCATTTATTTATTTAGTTTAAAAGAAATATAATAAAATATTTCACCTTTGCATGATATTTAAAATATAAATATTGATTAATTTTAATTTACTTTCAAGTAGTTGAATAATAACATTTTTGCTTTCATATATTTAAAGGAAAAATTCTTAATTAAAACATAATAAATCTTACAACTTCATATTGTTTATTTTACAAATTTATTTTTCTAATTTCTAGAATTTGTTTTTGGAACCAATAAAGGCTTCATTTTAATTTATTGTTAATACAATCTAATTATTTCTAACGAATATAGATGATTTCCATTATAAGTATCAATTAGTTTTTATTATATTACATAAAAGTACAAATTATTATATAGTATTTTGTGATATTTAACTAGCAATTTATAATTTAATAATCTATGTATTTATATAACAAGAATTTTGAAATAAAAGACCATGATGTTATTAACTAGGATAATTAAATGTAAAATACAGCAAGTTTATTATAATAAAAAGTAGATAGGCTAAACTTTGTGAAAAGCATAGAGTAGTCAATAAATAACCTTTAATTAAAACAAGCTAAGCATATTATTATGATTCACCGGTACAGTTCCTTTAAAGTTTTAAAACTAAAGCTTCATAAAAGAAGTAACTCAAGAACTAGTTTTTTGTCCATATTTCCCTCTTACTTTAAATTTTCCGGAATCCTTTTGAAACACAAAAATTCAAACTTTTAGATTTCTTCATCCTTAATAAATTGGTTTTTAGGCAATAAATAATAAAATGTTTTTGAAATAACAAAAACACAAACAATGTTTATTTGTAATGTATATACCTACTTGGTAATTAATTATAATTATAAATTGTATTGAAATCAACAAGTTAATTACAATATTAATACGTCTACTTCGAATCCTCTATATACACAAATAAGTGGGCATTCGCTTTCCAGATAATAAATTATTTTGTATGTATTTGTTTTTCTATGAAAAATGGTTTCATGGTCAACTTTTACATTAAATGACTTAATATTCTATAGAAACTAAACAAAGTTTTAAATAGAAAAAAAGCTTTATAAAAAGAAACAACTAATTAGTTATCTTAATACATTTTTTAATCAAGCCCACACTGATTATCACAAAAGGTTAATATAAGAATGTGGAAGTAAAAACCCAAGCCTCCTTATTAGCTTATTTAGCCAACTTTTAAAACCAAACAAGTTTAAATGAATTAGTTTATTTTTCTTTTTGAATTCTAAGTCTTTTTTCTTCCACCACTTTATTATTTTACATCTTCAATTAATATCTCTTATTACATCTGTGACTCAAGTTCAATATACATACACTTGTGAGAAACCAAATCGATTTAAACAAAAAAAACAATATTCACACAATATTAAATTCCAAGTATAAATTTGTTCCTAGAATCGAAACAAAATATATACACTCTTAAATCGTGTTAGAGACAACTGTATATTTTTTTAATGAATGAAAGTATATAAAAGCAAATAAATTAGGTTTATAAATTAAAACCATGAGAACATCTAAAAGTCTTTATTACTAACAGGTACTTACAGGTAAAGTTATATAATATAGAGAAGAAGCACACACATAATGACTTTGAAGTGTTGACAAAAAATAAATATATAATAAGAGGCAAAGAAAATCAAACAAGCAGCAACACACACACAGATATGTCCTTAGTTTTTAGAATTACAATATGAAAAGACGGGATTCTATACAGAAGAGTGTTTCTAAATGAGAGAGCATAAGAACAATAGTGTCTCTATACGAAAATGTCTGTAGATGAGAAAGTTTATAGACTCGTATTTAGGTGAGTGTGTTTATATAGAGAATATTTCAAGGTAGAAAAGAGCGAATCTATAAACGAGTATATCTTCAGAAGAGAGTGTATAAGAAAAGCATTTCGGCGAGTTTAACTATGTATGAGTTAGTCTATCAACGAGAGACCATAGAGGATCAATAAGCTTTTATCTTTACATGAAAAAGTTTATCGGCGAGAGAGTCTATAGGCAAGAGTATCTATTGACGATATTGTTTATAGATGAAAGAGTCTATATACGAGAATGTTTATCTATTGACGATATTGTTTATAGATAAAAGAGTCCATATACGAGAATGTCTACTGAGAGGTGAGTCTATAGACGAGAGGGTGTATGGTTGGGTGTAAGTTTGCCTATAAACCAAAGTCCAAATAATAGGTGAATAAATCACAGACACAATAAGTGTGCATTTAAACGAGAGTATCTATAGACGAGTAAACGAAGTCAATAAAAGATTAATAAACCAGAGATATGAGAATCTGATATACGAAAGTGTCTGTAGATGAGAAAGTCTATAGAATAGTCTTTGGGTGAGTGTGTTTATAGAGAGAATATTTCAAGGTAGAAAAGATAGAATCTATAAGCGAGTGTATCTTCAGAAGAGAGTGTATGAGAAAAGCATTTCAGCGAGTTTAACTATATATGAGTTAGTCTATAAACGAGAGACCATAGAAGATCAATAAGCTTTTATCTTTAGACGAAAAAGTTTATCGGCGAGAGAGTCTATAGACAAGAGTATCTATTGACGATATTGTTTATAGATAAAAGAGTCTATATACGATAATGTCTACTGAGGGTGAGTCTATAGACGAGAGGGTGTAAGGACGAGTTTGCCTATAAACCAAAGTCCGAATAATAGGTGAATAAATCACAGACACAATAAGTGTGCATTTAAACGAGAGTATCTAAAGACAAGTAAACGAAGTCAATAAAAGGTTAATGAACCAGAGAATCTGTGGACGAAAAAGCTTATCTACGAGAGATTCTACTGACGAGACAATTTATCGACGAAAGGGTCTATAAAAGGGAGTGTCAATAGACAGCAGAGTCTATAAACGAGGGTATCAACGAATAAATATGTTTATATTATAAACGAGAGTCCATAGAATAGATCAATAAATCTGAGGGATCCTGTACGAATCTTTTGATGAGAATATATAGACACGAAATAGAGAGAGTCTTTATAAGTGGACTAGAGTGTCAATGAATAAATGTGTTTCTAAACAAGAGTCCATAGAATAGATCAATAAATCTGAGGGATTCCGTACGATACTAATGGCGAGAATATATAGAGACGAGAGAGAATCTTTTGAAGATAAACTTTGAAAGTTAACCTTTTAAATTTAAACATTATATAAATATTACTTTCTTGTTCACACTTTATACAAAAAGGATAAGACAACTCGTTATAAATTTAGTTTATTGTTATGACGTAGTAAAAAGTCTACTAAAATTGTTCAATATCTATATAAGAATGATGACTGAGTAACGATGATGTTGATGGTGGCTAAAAATCATTAAGAAGATTCAACTAAAAGGGTGTTAACTAACTTATAAAATGTCTTTTTAATGTAGTTAATATAAGAAGAAAAAAAAGGGCTATAACCCCTATATGGTGTACATTAATGTAATGATTCTTTATATGACAGAGTAAGTAAATATATAATTGGCTAAAGTAAAGCTAAAGAGTTTGTTACTTAATAAAACTTAGTTAAAATTCTGATTTTTAATAAAACCATTCAATAAGTATTCACACTGACTAACGGGTTGTATACGTAATATTTATTTAATTTATTATAAGTTATTGCTCATACTACTTGTAGGTCAAAATATAGAAAACCAAAGCTAAATTATTTTCTAATTAAAATTAAATTTTAATTATATATTTTAAATAAATATAGAACATTTCGATGATTAATCGAATTTTAAATAAAAAGACTATTAATAAAAAAAATTGTTCTTTGGATGAAAAATCGATGATCTAAAGAATGTATTTTTTACGAAGAAATATTTTTTTTTTTATAAAAAGTTATTTTTTTATGAATTAAAAAAACAATTTTTTTACAAAAATATTTAATTTTATGCCTTAATTTATCTTTAAAATACAGATTTTTTCTTAAAAATTTTTTTTTTCTCCAAAAAAATTCAAATTTTATTCTCAATATTTTATGAACAATGAAAAGACATTACTGGTGATATCTGTTACATACTCCTCAGAATTCTATAAACATATTCTAATGTATTGTACATTAAACTAAAATGAAAGCATACCGCTTTCAAAAATATACCCATTTAAATAAATTATTTCATCTTTGGCACATTTAACTAAAAAAAACTAATTTATTTGCTGCTACCACAAAAACTCAACCAAAATACAAATTTGGGTCTGAAGTGAAAAATTGACAAAATTAATAAAGAAGAACGTTGTAAGTAAGCAATGAATGATAGAAACTAAAATTAGACATAACATCAAAATAAACATCTGTATCAATTTAACCAAAAATTTCACAAATTTTACCACAAACAAATAAAAAAATCTACTTTAATATTGATTTTATTTCCTACCGCATACACTAACACACATGCACACGTGTTTCCTATTAAAACTGCGATAAGGAAAAAGAGAGTATGCCTCCCCACAATAACCCATTTCTTTTAAGTTTTTATTCAACACTTGTCGTTTACGTATGCAGTGAACATACTTATATAAAAAATGTATGTGTTGAAAATTGGTAGTATACATATTTGTATTTACCAACCAGGTACGAGAAAGTATAAAATAAATTTAATCAACTAAATTAAATTTCAACAATCGTTTCTTACAATTCTCTAACTATATACAAAACGAGACACAACTCCCATTTTTATTTTTTTACGAAAAGAGTAAAAAAAACACATAAACAGTCTTTAGAGTAGAAAATAAACAACCAGGAAAGTGTTTTAGCGTTAAATGCGGTCAAATTGAATTAGAATTTGAAATGATAGAAAGGAAACATAAAAATAAGCACTGGAAAACATATAATCAAATTCTGTTGTATTTGACAAACACTGTTTAGATAACTCGATTATCATTGTCAAAATCGTCCTCAACATCGTCATCGTTATTATCGTATCTAAACGTCAACTACATCATCATAATCATCAAAAAGTAAATCATTCAAAATATAAATTGTAAATTTAAACATGATTTTTCTCCATGCTGTTGAAGTTTAGTGCAAAAAATAAGAGAACATTTAGATATTTCATGTTAGAGGAACAGCGCGTGTAACCACCAAAAAAAAAAAAATATTGAAGTGAAGAAATATAAATGTTTTTCGTCATAATACATAAATTAAGTAACAGTCATACCACTGCGAATATAAATATTACAAATAGAAAAATTATACTCACATGCTCTCTTACACTGCAATTAATCCAAGTGTAACTTTACTATTTTTTTTCGTAATATTTACGAAAATTTCGTGTATATTAAGAAATTTTATTTAATCAAAATATTTTGTAAATTTATAAAAATACGAAAAGCTTTTTAAGAAACATTGTTTTATTATACAAAAATAATTTCGTAAAGGCGTAAATGGCATGTAACGAAAGTAATAAAATTTTTTCGTAAAGTTAGTTAGTTAGTTAGTTAGTTAGTTAGTTAGTTAGTTAGTTAGTTAGTTAGTTAGTTAGTTAGTTAGTTAGTTAGTTAGTTAGTTAGTTAGTAGTTAGTAGTTAGTTATAGTAGTTAGTTAGTTAGTTAGTTAGTTAGTTAGAGTTAGTTAGTTAGTTAGTTAGTTAGTTAGTTAGTTAGTTAGTTAGGTAGTAGTAGTTAGTTAGTTAGTTAGTTAGTTAGTTAGTTAGTTAGTTAGTTAGTTAGTTAGTTAGTTAGTTAGTTAGTTAGTTAGTAGTTAGTTAGTTAGTTAGTAGTTAGTTAGTTAGTTAGTAGTTAGTTAGTTAGTTAGTTAGTTAGTTAGTTAGTTAGTTAGTAGTTAGTAGTAGTTAGTTAGTTAGTAGTTAGTTAGTTAGTTAGTTAGTTAGTTAGTAGTTAGTAGTTAGTTAGTTAGTAGTTAGTTAGTTAGTTAGTTAGTTAGTTAGTAGTTAGTTAGTAGTTAGTTAGTTAGTTAGTTAGTTAGTTAGTTAGTTAGTTAGTTAGTTAGTTATTTCGTTAGTTAGTTAGTTAGTTAGTTAGTTAGTTAGTTAGTTAGTTAGTTAGTGAGTTAGTTAGTAGTTAGTTAGTTAGTAGTTAGTTAGTTAGTTAGTTAGTTAGTTAGTTAGTTAGTTAGTTAGTTAGTTAGTTAGTTAGTTAGTTAGTTAGTTAGTTAGTTAGTTAGTTAGTTAGTTAGTTAGTTAGTTAGTTAGTTAGTTAGTAGTTAGTTAGTTAGTTAGTTAGTTAGTTAGTTAGTTAGTTAGTTAGTTAGTTAGTTAGTTAGTTAGTTAGTTAGTTAGTTAGTTAGTTAGTTAGTTAGTTAGTTAGTTAGTTAGTTAGTTAGTTCTAAAATTTATAAATCAAGATTACTTACAAATCATGGGTTACTAAAAAAGTAATCCTTATTTTAATTTCAATAAACATTGACGAATATTTACCTTAAATTTTAAAACAAACCTGTCGTCCATGCAATGTAAATCTTCAAGAATTTCTCCTCTTCTAAATACATATTCCTCATTATGGTCACCCACTCTTTGTTTTAAGAGCATGCAACTATAGCAACATACATGACTGTATGTTTTGAATGAAAATTCGTTTAGAATTTAAAAAATTCTACACAAAATTCTGATTTTTCATCTGAAGTTTATTTATCTAGTGTGTGTGTGTGATATGGTGTTGTTGCAGTAAGTATCTGTAATCATTCATCGTTGCCATAGTTGCTTTAGAGCATGAGTAATACCTTCTAGTACTTGAAGTACATTCCCTTGAAATGTCATTTTAGCTTATGGTTTCATAATTTGTTCTTTGGCAGTAAGATAAAAAGGAAAAACTATTTTTTTCCCCTACAAACTCAACTAGCCAAAAACAAAAGCAACAGGAGGAAATAATCTTTCAAGTTGTAGTGTAAGTAAATTTGTGGAATATGTAAGTGTGGCTGAAGGTCTACGATTTATTTATACACGTACATATGTGTCGTTCATTTGCTTGTGTGTGAATAAATAACATAAGTGGACTTCACATACATATGTTCTGTAGTGACTGATAAATAATCCTTTCACTTTTTTTCAACGTTAACATATGCTTGTGTAAATATAAGTACAAGTCTACAGGTATTTATTGCTTTTTATTTTATTCTTTTTGTTTCCTGTGCATTACTTATCATCTTTTCGCTGTTTTTTCTTTTTTGTCGCACGTTTAAATCAATGTTTTGCACGATTTACTTTAAAGTGAAAAATTATCTTTATTTGAGATGAATTTTAAAAAGGAAACCTAATGCAGTTTGCCGTGCAAGTATAGAATGTCAAATGCATACGATGACTTTTGGTAATCGAAGTACATGGTTAATTGAAGTAGAAAACGTAACTTTTTCGTGTAACCTAATTTTTTATAAACCACTGAATTCGTGAAAAAGCTATTAAATGTGGATAATAAAATAGGAAAAAAAGTTGTTTGGTTGGCATTCTGCGCTAAGTGTTTTTAAATGGAAATACATTTCAAATTAATCAAAATTAATAAAAATAGAACTAGCTGTGCTAAATAACAAAAAAGTGCAGAATTTCCTTTAGAAATTTCCAAATTAGAATATTTAAAATACATATTATGGACTGCAGTCTTAGATACATTTATAACTTTTTATCAACAATTTCATGTAAAAAAGTTAACAACTCCATGTAAAAAAAATAAATTGATGAAACAATTTAATTTACAAACTTACAATACACATGTTTGGGTTACCTTTTCCCTCCCTATGGAAAATTTGTTATAATAATAAAAATTTCTAAAAATTTTAATAATAAAACACACGAGTAAGAGTGTGCTTACAATGAATGACCATTATGGTCGAATGTAAAAAAATTCTGGGAAAAAAAGCAAATGATAACAAAATTTTTAAATGCAACATTTACACATCCTCTTTATACCAACATAAAAAAATAAAAAACTTTCTCTTACCATACAGGAAATAAATTGTTATTTTTACTACAGTGAAAAAACACATATAAAAATACTTCAGAAAGTTTGTTTGTCAGAACTAAAAGCTTTCGTAATACAAACATAATTTTAAATACCAAATCAAACTTTATTAAACACGAAAATTTCAGCAGAAAACAATTCCGGGAAGCATTAATTTGTTGTCAGTTTATTTGAAAAGTTTTTAGTCGTTGTTTTGCCATACATACTAATGTAAGACGATAATTTTTTTATTACATTTGTTACATTAAAAATAAATAAATTGCGGGATTTTATTAATTTTCCTTTGTATTATAGAAAAAGTTTTAGTTTTCATAACAAAAATATTTTAATTGATTTACTTTTACTGAATAGTTAAAAATTTTCTTCTAATGTTATGAACAAATATTAATAAATTTTGCATAAAATTGCAATATCAAGAATTATCATAAAATTTTTGCATTTTCCCTCTTTAAAAATTTTCCAAATATTTTCCATTATATGTCACAAATAGTTTTAAATAAACTTGGTCTTTTAGTTTTTCCTGTCCTATTTTTTAAGCATAATAATATTACACAAAATAAAATCCTCTAATTAACTTATTTGTTATTAATGGAACATTTTATATGTTAAATTTTTTCCTTGAAACTTTTATAACTTTAGTATAAAGTGAAAAGAAAACACCAACAAAAAAACAGGTTGCAAATTTTGCAAAGCCACTGCATCAGGTAATATTAACGTGCAACACACATAAACACTCAAAATATATAAATTCATATGAAGTTACTATCGCACGTGCAACAAGTAAAACTCAGGTGTTTTTTCTGCTTCATAAAAAATGTGAAATTTATATCCTGTGATATGCATATTTTAACCCAACAAGGTCTGCACAAATGACAAAAATAAATGAGTGATATTTTTTTAATATACCAAAAATTATATATATATATATATAATTTTTTAAATGAGCCGAAAAACTGCACCATCGTAAATTGCTTTAACACTTTAAAATTATATTAACCTAAAAATTAAAATTATAGTATTTTATTCTTTACTGAACTAGAACTAAACTAGAACAGAATTAGATCAGAATTAGAACAGAATTAGAACAGAATTAGAACTGAACTAGAACTGAACTAGAACTGAACTAGAACTGAACTAGAACTGAACTAGAACTGAACTAGAACTGAACTAGAACTAGAACTAACTAGAACTGAACTAGAACTGAACTAGAAATGACTAGAACTGAACTAGAACTGAACTAGAAACTGAACTAGAACTGAACCTAAGACTGAACTAGAACTGAATCTAGAACGAACTAAACTGAACTAGAACTGAACTGAACTGAACAGAACTAACTAGAACTGAACTAGAACTGAACTAGAACTGAACTAGAACTGAACTAGAAACTGAACTAGAACTGAACTAGAACTGAACTAGAACTGAACTAGAACTGAACTAAAACTTGAAACTAAGAACTGAACTAGAACTGAACTAGAACTGAACTAGAACTGAACCTAGAACTGAACTAGAACTGAACTAGAACTGAAACTAGAACTGAACTAGAACTGAACTAGAACTGAACTAGAACTTAACTAAGAACTGAACTAGAACTGAACTAGAATGACTAGAACTGAACTAGAACTGACTAGACTAGAACTAGAACTGAACTAGAACTGAACTAGAACTGAACTAGAACTGAACTAGAACTGAACTAGAACTGAACTAGAACTGAACTAGAACTGAACTAGAACTGAACTGGAACTGAACTAGAACTGAACTAGAACTGAACTAGAACTGAACTAGAACTGAACTAGAACTGAACTAGAACTGAACTAGAACTGAACTAGAACTGAACTAGAACTGAACTAGAACTGAATTAGAACTGAACTAGAACTGAACTAGAACTGAACTAGAACTGAACTAGAACTGAACTAGAACTGAACTAGAACTGAACTAGAACTGAACTTGAACTGAACTAGAACTGAACTAGAACTGAACTAGAACTGAACTAGAACTGAACTAGAACTGAACTAGAACTGAACTAGAACTGAACTAGAACTGAACTAGAACTGAACTAGAACTGAACTAGAACTGAACTAGAACTGAACTAGAACTGAACTAGAACTGAACTAGAACTGAACTAGAACTGAACTAGAACTGAACTAGAACTGAACTAGAACTGACTAGAACTGACTAGAACTGAACTAGAACTGAACTAGAACTGAACTAGAACTGAACTAGAACTGAACTAGAACTGAACTAGAACTGAACTAGAACTGAACTAGAACTGAACTAGAACTGAACTAGAACTGAACTAGAACTGAACTAGAACTGAACTAGAACTGAACTAGAACTGAACTAGAACTGAACTAGAACTGAACTGAACTAGAACTGAACTGAACTGAACTGAACTAGAACTGAACTAGAACTGAACTAGAACTGAACTAGAACTGAACTAGAACTGAACTAGAACTGAACTAGAACTGAACTGAACTAGAACTGAACTGAACTAGAACTGAACTGAACTAGAACTGAACTAGAACTGAACTAGAACATTTTATCAGAAATTTTTTAGTTTTTTAATTTCGATTTTATTATTAATATATTTAAGAATGTTGTTCATGTATGTATTTCTAAATAAATTTAAAAGTAAATTTATTTAATTACTCGTAATAAACCATTCCATTTTATTTAAATATGTATTGTGGTAAAGAAATTACTCAAAAACCACAAAGAATTCAAACATTTTATAGAATAATTTTGAGGTTTCTATATGAACATTTAGAATTTAAACAAAAGTCAATTAATGTTAAATTAAATACCACATAAAAGTGCACATCTTTATAAACAAACATATAAAACTATACTTCCTGTTAAAGAGAAATATGTCAACATATTTTGAAATTCCATATTCGATTCTTATATGGTCTACATCAGCACGTAATCAGCATAATATGAAAAATCTGATTATTTGTGTCAAAAATAATAAAATGCCAAAATTTTCCAATGAAAATAATAGAGCATAGAACATATAGAACCTTATGTTTCCTACAGGGCTTAGTAACTTTGATATCAACCAACTTACGGACAGGATACATAAGTACATATTTATTTTATCAAAAATAAAATACATATCTTATACATTCTGTAGTCAACATAGAAAAAACCACAAACAAACTCAATTTTTAAAATGCAGTCATACGTAAACATTTTATCCACAAATGGAATACCAAATACTAATTATATATATGTATGTTGATGTAATAATAACATCCGTATCCGTTTTAGAATCAAAATAAACGTCATACAAAACAAACCGGTTATTTACGAAATTATGAGAAAAAGAGGAATCCCCAAGGAAAATATATCATCATCAAGCAAAACCAGCCAACTTATTTACCAAGGACAAGAAAAACAGAAACACAAATTCTTTTGTGTATTTTTTGTGGGAAGGAGAAGGCCGAAAAAATATTATGATTCATATAAATGTAACACCACTATGGGGCGTGTTTGTATTTTTGTCTGTGTCTGCTATATAGCAACAAGTATATTTTGTTAAAAAGCAATAATACCAGAAAATTATGGCGTTATTTTCATGTGACATTTATGTGCCACCGTTGGAGATAAACAAACACTGTATTACAATGAAACAGAAAAAGTTTAAACCAAATCTCTGGAGATATTTACAGTTGTTAAAATTGAAAAGAACAGACTACTTATTAATAAAAGTTATTATATTTAGTATCAGTTGAACAAAATTAAAGTGAAAAACTAAAAAACATTTAATCTAATAAGCTTTAATTTTGTTAGTAAATAATAATTTCGAGGGTACTTTTTGCTTTAGGGAAAAATTAAAAACATTAATGAAGTATTTAAAGTAAATCCAAACTTCTTAAATTAAATAAATTGAAAAAAACTCTTAAGAACTAGATCTGAACTAGAACTAAACTAGAATTGAACTAAAACTGAACTAAAACTGAACTAGAACTGAACTAGAACTGAACTAGAACTAAACTAGAACTGAACTAGAACTGAACTAGAACTAAACTAGAACTGAACTAGAACTGAACTAGAACTGAACTAGAACTGAACTAGAACTGAACTAGAACTGAACTAGAACTGAACTAGAACTGTACTAGAACTGAAACTAGAACTGAACTAGAACTGAACTAGAACTGAACTGAACTGAACTAGAACTGAACTAGAACTGAACTAGAACTGAACGAGAACTGTAGAACTGAACTAGAACTGAACTAGAACTGAACTAGAACTGAACTAGAACTGAACTAGAACTGAACTAGAACTGAACTAGAACTGAACTAGAACTGAACTAGAACTGAACTAGAACTGAACTAGAACTGAACTAGAACTGAACTAGAACTGAACTAGAACTGAACTAGAACTGAACTAGAACTGAACTAGAACTGAACTAGAACTGAACTAGAACTGAACTAGAACTGAACTAGAACTGAACTAGAACTGAACTAGAACTGAACTAGAACTGAACTAGAACTGAACTAGAACTGAACTAGAACTGAACTAGAACTGAACTAGAACTGAACTAGAACTGAACTAGAACTGAACTAGAACTGAACTAGAACTGAACTAGAACTGAACTAGAACTGAACTAGAACTGAACTAGAACTGAACTAGAACTGAACTAGAACTGAACTAGAACTGAACTAGAACTGAACTAGAACTGAACTAGAACTGAACTAGAACTGAACTAGAACTGAACTAGAACTGAACTAGAACTGAACTAGAACTGAACTAGAACTGAACTAGAACTGAACTAGAACTGAACTAGAACTGAACTAGAACTTGAACTAGAACTGACTACTAACTGAACTAGAACTGACTAAACTGAACTAGAACTGAACTAGAACTGAACTAGAACTGAACTAGAACTGAACTAGAACTGAACTAGAACTGAACTAGAACTGAACTAGAACTGAACTAGAACTGAACTAGAACTGAACTAGAACTGAACTAGAACTGAACTAGAACTGAACTAGAACTGAACTCGAACTGAACTAGAACTGAACTAGAACTGAACTAGAACTGAACTAGAACTGAACTAGAACTGAACTATAACTGAACTAGAACTGAACTAGAACTGAACTAGAAACTGAACTAGAACTGAACTAGAACTGAACTAGAACTGAACTAGAACTGAACTAGAACTGAACTAGAACTGAACTAGAACTGAACTAGAACTGAACTAGAACCTGAACTAGAACTGAACTAGAACTGAACTAGAACTGAACTAGAACTGAACTAGAACTGAACTAGAACTGAACTAGAACTGAACTAGAACTGAACTAGAACTGAACTAGAACTGAACTAGAACTGAACTAGAACTGAACTAGAACTGAACTAGAACTGAACTAGAACTGAACTAGAACTGAACTAGAACTGAACTAGAACTGAACTAGAACTGAACTAGAACTGAACTAGAAACTGAACTGAACTAGAACTGAACTAGAACTGAACTAGAATGAACTAGAACTGAACTAGAACTGAACTAGAACTGAACTAGAACTGAACTAGAACTGAACTAGAACTGAACTAGAACTGAACTAGAACTGAACTAGAACTGATCTAGAACTGACTAGAACTGAACTAGAACTGAACTAGAACTGAACTAGAACTGAACTAGAACTGAACTAGAACTGAACTAGAACTGAACTAGAACTGAACTAGAACTGAACTAGAACTGAACTAGAACTGAACTAGAACTGAACTAGAACTGAACTAGAACTGAACTAGAACTGAACTAGAACTGAACTAGAACTATGAACTAGAAACTGAACTAGAACTGAACTAGAACTGAACTAGAACTGAACTAGAACTGAACTAGAAACTGAACTAGAACTGAACTAGAACTGAACTAGAACTACTAGAACTGAACTAGAACTGAACTAGAACTGACTAGAACTGAACTAACTGAACTAGAACGAACTAGAACTGAACTAGAGCAGAACTAGAACTGAACAAGAACCGAACCAGAACTGTCCACCATTTCCACATCTACTAAAACAGAATAAAAAAACTGTTAGCAATTTTAAATGAATTTATTGTGATATGTTTGTCTAGTAATGTCTATTCAACAATAAAATGCTTATTTTAGTTCAAAATAATATTCGATTTTACGCTTCTGTAGTTCTACAAAAATAAACAAATTTATTTATATTTATAAAAGATTAATTTTTGCAATTGACTTGTCTGGCCCACACAATCGTTTTTTAAAACATCTTGTCCATATAAATACGTTAAATTTCTGTGAAAACCCTTAACACTGTTTTCTTTTTCAAATTAAAACTCCTATTTATCCTAATCCATTGGAAGTCTTATTGTTAGACTCATTCCTTTTATTGGCTAAAATTATATTTGACCTTTAAGCGAGAAGAAGAAAAAACAATAAACAAGTGTCAAATAAAAATTGTACCTTTGAACTGGCACAAGAAACGACCATAACATGGCATTAGTGACAGTCTTAGACATGTTTTATTTTCTATTTAATTTTTTTATTTTTCTGTACGATTTCTTGACAGTTGGGTATTAGTTGATGCTGTTACAGGAATAAAAGAAAAAAGTCTTTTATTTTTAAAAATGGAACTAAACTTCTGTAAGCCAATGGCATTACATTTCTTTTGTTCGGGTACAATTTTCAAAACCAAAAACATACAATTTACAATAATTTCAACATTTTATGTTTAGCTACTTCTCACTGTCTGTCTCCCCAACACCGATGTTTAAAATCAATTCAGACAACATTTTTATTATTGAACTCGAGGACAAAAACATTATAAAGAGAAATTCATACTCATACTTAGCCAATAACGTCGACGACAATGATGATGATTTTATTTTATTGATAAAAAGTAAGTAATACAACCATTAAATAAATGTATTGCTGTGTAGTGAGTGTCCTGTGCGACTCAAGGTAGGAGGATTGGTTTACAATAATATCTACATTCTACAGTACACACCTTGACACAATAAAGTTAAGAACTTATTCTCTGTTTAGTTTGATTCTTTTTTCACAAACGTTTATTATGTTTTTAACAATAATTGATTTGATTTTAATGGTATTTAGTTTAAATCCAAAAAGTAAGAGAAAAAATTATATCATGATTTTTTTTTCAATGTTGTTCGAGATAAAATAATGGCAGTTTTACAAAAAGTTTCCATTTCAATTTAAATAGCTAAAGTTTTCTTTTATATTTACTTGTTTCTTACAAAAATGCCCTTAAATCCATTTAGCAACTGTATTTAAAAACAAATGTGACAATTATAATAAATTCTCTTTGTGACCCTATTCAATATTTATGAGTATAGAAAGTTTGAAGAAAAAAATTGCCCTATCATGCCTAGAAAATATATTTTACGTATGTATTTCCATAAAATATAATAAAGACCTTTTTCGGGTGAGGCGACTGCATACAAAAAGATCTTTTGTATATTTTTGGTCGTCTATTATTCTCAGTTTGTTACGAAATATACACTATCATGAATATAAATTATTTCTTATTTGTTAATAATTTATTTATATTGTCATTTTTTTGTTACTTGCTGATTGGCTCTTTATTTAAGTCCCTTATTCGTATTAACAAAGTTCGCTTTTTTTCTATTACACTTATGTGTATTTTGTATGTGTATACTATTTATAGTAGACATAATTAGGTTAGTAACCTAAACCCCCTTTTGATGTCGTTTAATTTGCTACATACATACATACTCTTTTTTCTATTTTCGGTTAGTTTACAGTAGAGAGTGAAATTATAGTAACTTCATTATATGTAACCACGGAATTGATCCAACACAGTTCCTCGTTTTATCATTTTATTTTGTTCTAGTTCAGTTCTAGTTCAGTTCTAGTTCAGTTCTAGTTCAGTTCTAGTTCAGTTCTAGTTCAGTTCTAGTTCAGTTCTAGTTCAGTTCTAGTTCAGTTCTAGTTCAGTTCTAGTTCAGTTCTAGTTCAGTTCTAGTTCAGTTCTAGTTCAGTTCTAGTTCAGTTCTAGTTCAGTTCTAGTTCAGTTCTAGTTCAGTTCTAGTTCAGTTCTAGTTCAGTTCTAGTTCAGTTCTAGTTCAGTTCTAGTTCAGTTCTAGTTCAGTTCTAGTTCAGTTCTAGTTCAGTTCTAGTTCAGTTCTAGTTCAGTTCTAGTTCAGTTCTAGTTCAGTTCTAGTTCAGTTCTAGTTCGGTTCTAGTTCAGTTCTAGTTTAGTTCTAGTTCAGTTCTAGTTCAGTTCTAGTTCAGTTCTAGTTCAGTTCTAGTTCAGTTCTAGTTCAGTTCTAGTCCAGTTCTAGTTCAGTTCTAGTTCAGTTCTAGTTCAGTTCTAGTTCAGTTCTAGTTCAGTTCTAGTTCAGTTCTAGTTCAGTTCTAGTTCAGTTCTAGTTCAGTTCTAGTTCAGTTCTAGTTCAGTTCTAGTTCAGTTCTAGTTCAGTTCTAGTTCAGTTCTAGTTCAGTTCTAGTTCAGTTCTAGTTCAGTTCTAGTTCAGTTCTAGTTCAGTTCTAGTTCAGTTCTAGTTCAGTTCTAGTTCAGTTCTAGTTCAGTTCTAGTTCAGTTCTAGTTCAGTTCTAGTTCAGTTCTAGTTCAGTTCTAGTTCAGTTCTAGTTCAGTTCTAGTTCAGTTCTAGTTCAGTTCTAGTTCAGTTCTAGTTCAGTTCTAGTTCAGTTCTAGTTCAGTTCTAGTTCAGTTCTAGTTCAGTTCTAGTTCAGTTCTAGTTCAGTTCTAGTTCAGTCTAGTCTAGTTCAGTTCTAGTTCAGTTCTAGTTCAGTTCTAGTTCAGTTCTAGTTCAGTTCTAGTTCAGTTCTAGTTCAGTTCTAGTTCAGTTCTAGTCAGTTCTAGTTCAGTTCTAGTTCAGTTCTAGTTCAGTTCTAGTTCAGTTCTAGTTCAGTTCTAGTTCAGTTCTAGTTCAGTCTAGTTCAGTTCTAGTTCAGTTCTAGTTCAGTTCTAGTTCAGTTCTAGTTCAGTTCTAGTTCAGTTCTAGTTCAGTTCTAGTTCAGTTCTAGTTCAGTTCTAGTTCAGTTCTAGTTCAGTTCTAGTTCAGTTCTAGTTCAGTTCTAGTTCAGTTCTAGTTCAGTTCTAGTTCAGTTCTAGTTCAGTTCTAGTTCAGTTCTAGTTCAGTTCTAGTTCAGTTCTAGTTCAGTTCTAGTTCAGTTCTAGTTAGTTATTCAGTTCTAGTTCAGTTCTAGTTCAGTTCTAGTTCAGTTCTAGTTCAGTTCTAGTTCAGTTCTAGTTCAGTTCTAGTTCAGTTCTAGTTCAGTTCTAGTTCAGTTCTAGTTCAGTTCTAGTTCAGTTCTAGTTCAGTTCCAGTTCAGTTCTAGTTCAGTTCTAGTTCAGTTCTAGTTCAGTTCTAGTTCAGTTCTAGTTCAGTTTTAGTACAGTTCTAGTTCAATTCAAGTTTTTTCTGTATACCTGTATACATATAAAAAACTTACATATATGTAAGTAATGTTATTTTTGATACAATTTCAATCATTACTGTAGCGCTTATTAACGTTTTTTGTAACTTAACTTTAACATTGTTTGGGTGTGTTTAGTTGGACTCTTCTTGCTCTGTGCGAATTGTTTGTCGTTTTTAGCTGATTTAATATTGTTTGGGTGTCTTTTCATTTCTTCGTCTATGTATATGTATATATTTCGATGTATGGGAGGATGAGGGAGCAAGGAAAAGACTTAGTTAGAACATGAATGTTTGCTGCCATGTTTTTGTTATTTAGTTTAAGTAGCTTAAATACAACTAGGCGGTTTTGTTGGTTTTAACTTTTACTCCAACTTAGCCTTTGTTGTTGCTGTTTAACTGTTTTTTGTTTTCGCTTTTATTGTTGAATGAACAAGAAGTATAATAATAAATATACTCTTAAAAAGTGTCATTTAGTTGGTGGCTTTGTGGTTGTATTAAATATACTACAACGTATTGTATGAGATTGTATTGTTGTATTGTATACCAATTATTGAACAAGTTGGGGTTCCTGTGGTAAACTTAAAGTTTTGGCATTTTATCTAAAGAAAAATGTACTTTAATTGTGGCAATTGTTGTAACAATTTTTTAGAGATAAATACTATATCAAATTAAAATATATTTGGTTAAAAGATATTGTATTTGTAAAATATAATTAATTACATGTAGTTAATGTTGAATAATAGAAATAGAAATAATTAAATCAAAACAAGTAGAAAAGTAAATTTTTGTGTATTTCGATATGTTGAAGATGTATTTTGAATGATTTAAAGTGGAGATTGTAGCCTTGGATTATATATCTTTTGATTAATTATTCCATAAAAAATAAACAATTAAAAATTTTAAACTTTAAAAAACGATGTTGAAATGTTGACACCATGAGAAAAGGATGCCTCAAGATTTATATCTCATGCTGCTTGCTATTGGCTTAATTTTTTAAGGGAAAATATTTTAGTTATATGGAGACAAACTTTAACCATTGATGTATACTTTTTCTTTTATTGTAACAAAAACAAAACTTTAAGCATAAAAATCAATACAAAAGAAATTTCATTGACCACAATGAAAATAGATTAAGGCGTGATTGAAGAATTTAAGATTTCTTTTAAGCAATTTGTTGTTTTTCGCATTTATTTTCATTTCATTTTCAATCTTTTATTTTTACTTGTTAAACAGATAATTAAATAGAAGAAAATACAAAATGAAAGTTAAGCGTATTTAAAGATTCAGTTGTTGTTGTTGTTCTTATAGTTGTATTATACATTTATACAATACGCCATTTATCTTTTGAAAGACAGACAATAACAACAACTATTAATACATATAAAAGCGAAGAGAACAGATTGAAAATCATACATACACGTAAACAAACACAGTTACACGTACATAAGTTAACCCAACAAACTTATACTAAAATGTTTAAAAATTATTATTATTTCCTTAATTTTTCCTTAATTTAAGTGTTATTTCATATAGAAAATAATATTTAAATTTCGAATTTATGTTTATTCATGAATATTATTTTTCTAGCTGCCTAAAAATATGCTACTTTTTTGGAAAACTATTTTTAAAAAAATTAAAAATTCCTGGAATATTCTCGAATAAGTAAAATATTGCTATTATTAGTAAAAATTTTGTTGTTTTCAATGCTTTTACATTAACTACTTTTAATGCATACTAGAATGTAATATGAAATTTAGTTAAAATTAATATAAATAACTTTTTAAGCAATTTAAAAATGTTATTTTAAATTTCATTTCTATCAGAACACTAAAACTATAGATCAAAGTTGCCATACAATGTTAATAAATGCATTTCCTCTATATAACAATATTTTAAAAATTTCTTTATCTATCAATATCCTGCACAGTATATACTAACAAATATGCATACATCCTTTTACAATAAAGAATATACATTTCTTTTTATATCAATCATATTATCTATTGCTGCACTACTGTTATTATTATCTTTTTTTAAAGTTAATATTATATTACTGCATATAAATTTATGCAAAAATATTTTTCCTTTTCAAATCTCAAGCACGAAAAGATATGCAATTTGAAAAATATATATATGAAATTATGGTAAATAAGATACAAGAAGAATTCTATATATATAGATTGTTAAAGCAGCATGCAACTACAGCAACAACTTCATCATTATTATGAGCTTTTTATTAAGTTGCCAGCAACAACATCATTGTCATGCTGTACTTTATACAACAATAATCAAAATCTGATGGACAAGAGTTGTCGATTATCGATTGGCTTTTTATATGTATAAATTTACACAGCAAAGGACAACAATATAAATCTCAGAATTGGAAAATTATGGAATAATCTTCTTTTTTTTGTCCCACATTATTGAAATATTTTTGTAAAAGAATTTTTAATCATTGAATTTTTAGTTTTTAATGTATGGATAAAATCAAGGGACATTTTTAAAGCTTGTGAAATATGTATGTAAAAATGTTGTAAATTGTTATGAAAAATTAATATGAATTTATTGTTTTATTTAAAACTGTCATGATGGGGGTATGTAAAGTTTTTTCTTTTATGTCCATATCAGTGGCCTTTAAAAATATATTCATAATTTCATGATATCGAGAATTTTTTTAATTTGTTATTAAGTGATTTAAAATTTTTTACGATTCAATAAAATCTTCTCCATTTTTTCCCATACTTTCATACCAGAGTTGGGGGTAGTGCACTAAATTTCCAGTTTCCACTAAAAGTTAGTGATAGTGCAAAATTTTTCACTATCACTAATAGCTATTTAGTGGTGAGTTGAAAAATAACAGCCTCACTAAGCAATAGTGGTAGTGGTAAAAGAAAAATTTTCACTAAAATTAATTTAGTGATAGTGAGAAACCTTTTTTTTACAGCTTAGTGCAATTTTTTTCTCCACTAACAGGATAGTGGAAAAATATAATCATTCACTAATGTTAATGGGACTCAAAAACATATCATTATACTGAATTATTTTATAATTTTTTATTTTTATTATTTATTAAATTAATTAAGACTAATATTAAAGTAGTAATAAAAAAAACATAAGAAAATAGTTATACAAAAAAATAAGGAATTTTCATTAAAACACACAGCTGTTTTGTTTATGTTTGTCATAGAAAAATAGATGATATCGAGAATTTTTTTAATTTGTTATTAAGTGATTTAAAATTTTTTACGATTCAATAAAATCTTCTCCATTTTTTCCCATACTTTCATACCAGAGTTGGGGGTAGTGCACTAAATTTCCAGTTTCCACTAAAAGTTAGTGATAGTGCAAAATTTTTCACTATCACTAATAGCTATTTAGTGGTGAGTTGAAAAATAACAGCCTCACTAAGCAATAGTGGTAGTGGTAAAAGAAAAATTTTCACTAAAATTAATTTAGTGATAGTGAGAAACCTTTTTTTACAGCTTAGTGCAATTTTTTTTTCTCCACTAACAGGATAATGGAAAAATATAATCATTCACTAATGTTAATGGGACTCAAAAACATATCATTATACTGAATTATTTTATAATTTTTTATTTTTATTATTTATTAAATTAATTAAGACTAATATTAAAGTAGTAATAAAAAAAACATAAGAAAATAGTTATACAAAAAAATAAGGAATTTTCATTAAAACACACAGCTGTTTTGTTTATGTTTGTCATAGAAAAATAGAGCATGCTCTAATTGATAAAAAATTACATATATATTTCCATGTGTATTTTACATATGCAATGTTTCATATGTATCAGACGATATGTACAACTTTTACATATGGAAAATTTGACAGTACATATGTAAAATACATGCCGTGTGATAACACCTTTAAAAATTTTAAGTTTTTATTTAATTTTTTTATGCAATAAAAAATAATAAAATGAAAATATTTTGACTATATTTTCAATTTGTTTGAAATATTTTTATAAACACTATTTTTTTGAGATTTTAGTGCATATAATATAATTAAAACATTCATGTAGTGACTGTTAAAAATTTGCACTATTTTATTGTAGTGCAAAATTTTCACTACCACTAATGGTTAGTGGTAGTGGAAAAATTTTACACTACCACTAATTTTTTTAGTGGTAGTTAAAACATGTTTCACTACCACTAATTTTTTTAGTGGTAGTTACGATATGTTTCACTACCACTATAGTGATGAAAAATAGTGGAAAATCAAAATGTTGTCACTATAGTGGGATTTAGTGAAAACCTTAGTGCACTAAATATTTAGTGCACTACCCCCAACTCTGTTTCATACACGTACACAATTTTGACACCTACACGTATTCGTAATATTTAATACAGAGTTCCATAAAAAATAACTCATACTCACCAATTACTCTGTAAACTTCATGTTATTACATTAATATGTATATAACAATCCAAAATTTAATAAAATATTTTAAACTAAAAATCTACGAAAACCCAATCTGTGTATTCCTCAGGATTTAATCGTTATCCACAATATTATTTCAGAATATTTGAAATATGTGTATGTATGTAAGTATATATAAATATTTGTCTACTTTTACTGTTTTTATTTTAGCTTTCAATTCACAACGTTTTTAGGGTTTTATTAAAATTTTTGTTAAATAAATTGTTTTTATAGCACACTAATTCCATATAGTTTTTGCATTTTTAGGAGAGGGGAAATGTTTCTAGAAACTGTAATAAATAAATGTTATTTATGTTAAAGAAACGTAAAAAATAAATATTAAATAAACAAGTAAGAGTTCTATATTCTTCACCATAGTGTGTTTTAAAAAAAGTTAATACGCATTTCATTAAAATACATAAATAAAAGAAATTTTTTAAATATTTTTTAATTTTTTTTTATTTTAAGAATTTAATTCAATTTTAGAAAAGTCGTAGTCTAGTTATAGTCTAGTCATAGTCTAGTCATAGTCTAGTCATAGTCTAGTCATAGTCTAGTCTAGTCTAGTCTAGTTAGTCTAGTCATAGTCTAGTCATAGTCTAGTCTAGTCTAGTCATAGTCTAGTCATAGTCTAGTCATAGTCTAGTCATAGTCTAGTCATAGTCTAGTCATAGTCTAGTCATAGTCTAGTCATAGTCTAGTCATAGTCTAGTCATAGTCTAGTCATAGTCTAGTCATAGTCTAGTCATAGTCTAGTCATAGTCTAGTCATAGTCTAGTCATAGTCTAGTCATAGTCTAGTCATAGTCTAGTCATAGTCTAGTCATAGTCTAGTCATAGTCTAGTCATAGTCTAGTCATAGTCTAGTCATAGTCTAGTCATAGTCTAGTCATAGTCTAGTCATAGTCTAGTCATAGTCTAGTCATAGTCTAGTCATAGTCTAGTCATAGTCTAGTCATAGTCTAGTCATAGTCTAGTCATAGTCTAGTCATAGTCTAGTCATAGTCTAGTCATAGTCTAGTCATAGTCTAGTCATAGTCTAGTCATAGTCTAGTCATAGTCTAGTCATAGTCTAGTCATAGTCTAGTCATAGTCTAGTCATAGTCTAGTCATAGTCTAGTCATAGTCTAGTCATAGTCTAGTCATAGTCTAGTCATAGTCTAGTCATAGTCTAGTCATAGTCTAGTCATAGTCTAGTCATAGTCTAGTCATAGTCTAGTCATAGTCTAGTCATAGTCTAGTCATAGTCTAGTCATAGTCTAGTCATAGTCTAGTCATAGTCTAGTCATAGTCTAGTCATAGTCTAGTCAGTCTAGTCATAGTCTAGTCATAGTCTAGTCATAGTCTAGTCATAGTCTAGTCATAGTCTAGTCATAGTCTAGTCATAGTCTAGTCATAGTCTAGTCATAGTCTAGTCTAGTATAGTCATAGTCTAGTCATAGTCTAGATAGTCTAGTCATAGACTAGTCATAGTCTAGTCATTGTCTGGTAATAGTCTAGTCATGGATCCGTATTTGATTCATGTATTTTGTACTTTGGATTGATTAAAAAAAATTAGGAATATTACTACCAGAAGAACGAACCCTTTTTGGAAATGAGAACCTAATTTCGTATACACTTCAAATTAAAACAGAATATCCCTTATGTGAACTAACAATAACAAAATCTGAAATAAACTATTTTTAAATAAATTGCTATTAAATGATATACTTAATTAAATCAAAGTTTAAATTACACTTAAAATTGAATAAAAATAAATAAATAATTTTAAACATTTCACACTCGAATATCACGCGAATGGTAATGTATAAAAAATCAAAAAAACAAATCCATAGCGAAAAATATTCATAATGAACAAAATAATGTTTTCAATTGACAAATAAAAATTACAAGTAATTTGACCTTAATTTAAATAAATTCATTATTTTGCAAAAAAAACACAGAGACGATATATTCAATTAAAGAAAAAAATTAAAAAAAAAAAATCCACAAAATAATAAATTGAGTAATATATTTGACCATTTTTATAAATATAAATATTTTAATAAAAAATAAATGGATTGGAAGCATAATTGCCCGCCATTGTGTAGGAATTTATTAAAAATCATTATTTTAAAATGTATTATTTACCTCCCTCTTTTTTTAAACACATTCGCCAGATTATTGTGTTATAAAAATTAATGAAGGAAATTTAATATGCTTGATGATATTTATCACTTATACATATAAACAACTAGTGTTTGTGAAATTTACGAAAAAGAAATATAAAATTTGTGGACAAAATTTTAGGTTAATAAAATTATTTAGTAATTGTATTACTGTTTTAAATTATAAAAAAGAAATGTTGTTTACCTTAGATATACCAGTAAAACTTAATAATGACTTTATATCGTCTTCACTGACCCTACCATCTCCATTACTTGTAAGTAATACAATAAGGAGTTCTTATTAATGTGAAATACAAGTATTCATTATGCATACAATGTATAATATACACTCCTTACTTGCAACAATTTGTGGTAAGTACTTGTTTCTAATCACATTTTTTAATGAACACTTTAACGTGTTTAGAAATCTTTAAGTTTATATTTTTAGATTTCTATAATACCGGTAGTTGGCTACAAATTTATTCGCACTTTGGTGCGAAATATTGCTGGTTATATTGTTTATAATAAAATTATAAAAATTGTTTAAATATATTTTTTTCTACTCTAATAAAACGCATACCCAATGCGGTGTTGGTTAAGAAAAATGAAACCGCATAAAATTAATAATCTTATTAGTATTAAAATAATAGAAAGAAGATGTGAAACAAAAAGCAAATTTGTTCCAGGTATGGGAGTAAGTAGTTTGGCCATATTGTACATAAGAAAAACATTGGTTTTTCAATATCTACATGAATATTACATAGATCATTAACTTCTAAAGTGTCATAACTAAAAATTAATAAGACAAATACAAAATTTAATTTAAGTCTTTGTTAGATTTTCATCTATTTAAAAAAACTTAAAATATTCACGAAAGTGTTTCCTGTAATTTAGTGTTTTAACTTAGGACACTCTTGAAATATATTACTTTCGTGAAATAGATAGAATTAGATAGAATTAACCTTGAATAACAATTTTGTAAGAATTATTGGTTCTATTGTTTTTTAAGGAATTATGTAATAAATTTTGTTAGAAACTCCCCACTAATTGTTTTATTTTTAACTTAATAAATTTTTAGTAATAATTTTCTTACTATGTATTATTTAATAAGTCAAATATAAAAGGTCAAATATTTTCAACACCAAAGGAAGTTCCATCTAGTACTAAGTTGAAATAAATATTTAATTTATTGGAACAAGGAGTCTCTCTTCAAGTTTGACTATAATTATACTATAACTAGACTATGACTAGACTATGACTAGACTATGACTAGACTATGACTAGAACTAGACTAGACTATGACTAGACTATGACTGTATGACTAGACTATGACTAGACTATGACTAGACTATGACTAGACTATGACTAGACTATGACTAGACTATGACTAGACTATGACTAGACTATGACTAGACTATGACTAGACTATGACTAGACTATGACTAGACTATGACTAGACTATGACTAGACTATGACTAGACTATGACTAGACTATGACTAGACTATGACTAGACTATGACTAGACTATGACTAGACTATGACTAGACTATGACTAGACTATGACTAGACTATGACTAGACTATGACTAGACTATGACTAGACTATGACTAGACTATGACTAGACTATGACTAGACTATGACTAGACTATGACTAGACTATGACTAGACTATGACTAGACTATGACTAGACTATGACTAGACTATGACTAGACTATGACTAGACTATGACTAGACTATGACTAGACTAGACTAGACTATGACTAGACTATGACTAGACTATGACTAGACTATGACTAGACTATGACTAGACTATGACTAGACGATGACCTATGACTAGACTATGACTAGACTATGACTAGACATGACTAGACTAATGACCTAGACTATGACTAGACTATGACTAGACTATGACTAGACTATGACCTAGACGATGAACTAGACTATGCACTAGACTAATGACCTAGACTATGACTAGACTATGACTAGGACTATCACTAGGTTATGACCAGACTATGACTAGACTATCACACAGCACTAGGTTATGAACGGCATACTATGACTAGACTATCACTAGACTATCACCAGGCTTATCACTAGATTATCACTAGACTATCACTAGACTATCACTAGACTATCAATAGACTATCAGTAGACTATCACTAGACCTATAACTAGACTATGTCTATGTGTTTTGTAAAACAAAACATAATACTATGCCAAAAAATTCCACTTTATAGAAAAATTATAAAAAAATATTTAAAACAAATTTAGATTAAATATGTATATTTAGATAAATATTAAATGGCATTGTTTTATCAGAAGATCAAAAATTTTGTGGTTTGAAGAGAATCAAATAAGCTAACAAAAACAAAAAAGGAAAACAGCAGCAAAATGTTCTTTTTTTTTTTTTTTTTTTTTTTTTTTTGGACCATTATAAATAGAATAATTTTGTGTATTTAAAAGCAAAAACCATTCTGGTATTAAATAAATATTATATAGAAAAAAGAAAATAAATTTAAAAAAAATATTAGTTTTATGGATATATGTATAAACGGATTTTATATGCAAATGTCAAAAAATATTTAATAATAAATTTAATAATAGTTTTATACTAAAATTTATTTAGAAATTTTATTTAATTCCTACATGTTGAATATAACAAAAAACTAATTCTATTTAATTTAATAAATATGTTTTATATTTTGATATGAAATGTCATGTAAATGGTATTTAAATTTTTTAATACCGAAATTATTTTTAGAAAAAAGTAATAAAAAATTCTTAAAACTACTTACCTTATTAAAAAATTATGTGGTTTTCATATTATGTATATAAACTGCTGAAAAGTAAAAATATAAATTTTTATGTTAATATTTTTTTATAAAGAGTAAAAGAAATCATTTACAACTGAGTGATTTATGTTAAAAAAATAATAATTAAATATTTACTGGACTGTATATATGAATGATTTAGTTGTTGTTATTTTTCATACAAACGTTCAATTACTTTGCCAAGTTTTAATTAAATTTCAATACGTAAAACTTATAAAAAGAAAAATATATAGAAAGCTCAACAAATCACTTAATGGCCATGACGAGAGAGATTATATTGACCATGATGATGATTTTTATAATTTTTTTTATTAGAAAACAAAGTTAAATGAATACAAATACATACGTATTATATTTATAAAGATAGTTTGACATGACGTTGCCATATTATAGTCTGGCATTGTAAATGGCTTATTATACCCTCCACCACCATCAGTGGTGATAGAGGGTATATATAACTTTGTCATTCCGTGTGTAACACCAAGAAATATTCATCTGAGACCCAACAAAGTATATATATTCTGGGTCCTTATCAAATTCTGAGTCGATTTAGCTATGTCCGTCTGTCCGTCTGTCTGTGTAAAACACGCTCACGATAAAACGAAGCAATAGAGCTTAACCAAATTCACCCAAAATGTTCTTCATTTTCCTAAGTTGTTTGGTATTGCAAATGGGCAAAATCGGTTCACACCGGGAAAAGTTATGAATCAAAATTTAAAACAACCTCGGAAAAAAATAAGCATTTTTTACACATTCTGATATAGTTTTCTCGAAAACTATGCAAGATAATTCCATGGAAATCACCATACATTCGTTTCTGCACAAGATCTTGATCCCCGCTGAAAATTGCCAGAATCGGTCCACAATTTCATATACCTCCCATACAAAAGTACATATTCCCGGAAAATGGGTTTTTTGTTAATAACTTCCGCCACAATGTCGATATCTTCACAAAATTTTACAAATTAAAATCGTATGTCAATAGAATTCTTTCAGAGGAAAAATTTTATGGATAGGTCCATAATTGGACATAGCTCCCATACAAGGTCCCCTCCCGAAAATCACTTAAACGCGCATAACTCATTACTAAATTAAGATATCCAAATAAAATTTGGTATAAGTATTGCCCATATGCATAGAAATATTACTGTGAAATTTTTTTCCGATCGGTCCATAATTGGTCATAGCTCCCATACAAGGTCCCCTCCCGAAAATCACTTAAACGCGCTTAACTCATAACTAAATTAAGATATCCATATATAATTTGGTACAAATATTACTCATATGCACAGAAATATTGTTGTGAAATTTTTTTCCGATCGGTCCATAATTGATCATAGCTCCCATACAAGGTCCCCTCCCGAAAATCACTTAAACGCGCATAACTCATTACTAAATTAAGATATCCAAATAAAATTTGGTGTAAGTATTGCCCATATGCATAGAAATATTACTGTGAAAGTTTTTTCCGATCGGTCCATAATTGGTCATAGCTCCCATACAAGGTCCCCTCCCGAAAATCACTTAAACGCGCATAACTCAGTACTAAATTAAGATATCCATATAAAGTTTGGCAAAAATATTGCCCATATGCATAGAAATATTACTGTGAAATTTTTTTCCGATCGGTCCATAATTGGTCATAGCTCCCATACAAGGTCCTCTCCCGAAAATCACTTAAACGCGCATAACTCAGTACTAAATTAAGATATCCATATAAAATTTGGTATAAGTATTGCCCATATGCATAGAAATATTACTGTGAAATTTTTTTCCGATCGGTCCATAATTGGTCATAGCTCCCATACAAGGTCCCCTCTCGAAAATCACTTAAACGCGCATAACACATTACTAAATTAGGATATCCATATAAGGTTTGGTACAAGTATTACTCATATGCACAGAAATATTATTGTGAAATTGTTTTCCGATCGGTCCATAATTGGTCATAGCTCCCATACAAGGTCCCTTTCAGAAAAACACTTAAAGGCACATAACTCATTACCAAATAATGATATAAATAAATACTATTTTTGTTCATAAATACTATTTTGTAATGCAAAAAGCACTTAATGCTATTTCAAAAATTTTTCACGATCGGTCTATATTTGGTCATATCTCTCATACTAGGTCCTGCCCCTAAAAGCGCTTTAACCGTATTTAACTATTTGCATTATCAATTTGTGTAGAACAAAATTATATATGTATGTATTTTTAAAATCCTTAAATCTTTCACACACATGCATACATGCAAATACGAGATATCGCTAAAGCATATCTTAGGGCGCTATAAAAATTTAAATGAAAGTGGCGTTTCTAATGTTCAATAAATCTTGGAATTGTAGTAGATTTAAGCTGTTTAAATCTTGGGATTTTTCTATTTAAGACATGAGAAAACTTATTTCTACAAATATTTTATTAATTAGAAATGTATTAATACAAAAGTTGCTGGTGGAGGGTATTTAAGATTCGGCTCAGCCGAATATAGCACTCTAACTTGTTTGATTTACAAATTTTAATATTGTTTAGAATTTTATCAAGCTGAAATCATTTAGGTTGTTAGGCAATTAACTAAATTTGAGGAGGGACTTAAAACAAGTTCTCGTAATTAATTTGTTTTTAAGTTAATAAATTAGGAATTTGTAGAAATCTTAAAGACAGCAGGAAAACCCAAAGTATTTAAAATATTTAATGTAGAAATAAGTTTAAATCTCTCAAAAATATAAGTGCCTAAATTGTTTTTATTATAGATTCTGACTTAAATTGAGTTATTTTCCTAATTCTTATTTGATTTCAAAATTCAGAATGTTTTAGAATAACGTTAATTAGCATTGAAATTAACGTACTTATTTCAAGAATGGCATTCTTGAATCGATATCGATTCACACTTAATTTTAGAAGATATCATAAAAAAGTTCATTGTGAAAAACCCAACAAATTATTGCTAATATATTATTAACTAAATTAGAATCATATTGCTCGAAACTCCGATTTTCTGAACTGAAAAATCCAAAATATGAGCTGTTCTGGAGTCTGTCCTTCAGATTTATCTAAGGATTTATTCCATATATCATATGTACATTGTATATCCCGCTACAAAATTCAACATAAGCAAGTTCTAAAGGAACTAAAATCTGTTTTAAATTTTATGAGGATCGGCCTGTTATTGATCCTTCACCTTAAAAAAATTACTGAGGGTCAATTATTGACAATTCTCAAACAACTTGATAGAGAGATTTAAGATCTTATAAAACCTGTTTAAGTCGAATTTCGTTTGTCATAATCTAGTCATAGTCTAGTCATAGTTAGTCATAGTCTAGTCATAGTCTAGTCATAGTCTAGTCATAGTCTAGTCATAGTCTAGTTCATAGTCTAGTCATAGTCTAGTCAAGTCTAGTCATAGTCTAGTCATAGTCTAGTCATAGTCTAGTCAATAGTCTAGTCATAGTCTAGTCATAGTCTAGTCATAGTCTAGTCATAGTAGTCATAGTCTAGTCATAGTCTAGTCATAGTCTAGTCATAGTCTAGTCATAGTCTAGTCTAGTCATAGTCTAGTCATAGTCTAGTCATAGTCTAGTCATAGTCTAGTCATAGTCTAGTCATAGTCTAGTCATAGTCTAGTCATAGTCTAGTCATAGTCTAGTCATAGTCTAGTCATAGTCTAGTCATAGTCTAGTCATAGTCTAGTCATAGTCTAGTCATAGTCTAGTCATAGTCTAGTCATAGTCTAGTCATAGTCTAGTCATAGTCTAGTCATAGTCTAGTCATAGTCTAGTCATAGTCTAGTCATAGTCTAGTCATAGTCTAGTCATAGTCTAGTCATAGTCTAGTCATAGTCTAGTCATAGTCTAGTCATAGTCTAGTCATAGTCTAGTCATAGTCTAGTCATAGTCTAGTCATAGTCTAGTCATAGTCTAGTCATAGTCTAGTCATAGTCTAGTCATAGTCTAGTCATAGTCTAGTCATAGTCTAGTCATAGTCTAGTCATAGTCTAGTCATAGTCTAGTCATAGTCTAGTCATAGTCTAGTCATAGTCTAGTCATAGTCTAGTCATAGTCTAGTCATAGTCTAGTCCTAGTCATAGTCCTAGTCATAGTCTAGTCATAGTCTAGTTCATAGGCTAGTCATAGTCTAGTCATAGTCTAGTCATAGTCTAGTCATAGTCTAGTCATAGTCTAGTCATAGTCTAGTCATTGTCTAGTGATTTGATGCAAAAGTTTAGTTTGTGGCCACATATTGTTCATGTTCGTCATAACTATTAAAATAACACAAAACAAAACCACATTTTAACTACAAAATATTATTCAACAAAAAAATTAATCATTTATATAAAAAAAAAAAACAATTTAAAATTTCTAAGTTCTGACTATATACTATTTTATTTACTTTGTAACATGATTCCAATATCCGTTTTATTAACAAACTAAAATAGAATAGTTTGCATAGAAAATATTTGCTGCAACAGCAAGTCCCTGAAAAAATATAAAACGTTTATCTAAAATTATTGTCCGGAAAAAAGAAGAGCTAAGTCATGAGTAGTAACCCTGAACATGACTTTAAAATAATTGAGCATTCAGTTGTGTGCGAGAATGTTGGAGGAGAAAAAAACTAAAAGCAACTAGAAAATCTGCTTATATAATAGAATTTGCAAATGCAACAACAAATACATAAGATTAAGTAAATTTTAACAGTGTATACAAAATAAATAGCATTTCAATTGTTAATCAAAGAATACTTCAAGCAAGTGAATACGTTTACTACTATTTAAGAAATATTACTTACTGAAAAATAGTTAGTTGAAAGGCTGAAAGTTGTTACATAGAATAACTTCATATGTGATACAAATTAACACATTTCGTCCCCACTGTAATTGCCAACAAACACATGTTGTTCACTTTATTTAATATCATGGCGTATGTATGTGTATTCCTATATAAATGTACCATGTTCCCAAGCATATAGACTATTTAGACTTCCGTATTATATAATTCAAGTTGTTCCTTTGCTGTTATACACTGCTTCTAGTACTAACACAAACAAACAAATACGTACACATCTAAATACTACTTTCACTCTTATGACACCAATAGCATGTGCAATGCAACAATTCTCTTTTTTAGCCTTAAAGCCATATTTTTGTTTTAGTCACTTTATTCTGGCCATATTTTAGTTGGAGCGAGTTTTTTTTCAACAATTGAATCTGAACTGCAAATACTATTAAATTGGTGTTATTTGCAAACATAGTATTTATGTAAGGACTCACAAGGGCTATGATGAGTTGAAGATGTAAATGAATAGAAAAAAATTGGAAATTTTCTTCAAACTAGAAATCGTTAAAGCAGAAAATTCATCGAAATATTCATTATATAAAAATATGTAAAAATGTTCTTTAAATTGAAGATTTATTGTAAATCAAGTTTATTTATAGAAAATTAATACATAGTTAGTTAGTCTGAAAGGAGGATGTATGTTACATAGGATCACAAATTATTTTCAGCAAATTATTTTTTGTAGAAAATTGGTCGAAATTTCTTTCAGCATAAAACTCGTCAAAATCTTTTTTTACGTAAAACATTTCCAGAAATTTGATTTAAGTAGAAAATTAAAGGAAAATATCTTTGTCAAAATTAATTCAAACTAAAATGTTCGAAATTCTTGACATAAGAAATCGTCGAAAATTTCGAATAAAAAATTTTAAAAAATTTTTATTTTTGTAGAAATCGTATTTAAGCAAAGAATGCGTTTATATTCTTTTTAGTAGAAATTTCGTCGAAATTTTCTTTAAGATAAAAACTCGAGGAAAATTCGTCAAAATTATTTTTATGTAGAAAATTTTTCAAAATTTTCTTTATCTAGAAAATTCGTTAACATTTGTCCAATTCGAATAATAAAAATTTCAAAATTTTCTTTAAGTAAAAACTTCACAATCGGTGTCGTAACGTTGTATCGTTGTATGGCGTATTTTTATAACCACCATCAAAAAAGATGGGGAGTATATTGATTTTGTCATTCCGTTTGTAACACATAGAAATATTGGTCATAAACCCACAAAAGTATATATATTCTGGGTCCTCATTAAACTCTAAGATGATCTAGCCATGTCTGTCCATCCGTCTGTCTGTCTGTTGAAAGCACGATAGAGTCCGAATGAAAAGAGCTAGAGGGTTGAAATTTGACATAAATAGTTCTTATAGGTAAGGTTTGTTTGGTATTGAAAATGGGAAATATCCGTCCACTTTTTCGGATAGCCCCCATACAAGTGGCCCCTCGAAAAACAGCTTTAGCAGTCATAACTTAATACGAATATAACGATGAAATTCGACATAAGTAAGTTTCTTATGATCCAAAATCACTATGCAAAATTTTATGAGGATCGGTCTAAAATCGACCCTACCCCCCATATAAGGTCCCCTTCAGAAAATGACTTTAACGCTCATTACTGGTTTAAAAATAATAGTATATAAATGAAATTCGACATAAGTAAGTTTCATACGATTTCAAATCTATCTAAAAAATTTTATGAGGATCGGTCCATAACTCACCCTACCCCCCATATAAGGTCTCCTTCAGAAAATTACTGCAACGCTCATTAATGGCTTAAAAATACGAGTGTAGCAATGAAATTCGACACAAATAAATTTAATACGAACCAAATTTTATGAGGATCGACCCATAATTGACCCCCTATATAAGGTCCCCTTCAGAAAATTACTTTAACGCTTATAACTGGCATAAAAATACGAATATATGTATAGACGAAATTCGACGTAAGTAAGTTTCGAGTCAAACGAGGTTTGATGGTGGGTATACCATAATAAAAAATTCAATGCTACGACACCGACTGTGAAATATACTTTAAAACCACATCACTTGCACACTAGTTTCAATGATTCTAGTCCTAACTTTCAAATCTCTTGTATGACCATTTAAGTCAGCATAAAGGAATAAACATTTTTTGAAAGGATATTTATCATTGTTTTCGTCAGCGTGACCAACAAACACAAAGCCAAAAATGTTATATCAAAAGAAATACTGAAGTCAAAAATCACACTTTATTGGGTTTAGGATTGTTAGTATCCCTTTTTAAAATTTATTCTCAACCTTGTAAGTAACAAAGGAAATCGAAAAAAAAATTTAGTCAAATCTTAAAACAAGGAAGCCTTTGTTTTCCCATGCCGTTACACAAGTGTTTGCTGGGTTCTTAAGTTTATACTAGTTTTTCTAGTAGGATAATGTTGGCTTTTATAAAAATTCCAGTATTTTGTATTTTTCTCATGTACATGTGTTTGTATAAGTTTTTAAATTTCAATAAGATTGTTGTAATGTTAACATTTTTTAAATTTTGTATGCAATTGTCATGTTGCGGTTTGAATTCTTTCGTTTTGTTGCGTTTATTTAAAGACTTGGTCATATTCGGTCTAATATTATTACTCGTTACTGTGGCTTTTGTACAGAGCAGGCATAATAAACGAGGGTATTCTGAAAGTCCATTTGTATAAATGAGCTCTCTACATTCTCCAAACTTTTAAAAAAAACTTAAACATAACTTTTAAAGCAATTTATAAGAAATATTCTGTTTACAAAAAAAATTTCCAAGTAATATTTTTAATCATAATCGTCCTTTTTGTACCCAGCCCTCGTTGCTGACCAAAGATGAGCCCATACGCAGCACCAAGGGCATTATTGCGTATGTGCGTGCCTCATACTAGTATCACAGTTAAAGTGTAATTTTGTGTCCGTATATTGTTGCGGTATGTTGTATGATGGCGTTTTCCTGTCTGTCATTTCAGAACCATTTTTCACAGTTGTTTGATGGTTGTTCATGTAACAATTAATTGCTTTTTGCAACTACTACACCAGCACCACCTAACTACTAGACCTTCTACATTACTACTACTGCAAAACAATGACAATTTCTACGGTTGCAACACCACTGTTGTGATATATCAATTTCAAATTGAAAAATGTGTTCAACATACTGTGTGTGTGTGTACAGAACAGTATAATAATAAATTGTTAATTGGTTTCGTTATTAAACGAAATAAACAAATATTAAATAATATGCGGCCATAAAAATAAAAATCTATTTAATGTACAGAAAAGTGTTTTATAATAAATTAATGCTATTTGAATTATTGGTTTTATAAAAAAAAAATAAAATTGATATTTATATTTGTAAAAAAATAAATTATACACTTGGTGGCATTTTTTAAATGGCATTAATATGTTATGGGTTATGTCAGGACATGACATGGCATTAACCCGGGTTAACACAGCCAATTCCAAAGTAAAGATAATAATAAACCTCTATATACATATACATATAATAAATATATATTTATTATATACATATAATAAATATATAGGGTATCCTATGGTCGGCCAAGTCCAACTATATATTCTTACTTGTTTTATAATATAAAAAACCCAAGAAAAATTCGGTAATGTCTACTACATACCGTCTGCATTAGTTTGAAGTACTTTTATAATGACTTACATATCATCAGATACGTAAGTACATTCTTACCGTTATGTATTGGGCGATCTACACAATAAATAGGAAGCGAAGTTTTGAGTGATGTTATGACAAGAAGCCCAGGTTCGTATTCTGTGTGAGTAATTTTTCTGTGCGTAAAACAAAAAATTTTAAACTCTCTATTTGTAAGTACTTATTTAAGTAGTTATTTGTAGATAATGTCATCAACGTGTTAAAATATATATAAAAGGAACAACTCATAACATATGAAGCAGTATGAATGAAGTTATTGTTATATATATTTGATATTTTCAAAGTTGATGTTATATGCAGGGATGGAAGATTGTGTATGGTGTAAAATTTAAAAAAATATTAAAAAGGAAATTACAATTTATTAAAAAGTATTACAAATAAAATTAGTTTGGTTTAATTTTTCTTTTCTGTAAAAAAAATAGTTTTTAAATTTATGAAATTTTTACTTAAAATACAAAATTTGTACTTAAAAGAATCTTAGAGCCAAATCTATATTGATTTTCTTCTTGAAAACTGAATATAAAAACTTCTCACAAAATTTTGTTTGTAGAGTAAATATGTATAAGTCGATTACAGAATATTTCTCTAATTGGTCTATATCTTGCCCAAACAAATAACAAAAGTATTAAATATATTCATTCACATTTGAAAAATAAAATATTTTTATAAAACTTTAAGTAAATATTTATTTAAATTTTAAGCAGCAGCAATTAGTTGCTGCCTACAAAATTATTTTTGTTAAATATGCATATTTTCAGAAAGAAAGTTTACAACTAAAAATTTTATTTACATTTTAAATGACAATAATCGTTTTATACTATTTGTTTATTAAAATAAAACTTTAATAATTGAAAGTAAAAGTTTGTAATGTTAGTTGAATCCTTAAATTAAAGTCAAAATTAAATCACAACTGCACAAAACTCAAATAAAATTTCATAAGACAGTAAAAAGCATAAGTAAACAACAATAAGCCAAAAAAAACATTATACAATATATATACATAAGTCTGAATCAAGTTAACAAAGATCTTTAAATGGCAAAAGTGTACATAATGTTTGTGTGAATGTACATATGTTGGGGTAACTAAGTGTCGTTTTAACATATTTTAAATAAAACGAGTCAAACGCAAAGAAATAATTTCGAATCTTTAAAATAATCCCTGGTTAAATATTAAAATGACTCAGTTGTGCCACTATGTAAACGTCAACACAAATACAAGCAGCAACAAACAAATATACGGATATTTAAACGAAGTTAGACAAAAAAGTGCTTTAAAAATTATTTAAATCTCTAAGGCCGAAACTAAAGTCTGCTATGATATTAAAGGACTTTTCGGTATGTTCCCTAAATATTTTTTTATTTATACAGCCATAACTGTTTGAATAGTCTGCACACGGACGTACACCATCATATGAAAAAAAAAAAAAAAACAAACCATGCTAATGTTGATAAACACCTTTTACTTTAATGGTTTCTTTTCATGGATTCAAATCCCTACGAAACATCCAAGGATACATACACTACTATTATTAGATAGATGGAGTAAATGTAGAAAAGTAAATTTTCACAATGAAATTCAGCAAAATATCAAACAATGAAACTTTACAACAGAACGGAACAGAAACATCAAATTGAGAGTGTAATAGAATAGAAGAACAAAAAAAAACACTGAAAGACAGACAGACATCAAATGACGTTAAAGTCACTCAAGTTAGTTTTTCATTTCTTGTACGTTGTGTGTAGTATTTTTTCTCATCTTATTTTGTCAAATAAGCATTTTAACATGAAACGAAATCAAATAAACATTTCTGTGTCGCTCTTAAACACATTACACGCACATTACCATAGTACCAAGGCGTACGCAATCGTCCCATATACACCCAGTAAACATTTGTTAGTTAGTTAGTTAGTTAGTTAGTTAGTTAGTTAGTTAGTTAGTTAGTTAGTTAGTTAGTTAGTTATTAGTTAGTTAGTTAGTTAGTTAGTTAGTTAGTTGTTAGTTTAGTTAGTTAGTTAGTTAGTTAGTTAGTTAGTTAGTTAGTTAGTTAGTTCGTTAGTTAGTTAGTTAGTTAGTAGTTAGTTAGTTAATTAGTTAGTTAGTTAGTAGTTAGTAGAGTTAGTCTTAGTTCGTTAGTTAGTTAGTTAGTTAGTTAGTTAGTATTTAGTTAGTTAGTTAGTTAGTTAGGTTAGTTAGTTAGTTAGGTAGTTAGTTTAGAGTTCGTAGTTAGTTAGTTATTTAGTTATTTAGTTAGTTGTTAGTTTAGTTAGCTTCCATTAGTTAGTTAGTTAGGTTAGTTAGTTAGTGTAGTTAGTTAGTAGTTAGTTAGTTAGTTAGTTAGTTAGTTAGTTAGTTAGTTAGTAGTTAGTTAGTTTAGTTAGTTAGTTAGTTAGTTAGTTAGTTAGTTAGTTAGTTAGTTAGTTAGTTAGTTAGTTAGTAGTTAGTTAGTTAGTTAGTTAGTTAGTAGTTAGTTAGTTAGTTAGTTAGTTAGTTAGTTAGTAGTTAGTTAGTTCGTTAGTTAGTTAGTTAGTTAGTTAGTTAGTTAGTTAGTTAGTTAGTAGTTAGTTAGTTAGTTAGTTAGTTAGTTAGTTAGTTAGTTAGTTAGTTAGTTAGTTAGTTAGTTAGTTAGTTAGTTAGTTAGTTAGTTAGTTAGTTAGTTAGTTAGTTAGTTAGTTAGTTAGTTAGTTAGTTAGTTCGTTAGTTAGTTAGTAGTTAGTTAGTTAGTTAGTTAGTTAGTTAGTTAGTTAGTTAGTTAGTTAGTTAGTTAGTTAGTTAGTTAGTTAGTTAGTAGTTAGTTAGTTAGTTAGTTAGTTAGTTAGTTAGTAGTTTAGTTAGTTAGTTAGTTAGTTAGTTAGTTAGTTAGTTAGTTAGTTAGTTAGTAGTTAGTTAGTAGTTAGTTAGTTAGTTAGTTAGTTAGTTAGTTAGTTAGTTAGTTAGTAGTTAGTTAGTTAGTTAGTTAGTTAGTTAGTTAGTTAGTTAGTTAGTTAGTTAGTTAGTTAGTTAGTTAGTTAGTTAGTTAGTTAGTTAGTTAGTTAGTTAGTTAGTTAGTAGTTAGTTAGTTAGTTAGTTAGTTAGTTAGTTAGTTAGTAGTTAGTTAGTTAGTTAGTTAGTTAGTTAGTTAGTAGTTAGTTAGTTAGTAGTTAGTTAGTTAGTTAGTTAGTTAGTTAGTTAGTTAGTTAGTTAGTTAGTTAGTTAGTTAGTTAGTTAGTTAGTTAGTTAGTTAGTTAGTTAGTTAGTTAGTTAGTTAGTTAGTTAGTTAGTTAGTTAGTTAGTTAGTTAGTTAGTTAGTTAGTTAGTTAGTAGTTAGTTAGTTAGTTAGTTAGTTAGTTAGTAGTTAGTAGTTAGTTAGTTAGTTAGTTAGTTAGTAGTTAGTTAGTTAGTTAGTTAGTTAGTTAGTTAGTTAGTTAGTTAGTTAGTTAGTTAGTTAGTTAGTTAGTTAGTAGTTAGTTAGTTAGTTAGTTAGTTAGTTAGTTAGTTAGTTAGTTAGTTAGTTAGTTAGTTAGTTAGTTAGTTAGTTAGTTAGTTAGTTAGTTAGTTAGTTAGTTAGTTAGTTAGTTAGTTAGTTAGTTAGTAGTTAGTTAGTTAGTAGTTAGTTAGTTAGTTAGTTAGTTAGTTAGTTAGTTAGTTAGTTAGTTAGTTAGTTATTAGTTAGTTAGTTAGTTTAGTTAGTTAGTTAGTTAGTTAGTTAGTTAGTTAGTTAGTAGTAGTTAGTAGTTAGTTAGTTAGTTAGTTCGTAGTTAGTAGTTAGTTAGTTAGTAGTTATTAGTTCGTGTAGTTAGTTAGTTAGTAGTTAGTTAGTTAGTGTTAGTTAGTTAGTTAGTAGTTAGTTAGTTAGTTAGTAGTTAGTTAGTTAGTTAGTAGTTAGTTAGTTAGTTAGTTAGTTAGTTAGTTAGTTAGTTAGTAGTTAGTAGTAGTTCGTTAGTTAGTTAGTTAGTTAGTTAGTTAGTTAGTTAGTTAGTTAGTTAGTTAGTTAGTTAGTTAGTTAGTTAGTTAGTTAGTTGTAGGTTAGTTAGTAGTTAGTAGTTAGTTAGTTAGTTAGTTAGTTAGTTAGTTAGTTAGTTAGTTAGTTAGTAGGTAGTTAGTTAGTTAGTTAGGTAGTAGTTATTAGTTAGTTAGTTAGTTAGTAGTTAGTTAGTTAGTTAGTTAGTTAGTAGTAGTTAGTTAGTTGTTTGTTTGTTTGTTGTTTGTTTGTTTGTTTGTTTGTTGTTGTTTGTGTTTGTTGGACATTAGTAAATCTCTACTCTGACAGTTGTTTTTATTCTTTCCATTTTTTGCTCATTTCAGTATAATAGTGTGGGTGTTCAAATGTGTGTGTTGTTTTGTGCAAACGTGTGTGATTGGTTAAATGATATTAAAAATACTCGGTCATATACAGCTATGTTTACGTAAATGTTGAATTAAGGAAAAACTATTTTGAACAATTTTTTTCTTTAACAGTAACTTGTTGAAATTTTCCAAGAACTTTTTTTTAATTTAATTAGTTTGACATTTATTGCCACATTTGTGAGGGGTTTTTTTGAGATGATTCTTTTAAAAAAGATAAACTTTGAAAGAAGTTAAATTAGAATAACAATTAAAATATATAACGAATTTTTTTGTACGTAAATACATATACATAAATCGACTTTTTGGTCAAAAACCTTAAGAAAAATAAAATCGCTTATAACTTCGTTAAAACACGTTTAAATTGAAAAATAAGCTTATTTTGTGATCACTCATAATTCCCTTAAAAAATCGATTTTTTGGTCAAAAACCTTAAGAAAACTAAAACCGCTTGTAACTTCGTTAAAACACGTTTAAATTGAAAAATAAGCTTATTTTGTGATCACTCATATTTCTCTTCAAAAATAGATTTTTTGGACAAAAACCTTAAGAAAACTAAAATCGCTTGTAACTTCGTTAAAACACGTTTAAATTGAAAAATAAGCTTATTTTGTGATCACTCATATTCTCCTTCAAAAATCGATTTTTTGGTCTAAAACCTTAATTCATAATTCCCTTCAAAAATCGATTTTTTGGTCTAAAACCTTAAGAAAACTAAAATCGCTTATAACTTCGTTAAAACACGTTTAAATTGAAAAATAAGCTTATTTTGTGATCACTCATATTTCCCTTCAAAAATCGATATTTTGGTTTAAAACCCTAAGAAAACTAAAATCGATTATAACTTCGTTAAAACACGTTTAAATTGAAAAATAAGCTTATTTTCTGATCACTCATATTTCCCTTCAAAAATAGATTTTTTGCTCAAAAACCTTAAGAAAACTAAAATCGCTTATAACGTTTAAATTGAAAAATAAGCTTATTTTGTGATCACTCATATTTCCCTTCAAAAATCGATTTTTTGGTCTAAAACCCTAAGAAAACTAAAATCGCTCATAATTCCCTTCAAAAATCGATTTTTTGGTCTAAAACCTTAAGAAAACTAAAATCGCATATAACTTCGTTAAAACACGTTTAAATTGAAAAATAAGCTTATTTTGTGATCACTCATATTTCCCTTCAAAAATCGATTTTTTGGACAAGAACCTTAAGAAAACTAAAATCGCTTATAACTTCGTTAAAACACGTTTAAATTGAAAAATAAGCTTATTTTGTGATCACTCATATTTCCCTTCAAAAATCGATTTTTTGGTCTAAAACCCTAAGAAAACTAAAATCGCTTATAACTTCGTTAAAACACGTTTAAATTGAAAAATAAGCTTATTTTGTGATCACTCATATTTCCCTTCAAAAATCGATTTTTTGGTCTAAAACCCTAAGAAAACTAAAATCGCTTATAACTTCGTTAAAACACGTTTAAATTGAAAAATAAGCTTATTTTGTGATCACTCATATTTCCCTTCAAAAATCGATTTTTTGGTCTAAAACCCTAAGAAAACTAAAATCGCTTATAACTTCGTTAAAACACGTTTAAATTGAAAAATAAGCTTATTTTGTGACCACTCATATTTCCCTTCAAAAATCGATTTTTTGGTCTAAAACCTTAAGAAAACTAAAATCGCTTATAACTTCATTAAAACACGTTTAAATTGAAAAATAAGCTTATTTTGTGATCACTCATATTCTCCTTCAAAAATCCATTTTTTGGACAAGAACCTTAAGAAAACTAAAATCGCTTATAACTTCATTAAAACAAGTTTAAATTGAAAAATAAGCTTATTTTGTGATCACTCATATTTCCCTTCAAAAATCGATTTTTTGGTCTAAAACCTTAAGAAAACTAAAATCGCTTATAACTTCGTTAAAACACGTTTAAATTGAAAAATAAGCTTATTTTGTGATCACTCATATTTCCCTTCAAAAATCGATTTTTTGGTCTAAAACCTTAATAAAACTAAAATCGCTTATAACTTCATTAAAACACGTTTAAATTGAAAAATAAGCTTATTTTGTGATCACTCATATTCTCCTTCAAAAATCGATTTTTTGGTCTAAAACCCTAAGAAAACTAAAATCGCTTATAACTTCGTTAAAACACGTTTAAATTGAAAAATAAGCTTATTTTGTGATCACTCATATTTCCCTTCAAAAATCGATTTTTTGGTCTAAAACCTTAAGAAAACTAAAATCGCTTATAACTTCGTTAAAACACGTTTAAATTGAAAAATAAGCTTATTTTGTGATCACTCATATTCTCCTTCAAAAATCCATTTTTTGGACAAGAACCTTAAGAAAACTAAAATCGCTTATAACTTCATTAAAACAAGTTTAAATTGAAAAATAAGCTTATTTTGTGATCACTCATATTTCCCTTCAAAAATCGATTTTTTGGTCTAAAACCTTAAGAAAACTAAAATCGCTTATAACTTCGTTAAAACACGTTTAAATTGAAAAATAAGCTTATTTTGTGATCACTCATATTTCCCTTCAAAAATCGATTTTTTGGTCTAAAACCTTAATAAAACTAAAATCGCTTATAACTTCATTAAAACACGTTTAAATTGAAAAATAAGCTTATTTTGTGATCACTCATATTCTCCTTCAAAAATCGATTTTTTGGTCTAAAACCCTAAGAAAACTAAAATCGCTTATAACTTCGTTAAAACACGTTTAAATTGAAAAATAAGCTTATTTTGTGATCACTCATATTTCCCTTCAAAAATCGATTTTTTGGTCTAAAACCTTAAGAAAACTAAAATCGCTTATAACTTCGTTAAAACACGTTTAAATTGAAAAATAAGCTTATTTTGTGATCACTCATATTTCGCTTCAAAAATCGATTTTTTGGTCTAAAACCCTAAGAAAACTAAAATCGCTTATAACTTCGTTAAAACACGTTTAAATTGAAAAATAAGCTTATTTTGTGATCACTCATATTTCCCTTCAAAAATCGATTTTTTGGTCTAAAACCTTAATAAAACTAAAATCGCTTATAACTTCATTAAAACACGTTTAAATTGAAAAATAAGCTTATTTTGTGATCACTCATATTCTCCTTCAAAAATCGATTTTTTGGTCTAAAACCCTAAGAAAACTAAAATCGCTTATAACTTCGTTAAAACACGTTTAAATTGAAAAATAAGCTTATTTTGTGATCACTCATATTTCCCTTCAAAAATCGATTTTTTGGTCTAAAACCTTAAGAAAACTAAAATCGCTTATAACTTCGTTAAAACACGTTTAAATTGAAAAATAAGCTTATTTTGTGATCACTCATATTTCCCTTCAAAAATCGATTTTTTTGTCTAAAACCTTAAGAAAACTAAAATCGCTTATAACTTCTTTAAAACACGTTTAAATTGAAAAATAAGCTTATTTTGTGATCACTCATATTTCCCTTCAAAAATCGATTTTTTGGTCTAAAACCTTAAGAAAACTAAAATCGCTTATAACTTCGTTAAGACACGTTTAAATTGAAAAATAAGCTTATTTTGTGATCACTCATATTTCCCTTCAAAAATCGATTTTTTGGTCTAAAACCCTAAGAAAACTAAAATCGCTTATAACTTCGTTAAAACACGTTTAAATTGAAAAATAAGCTTATTTTGTGATCACTCATATTTCCCTTCAAAAATCGATTTTTTGGTCTAAAACCTTAAGAAAACTAAAATCGCTTATAACTTCGATAAAACACGTTTAAATTGAAAAATAAGCTTATTTTGTGATCACTCATAATTCCCTTCAAAAATCGATTTTTTGGACAAGAACCTTAAGAAAACTAAAATCGCTTATAACTTCGTTAAAACACGTTTAAATTGAAAAATAAGCTTATTTTGTGATCACTCATAATTCCCTTCAAAAATCGATTTTTTGGTCTAAAACCCTAAGAAAACTAAAATCGCTTATAACTTCGTTAAAACACGTTTAAATTGAAAAATAAGCTTATTTTGTGATCACTCATATTTCCCTTCAAAAATCGATTTTTTGGTCTAAAACCTTAAGAAAACTAAAATCGCTTCTAACTTCGTTAAAACACGTTTAAATTGAAAAATAAGCTTATTTTGTGATCACTCATATTTCCCTTCAAAAATCGATTTTTTGGTCTAAAACCCTAAGAAAACTAAAATCGCTTATAACTTCGTTAAAACACGTTTAAATTGAAAAATAAGCTTATTTTGTGATCACTCATATTCTCCTTCAAAAATCGATTTTTTGGTCTAAAACCTTAAGACAACTAAAATCGCTTATAACTTCATTAAAACACGTTTAAATTGAAAAATAAGCTTATTTTGTGATCACTCATATTTCCTTCAAAAATCGATTTTTTGGTCTAAAACCCTAAGAAAACTAAAATCGCTTATAACTTCGTTAAAACACGTTTAAATTGAAAAATAAGCTTATTTTGTGATCACTCATATTTCCCTTCAAAAATCGATTTTTTGGTCTAAAACCTTAAGAAAACTAAAATCGCTTATAACTTCGTTAAAACACGTTTAAATTGAAAAATAAGCTTATTTTGTGATCACTCATATTTCCCTTCAAGAATCGATTTTTTGGTGAAAAACCTTAAGAAAATTAAATCGCTTATAACTTCGTTAAAACACGTTTAAATTGAAAAATAAGCTTATTTTGTGATCACTCATATTCTCCTTCAAAAATCGATTTTTTGGACAAGAACCTTAAGAAAACAAAAATCGCTTATAACTTCGTTAAAACACGTTTAAATTGAAAAATAAGCTTATATTGTGATCACTCATATTTCTCTTCAAAAATCGATTTTTTGGTCTAAAACCTTAAGAAAACTAAAATCGCTTGTAACTTCGTTAAAACACGTTTAAATTGAAAAATAAGCTTATTTTGTGATCACTCATATTCTCCTTCAAAAATCGATTTTTTTGGACAAAAACCTTAAGAAAACTAAAATCGCTTATAACTTCGTTAAAACACGTTTAAATTGAAAAATAAGCTTATTTTGTGATCACTCATATTTCCCTTCAAAAATCGATTTTTTGGTCTAAAACCTTAAGAAAACTAAAATTGCTTATAACTTCGTTAAAACACGTTTAAATTAAAAATAAGCTTATTTTGTGATCACTCATATTCTCCTTCAAAAATTGGTTTATTACACAAAAACCTTAAGAAAACTAAAATAGCTTGTAACTTCGTTAAAACACGTTTAAATTGAAAAATAAGCCTATTTTGTGATCACTTATATTTTCCTTCAAAAATCGATTTTTTGGAGAAAAACCTTAAGAAACTTATAATCGCTTATAACTTCGTTAAAACACGTTTAAATTGAAAAATAAGCTTATTTTGTGATCACTCATATTTCCCTTCAAAAATCGATTTTTTGGTCAAAAACCTTAAGAAAACTAAAATCGCTTGTAACTTTGTTAAAACACGTTTAAATAAAAAAATAAGCTTATTTTGTGATCACTCATATTCTCCTTCAAAAATCGATTTTTTGGAAAAATACCTTAAGAAACTTATAATCGCTTATAACTTCGTTAAAACACGTTTAAATTGAAAAATAAGCTTATTTTGTGATCACTCATATTCTCCTTCAAAAATTGGTTTATTACACAAAAACCTTAAGAAAACTGAAATAGCTTGTAACTTCGTTAAAACACGTTTAAATTGAAAAATAAGCTTATTTTGTGATCACTTATATTTTCCTTCAAAAATCGATTTTTTGGAGAAAAACCTTAAGAAACTTATAATCGCTTATAACTTCGTTAAAACACGTTTACATTGAAAAATAAGCTTATTTTGTGATCACCCATATATCCCTTCAAAAATCGATTTTTTGGTCAAAAACCTTAAGAAAACTAAAATCGCTTGTAACTTTGTTAAAACATGTTTAAATAAAAAAATAAGCTTATTTTGTGATCACTCATATTCTCCTTCAAAAATCGATTTTTTGGAAAAATACCTTAAGAAACTTATAATCGCTAAGAAACTTATAATCGCTTATAACTTCGTTAAAACACGTTTAAATTGAAAAATAAGCTTGTGATCACTCATATTCTCCTTCAAAAATCGGTTTATTACACAAAAACCTTAAGAAAACTAAAATCGCTTGTAACTTCGCTAAAACACGTTTAAATTGCAAAATAACCTTATTTTTTGGTCTAAAACCCTAAGAAAACTAAAATCGCTTATAACTTCGTTAAAACACGTTTAAATTGAAAAATAAGCTTATTTTGTGATCACTCATATTTCCCTTCAAAAATCGATTTTTTGGTCTAAAACCTTAAGAAAACTAAAATCGCTTATAACTTCATTAAAACACGTTTAAATTGAAAAATAAGCTTATTTTGTGATCACTCATATTCTCCTTCAAAAATCGATTTTTTTGGACAAGAACCTTAAGAAAACTAAAATCGCTTATAACTTCGTTAAAACACGTTTAAATTGAAAATAAGCTTATTTTGTGATCACTCATATTTCCCTTCAAAAATCGATTTTTTGCTCAAAAACCTTAAGAAAACTAAAATTGCTTATAACTTCGTTAAAACACGTTTAAATTAAAAAATAAGCTTATTTTGTGATGACTCATATTCTCCTTCAAAAATTGGTTTATTACACAAAAATCTTAAGAAAACTAAAATAGCTTGTAACTTCGTTAAAACACGTTTAAATTGAAAAATAAGCTTATTTTGTGATCACTTATATTTCCCTTCAAAAATCGATTTTTTGGAGAAAAACCTTAAGAAACTTATAATCGCTTATAACTTCGTTAAAACACGTTTAAATTGAAAAATAAGCTTGTGATCACTCATATTCTCCTTCAAAAATCGGTTTATTACACAAAAACCTTAAGAAAACTAAAATCGCTTGTAACTTCCCTAAAACACGTTTAAATTGCAAAATAACCTTATTTTGTGATCACTCATATTTTCCTTCAAAAATCGATTTTTTCGCTTATAACTTCGTTAAAACACGTTTAAATTGAAAAATAAGCTTATTTTGTGATCACTCATATTCTCCTTCAAAAATCGATTTATTACACAAAAACCTTAAGAAAACTAAAATCGCTTGTAACTTCGTTAAAACACGTTTAAATTGAAAAATAAGCTTATTTTGTGATCACTTATATTTTCCTTCAAAAATCGATTTTTTGGTCAAAAACCTTAAGAAAACTAAAATCGCTTATAACTTCGTTAAAACACGTTTAAATTGAAAAATAAGCTTATTGTGTGATCACTCATATTTTCCCTTAAAAATCGATTTATTACACAAAAACCTTAAGAAAACTAAAATCGCCTGTAACTTCGTTAAAACACGTTTAAATTGAAAAATAAGCTTATTTTGTGATCACTCATATTCTCCTTCAAAAATCGATTTTTTGGCCTAAAACCTTAAGAAAAGTAAAATCGCTTATAACTTCATTAAAACACGTTTAAATTGAAAAATAAGCTTATTTTGTGATCACTCATATTTCCCTTCAAAAATCGATTTTTTGGTCTAAAACCTTAATAAAACTAAAAATCGCTTATAACTTCATTAAAACACGTTTAAATTGAAAAATAAGCTTATTTTGTGATCACTCATATTCTCCTTCAAAAATCGATTTTTTGGTCTAAAACCTTAAGACAACTAAAATCGCTTATAACTTCGTTAAAACACGTTTAAATTAAAAAATAAGCTTATTTTGTGATGACTCATATTCTCCTTCAAAAATTGGTTTATTACACAAAAATCTTAAGAAAACTAAAATAGCTTGTAACTTCGTTAAAACACGTTTAAATTGAAAAATAAGCTTATTTTGTGATCACTTATATTTCCCTTCAAAAATCGATTTTTTGGAGAAAAACCTTAAGAAACTTATAATCGCTTATAACTTCGTTAAAACACGTTTAAATTGAAAAATAAGCTTGTGATCACTCATATTCTCCTTCAAAAATCGGTTTATTACACAAAAACCTTAAGAAAACTAAAATCGCTTGTAACTTCCCTAAAACACGTTTAAATTGCAAAATAACCTTATTTTGTGATCACTCATATTTTCCTTCAAAAATCGATTTTTTCGCTTATAACTTCGTTAAAACACGTTTAAATTGAAAAATAAGCTTATTTTGTGATCACTCATATTCTCCTTCAAAAATCGATTTATTACACAAAAACCTTAAGAAAACTAAAATCGCTTGTAACTTCGTTAAAACACGTTTAAATTGAAAAATAAGCTTATTTTGTGATCACTTATATTTTCCTTCAAAAATCGATTTTTTGGTCAAAAACCTTAAGAAAACTAAAATCGCTTATAACTTCGTTAAAACACGTTTAAATTGAAAAATAAGCTTATTGTGTGATCACTCATATTTTCCCTTAAAAATCGATTTATTACACAAAAACCTTAAGAAAACTAAAATCGCCTGTAACTTCGTTGAAACACGTTTAAATTGAAAAATAAGCTTATTTTGTGATCACTCATATTCTCCTTCAAAAATCGATTTTTTGGCCTAAAACCTTAAGAAAAGTAAAATCGCTTATAACTTCATTAAAACACGTTTAAATTGAAAAATAAGCTTATTTTGTGATCACTCATATTTCCCTTCAAAAATCGATTTTTTGGTCTAAAACCTTAATAAAACTAAAAATCGCTTATAACTTCATTAAAACACGTTTAAATTGAAAAATAAGCTTATTTTGTGATCACTCATATTCTCCTTCAAAAATCGATTTTTTGGTCTAAAACCTTAAGACAACTAAAATCGCTTATAACTTCGTTAAAACACGTTTAAATTAAAAAATAAGCTTATTTTGTGATCACTCATATTCTCCTTCAAAAATTGATTTATTACACAAAAACCTCAAGAAAACTAAAATCGCTTGTAACTTCGCTAAAACACGTTTAAATTGAAAAATAAGCTTATTTTGTGATCACTCATATTTTCCCTCAAAAATCGATTTTTTGCTCAAAAACCTTAAGAAACTTATAATCGCTTATAACTTTGTTAAAACACGTTTAAATTGAAAAATAATCTTATTTTGTGATCACTCATATTTCCCTTCAAAAATCGATTTCTTGGTCTAAAACCTTAAGACAACTAAAATCGCTTATAACTTCGTTAAAACACGTTTAAATTGAAAAATAAGCTTATTTTCTGATCACTCATATTCTCCTTCAAAAATCGATTTATTACACAAAAACCTTAAGAAAACTAAAATCGCTTGTAATTTCGTTAAAACACGTTTAAATTGAAAAATAAGCTTATTTTGTGATCACTCATATTCTCCTTCAAAAATCGATTTTTTGGTCTAAAACCTTAAGAAAACTAAAATCGCTTATAACTTCGTTAAAACACGTTTAAATTGAAAAATAATCTTATTTTGTGATCACTCATATTTCCCTTCAAAAATCGATTTTTTGGTCTTAAACCTTAAGAAAACTAAAATCGCTTATAACTTCGTTAAAACACGTTTAAATTGAAAAATAAGCTTATTTTGTGATCACTCATATTTTCCTTTAAAAATCGATTTATTACACAAAAACCGTAAGAAAACTAAAATCGCTTGTAACTTCGATAAAACACGTTTAAATTGAAAAATAAGCTTATTTTGTGATCACTCATATTCTCCTTCAAAAATTGATTTTTTGCTCTAAAACCTTAAGAGACTTAAAATCGCTTATAACTTCGTTAAAACACTCATATTTCCCTTCAAAAATCGATTTTTTGGTCTAAAGCCTTAAGCAAACTAAAATCGCTTATAACTTCGTTAAAACACGTTTAAATTGAAAAATAAGCTTATTTTGTGATCACTCATATTTCCCTTCAAAAATCGATGTTTTGGTCTAAAACCTTAAGAAAACTAAAATCGCTTGTAACTTCGTTAAAACACGTTTAAATTGAAAAATAAGCTTATTTTGTGATCACTCATATTTGCCTTCAAAAATCGATTTTTTGGTCTAAAACCTTAAGAAACTTAAAATCGCTTATAACTTCGTTAAAACACGTTTAAATTGAAAAATAAGCTTATTTTGTGATCACTCATATTTCCCTTCAAAAATCGATTTTTTGATCTAAAACCTTGAGAAAACTAAAATCGCTTTTAACTTCGTTAAAACACGTTTAAATTGAAAAATAAGCTTATTTTATTTTATATATATATATATTTAGACTGAATAATTTATTCACTTTTTTACAATATCCCATATTCTAGAATACTCCTACAAAGGCATATATATTTTTTGTATATCTCACCCACTTAGAGCCAATTTTGCTGATTTTAAATAGAATAATTTCGAAAATCAAAGTTTTCCCGAAAAAGATTAGATAAAATATTAACTTTCTATTGTTTCAATAATTTGAGTCATAAAACTACAAAATACATTTACAATTTCTTCATTATCATTCAAAACTTTATAATCAAATTCATTTTATCATCCTTAAGTGAATTTCCTTTATAAATTGTGATTTTATTTTACTACAGTCTTCCTCTAATAATTTATTTATATAGTATGTAGTTTTTTAAATACGTAGGACAATATAAAAGTTCTTTAAAAAGAGGCTCAGTAATTTATAGTCGATGAGACAGAAATAGTTCAACTTTTTTTAACAAATCAATTACAAATAAATTTAGTCAATAAATTGTAAATAATTCTAAGTGCATTCAATCATACAATCATGCCTAAAGGAATGAGCTGATTTTCTACAAATTTGGGAGCGTAGATAGTAGATGTCTGTCTAGATGCATCAAAAAAAATGGAGAAAACGGGAAAATTTGAATTTTTTGTTTTAAATACTTTTTACTGTCCCTTCCAGAGCGAAAATGTTTTTCGATTTATAAAGGGTAATTATTAATTGTTTATTATTTGTATTTGTAAATGTTGCTCCATATCAATGTAGTATGATTTTTTGCTTTAAAAGTCAACTTTTAGAGTGAAATAATATGGTGAATGGGTAATTTTTATTTATATGGAATTGGAACAAAAAACTAATTGCAAATAAATTTAAATTAAAAACACAAATATATATTTATTTAATTTTGAAATTCTCATGAATACTCCGAGAATTATTTTCTTTTATGTTAATGATTAAACTATTTATATGTATAAAGCATATTTCTAGGCGAAGTATTACGTATTTCGCTGTGATTTGTAACTCCCATAACTATTGCACATATTTAACTTAGCAAATACATGTGGATTCAAAATAATTTTTAGGAGCGATATATGAATGTTAATCCGTCTTATCCGTTAAATCTAAAAAATCAATATCTTAAAACAATTTTCTGAGAATCGTCCTTTAATTAATATTAATAAGTTAACATGCTAACTATACCATCTTGTACTTAAACAAATTATTCTTAGAGAATATTTAAGATTAAAATAAACCAAATTAGAAATATTTCTGCCCTTAACACCCCTCGTATGTTTATCTTAGTACATTGTTTTTGTAATAACTACTGTTGCAGAAGTTTTGACTAAAACCCAAAACATTGATGTAAGTTTTTGAAGAAAATTTACTCAAGCATAAATAAAAATTAGTGGTAACCACTATATAGTGTTATATTCAGCCAAGCCGAATCTTATATACACCCCACAAAACGAACAACAACAAAACAATTAAGAATTATTCCTGACTAATTACAGCGCTTCTCTTTGTTTAGAAAATCTCTCTCATTTCTTGTACAACAAATAGACTAACATCTTATAAAATTTGTTTTCTATTATATATTGAAAATTGGCCAAATAATTTCCAACAACAAAATTGTTGTAGCATCAGATCGTCATCAAACATGAGAAGAACTTTATGAAGTCCATAACGGATATTTCGAAGTGTTACAAACAAATGAATAAAATCAATATACCAACCATCTTTTTAGGGTATATACATATATGTATGTATTTTTAAACAAGTTTTTTTTCTGTTCTACTCTGGTTGAGAAAACTTTAGTAAGAATAAAAACACACACTAAATAACAATTTGTTATCACTGCCGAGATGAATATAATGTTGATGAACATTTTGATGATTATGATGAAGAAGATGTTGCCAATAACGATGATGATGAGGTCTTAATGTTTTCTTGGTGAAGTACTTGCAAAAGGAAAAACAACTTTAAATGGAAATAACCCAAAAACAAAAGAAACTTTTGGAAGATTATTAAAATAAAACTTAAACAAATGGAAAGGAAATTTTGTACTAAATAAGGATATATGTATGTGATAGATAAAGATCTTTTTATACAGTTACAGTATGAGAATAGAAAAATAGGACAGATTTTAAAGGAAATACCTGTCAATATTGATAAGTTTTTTGTTTTATCTTTAAATATTAATATCAAATGTTATAAATAGCTATTAAAATGTTTCATGTCAAGGGATTTATGGCAAGTAATTAAAAAAGTATAAAGCTGAAACTATAAATAAAAAAGGTCAAATATGTATAATGAAATCTTTAAAAATAAACGTTATTAAAAACCCTAAACATTTCTCATTAAAAAAAGATCTTAATAATAATCAGTAAATTAAAGTTTCCGTTTATTTTGTTTGAGAAATTTTAACAAAAGCAATCAACAACTTTTGTTCTCTCAGTACAAATGATTGATGTAATTAATTAGAATTATAGAAAAACTAAGTTTTGAATAAAAACTAAGAAATTACTAACATGTTAATAATATTATGTCTGAAAGAAACTAATTCAAAACAAAAACAAAAACTAAACTAAAATAAATAATTAAACACATTTTTGCAACAAACACATGTTATTTTACTAATAAACTCTTGAAAAAGGAAAATGTAAATGAAATTCAATTCAATTAATAAAATTTTTGATTAATAAACATCAGAAAATTTCGTTTGAATTTCAAGTAGAGTTTCTATTCTTTAAAATCCCATGAAATTCCAAAAGAAATTTCAGAAATCTATGTATTCTTAAACATGTGTTTTTTAGACTGATCATAGGTTTTGGTATAAAGATTATTTTTTTAAATAATTTTTTTTTTAAATAATTTAAAATCAATTTTTTATTAAAAATTTTTGTATAGAAATGAAGAAAAATATTTGTATAACAGTTTTTTCTAAAGAAAATATTGTGTATAACAGTTTTTTAATAGAAAAACAATTGTGTATAATAGTCCATGCACAGAAAACTTCGTATATAATGTTATATTCTATATAAAATGTTTTTATAACAGTTTTTTCTATAGTTTTTTTATAAAATATTTCGCCACATGAAATGCAAAAAAGGCTTAACAACCAAAAATTTTTAGTTTTTTCTTTACAAAAATTCGTGTATAACACTTATATTTATTTTAACATTTTTGTATAACAGTTTTTAGATAGCAAAACTTCTATACAATAGTTTATGTATAACAATTTCTTTATGAGCATCACGTGTATCACATTTTGTGTACAGACTATTTCTTGTATAACAGTTTTCTCCAAAAAAAAATGTGTGTATAAAATTTTTTCAATAGAAAATTTTTATGTAACAGTTTTTTCTATAGAAAAATTGAGTACAACAGTATTTAGTGTATAAAAATTTTTTGAGAAAATTTTGTTCATAAGAATTTTTATAGAAAACTTATGTATACGTATATTACAGTTTTTTTTTTTCTACAGAAAAAATGTGTATAACAGTTATATTTATAAGTTTTTAAAGTACTGATTTTTTCCTTATTTATGTTTTCTTCCTGTTTTTTTGTTTTCTTCTAGAGCTTTATTATTTCTATAGAAAAAAACTGCGTATAACAGTTATATATAGAAGTGTTTAAAGTGCTAATTTTTCCCTAATTTAAATTTCCCGGAAATGTTCAAGAAAAAATACCAGAATCTGCTGAAAAAAATAAAAACCTCAACCGCAACAAACAAATTTATTACCTTTCCCTCCAACAATCAAAAACATAAATATCAATTTTACATTGAAAAATATATATTATATCTTCCAATATTCTGAGAATTACACGTTTGGCTTGTTTTATTGCCTTTAATTGCATTCATACCAAAAAAATATAAAAAAGATAACAACGAATAGATAGAGTAAAGCCAACCAGCAAAGATAAATAAACAGAAAATTTCAAAGGAACTCAAAAATCCAATAAACATTTTATCCCACAAAGGTTCAGGTCCAAATGTAATATAAGACTCCCAAAAGTATTATATATTTTTGTTCTCTCTCTCCATCTCCGCTTATTTATATGTTCATTTTTCGTTTACTTTTTGCATTTACAAATTTATTGTTGTTATTTTAAGTTGTAGTATTAAACATTCAATATTGAATCGATAACGACAACAACAACAACAACAACTTACATAAATATTCCAGTTATAATTCCCTTATTCACATTCGTTTACAGTAAGTTGGTTTTTTGTTCGAATACATCATTAGTTGTTAAAACGAAAATGTGTAATACTCGTGGTACATTCATACATTTGAATATAACAAAGGGGCAAACTGAAAATCCTGGGTTTTATTTTCTTTTTGATGGTATCCAGTGGATGTACACATTAGGTTGGCTCACAAAAGAGGGAAACAAGTTATTAATTTTGGTTATGACTTGTACTTATCCAACAACTTACTTTTCAATTACTACTACATTCCCACCGCATTACCTTTAATGACATAACCCCTTAATCACTTCATCGTGTGAGACATTTATTCATCATTTCATAAATAACTTAAATATGAGAAAACTTTCAATATTTTTCAGATTTTTGTTTCATTTAATTTTAAAATACTAACCTAAAGAAGGACTCAGTATATATATGTTCACATCTTTTTAACCACATGTCTATTTTCTCTATAGTTTTGTATATGAAAATAATGTGGAAATTAATGTAAAGCAACGTCTATTCATTAAAAGGAACAAATATTTATTTAACCATGAAATTTTCTATAATTCTCAGAATTATTTATTTGCAGATATTAAAAGATCTGAAGAAGTTTATTTGAAACTTGTCTCACCGATTGGTCTATATTTTGAACCAACTTTAGAGTGTTTTAGATTACAGTAACAAGCTACGTCCCTTTTTAGCCCAATTTTCGTATAAAAGTTTATTAAATAAGTTTTAGTTTTAATATTTTTAATTCTTTATTATCAAAAACCCAAACAATGCCGGGTATACCAGTAACTGGTAAGTAATAACTAAACATAATTAAGAATGAATTCCTATTAAAAATAATATAATATAAAATTTAATACATTTCTAAAGAAATTTCTTTAAAAAGTTTGATAACAAAAACTTTGGAATTCAAGAGAAATTAAACAGTCCACCTTCTTTCAAAAAAAAAATAACTTAAGCAGATTTTAAAATATTACTTCCAGGTGTCAGCACCCAATAAAAAAAGTACTAAAAACGTCATCAGTCAAAGTGGCATAAAGACACACAGAGAACAGCAAACAGCAGCCTACATTAGGCAAAAGTTAAATTTCTCTATTAAATATTTAAAGCGAAAAAAGGAGAACATTTCATAACCGTTAGAAAGCAAAATAACTAAAACAAACAAACAGCAGGATGCCAAAACAGCAACATGAACAGCAGACAACAACTACAAACACTCCTGGTATTAAAGTCTTAAAACTGTAACTTAAATTATAATGTTTCCAACTGGGTGCCTACAATTATTTACTTTTCCTCTACGTTTGTATATACATACATATGTATGTATGTCTCTATGTGGGTGTTAATGTTTTTTCTTACACCTTCATTACTACCACTACTACTACGACGTATAAGCAACAAGTTTTTATATTTCTATTTATTCTATTTCTTCCCACTCTCATTCTCTCGATTTCTCTACTTTAGTACAATATTTTTTTTCTGTTATAGCTCGTTTAACTTATGGTTTTAATGTATTTTTCTTTGTCTGCTTCATCCTTCATTTGCACTACCATAGATCTTTGTTGTTGTTTTTACACGGCCTACTAACAGTATGTTTTTCCGTTATTATTTGTTTGTATTTTTGCTTTTGATTGCTGTTACTTTTAATATATGTTCGTATGTGTGTTTGTAAACATTGTTGTCTAGGTTTTCTTTCTAATTTGTTTTCCTTTATTTTTTTCTATCTTACAAAACAACTGGACGTTTATTTTGATTTTAATTTTTTCTTCACTCTTTCCTTGTGTGCTCTTAATTAAAGTGCAAAAATTTAATTTTGTTTAATATTTTTGTTCTTTCTATGATTTTTCTTCTTTTCTGTTAATTTATTGGGAATAGGGTTTAAATTTGCTGTTTTTCTTTGGGGTTTAATTAAAAAAGGTCCTATTGTTGTTGTTGGTTGGTTTTTTGTGTTCTTAATTAAAATTGACTTTTATGGAAGTGTGTTGTGTTGATTTTTTTTTTGCGCTTTGACATGACAGTGCGTATGAGTGTTAATCTGAATTAAATATTAATTATACGCCGCAATGTGTTTTTATGCTTGGCATAGATAACGAAGGTCTCTTCTATGGGTTTAGGTATGATTTCTCTTAGGATGGCTCCAGAAACTTAGAATTTATAGAGGCAAACATTTTAATATTCATTTGGTAAAGGTTAGTAGAGGTAAATCATTGTTTCATTACAGGTACGAATATAGAACTGAACTAGAAATGATCTAGAACTGAACCAGAACTGAACTGACTAGAACTGAACTAGACTGAACTAGAACTACTAGAACTAACTAGAACTGAACTAGAATGAACTAGAACTGAACTAGAACTGCAACTAGAACTGAACTAGAACTGCAACTAAACTAGAACTGAACTAGAACTGAACTAGAACTGAACTAGAAACTGAACTAGAAACTGAACTAGAACTGAACTAGAACTGAACTAGAACTGAACTAGAACTGAACTAGTAGAACTGAACTAGAACTGAACTAGAACTGAACTAGAACTGAACTAGAACTGAACTAGAACTGAACTAGAACTGAACTAGAACTGAACTAGAACTGAACTAGAACTGAACTAGAACTGAACTAGAACTGAACTAGAACTGAACTAGAACTGAACTAGAACTGAACTAGAACTGAACTAGAACTGAACTAGAACTGAACTAGAACTGAACTAGAACTGAACTAGAACTGAACTAGAAACTGAACTAGAACTGAACTAGAAACTGAACTAGAACTGAACTAGAATTGAACTAGAACTGAACTAGAACTGAACTAGAACTGAACTAGAACTGAACTAGAACTGAACTAGAACTGAACTAGAACTGAACTAGAACTGAACTAGAACTGAACTAGAACTGACTAGAACTAACTGAACTAGAACTGAACTAGAACTGAACTAGAACTGAACTAGAACTGAACTAGAACTGAACTAGAACTGAACTAGAACTGAACTAGAACTGAACTAGACTGAACTAGAACTGAACTAGAACTGAACTAGAACTGAACTAGAACTGAACTAGAACATGAACTAGAACTGAACTAGAACTGAACTAGAACTGAACTAGAACTGACCTAGAACTGAACTAGAACTGAACTAGAAACTGAACTAGAACTTGAACTAGAACTGAACTAGAACTGAACTAGAACTGAACTAGAACTGAACTAGAACTGAACTAGAACTGAACTAGAACTGAACTAGAACTGAACTAGAACTGAACTAGAACTGAACTAGAACTGAACTAGAACTGAACTAGAACTGAACTAGAACTGAACTAGAACTGAACTAGACTGAAACTGACTAGAACTGAACTAGAAACTGAACTAGAACTGAAACTAGAATGAACTAGAACTGAACTAGAACGACTAGAACTGAACTAGAACTGAACTAGAACTGAACTAGAACTGAACTAGAACTGAACTAGAAATGAACTAGAACTGAACTAGAACTGAACTAGAACTGAACTAGAACTGAACTAGCAACTGAACTAGACTGAACTAGAACGAATAGAACTGACTAGAACTGAACTAGAACTGAACTAGAACTGAATAGAACTGAACTAGAACTGAACTAGAACTGAACTAGAACTGAACTAGAACTGAACTAGAACTGAACTAGAACTCGAACTAGAACTGAACTAGAACTGAACTAGAACTGAACTAGAACTGAACTAGAACTGAACTAGAACTGAACTAGAACTGAACTAGAACTGAACTAGAACTGAACTAGAACTGAACTAGAAACTGAACTAGAACTGAACTAGAACTGAACTAGATACTGAAACTAGAACTGAACTAGAACTGAACTAGAAACTGAACTAGAACTGAACTAGAACTGAACTAGAACTGAACTAGAACTTGAACTAGAACTGAACTAGAAACTGAACTAGAACTGAACAAGAACTGAAACTAGAAATGAACTAGAACTGAACTAGAACTGAACTAGAAACTGAACTAGAACTGAACTAGAAACTGAACTAGAAACTGAACTAGAACTGAACTAGAACTGAACTAGAACTGAACTAGAACTGAACTAGAACTGAACTAGAACTGAACTAGAACTGAACTGAACTGAACTAGAACTGGAACTAGAACTGAACTAGAACTGAACTAGAACTGAACTAGAACTGAACTAGAACTGAACTAGAACTGAACTAGAACAGAACTAGAACTGAACTAGAACTGAACTAGAACTGAACTAGAACTGAACTAGACTGAACTAGAATGAACTAGAACTGATTTTAGAATGAAACTAGAATTTTCGATTATTTCGTCGATATTACAACGCATTATTTAATTATTAAATACAATTATTTACAAAACTATACTTTGTATTCAAAAGGTCTTCTATGTACATATGCACAATATTTTAAAATGTTCCTTGTTATATGATCTTAATTTCTAATACCAAGTTTTGCATATCTAAACTACACTTGGATTCATTGTGTTTTCAAAACATTAACTCGAGTTGTTTTTCTGACAAGTGACCTTTGGTTTTAATTAATACTTACTAGTAGCCATTAGATAAGGTTAAAACAAGAATATTAAAAAATAAGAAATTTAAAAAAAACTTGTTCAATGAATTATTGATATTTAACTTAAGACTATTATTTTGCATTATTTTTTAAACAATAAAATAATTGGTTTTTAAATTCAATAAGAAAAAAGGAAAAATAAATCTAAAGCAACTTAAAAATATATATTATATAAGAATTTCTACTCATAATTTATCAAAAGTTTAGTATTTGTAATAAAATAAAAAATAAACAAAAAATTTAAAACATTGTATTATTTAAGCGCTTTAAAAAAAGAAAATGGCGTACATACTTCACATACAATACAATATTTTAAATGAATTCTTTTTACGAAAACTTTTATTTTGTGGCTTTTGTTGTTTATTGCTCAAGTTAGGAACCCTACATTAAAGTGAAATAAAAAAGAAAAACTTTTTAATTTCTATTTTTTTTGTGGTGGTATGAAATTAATTAAAGTTTGGTTGCTTTTTATTTTATATTTTTCATATATTTGTTTTCCTTTTAAATACTCACTTTAAAGTAGTAACAAAGTAATGGAAAAAAGAAATAAACTAAAATGTTTCTTTCAAGAGATTTAGTTTTTGTTTGAGATTTTTTTCCCCTTTTTTTAGTTTTGTTTGCTTATCGTGTTTGTGCTTTATAGACACATAAAAGCTTTTAAGAGTGTCACAATTTATTGTAAATAAGAAAAAACTAAAAGAAATACAAAAAAATAGTATAAGAAAAAATAAAAACAACTGCAAAGCCAACAACTAAAATTTGTATCCGATTGAAGAAAAACATGGAAAACTTTTAGTTCTTTGTAGCAACAGGCTGTTGTTGTTTATTTCCATCATAGAATGATGATTATGTTAATGGAAACGTAGAAAGGTAATGCTTTTATTAAATCTATATAAATAGCAAATAGGGGAAGTTGTTCATGGACAAGTATATTTAGAAATATGTTAGTTAGTTAGTTAGTTAGTTAGTTAGTTAGTTAGTTAGTTAGTTAGTTAGTTAGTTAGTTAGTTAGTAGTTAGTTAGTTAATTAGTTAGTTAGATAGTTAGTTAATTAGTTAGTTAGTTAGTTAGTTAGTTAGTTAGTTAGTTAGTTAGTTAGTTAGTTAGTAGTTAGTTAGTTAGTTAGTAGTTAGTAGTTAGTTAGTTAGTTAGTTAGTTAGTTAGTTAGTTAGTTAGTAGTTAGTTAGTTAGTTAGTTAGTTAGTTAGTTAGTTAGTTAGTTAGTTAGTTAGTTAGTTAGTTAGTTAGTTAGTTAGTTAGTTAGTTAGTTAGTTAGTTAGTTAGTTAGTTAGTTAGTTAGTTAGTTAGTTAGTTAGTTAGTTAGTTAGTTAGTTAGTTAGTTAGTTAGTTAGTTAGTTAGTTAGTTAGTTAGTTAGTTAGTTAGTTAGTTAGTTAGTTAGTTAGTTAGTTAGTTAGTTAGTTAGTTAGTTAGTTAGTTAGTTAGTTAGTTAGTTAGTTAGTTAGTTAGTTAGTAGTTAGTTAGTTAGTTAGTTAGTTAGTTAGTTAGTTAGTTAGTTAGTAGTTAGTTAGTTAGTTAGTTAGTTAGTTAGTTAGTTAGTTAGTTAGTTAGTTAGTTAGTTAGTTAGTTAGTTAGTTAGTTAGTTAGTTAGTTAGTTAGTTAGTTAGTTAGTAGTTAGTTAGTTAGTTAGTTAGTTAGTTAGTTAGTTAGTTAGTTAGTTAGTTAGTTAGTAGTAGTTAGTTAGTTAGTTAGTTAGTTAGTTAGTTAGTTAGTAGTTAGTTAGTTAGTAGTTAGTTAGTTAGTTAGTTAGTTAGTTAGTTAGTTAGTTAGTTAGTTAGTTAGTTAGTTAGTTAGTTAGTTAGTAGTTAGTTAGTTAGTTAGTTAGTAGTTAGTTAGTTAGTTAGTTAGTTAGTTAGTTAGTTAGTTAGTTAGTTAGTTAGTTAGTTAGTAGTTAGTTAGTTAGTTAGTTAGTTAGTTAGTTAGTTAGTTAGTTAGTTAGTTAGTTAGTTAGTTAGTTAGTTAGTTAGTAGTTAGTTAGTAGTTAGTTAGTTAGTTAGTTAGTTAGTTAGTTAGTTAGTTAGTTAGTTAGTTAGTTAGTTAGTTAGTTAGTTAGTTAGTAGTTAGTTAGTTAGTTAGTTAGTTAGTTAGTTAGTTAGTTAGTTAGTTAGTTAGTTAGTTAGTTAGTTAGTTAGTTAGTTAGTTAGTTAGTTAGTTAGTTAGTTAGTTAGTTAGTTAGTTAGTTAGTTAGTTAGTAGTTAGTTAGTTAGTTAGTTAGTTAGTTAGTTAGGTAGTTAGTTAGTTAGTTAGTTAGTTAGTTAGTTAGTTAATTTCTTTTTCTGAATTATAATAATTTCTCGTCTCGGGAGCATGTTTAACAGATTTATTAAATATCTGTCCATCCATATCTATGGTCCCAACTTTGAAAATCGATGTCGGTTAGTCACCCAGGGGTTAAAGGGGGTCGAGCTTGGACTTTTTGGTCATTCAGGTTTTTTTCCAAATGTGTGTAACCTTACACCTATTGGTCCTAGCAACAATTGTCCGAAGGACTTTACATAACTATTTCTTCACTTTTCAAAATCGGAAGACATCGATTTTAAATGTTGGGTTACTTAACATGAAATTGCCCATACACTTATAGATGTGATATTCTATGTACAAATGTAGTTTAGATGCTTTAATTTATGTTCCTTGGGTGTGTTGTCTATGCTTGTCCCATACACAAAATAAAATACTTCAAACATTAAATGAGGCATAGAAAATTTTAAATTTTATTTACTTCAACTTGTTGTTCACTCCTCCTTCTAAAATATGGTGCAAAGCATTCCAAAGTTTGGCAGCCCATATCTTTTAGAGCAACCCAATAAAATACATACACACTTACGTGTTGAATAGTATATAGTTTAAATGTGGCATGTTTGAAAAATTTCTTAAATTTTAGGCAAACTAATAAGAAATAGTGAAAAGGAAAGTGAGCGTAGCTAATTTAATCAAAATATTTTTTAACATGTAGCTAGATTTAAAATCATTTAACGTAAAATGTATACAAACATGACCGTTGTTAAATAAGTAAGTAAACTCAATTTGGATCCTTAATAAAAAATACGTTTTTATGCTTTAGTAGTTTTTCTTTTTAAATAATGATGTCAAGCATTTAGTTTTCAATATCAGGGGGTTGCTTTTAGTAGATTAGAACTTTCAATAAAATAGATTTAAGTTCTAAAACAGCAAGTGATGGTTAATAATGTTTATTAGCTGTATAAAGTCATTATTTGTTTTAATAATTTAAACAAATTTCATTAAAGACATATTAAAAACCTAAACCTTAGTAAATATTTTGAGAAATTTTAAAACTGGGTTAGTCAGTTGCTATGTAACTCTCAGCTAAAAGAAGAGTAACCTCCCTTAAGTAAGAAGAATTCTTCCTTTTTGTTCACATTTTTAATTGTTTTCCTTTTTTATTGTTAATTTACTCGTAATAAACCATAACAACGCCAAATGTTTTTTATTGCCGTTGAAATTTTTGCAAAAAATTTCCTAAGACTTCTTTTTATAGAATTTTCCCTCGGAAACAAGAACAAAATCATAACCACTAATAAGCACATGTTAAGTATAGAGGCCAAAAAAGAATAATGAAATGTTTACAAAATGATTATTATCTATGGTACATATTGTTTTTATTGTTTCTTTATAATTTCAATAGATAAATAACAAATGATTTTGTTTAAATTTCTCTAAGGATATACATGAAATAAACAAGAAGTTTTGTTTAACACATCATGCCACGTGTTGAATGAAGTATTTATTGGAAAAGTTATTTTTTAAGTTTTCTTTTTTATTTGTTTTTTACTTCAATATTATTTTTTTCTTTTGCATTTAAGTAACTAATAATTTCCTTAACTGTCATGACAGCCAACATGTTCATCAATCTTTCAATGCCAGAGAAGTCGTCATGACTTTTGAGTAGGAGCAAAAAAAAATTGTGTAAAAATTTAAATAAAATAACTAAGTTGTACTAGTCATAATATGATAAACAATTTTTGAAATAAATAAAGTAATCCTGCAGTTTTGTAAGAGACTACAGGTATCCCTTTAATCCCTCTAACAGTTTGTTATTCCGTTTCTACAATATAATTTTGGGACTCTATAGAATAGATACTAATGTATATTCCAAATTCTTATAAATATCGATTTAGCGAAGTACGCCTTTTAGTTGAAATCAAGTTTCTAGAGTCTCTAGATCCGGAATAATTCTAAGTATTAGGCATGTTTTCGAGAAGTTTCCAAAGTTTTGTTGTTGTGCTTGAGTAACATATAAATCTATATATTATTATGGTTTTGTTTGTTATTGAAGATGTTATCGGTAAAGTCAGGGATGGATATTTTTATATGAAGTCAAAGTAGAAGAAAAAAAATTAATTAAATTCTTAAAAATAGAAAAATGAAGTATCAAATTGAATCCTGAACAATTACACACCAAAATAACTACTGACATGGCTAATAGTTATCCTTAACTAACGGTAAAATCTTTTAAAGGATATTGACTCCCCGAACTACAGGCTATTGTTAGTAAATAGATGATGGATGGTTAAGAAACTTATCAAAATCTTACATTTTCTTTGCTAGAAAAGTCATTGGAAATCGTTTCGTTTACATGATGAAAATCCAATTTAAATCGACTATGGATCTTCAATTCCATTCAATATTAATTTGATTTTAAAAAAAATTTACCTAAATCTTAAAATTAATTTATTAAACCTTTATTTAAATTAAAATTTAATAAAAAAAAAACTTATCTTTTCTGAATCAAAACGATTTTTACAACAATTTTAGTGCTAAATTTATCTTTTTGGATTTAAATAATAATAATTTTAATTATTGGAATATGTATGCAATTATCGTTCCAATAAGATATAAACCACAAAAATCGGTTTAAAAAATTGTAGAAGTTATTACAAATTAACCCAATCATTTAGTGTCACATAAATGGGAAATGGGCAATTTCAAGACTCCAGTTTCAGACTCAAGTCAAACTCAAGTTATGTAATATTGAGAAATTTTCTTCAAACCACCGATTTATATAAAACTTAAGAAAAATATGTAATGAAGAGTTATATTTATGATGACATCAAAAAAAATTAAATTAACCCTTAAACGTAAATATATTTTTATAATAATCGATGCCATTTTTTGAGAAAATGGTGGGTGATAGAAAAAAACAGATATCAGATTCGGTTTCAGCAATTAAAAATACATTAAAAATAGTCGAATTGGTTCCAAAACTTTTTGCAAACCTTCATTTCGTTGGCCTGTGTAATTTAAAGTAAAGTATTCTTTTTTATACCCACCATCAAAAAAGATGGGGGTATATTGATTTTGTCATTCCGTTTGTAACACATCGAAATATTGGTCATAGACCCACAAAAGTATATATATTCTGGGTCCTCATTAAATTCTAAGTCGATCTAGCCATGTCTGTCCGTCCGTCTGTCTGTCTGTCTGTCTGTCTGTTGAAAGCACGATAGAGTCCCAATGGAAAGAGCTAGAGGGTTGAAATTTTACATAAATATTTCTAACAGGTAAGGTTTGTTTGGTATTGAAAATGGGCAATATCGGTCCACATTTTCTGATAGCCCCCATACAAGTGGCCCCTCGAAAAGCAGCTTTAACAGCCATAACTTGTTTAAAAATACGAATATAGCGATAAAATTCGGCATATGGAAGTTTCTTATGATCCAAAATCATTATGCAAAATTTTATGAGGATCGGTTCATAATTGACCCTACCCCCCATATAAGGTCCCCTTCAGAAAATGACTTTAACGCTCATTACTGGCTTAAAAATACTAGTATATAGATGAAATTCGACATAAGTAAGTTTCATACGAGTCAAAATCTATCTAAAAAATTTTATGAGGATCGGTCCATGATTGACTCTACCCCCATATAAGGTCCCCTTTAGAAAATGACTGCAACGCTCATTAATGGCTTAAAAATACGAGTGTAGCGATGAAATTCGACACAAATAAATTTAATACGAACCAAATTCTGTCTACCAAATTATATTAGGATCGACCCATAATTGACCCAACCCCCTATATAAGGTCCCCTTCAGAAAATTACTTTAACGCTTATAACTGGCCTAAAAATACGAGTATATAGATGAAGTTCGACGTAAGTAAGTTTCATTCTAGTCAAACGAGGTTTGATGGTGGGTATATAAGATTCGGCATTGCCGAATATAACACTTTTACTTGTTCTCTTATCTAAAAGTAATAATTTTATATTAATTTCCTCTCACATAAACTATGTGAATATAAGTATGTATGTAGGTACATTAGGGTGGGCCTATGCGTTTAGAGAAAAACGGTACTGATGTTCCAACCGAACATCAAAGCTTGTTCCAATCTAAGAAACCGTTTGTCAAAAATTTATGTCCTGAATAAATTAACTAAATTTTAATTTTTAGCGAGAACATCAGCAACATCAATTTTGGACCCATCCTAATGTAAACTTCTTGCAAAAAAAAAAACATAACAAACTGAACTTGAAAAAGATTTGTTATCAGAAAAATGTCTTTAACTTTTAAACAATAATAAACTTTGTCTTGTTCTTTATTTAATTATAGTAAATGTTTTTAAAAATTAAAAGAAAAATGTTTTCCAATTTATATAGTTTAACAAATGTCCAGCACAGGTAGTTTTGTTGTTTTTTGTTATCTTTTTTACAAAAAAAAAATGCTTGTTAAACTGTTGAAATTTAAGTCCAACTCCACCGCACATTCTTGTACTCAGTTTATTTTTATAACTTTTTTTTTTTGAAAGGGAATTGTTTTGGAAACTTTAAATCTCCCTCAAATTGTAGTTTTGTAAATGCAGCAAAAGTTTTTTTCAGGGATTTTTACTTTAATTTATAATATTTTTTCAATAGGAATAAAGCAAGTTATTTTACAATAAATTATAAATTAGCAAAGTACTTTGCAGCATTAAAAAACTATAGAAGGAAAGTACCTTGGTGTACCCTTCTTCTTTTTGAGAAGGGTGCGTAGTAGAATGGGTCGAAGATTTTTTGCCACGCCTAGAAATGCCGCCCTTTTTGTTTTTTATGTATTATGACGCCATTTTAAGTCCGATCGTAACATATCATGTATCAATATTTATGGCTTAAATTCTGATATCTCGGATCCTTCCGCAAAATCTAAAATTGTGACTATACTAGAATAAAGTACATTTAATTATATGCAATATTAGACCCTATATAGTCTATATTTGCATTCCGATTATATTAGTAATATTTATTTACATGTTGTAATATATATTTTAATATTGATTAATATCGATTTTTATATTAATTAAATTCTTCATAATTATACAGTTTTTGAAACGGCGCTATTCCAAACAAAAAACTGTTCAGTTCTTTATTAATATTATACACAAAAACAACGCAATTGATATAATAAATCCTTTTGATTGACAAATTTGTTTTACACTATTGTCCTTGTTTGTAATTTTCAATAGATTAAATTTTTAATCAATTATTATTCAACTTAATATCTAAAAAAAAACTCTTAAATAAAAATTTTAATAAAAAAATTTAATTTTGTTTAATATTACATTCTATTTGTTTTAATTTTTTTTTAATTGCAGTAAAAATATTGATAAGCTGTTGTAAAGGGATAATATTTCTTTTGTAAATCATTCAAGTACATCTGACTTAAAAACATGATTTAAAAAACAAATAAATAATACAAAATTTCATATCATTTTACAATTGATCCCTATTGGGTTCTAAGACAAAGTATTGAAAATAAACAATAACGATCTATTCGATCCCGAGAATAATTCTGAAACATTTACAAATATATGCATCGATTATGTTAAAATTTTTTCCAAGAAAGATATGGCAAAAGTCTGGGTTTGAACCTAGCGCTCATATAAGGTGCCCATAAGAAAAATTCTTCAACGTTCGTGAATTCAATACATATGTATACATATTGTAATAACACTCAGAATAAATCTAATCCGTGATAAGAAAAGTTTAACGAGTGGATTCGTAAAGACCTAATTCCATATAGAGGGTTGTCTTCCAAAACTTTCTTTTAATTTAGGGTTCATTTGAGGATATATACTAAATAATTCCGTTGTGCTCAGAATAGGTTATTATTTCTAACTCTATTAGATCTTCACCAAAAGAATTCGGTAGGAATAGAGAGTCTGAACAGAGGTTAAACACAAATAAGTATTTTAATATGTATTTTGTTAGAAAAAAAAAATATTTTACATCCTACACAATCTCCCATCCCTAACCCTAACGTCAACTTTGACAATAATAAAACAATAACAACATACAACTTTATATGTTACGTGTTCTTCTTGTTGTATTTAGTTTTTATACAGACGACAAATTAAAAACCAGTAAGAATGTATAGTAGGGCGTGGCCGATCGTATGATACCCTACACGGGTGAGTAATATGTTAAAAAATTTGCTTTATTATTAATTTTTAATAATAAAGCATTTAATTTATCTTAATTTTGAAATATTTTAACAATTTGTTGATGTGAAAGAGATATTTTGAAATTGGGGTTAATGTTGGGATTTACGTTTGCATTAAAATTATTTATGCAGAATTTCATAGTGATCTTCATGCCATTTTCTAAAGCGGTGGTTAGGGTGAAATGTGGCCCGATTATGAATTCAAGAGCCCTATTCGGAGGTACATGGACTCACAGACGGACGGATGGAAATAGCTTAATCAACTCAGAAATCTTATGACCAATATATTTGGGTGTTACAAACATCAGCACAAATGCATAATATGCATAACAAATGCAAACAACAACATGTAACATAAGAAGTTGTTGTTGTATTTAATATGTTCATGGATTCTTTAGAAATATTGCTCACATCTTATTATGGACCAGAAAGCATGTAAGATAGAATTATTCAGAAATTGGATACCGGAGATATCAGAGGACTTCAGGAAATTTATCTCTACATACAGACAAACGGACATTACTAAATCGACTTCGTTATCTACATACATATATATAAAGATTCAGAATGTACATACAAATACTTTATAGGACTAAAAAATTATGTATATTATGGAAATATTATGAAGGGTATACGAGGATCTCAGTATTAAGATCAAGACTTGTTTTATTATACAAATTTTAATCTAAATTGCATTAAAAAACAAGTAAGAAAGTATAGTCGGGCGTGGCCGACCATATGATACCCTACACCAGTTATGAATATTAAATGTGATTTATTTTTCATAATATCGCATTTATCTTCAATATTCCCTTGTTCCGATACATTTAAGCAATTTATGGATGAAAAACTAATTTTCTGAAAGAGGCTTTATATGGGGGCTAGGGGCAAATATGGACCAAGCCCGATAAAATTTTGTGAATATATTTATATTTACATAATATTTTATTGTGCTGAATTACATCGCGATATTTGTGTTTATAAGTTAATTTGGGACATTCAAGTAATTTTCTGAAGGGGACTTTGTATGGGAGCTAGGGTCAAATGGGGCCCGATCTTTATGAAATTTGGCAGGGTTATCAAGACTTCTATAAAACTTAGTTATGCCGTATTTTATCGATATATCTGTATATTTAACATAATTATGAGCTCAGAAGCCCTTTTCGGGGGGTTCTGTTCTATGGGGGCTAGGTGAAATAATGGACCGATTTTAACCATAAAACGTGCGTGCCAAATTTCATCCAATTATCTTGAAAATTGCGACCTGTAGCTTGCGCACAAGGTTTACATGGACAGCCAGCCAGCCAGCCAGACGGACGGACGGACGGACGGACGGACATAGCTTAATCGACTCAGAAAACGATTCTAAGCCGATTGGTATACTTTAAGGTGGGTCTAAGACGAATATTTTTATATGTTACAAACATCAGCACAAATCCAATATACCCTCCCCACTAAAGTGGTGTAGGGTATAATAAATGTATTAAGCGATATAAAAGACAATAATCCATTTTTTCAAAGTTAAGCCGATTATTAAAAATTTTTAGAAACAAGTTAACTTTATATGTTCATCTCTTGTAATAATTACCTTGATGCATAAACCAATTTTAATTTACTATTGAACTCTTTGTATCAGTAAAATCCATTTGATTCAGTCAATTAAAAAATATTGTTTCTGGTTGATAAATTTCTATGAGATTCACTTTAAAAAATTGTATTTTCCAGGATTAAAGAAACACAGCATGCCCTTAATAGACCTTAGCATTAGACATTGATAAACAATTATATAAATTTAATTTTTTTTTAGGTCAAAATAACATCATTTTTTACTATTACAATAGAAATTATTTGCATTTCTATAATTAGTTTCATCAAAAACAATTTTAATATATTTTTTATCAATAAACAGTATCAACAATTTCAAACCAAAGTATTAATTTATGTTTTTTGTAAATTTTTAAATTTTCATGTTTGTACACTTTTTATTTCACTTTTAAAAGTTTTTACTTAAAAGTCCTTTCTTAACAATTAACAATTTAATAATTTTTTAACAATTTCTTATTTATATTTTTTAAATTTATTATTAACATTTTTAAAATATTTTATTGTTTTTTAAATTCACATTCCTTTTAATTCAAATCCAACTGTTGCTTTTATTTCAAATACATTCACTGTTTCTCTCTTTTTTTTTTTTTTTTTTTTTTGTTTTGCAATGGTTTTTATACACTTATTTTACCAATTTTCCAAAAACGTTGTTGAATGTTCAAAGAATCTCTGTAGACTGAAAATATTTTCCAGATGTATCCTGTTAATATAGGAAACAAAAACATAATTGTGTATGTTGATGTTGATTTTTCAAATGTTTCACAAGGATACAAAAATTTCGTTTCATTTTTTGATTACAAATATACTATCTATGTATGTAGTGGTGGTGCCAGCAGTGTCTATGTATTTGTGTTTTTGTTTGCCAAAAAGATAAAGAAGAGAAGCAACAGTGTTTGAAAATAATCCCAAAATAAATTAAAATTTCCTTGAGTATTAAAGCTTTTATGGGAAAAATAATTTCAAACTTCCGTTAAAAAGCTGACATTGTTAGCTGAGACAAGAACAATTATATTGAAAGTTTTGAGAAACTTTAAGTTTTTGAGGATTTGTTTAAGTTGTATATATTTATTTTGGGGAGATTGGATTCTGCGCTTTGTGAATCTTACTCCTATTTTATTATACATATATATATGTAATTACCCCTAAATTTTCTTATGTATTTTATACAAATAGAAACTAGTCGAAAAGTTTACTACAAAACTGCTTAATTTGTAGTTAGACGCTTTGAACTCTCTCTCAAAATTGCACCTTATTCGTATTAAAATGTACATATAGTGTACTTGGAAAAACTTGAACATATCCTTATAATAATATTTGATTCTAGTTCAGTTCTAGTTCAGTTCTAGTTCGGTTCTAGTTCAGTTCTAGTTCAGTTCTAGTTCAGTTCTAGTTCAGTTCTAGTTCAGTTCTAGTTCAGTTCTAGTTCAGTTCTAGTTCAGTTCTAGTTCAGTTCTAGTTCAGTTCTAGTTCAGTTCTAGTTCAGTTCTAGTTCAGTTCTAGTTCAGTTCTAGTTCAGTTCTAGTTCAGTTCTAGTTCAGTTCTAGTTCAGTTCTAGTTCAGTTCTAGTTCAGTTCTAGTTCAGTTCTAGTTCAGTTCTAGTTCAGTTCTAGTTCAGTTCTAGTTCAGTTCTAGTTCAGTTCTAGTTTCAGTTCTAGTTCAGTTCTAGTTCAGTTCTAGTTCAGTTCTAGTTCAGTTCTAGTTCAGTTCTAGTTCAGTTCTAGTTCAGTTCTAGTTCAGTTCTAGTTCAGTTCTAGTTCAGTTCTAGTTCAGTTCTAGTTCAGTTCTAGTTCAGTTCTAGTTCAGTTCTAGTTCAGTTCTAGTTCAGTTCTAGTTCAGTTCTAGTTTCTGTTCTAGTTCAGTTCTAGTTCAGTTCTAGTTCAGTTCTAGTTCAGTTCTAGTTCAGTTCTAGTTCAGTTCTAGTTCAGTTCTAGTTCAGTTCTAGTTCAGTTCTAGTAGTTCAGTTCTAGTTCAGTTCTAGTTCAGTTCTAGTTCAGTTCTAGTTCAGTTCTAGTTCAGTTCTAGTTCAGTTCTAGTTCAGTTCTAGTTCAGTTCTAGTTCAGTTCTAGTTCAGTTCTAGTTCAGTTCTAGTTCAGTTCTAGTTCAGTTCTAGTTCAGTTTCTAGTTCAGTTCTAGTTCAGTTCTAGTTCAGTTCTAGTTCAGTTCTAGTTCAGTTCTAGTTCAGTTCTAGTTCAGTTCTAGTTCAGTTCTAGTTCAGTTCTAGTTCAGTTCTAGTTCAGTTCTAGTTCAGTTCTAGTTCAGTTCTAGTTCAGTTCTAGTTCAGTTCTAGTTCAGTTCTAGTTCAGTTCTAGTTCAGTTAGTTCTTAGTTCAGTTCTAGTTCAGTTCTAGTTCAGTTATAGTTCAGTTCTAGTTCAGTTCTAGTTCAGTTCTGTTCAGTTCTAGTTCAGTCTAGTTCATTTCTAGTTCAGTTCTAGTTCAGTTTCTAGTTCAGTTCTAGTTCAGTTCTAGTTCAGTTCTAGTTCAGTTCTAGTTAGTTCTTAGTTTCAGTTCTAGTTCCAGTTCGAGTTCAGTTTAGTTCATTTCTAGTTCAGTTTCTAGTGCAGTTCTAGTTCAGTTCTGTTCGTTCTAGTCAGTTCTTAGTTCAGTTCAGTTTCAGTTCTAGGTCAGTTCTAGTTCAGTTTCTAGTTCAGTTCCTAGTTCAGTTCTAGTTCAGTTCTAGTTTCAGTTCTAGTTCAGTTCTAGTTCCGTTCTAGTTCAGTTTTGGTCAGTTCTAGTTCAGTTCTAGTCAGTTCTAGTTCAGTTTTTGTTCAGTCTAGTTCAGTTCTAGTTCAGTTCTAGTTCAGTTCTAGTTCAGTTCTAGTTCGGTTCTAGTTCGAGTTCTAGTTCAGTTCTAGTTCGTCTAGTTCAGTTTCAGTTCTAGTTCAGTTCTAGTTCAGTTCTAGTTCAGTTCTAGTTCAGTTCTAGTTCAGTTCTAGTCAGTTCTAGTCCTTCATTCTAGTTCAGTTCTAGTTCAGTTCTAGTTCAGTTCTAGTTCAGTTCTAGTTCAGTTCTAGTTCAGTTCTAGTTCAGTTCTAGTTCAGTTCTAGTTCAGTTCTAGTTCAGTTCTAGTTTCAGTTCTAGTTCAGTTCTAGTTCAGTTCTAGTTCAGTTCTAGTTCAGTTCTAGTTCAGTTCTAGTTCAGTTCTAGTTCAGTTCTAGTTCAGTTCTAGTTCAGTTCTAGTTCAGTTCTAGTTCAGTTCTAGTTCAGTTCTAGTTCAGTTCTAGTTCAGTTCTAGTTCAGTTCTAGTTCAGTTCTAGTTCAGTTTCTAGTTCAGTTCTAGTTCAGTTCTAGTTCAGTTCTAGTTTCAGTTCTAGTTCAGTTCTAGTTCAGTTCTAGTTTCTAGTTCAGTTCTAGTTCAGTTCTAGTTCAGTTCTAGTTCAGTTCTAGTTCAGTTCTAGTTCAGTTCTAGTTCAGTTCTAGTTCAGTTCTAGTTCAGTTCTAGTTCAGTTCTAGTTCAGTTCTAGTTCAGTTCTAGTTCAGTTCTAGTTCAGTTCTAGTTCAGTTTTAGTTCAGTTCTAGTTCAGTTCTAGTTCACTTATAGCCATATGAAAGTAACTGGTCACATTCTTATAAAGTGTTGGAACTAGAACCATCCCTATGCTAAACATATTATATGTAAAATGCACATATATGCCAAAAACCGTTGTCAAAAACGTAATTGGTGGGACTGTATTAAATAATAATAATGTTAGTCTTCTCTAAACATTTTGCTCCTAAAAAAAGAAACAACGTTATTTTTTTTAAACACAACCTTCTCGTAATACCGCTTTTTCCGCATGCTTTTTCCTTCCCCTTTTTCATAAACCTGTAGGAAACAAAGCTTTTTTATCCTTAGTTAAAGCTTTTGTTACATTAATGCCTATGTTTTTGTTTATATACATTTATTACTTAGTATCTTCTCTCACTTCATATCTCTACTCTCCTATTACTGTCACTTGTTCACTTTACATATTTATTGAAAAACATGTTATTTATCCTTGGCCTTCATTTTTGCCTGATAGTATTCAATAGTTGTTGTTGACTTCAATACTCCTTTTGTAAACATAAAAATCATTGTTGTTCGCATTCATACACACATACAAACAAGCCTTCTAAATTTTGAGAATATTCATTGAAGGTTTTACTTTTTTCTGAGAATTATTTTAGTTAAACGTCATCAGAACCTTGGTGATGTTAACAGTTGGTAGAAACTGTCATTGTCAAATGCATTATAAACAGCAATGGCAAAAAACAGCACTTACAGAATTATTACATAGTGGTGAGGTTATTATGCTTGTTGTTATTATAATTGTCAATACAACTGTGTAAAATGTTTCTTAACTGTTGTTTTGTTGTTTTTATTATAGATGTAAAAATAAAGGGAATGCCGCTTTAAATGCTAGTATTAGAGAGTCCTTAACTAAGAGTAACATCTAGAATTTTGAATTCAATTGAAAATCATTTTCTTTTATATTATGTTTAAAAAAGTTTAAGTTTCTTGAAATTTATCTGGAGTTATACATATTTAGGTTTACATATATTTGTTTTCCTAACGAGTGTTCGAAAATTGTTCTAGTTTGAGTTATATTTCATTATTTCAATCCAGTTTATGCTTAACGGATTATAAAATTGTAAAAAATGGATAAAGCCTAAACCTTTTCTTAAGATTATAATACTTAAAGCTTTTCATTTGATTGTGAATCTTAAAGCTTCTTCTATGATCTTTAAAAATTAGATCACCCTAATACATTTACATTCTCACTAGTGTTTATAAAAAACCGACTTTTGGAAAAACCGGTTTTTCGGTTAACCGAAAATTGACCATTTCTAAAAAACCGGTTTGTCGGTTAACCGAGTACAAAAAAACCGGTTAAACCGGTTAACCAAAAATGTTTGGAAATCTTTAAAATATTATAATATTTAGTTGAAAAATTTCATTTTGCGAAATATTATGAATTACTTAATAAGATATTTGCACTTTTTAGTATAAATATGTACATTAATATATCATAAGAAAGCAAACTTATACAGATCTGAAGTTATTATTGATTCGTCAGGTATATGGAAGTTGCCATAGGAGGAATAAATTGACCTTTGAATATATAATGCATCTATATCAATAAAAAATTTTATGTCCAACACTAGTATAAATAGTGTTCAGGCTCGAGACGATTCATCGGGAACGGAAGTAGACGACGACTGTCTCGACATAGACATTGAGCCACTGCTTTAATTGTGACCACCCTCCGCTCACTACGCCTGTGGTTGTTCAAATTACTGTGAATGACACACAGGTGTCAGTACTTACTTCCTGATAATCAACCTAAGCGCCATTACAGTTTGTGAAAAACCCCAGCAGCATAAATTCTCGGACAGCGACAATTACCCTTATGTTTCGATAAATAAAATCCGTTTTGAGAACGTTTGACAAACTTCTCGATTTTTGTTATACTCACGCAGTAAACAAGGAAGTGCATTTTATAATCAACGTTATTTATTCGTCTTAATAAGTAACAAATTTCTTCATATAATGGTTGGAATTTGTTTAAATACTTAATTTTTTATTATTTTTTTGTCTGAATTTGTAAATCTCCATTTTATATGCATAGTATATGTTTAACATTTCCTAACATTTGTTTAACAATCTCAACTATCCAAAATTTTTAAAAATCACAATAAAAAATCAAAGAAAACATACAATTTTGTACTAAAAATTAGATTTTTTTGAAATCGGTTAACCGAGACTTAAAAACCGGATAACCCGGTTAACCGAAAACCAATGTTTTAAAAAAACCGGTTTGCGAAAAACCGAAATATGCAATAAAAACCGGTTCTTCGGTTAACCGGTTAACCGGTTTATAAACACTAATTCTCACACTTAAATTCCTTTAAAATCATTGTAAACTACTGTGGGGTTTTTATTATATTTTAGTTTGGTTAAAGTTTTATTTATGGGTTTGTAGTTTTATTTTTCTTTATACTACCTTGACTACTTTATTATCTGTTCATGATAGCTGTTACGTAGATACACTTTTTTTAATTGTACTATCAATGGTTATTTGTTATTTTAGCATAAAATTTTTAAATTTTATTTACATAAAAAGTACTTTAATAGGGAAAACGGTACGTATGATTAATATTTAATTGAAAAATACGTATACGCATGGTATTTTGATATTCTTTTTAAATCGAATATAGCCGGTGGATATGAGGCATCTCTTAATGTACGCCGACACAATTTTTCCACTGAATGTTGTCTCCTGCTTTCCTCCATTACAGCAACAGTTGATACACCCGGCATAATTATCTTAATTTTTTCTTTTTACTTATACACGTTTCTTTAATTTTAAGTTTAATTACTTTTATTTTATTATAGATTTTATGTTAAAAATAAAATTTTTGCCGCAAAATGTTTATTTTGAAATTGAAACATATGTTTTTGTTTTGATTTATACAAAGTTGCCATATAAAAAATAAAAATGTGGAGAAGTTTATTCTTTTGGGAATAAGCAAAATCGAACGGAATCTGAAGAAGCTAAAACGAAATCGATCGGAATGGTTCCTACGGAATTGAAACCATTCCGATCGGAATGTGTGACAGGCCTGATAGATTTTCGTTACTTTCTTACTTACTTACTTACTTAATTAAGCCTTTTATTAAAAAACTGCAGACAGTTTTAAGTTTTTCGTGCAACGCACATTTTCATTATTTTCTTATTTCGATGCTAATTTATGAAAATTCAAGTGATTTTAAGATTTTTATATAAAAACCATTTTTTGATACCATACCAGTGTTACATATAAAACCAAATTAACACATTTAAAATGTTTAAATTATTTTTTTAGTTTTTCTCATCGCTGCTTAATTTCCTACACACAATTTTCAATCCCTAATTTTAGCATTAACAAAACGTTTGTGTTTATAAATAAGCAAACTAAGTAAGTACAAGAACAATATTTACCATATGAAGCTGTATGTTGTTGTTATTATTTCTTTTCGTTTAAGTATGTACAAAAAATCTATTTTTTTATTAATTTTCAGATTTTGTTGATTTTAAATAGGAAACTTCTCGAAAGTTCGATCCCAAAGATATCTGGGGTTCTCAGATAATTGATTTCAATAGTCGATACTTATGCAATTTGAGAATTATTTAAACTATAAACAGTTATACATTTAAAAAAAAATATTGACTCCTTGTAAAGCTGCTAATTGCAAAAGTTTCCTATGGGTTTGTGTCAAATATAAGTACATACATACGTATTAATATTTCCAGACATAAAAAATAAGTTTTTTGAAACTTTTCTTTATTATTGTTCCCATTATTTTATTGTAATTTTTATAACTTTACTCTTCGTACATCTTTCACGCTTTCATTTTATTGCTAACATTTTACTATAAACATTTTATCAATATAGGGAAATGATATACAAACATACATAATTTAGAGGAAAAACTGTTATATCTTGGCAAATTTTAGCACTGTTTAGACAAAACTGTTTTATCGGCATTAAGGTAACGTAAAAATGAATTTGAAAATAAAAGTATGTGTATGTCAGTGGTACCAGAAAATTTTTAACTTTTGTCCCCAATCTTAGGCTGGAAGTTCCCAAAAAATCCCCATTTTTAAATCTAAATCTCCATATTTTTTCCCAAAAAAACATCATGATTGTTTGTGAGACATTAGGGGAGTTATATCGTTACACCAATAGGTGTAGGATTGAATTTCTCGAAATCGTAAAGAGTAAGTTAAGAAACCGGTTCGAAATATTTAAAAACGACCCATATACAAAAACTAGAATATAATTGTTAAAAAATATAAAAATCCCCAAAAATAGCGGAAAAATAATAAAAATTCCCCAAAAATTTTCGAAAATCCCTCCCACGAAAATATATCCCCAAATAAAGCATGAAATCCCCAATTGGGGGGGGGGAATCCCCACATTTGGCGACACTGCTCCCATTCTTTTCTGGCCTCTTCCCATAATAAAAATTAAACGCTGTTTGGTGTTTTCTTGAATAACACTTAAAAAAAGGACATTTTATCCTTTGACCCAGCATATTAAATGTTGACCCCAGAACGACAATTTTGACGAATGGTATCTTAGAACAAACCAAGCATTCTTTTTTCGGTATCTGTACTTTATTTTTAAATTCTTATCTATGTCCGTCTGTTAGCATATCTATTGAAATCAAGTTTCTGGGGACCCCAGATATTTTTCCGATTCAATTCTAGAGTAATTACATTACACATTCTTTGGGAAGATTGTTATATGAATAATATTTGGATTCGTTTTCCCTCAACAATTGAAGACAATGACCACCCCGATTAAAGGGTAGATATTCGTAAGAACTTTCATTGATATGCATATTGCATACATATCGCACGCCCAGTACAAAAGTAACATAACTCAAAATTTTATTTTTGCGTTTTCATATTCTTTAAGCTTTAAGTTTAAGCCTTATACTATACACATGATGCTTATTTATCTCTAAAAAAATATTAGTGTATTTTGTTGTTGTTAACTGTTGAAGAGAAAACGTTGTCCTTCTTTATGTTTCAGAATTTGTAAAAAATGTGTTTCCTTTTCTTAAAAAAAATTGAGTTGTGTCACTTTTGTACTGGGCGCACACCCATATGTATCTGTTTTCTTTATTTTTAGAAAATCTACCGCCGATTCGCAGATTTACGGGAAATATCATAGTTTTAGAGATCAGTTAATAATTTTAAGAGTTTTTAACAGAAATATTTGTTTTAAATAATTAAATACAAGTTTTTTTTATTATTTTAAGTTTCAGGTCTATTAAAAGTGGTAAAAAAAGTTTTAAATTAATTTGAACTTATTGTATATTTATTGATAGTATAATTCCAAATTCATGCCGTCATGAATTTCATCTAAAAGCAAAAAAGAAAAAGATTACAACAAAACCTTACTACAAATACAATTTGATTCAATACTTACAGTCCGATAGCTTAATATTATCCTTATAGATGGTATACCATTTCTTTAAAACGATTTTATCATATTTTGTTCCCGTTTGAGCAGCAATCAATTTCTTGAGATCACCAATGGTATCATCCGGATTACATTTCACGCGTACCTGTTTATAAAAAAAGACTTTAGCAGCAAGTTTTATAATTGTTTGTAAGCTATTTATTTTACCTTTTTACCCAAACGATCGTTGCAAGTAATTTCTATCATTTTTGCGGTATATTATTAATAAAATTACAAAATTTCTGGAATTTTTCTTGAAATGTTAAACGTTTTAGGACACAAACAAATAATGACAGTCAGCTGTGCATTGAATGTGTAGATTCCAGGCATGGAAAATTTGGATTTTACAGTAGAAGTAATTTAAGCAAAAAGTACTTTTTCAATAAGAAATTGTATTTAAACAAAAGTAGAAATATTAAAAAAAAAATTAATTTATTTGCAATTTATTTTTTATTAAAAAGTCTTTTAATTGTTGTAGATTTAAAAATATTTTTCTTTAAATTTTATTAATCAACTCTGTTTTTGTGGAATGTATCAATTGATACATTCCACGAAAACAGAGTTGCTTAATAAAATTATTGTTTAGTACTTTTAAACTGCAACTCAGTATTTTGAAAGTTTGTTTACATCGTAAGAAAAAAAGTTTTGTTGTCACCGTAATATTAACAAAATAATTAGCATTTTATTAAAATAGTAAATAGCAAAAGTTTAAACATGTCTATGTTGCCATTTTTTCCCTCCTTACGGCCTCCCATAGCCAATCGTATATGGTTTGATAGTGCTCCCATTAACGAGGAGGCCGAAGTACTTAAATATGAACGTGAACATCATAGTTGGGTAAATTGTTTTTTTTGTATTATTAACAAAATAAAGAGATTTACTAATTGTCTACCGTTTAGTTAGATGCCATGAAGAATGCCGCTGCCGATTTACATCCTTTGGGAAAAGTTTTAACAATGCCTGGGCTTGAAACGGATGATGAAGATGGTAATTTGTTTTTGGGTAAAAAATTCTAGTTTAATTTATTATATTAAATTTTTAGCCAATGATGATAGTGATGATTCTGATAGCCATGATGATGAAGATGATGACACCAATGACCGAGCAATACCCGGTTTGCCAGAACGTTCTGCTTTAGGCTTATATTCACCAGGAGAGGAAATGAACTTAAATGATGACATACCAATAGTTGTTGGCCCGGGATCTCAATAAAAATTTGTAAAATATTTTTATTTTCAAAGTAAATTGTAATAAATTTTGAATTTGCAAATAGATTTAGATATTTTTATGTTAAAATAGGCACTTAATCCGTTTTTTAAAAGTTTCGAGAGAATTAACCTCTCAATTTATTTTTTGATTTTATTCCTTTGGAATATTAAATTCCTTCTAAAAGAGCCAAGGTGCCAATGGTCAAATATATCCCTAGCTTAAAAAAAATCGGAGGAGGGATTTATGTTTATATACAAGTTAATCTGAATTTCATCGGGATACTATTGGTTACAAGTCAATTATGAACGTTTAAGAAATTTTATAAAGGGGAGTATGCATGGGGACTATGTTCAAATGATACCCGATCTTTACGAAAATCGACAGTGTCAGTTATGTATATAAAAACTTACTGCCGGTTTCTCTAAATGCGAAAGAACATTTTCTTTCTTACAAATATATTGAAAACAACAATATATTTAAATATTAATATATTTATAAGAAAATGTAGTTTCGATATTGTGAAACAGGAAGTTAGATATACCGATTTCTGAAGAGATCGGAAGATCAGGTTATATGGGAACTAGATAAAATAATGGAATGATTTCAAACGCTTTCATTAGACTTCGTCCTTGGCTTATACCTTGCGCAAAAGGTTTATATGAAAAGCCAGCTGGACATAGGGACGGACATACCGAGAAAATTCTTTTTGAAGATTTTCGTTAATTCGATTCGAAAGAATAATATTTACATTCTCCACGAAACATTTTTAATGAAATATTTTTCATAATAAACTCGAGAAATTCGTTTTGGAGGACGGAAACTTTTCCCAAATTATTCAGAAAATAAAAAAACGTGTTAAACTTTAGTAGCTTTAAAAATCATCTACCAAAAAATGTTACAAGGTTTAACTTTTTCTTACATTTGTTTTAAATCCATTACTCTAACTAAGAATAATAAAAACAACATTTCGTACATTTTTTTTTTTTTATTTATATAGGTTTTATTTCTAAAAATCACTAAAATGTTTAAAATTATGTTTCCAATACTACATTATTAAAAATAAAAAAAAAATTGAATTTACCTCATGTGTAACTTGTAAACTGATAGAGTGAAGTGATTTGATGTATTTTTTCTGTTGTTTGGAGCAGTTAAGTTGGTAGTAGTTGTGTTGTTGATTTTTAAATGATGATTAATAAACACACTAATATTTTAAATAAAACTTGGCAAATTTTAATATTGTTGTGTAGACATAATTGTGTACACAATTAGTAGTTAAATCAATTATGAGGAGTTTGAAAAAAATAACTACTTACATTATGATAAAAATGGTACATGTACATACTTAACTTAAGATTAAGAGAAAAAATATGTAAAGAACATATATGCGAATATTTTCATACTGAAAATAAACGAAAAATAGTTTTTATACAATTAAAAATAGAGAAATAAAAAAATAAAAGGTTTTTATATCCACGGACGAAAAAAATGTTTTTTTTTTTTTTTCTTATTTAAGTTTTAAATGAATTTCATTTTTTCTGCTTGAGAATTCATTATCTGTAAACATTGCATATGTTTTTTTTTTTTTTTAATTTTATAATTAAGCAAACAAATTATAAGTTTTAATTAGTTTTAATGACGATCACGTGAATCCGATCGGCTACGTCTGTCACGTGAAAAGCTGCGGGAGCGGGATCGAGAACTGCGTCTGGGCGAGCGGGATCTGTAAAAATAATCATTAAGGCAAAAAATACAATGATAAATTTTTAGCAGTTTGAGAAAAGAAGGAAATCAATTAAAAGAAGGTTAAGTTCGAAACTAAAAGCTTAAAAGATAATAAAATAAAAAACAAAACAAATTTAATTAAATCAATTAAGTATACGTTTTGCTAAATAGCAATTGATTTAGCAAAGAACTAAAAACAATAAAGTATTTTAAAACAATAAAATAATAATGAATAGAATAGAACAGTGACAGTAGCATAAACTGATTAGACAACTGTCACTGTTTTATTAAAGAAAACAAACCACAATTTTGTTGTTTTGGTTGATTAATTGTTGATTGATTTTTTTTGTATGGTGGTAAATGGTTGTTGATTTTTATACTTGTGGCAGTGAGAAGATAAATTCTTTAAATAATAATGATGTCGAGATACTCAAACAATATTGATTTCATTTTTTTCTAAATTAAGATTTGCTTGTTGTGACGATTGCTGATTGGTTGGTTGATTGGTTGATTTTAGATATTGGTAGGATTTGGTGTTGATTGATTTTGATTTGGTTGGTTTTGATGATATTTTTGTTGCAGTTATTTATATATAAGTTTTTCTAAATGTTGTAGGAATTAAGGGCAAAAGGATGTAGTAGTAGAGTAGTGAAGACAACCGACCGACCCATGGCAAAATTCAACAATTAAATACACAAATACACGCTTTTACATTTTGCTCCCCATTGTTGTAGAATGACGATTATTTTTAAAGCTGGTAGATAGTAGTTGGCAAAAATTTTGAAGTTTAGATTTGAAATTTTCTCAAAAGAAATTATTACTACTTGAAGATGATGTCTGTTGTGTTGGAGAAAATAAATGGAAGAGAAACCTCTAATATAATGCTGTTGCTAATAATGATGACATTATTTCAAAGTGTTGATTGTGTTAACTTTATAATTGTTCTAGTATGTGTTGTTGATTGAAGTGTTCCAAAAGCGAACGATGTGGCAGATGTTATAGATTCATAAAGCATGATGATCAATTCAAATTTCACGCAAGATTTTTATGTTCAATGTTGTGCCGTTCAATAACACTCATTTGTTTTGTTTGAATAGAAAAACAAAAAAATAAAAATATAAAAAATGTTATTGTAATTATATCGAGTAATATAAAAAAAGATATGTAGTACACAAAAACTTTACGAATCTTTTCTAGAGAGTAAAGCGCAATTAATTTAACACACACTCTGATCAATTTAGAGTAGAAGTTAATTTATAAAAATAAACGAGAAAATATTTGATTTTGAATATTATCTAAAAAAATAATACTTTCTTCAGACATGAGAAAATTTATTCATACTATACCCTTCATTAAATACGATCGATCAATCGAATAGAAGACACGTTGATTTTTAGATGGGATGGTTGATCTTGTGGTCGCGATGTGAATTTGAAGAAATGAAGAAGTGTTGGTTGATTATTCGTTGCTCTCAAAACAAAAGCTGGGACTGGGACGTAGCACTTGTAGTCGTTTTAAATAAGGACGTTTGATTTTGTGCTTTCACTAGCACATTGACAATCAAACTATTTAACAACACATTTTGCAAAACAAGCCACAACAAAAAGTCGTAAATGTCCAATATCTTGTCGTATCTTGTCTATTACGAAAAAAATTATTAAACGAAATAAATTACGCATTTAAAATTCAATTCTTTTTGTACTTTAACGGACCGACCATGTAGTACTATATGTATGTATGTAGGTTGGACTTCTTTTCAGAAGCAGTAAAAAAATACTTGTGACAAGTTCATCATCAACAGGTTTACTCAATTGTTGAAATCGACTTTCAAATCTTACAGAAATGACACAAACCACTCAAGTACTCAGTAGTCTCAGTAGTTGTATTAGTCTATTAACTGTCAAATGATGATGATAATCCGTTGCTGATTGATTGTTTTTTTGAAAGAAGACTTGTTGAAGTGTTCTTGTAGTTTTTTTCTATAATATTGGTGAAAATGATGATTTTTTTAAGGCTAATAATGGTGATTGTGGTTGATTGTTGTAGTAGAAGTGGTTGTGGTGGTTGTAGTTGTTGGAAGAAGACGGCTGCTGCTAATTGAGTTGTTGATATGTTGTTCAGTAAAGATAAACAAGCCAAAAACCCAAATAAGGCGGCAGCTGTAGACGACCAATAATAATAGTAATAATAAACTGCGTGGAATTGCAGCATTTGAAGTACAAGTAGAAGAGCAAGTTGAATTAAAAAGGTTTTGACTGTAGAAGTGGTAGTGGTGGTGGATGTGGTACTTGTGGTGGTGTTGTTAATAATTTGTTTACTACTGTTAAAGGGGGGCGAGTTAATATTGATATTGGTGGTGGTGGTAGTAGTAGCAGAGGTAGTTGTATTGGTGATTATTGTGATGTTTTTAGTAGTAGTAATTTTTTTGTTGGTGCTTATAATGGCGACTGAAGTACAAGAAGAAGCAGTTGAAGTTGCTGATGAAGGAGTATACAAAATTGTCAACGTTGAAGTTGATGATTTGAAGGAAGTATTACAACAGTTAAGTTGCGGGAATCTACTACAATTGAAGAGATGTTTTTGGTGGTGTTGGTTGTGGTGGTGGTGGTTTTGGTGATTGTTGATATTTTGATGATTTGATTGTTTACAAACGACGACAACAACAACTACATTTACGTCAATTTCCAAAAGTTCCCCTAAAAAAGTCTGTGTCGTTGGCTCATGATGATAAAGATTGTTTAATTTATTTAAATGGTCGATGATAATTAAAATAACTAATATATAATTGATTATATTACGTATGATTGAATTTTGTTTTTTTAACTGAAATATGAGTGAAATGAAAGTAATATGTCGGTAACTGATTTTGAAAGTTTCTAATATCGTGTAGTTGTTGCTGTGGTGGTGTGTAGTATGTTGTTTAGTGTTGTTTTTGTTGAGAGTTTTATTAGTAGTTTTGATGAAAGGAATTTGAATAATAGTTTTGGTGAATTTGTTTCTGTTGTTGTAGCAGTAATAGTAGAAGTTGTAGTCGTTGTTGTTGAAGTTGTTGATTGGTTTGTTGTAGAAGTAGTAGTAGTAGGAAGAGGAGTTGGTAGTAGTAGAAGTACTTGTAGTACGAGTAGAGGTAGTAGTAGAAGCAGAAGTTGTCTTTATCCTGTAAAAATGAGGAGCGTATACCACGTTTAAAGTAATTAACCAATATAGAACTTAGTTTTTTTTAATACAAATACAAATGTGTACAAATAATTTAACAAGGACTTGTTTGTTCTATTTGAAATTTATTTTTAATTATAGACACATAGGAATAAACAAGAAAAAATACGACATGATTAGCAAAAAAAAAATATATGTTTACATATGGTGATGGTTTTTCAGGGCAGGGTTTTTTCAAAGATAAAATACAATGTTAGAATGAGACACAATGAAAACTAAACTTAAATAATGACATGCTAGAAAAATAAAATAAAACGGAATCAAATAACAAGCAAAATTAGCTTCATTAGAAAATAACATAATTTTTTCAAAATGCGACAATAAAGAAATTTTCAAAAAAAAATAAAACTATCCATCTACACAGGAAATGTTTACATTATTACTCGATTAGAGAAAAATTTAATTTATGTGAAATCTTTATATTTTTAAAGCTTCTTTCGAATCGAAAAAAACGATGGTCCTGTCCTGTTCTAAATGAGAACAAACATTTAATTCATACTTTTGATTTCAATATAATATAAAATAAGAACACATATGTACATACATTCGCATTTAGCAGAACAGGGTCGATATGTATTTGAAATTAATTTATGATTGTTTTCAATAAATGTTAAACAGATTTTTACTGCATAAAAGTGATATTTCGGTAGATACAATTTTCGCTGAATTGGCAGTTCTTCTCCGAGTATGAAACGTGTTACCGGAAATAAGATCAAGTTGCCAGTGGATCTAATCTAAACATAAGCACCAACTAATGCTACATTAAGAGTAAATAGAATTCCTAAATTTGCTTGTTATTCGAGATAAAACGTAAATTTTTAACAAACTATTAATTATTCTTTCTTATCACTGACGTAAGTGGCCTTGAATGTCATTATTTTGCATACATTATTTTTTAGAGGTGTTATTATAGAAACGCATTTAAATTTTTATAAAAAAAAAATAAATTTAGTAATAAAAAACGTTGCAGATTATTATTTACATGACGTTATAATAAAATTAAATAACAAATATGTTTAACAAAAAGATAAAAAGAAATTAAACAATTAAAATGTAAATAATACATACCTGTAACGGCCACCGCCGCCACGACCACCACTGCTACTTTCGCCACCACCACCGCGTCCACCACTGCTGGTGCCACCACGGCGTCTATTGTCACGACGAGAACGGCCAGAGGACATTTCAACACGTATGCGCGTACCACAGCAACGTCTATATAGAAGAAAGTTTTTGTTAGTGTTTAAATACATAATTTTCATGAATCATAAGATTTCCTCTTCTCAACTTACGTGCCATCTAAACCTCTGGTTGCATCTTCAGCATCACGTCTATCTTCGAATTCAACGAAGGCGAAACCTGGTGGATTACGTGCCACCCACACATTTCTCAAAGGACCATATTTACTGAAAGCATTTTCAATTTCATATTTTGAGGCGGAAGATCCCAAATTACCCACATAAACTTTGCATGCCAAATCCCATTCACGATAGCGTGGCATTTTTTGTGTTGTATCTCTTGATCTTAAAGACAAAAAAATCAAGGTTCTTAAAACGCAAATCTTTTCCTATTGATTTTTTTCTTTCACTATTTCAGACTTCCCTTATAATCTACACAAAAACAAGATGGCGGACAATAAGTACATACATATTTTTTTCCATTTGCATAATTTGCGTAGATTTTACGGCCTGTCTTTTAGAAAATAAAATGTTCTTTTACTTACTTCGAAATGATGAAAAATTATTATTATATATTTCTATGAATAAATATGTTTGTAAATGTGTTTTTTACACTTTTTACTAATTAAATAAATGACACTATTTTTCACTTCTAACGCGAAAGACAGAAAAAACGCACCTTCACACTAGCAAGTCACTTTTAATAATGGCGGATCATAGCCTTGCGCCGACAAATATTAACGGCGGCGGTGGCTTACACTAAAAATATCGGCGGCGGCTTAAAATCGACTGTAAGCCGACTAAGTTCTCAAATACGCTTAATTTTAAAATTTTCAAAGATTTTAAATAAAAACGCAATCCGAGACTTTTTAAGTGGGATATTGTATATAATTTATAACAATAAAATAGAGCAAGCACAAAAGTTGTGTGGGAAATTATGCAGGGATGCAAAAAAATTAAAATTGATTAATTCTTAAAAATTAAAAACAAAACCTTTCACCAAGTTTTATGATGATTGGCCTATATTTTCCCAGGTATATATTTTTGCTGCGTAGTGTAATCTATATAATAAAATTTTGAATAATCTAAATAACACTTTAATTTTTTTTTATTTCCTAAGTTTAATATTATAAAATCCAAAAAGTACCAGTTAAATAAGGAAAAAGTATAAAGTAGATAATAAATACTCCATTTTAAATTTCCATTCACTCAAGTCCCTGATTGCTTAGTTTCATGTTTCTTGGTTCATTATAATAAAATACTTAAAAAGTACCAGTTGAAGAACGAAAAATTACCAAAAGGTCAAATTTTATATGTTCGCATTTACTCTGGGCTCTACATGATTAATTTAAAATTTCTGGGTTTAATATTATAGCAAACTCAAAAATTACCAGTTAAAAAACTAAAAAGTATCAAAAAGTCCCCGTTTATAAGTTCTTACTTAATCCGGGCTCTACATGCTTAATTTCTAGGTTCAATATCATAGATAATTCAAAAAGTACCTTTTGAAGAACGAAAAAGTACCAAAAAAATCCCATTTTATAAGTTCTCATTTACTCCGGGCCCTACATGCTTAATTTCATGTTTCTAGATTTAATTTTAAAGAAAACTCAAAAAAGTACCAGTGAAGAACGAAAATGTACCTAACTAAAAGTCTCTTTATTAATATATTCATGTTTCGATTTTAATATCATAGAAAATTCAATTTTATAAAAAATTAAAACAAACATTTAAAACAATAATAATATTGATAAAACAAGTAAAAAATACTATTAACATAAAAAATTAAGTTTTTCTCTTCTTCCGATTTGTTGATTCCGTTTTCTTATTTATAACTTACGTTTAATTGGCCAATAACACTGAGTTAAACTAAGATAATAAGTAATGTACACAAAATATAGATTAAACTATAGATAATATATGTAATATAGATAATAGGATATTAAGATATCTTCTTATTATCACCATGTTGTTTAACTAGCAATGTCTCTTTTTATCTTCTAGAAGGTATCGCCCTGGCCGCACAATCTCTCCCGAAGGAGGTATCTTCCGCAATACGAATATGATTGTTGCCGCAATAATTTTTTTCTTCTAATCAATACTAATTCGGTTATGTCGAATCTTATATACCCATCAGCAAAACATATGTCGTAAAGAAACAAATTTCGGAAGTAGTCATATATATGAACTTTGATCAAATCACGTTAGCGTGATTTTCGGAATAAGGACTTCAATGAGGGATTGGGTCAATTGTGGACCAAGGTCTCCATAATTTAAAGTATTTTTTTTTTATTCTATCATAATGCTAAACTTTTGGAATGATGTAATAACTATAAATTGATTTTTTGGATTTTTTGATCGCGTTATGCCTTATATTATAAATTTTGGTAAGAGTATTATTTGATCTAGGTGAATATCGGTAGTTGGCAATAAACAACGTTCAACCCCATAATTTTTTGGTCAATCTTTTCCCACTCGAATTTTAACACAAGATTTCATCAAGCAATGACAGACTACTGGCACAAATGCTATGCTTCATTTTGAAATAAATCAATCAAAAAACATCCCAAAAATATCGATTTATATAATCTGATATATGAAAAAATCTGAAGTCTGGGTGTAAATAACAAAAAACTCAATTTCTATTGGTTGGTTCCTGGATGTACCATCAGGCTATTAAGGGTTAATATATGACTATTTTTTCTGATTATGGCAACGCTAAATGGTGGCAGTTTTATCAAATATCGGCGCCTTAACAAAATTTGAACGACGACGGCTAGCCGCCGATTTGAGCTGAGTCGGCTTGTTTCTCTGCGTGGTACTCACTCATTATTTTTTGTCTTGTCTTCTCCCGTGTTCCGTGTTTTACGTGGATATTCTGTCGTTTTCTTTTTTTATAAGTTTGTTAGAAAATAATTTGACACTTTTTTAAATAATCTAAGAAAAACAAAAGTGACAAGAATCGTACATATAATCGGATAAAATATAAAAATTAAAAATATCACGGAAAATAAGTTAAAAATCAGGACATTGACATTAAATCGAAAGTCCACAAAACACCAGCCCCAGTAAAAAAGACCACTTTTTAAGTAGAAAAGAAAAACTCTTTAAGAGAAACTAAAGACGAAATGAACATCCCAAACGAATATATTACAAAAACGGAAGATGTGGCGGATCAGGTAAGCAGCTCTCTAAGACAAACTTAATAATAAAACTTAACTTTTTCTTAAGGATATTACAACAACATTCATACATACGTTGGCAATTTTAATTTTATATTAGTTTAACGATAATTATATATTTGTTATAAATTTGTTTGACATTAAGCTCTTAAATTTTTACTTTATTAACATAATTAAGAGAGTTGTTGATTACAAATTAGGGAGAAATAATTAAGAAATTATGAATTTGTATATAGGGTTCGTATTGGCGAGCAATGTTATAGTTATGGATTACGAAAAAACTGTCAACGTCATCCATTGGCGTACGACAAATGGTGAATTTTTGTTTTTGGGAAATAGTTAATGGGGGTTTGTGCATATGTTTTGGATACTGTTTATAAGAAATAATAAAATTAAATTGTTCATAATTAATACTAAAGAAAATCTGCTACTTTCTCCTCTACAATATATTGAAGGTTGCATTTTGTTATTTCTTTTTTGCTTTCATCCTCTCTCTATACGTACTTGTCATTGTTGGTTGGTTGCTCCTATTACTTTACGGTAGTATGTGTTATGTTTTCTTATTGTATATTTTGTTGTTGTTATTTCCAAATTGTATGTTATGCACACACTTTCGTTTGACGTTTATTGTTTTATTATAAATGTTGTTGTCTGCTAAAGTTATGCTTATTGGAAATTTACTTTAGTGGCCATTTGTTGCTTCACTTAATATACATACATACATACTTATGTATGTATGTTTTTATTTATTGTTATTACTCTTCTTATTTTTCTTTCGTTTTATATTATAATCAAGTCTAGCTTAGCGGTTATCTAACTGTAAATGAGTGAAATTGAACATAAATTGAATATTTACTAATTATACCCTGCACCACTGTAGTCTTTAATATATTATGCGTTTATTAACATGTTTGTAATATACAAAAATATTCTCCCAATCATACACCTTAAAAGAACAACATGCCACAATTTTAAAGATAATTCAAAGAAATTTTTCTCAAAAAAAATCATATTGGAGCAGTTTGAAATTTATGTTTAATTTAATTTTACAGCGTTCGTTTCTTATGAAATTGGTAATCAAACTATCGTCTCATAATTTCTCCGTTACAGCAGTTTTTACAGATATCGTGTATTAAATATGAAAAAAAAAAAACAGATTTTGGCCATATTTGAGACGCTATAACAACGCGAAGATATCTTTATTTATTAAACTTAAAACAAAGATTTCTTCATTCTTCGGGATAACTTTAGTTAAGGTTTTATTTGATTCAGCGATGTTCAATACATTAGAAAAGGTATAATTTGGTCTCTGGATTTCACCTGGTTTAAAATTTTTTTGACCTGAGTTATCGTAATAATAGGTACATATATTCTCCCGATTTTAAAAGATCAGGAGTTTTTAATTAAAAAGCACACTAAAAAATATAAGCGGAAACATTTTATGAAATGCGGAATGTTTACTTAACGTATCCGTAGCCGACTTAAGTCCCCAGGGCCGTTCTTGCTGTTACATCTAATACAAAGAGTTTATTAAAGAAAAATAGCTTATATTTTAAGAAAATTCTAAAAATTTAACTAGCTTCCAATTATTTTCCTATTATTCCTTATTTTTTTTAAATTTTATTAAACATAACTTTTATTTTAAGTTGCTGTATACTAGATTATAAGTTTAAAGATTAATAAATAAAGTGCACACAAATCAACTTGCATACATGCATATGTATCTACATACATACATATCTACAATATAATCATATTGAATAAAAACAAGTTATTTTAGAAAATTTAAAACAAATTCAATATAGAGCTTTAAAATATAGACTACACAACGTAAATATATATTAATCCCAATCATATCCAAGGCTTATATACAAATTTCTTACAGAGTTTCAAATACAAAGTAATATTATTAAACAATCTTAAATTTCACTTTCTAAATAAAAAAAACACTTTGGCACATCAAAAGACACGTCATTATTCTTTAACACGTTGTCTTTTAACTAGACTTGACTCTTTTTGTTTTCTTACAAACATTTGTTGAAACTAAATGAATGTATACAAAATAATTTTGTTTATTTAATTAATGGTTTATTACGTAGAAGACATAGAGTTATTGCCGGCATTTAAACGTTTTATTTTTTATTTTTCATTGCGTATTCATTACATGTAGGTTAATGTGTTTTTGTATTTCACTTTTAAATCATGGAGTTTTTTGAAGATTGCCAACTAGGGCTTAAGAGCTGTGATCGTTTCAAAAATTCTCTCTTATTTGTGCAAACTTTTGATTGCTCTTTTGTCTATTTTATTATCAATAGTTTGTGATCTGTTTAATTTTTGTATTGAAAACGTGCTACTTTGTTGGTACGAGTATATGCTTAAGAATCTATGCATATTGATTTTTAAATAATGACTACATATTATCAGTTTTGCTATTTTTTTTACAAAATGATAAGATTTTAATTGAAAACAGAACCCAATAAACATAAAAATTTGTTCATAACATAACAAATTATACCCTACATCATTAGAGTGTATATGGTATCATACTTCTGAGCTGATAATACACAAAGTATGGATGGCTTTTACATCCACTTTAACCACTGGCTTATTGTAATTATCTAAAATATTTGCATGATTAGAACTTTTTGAGTTTAAATTTAAAGGTTATAATTTAAAAAATCTCCAAATGGGAAATAATAATTTCCGTATTGATGTTTACCAATCATACATATATGTAATTTAAAATTTACGATGATAAGATAAAATAAAATAAAATGTTTGATTTAAAATATTCAATTTTCCTAAAATTGTTAATGTTATTGACCCACACGCAGTGAAATATGTTGTCTTATCGAAATATGTTTTAACATTACATTTTTCTAAATTTTACTTTATTTATGGCAAATATCGAAAATTTTAAAAATAATTTAAAAGACAATTTATCTCACTTTTATTTGTTTGTATTTTTAAAGGTTTTTTGTTATTTCCTCTTTTACTTTAGGAAATGATGTAATTTTTTTAATTAATATTTATTTATATTTTGACTGATTGATTGCACAGTTGTATTATTTTTTAAAAATAAATATGACAGAAATCTATGTCGAACGTATGTAAAATACTTTTGTTTAATTATATTTTCACGAAATAAAAAGATAATTTTTATACCCTACACCACTTTAGTGGGGAGGGTATATTGGATTTGTGCTGATGTTTGTAACATACAAAAATATTCGTCCTAGACCCACCTTAAAGTATACCAATCGGCTTAGAATCGTTTTCTGAGTCGATTAAGCTATGTCCGTCCGTCCGTCCGTCCGTCTGGCTGGCTGGCTGTCCATGTAAACCTTGTGCGCAAGGTACAGGTCGCAATTTTCAAGATAATTGGATGAAATTTGGCACGCACGTTTTATTTGACCCAAGGACGAAGCCTATTGAAAATGGTTAAAATCGGTCCATTATTTCACCTAGCCCCCATAGAACAGAACCCCCCGAAATGGGCTTCTGAGCTCATAATTATGTTAAATATACAGATATATCGATAAAATACGGCACAACTAAGTTTTATAGAAGTCTTGATAACCCTGCCAAATTTCATAAAGATCGGGCCTCATTTGACCCTAGCTCCCATACAAAGTCCCCTTCAGAAAATTACTTGAATGTTCCAAATTAACTTATAAACACAAATATCCCGATGAAATTCAGCACAATAAAATATTATGTAAATATAAATATATTCAAAAAATTTTATCGGGCTTGGTCCATATTTGCCCCTAGCCCCCATATAAAGCCTCTTTCAGAAAATTAGTTTTTCATCCATAAATTGCTTAAATGTATCGGAACAAGGGAATATTGAAGATAAATGCGATATTATGAAAAATAAATCACATTTAATATTCATAACTGGTGTAGGGTATCATATGGTCGGCCACGCCCGACTATACTTTCTTACTTGTTTTATTTTAAAGTCGAGAATATCTTTAAAAGCTTCCGTTTAATTTATAACTGTTTAGATCAAATTTGTAACTGAATTTTGAAATAGCTGCCATACCCCGATTTGACTAAAATGGCTAATAAAAAAGCATTATATTCTATGAAAATTGTAACTTATGTTCCGAAAATTCTTAAAGCATAAAAGTATAGTAAAGAATTTTATACATTAGTCAATAGATTACTCTATACAAACTAGTAAAAATTTTGTGCATAGACTAGTCAATAGACCTATAAATAGATTAGTCCATAGAGTAGTCAATAGACTAGACTATTCCATAAAGCCTTTAAAGGCCAATAGACTAGTCTATAAATTAAGTAATTATCTACTAGATAGATTGGTCAATAAACTAGTCAACAAATAAAAATACGAAAAGTTTTTACTTTTGCAATAAAAAATTTATCTCATACCAATAATAATAGACATATTTGAAATTTGATAAAACTATATAAAAGACTTTAGTGTTTTCTAATTCTCAGATCAAAAATCCCGAATTTTGGATTATGCCAGTATTGTAGTAAATAAGCAATATTTATAAACGATTGAAAATTCGAATTTATGTTCGAAACAATTAGCAATTAAAATAATTAAAAATTTTCCATCTACTATTTACAGGTCATACGTCGCGGTAAAAATATCCTGCCAACAGTAGCACGTTTGTGCCTTATAGCCACCTTTTTCGAAGATGGTTTGCGTATGTACTTCCAGTGGAATGAACAACGTGAATACATGGATATGAGCTGGGGTTGTGGTAAATTCTTGGCGACCGTATTTGTTTTAGTTAATTTAATTGGACAACTTGGAGGTTGTGGAATGGTCATTGCTAGATTTAAAGTTGACATTGCCGTTGGTATTCTCTTTTTCATTGTTGTATTGCAGGTAATTATCAAAAGTTTAGTGATTTGCCTGATCAAAGCATTAAAATTGAAAAATGCGATTTTCCATTTCAGACAATTGCCTATTCAATACTGTGGGATATTCAATTCTTATTGCGTAATTTGGCTCTTATCGGTGCATTGTTACTGGTATTAGCGGAGTCACGTGTTGAAGGTCGTAGTTTGTTTGCTGGCGTACCCACATTGGGTGATAATAAACCCAAAAATGTTATGCAACTCGCTGGTCGTGTTTTGCTGGCATTCATGTTTATTACATTGATTCGTTTCGAATTGAGTTTCTTGCAGGTTGGTATTCACTATTTTATACTTTTTACTTACATATTTGTTTAATTAAAAAAATATTTTTTTTTATTATTATTTTAGATTCTTCAAGATATTGTTGGTTCAATTTTGATGGTTTTGGTAACAATTGGTTACAAAACTAAATTATCTGCTTTGATTTTGGTTGCTCTATTGACTGTTTTGAATTTGTATCATAACGCGTGGTGGACCATTCCTTCCTACAAGCCTCTTAGAGATTTTCTCAAATATGACTTTTTCCAAGTAAGTTTTTAATATATCTAATAATAAAAAGGTATCAAATGGTATTCTAATATATTTCTCGATCTTCATTAGACTCTTTCCGTTATTGGCGGTTTATTGATGATTGTATCCTTGGGACCCGGTGGTGTATCTATGGATGAACACAAGAAAAAATGGTAGATGGTGTCCCTGAGAAGTTCATTTTATTTGTTTCTTCGTTTATAGTTCACAAACCATCAACAAAGAAAAAAAAAAAAAACATAAAAACCTAAAAAATTCTTATACATACAACCACAAATCACTCCACTTTTTTATTTTATTATTTAAATTGTATTTTAATTTTGTTTCTTTGATTATAACTTTAAATTAATTGAAAGAAACGTTTGAAACATTTTTATAAAATATAAAAATAAACCATAAAATGGCTAAAAAAAATTAAATAATAAAAAAAATAGTAAACTTACAAATTTTACCTTTAGTGTCAACTCCGCATTTTTTGATATATTTTATTTTTAAATATTGCAATTGTAAATTGCTCGTATTTTTTATATTGATAATAATCTAAATATTCCAAGTCTTTAAGGTGTTAATTTTGATTCTAAAAAATTGTTTTATATTGTTTTATACTTTTGTCTGTTAATTTCTTCAAATTTATCAAATTTTCTTGTGTGTTATGTTTTTTTTAATAATTAGTATGTATATTCCTATTGTAATTTTAAGTAAAGAAAAAAATAAACAAACAAAAAACCTTTTTTGTATGCCTACAGGACTTGAATGATATAAAAAGTGATTTTTTTAATATTCCCTAAGAAATATAGATATATGTACCTATATGAAGTATATCGCGAATCCTATCCTATACATATCCTATAAGGGTCTAACGTCGTCCAAACATTTTTCATATAAAAATCCATTTAAGGTTTTCATGCGTACATACATACATATATCGTCATCTGAAATGCAAAAGGGCGTAACAAGCAAAAAATTGAAAATCGAATCAAAATATGTACATGTTTTCGCCAATTTTTAGAACTCTATTGTTAAATTGTTTGATCAGAAAATTAAAGTAAACATTCGTGTTTTTTCTTCAAAAAGGAGTTAATGATCTATGCAGTGTTGTCAACTATTTTATACTAAAACGCGCCGTCCATTCACTCAAAACGCACTAAAAAGCGCTAAAATTATATTTTTACACAGTCACTAAAAAATATAGTATTTAGCTAAAATTTGTTTATTAAAAAAATTACCCCTTAATTGGAATTTTGATTCGGGAACGAAATTTAAAAAATTAAGGTTAATACAAATATGTTCGATTTCTTATTCAATGACTAATTGCTATCATCGATCAAGATCTCAATAACTAGTCAAAGAGATTTTTTGAAATTCGCCATAATAAATTTTAATTCAACTCTTCATTTCCAAAAATACCAAGAGCCAAAACTTTGTGAAAAAAACTGAAGTAATCGTCAAGGAATTGTTTCCTTCACAGTGAAGTTATAAAAAAATAATGCTAAATTTTTGTGAATCAAACTTTGTGCGATCAAAATTATTTTTGTATTATTCGCATTAAAATATCAATAGTTTTCACGAAAATTCAAGTTAACCTAACTAAAATTAAGTTAATTTACAACTTTTCCCTTTTTTGACATGAAAAAATTCCCTTGTTGTGAATTTTTTATAGAATTTTCTAATCAATAAAAAGCTGTTATTGAGCATAGTACTATCTAAAATTATTCTGTTTTATCTTTATTGTTAAACTAGAATAATTTTATGTTATTAAAAAGATTTTTAATGTCTTGAAAAAAGGGCTAATTTAGCGCCTTTTTCCAAAAAATCGCTAAGAGGAAAAAATGCGACTTTTGGATTGTTAAAAGGCGCTAAATCTAGCGCCAAAAGCGCTAAATTGGCAACGATGGATCTATGTATGTATATTAGATCGACTCACTCTGTACGGAAAGCAAAAACTTGTTTTTGTTACCCCTCTCAAAATTTACCTTGCTTTGTTTTATGATGATTCCCAAAAAAATTTAAGTCTACCGATGGCCGTTCGTGAGCTGGACCAAATTTAAAAAAGGTATTTTTGAATTATTTTTTTAAAATTTAAGTTTTGTTTTGAAGCAATATATTCAATATGGGTTTTAAAGCCGCGTCCAATGATGTATGTATCATAAAAACCCGCCTGCTCATAATTTTCATATTCCAAAAAATGTAAAATTGTTTGGTTTTTCATTAATATAAGTTAAATTTATGCACAATTTTCCAAAAAAATAACTGAAGAGGTCCTTTTTTTCCAACGATAGACAATATTTTGGGAACCATCATAAAACAAAACAAAGATTTTTTGAAGCCGGGTAAAATTTTTAATTGAACATGAAAAATCATATCCCCCATAGGATATTTTCTTGAAAACTGTCCAGATCTCAAACGGACAACACTAAACCCAAAATATTTTGGGTAACATCATGTTACATAGCAACGAATATTTTGAAGGCGGTAACTCAAGCATCATATTTTATGAGTCGGTCTAATGTATATGTTTTAGATTGTTCATGTAAAAGTTAATTTTAAACAGAAATTATGGGTGATCACAGATTTTCGCTTTATATAAATTTGAACGTTATTTAAGGATATTTAATTTTTTTATAAAAAGGCATTTTGGTTGGAAAAGTTAAGTGATCTTAGATCTTCACTATTTTATCAATTGGATCGGTATTTAGGTTTTAAATATAAACATTCGTTTTTATGCAAATTATTTGTGATCGCAGATATTAGCAATTTTCTCAAATAAAATGTTACAATATCAATTAAATATTATATAAAAATTCAGTTTTCTCACTGGGAGCCTCCTTTTGCCGATTTTAGGTTTATATAATAGATCACAGTTTTTCCTAATTTTCTTAATTGAATCGTCATTTATGATCACAGGATTTCACTATCTTCTCAGTTGGAGCACTATTTAAGGGTATACCGCTGATTTTAGGGTTTTCACGTAAAAATCGGTTTTTGATGGGAAATAAGGGGGATCACAAATTTTAACTATTTTCTCAATTTGAGCATTATTTAAGAATCTACATTCGATTTTAGATTTTTTGTACAAAAATAAATTTTTGATAGAAAATATGAGTGATCATAGATTTTTACTATTTTCTCAATTGGAAGGTTATTTCCAGATCTACAGGAGAGTTTAGGTTTTTCGTACAAAATTTTTTTTTTTATTGAAAATATAAATGATCACAGGTTTTCGCTTTTTTTTGGACCTTTGGATCATTATTTAAGGATCTACAGCGGGTTTTAGGTTATTAATGTAAAAAATACTTTTGATCGAAAATATGACTGATCATAGATGTTCAATATATAAGGATCTATCTGAGGTTTTTCACAGATTTCATTTTTTTATTATTTGAGGATTTGAAGTTATTCATACAAAAATTAATTTTTATGGAAAATATGATTGATCAGAGATTTTCACTGTTTTCTTAATTGGAGCGTCATTCAAGGATCAATTTTAGATTTTTCTTATAAATATTAATTTTTTGTTACAATTATGGATGATCAGACATTTTCTCAACTGGAATTTTTTTATTTAAGGATCTACAGCCTATTTTAAAGTTATGAAGGGGGAAACGATTGAAAATGTTGGCACTAAAATTATCTTTTGGATTTAACTGCAAATAATTGGAATATGTATGCAATTATCATTCCAATAACATATAATAGATAAAAATCGGTTAAAAATTAAAAAAGAAATTATAAATTCTTCCGATTTTCACAAAACTGAAAAATATAAAAAAAAACAATTTTGGGAAATATTCTAAATATATTTTCGTATTAAGTTAAATGTAAGCTATTCATGTCTGTTCTGTAAATCGATTCGGTTTCAAAACCGATTTACTTTCGACTAGATTTGTGTACTCGATTTTAAAACGAGAAGAATTATGAGAAATTGTTTTTAAACGAGAAATTTACTCAGATTCGTTTTAAAGAACAGAAAGGATTATCTTCATTAGATGGGAAACCTTTCAGGCGGCAGTTTAAAAACTCCAGTTTCAAACTTTTCACAATTTTGTTATGCAAATTGTAAAATTTTAAAACACCCTCCATGTGACTTATAAACAAGAAAGAAGGGAATAACATAGAAATTAGGTCGATATCTATTACTTAACATTAAATTTCGGCGGTTTTTCATACAATTTATCATATTGTTTAATTGATTCTCTTAAATGGAAAGTATTTTGTTGTCTGTGCAGTATATCGCATGAAAATAATAAACCATTCCTCGATCGAAATTCATCTTACCTTTTCAAATCGGTCGATTTCAAATCGCTCGAATTCTATTCCATTCGGAATAAAAAATGAAGACGATGAATCGAAAAAATCTTAATTAAGCCTTAAATATATTTTTATAATTATGTTAAATGTCCATAATATATGAACAAAATATTCGATGCCACTTTGTGAGAAATGGTTGGTGATACAGAAAAACAGATATCAGATTCGGAATCAGCTTCACAATTCTTAAGAATTAAAAAAAATTTAATTTTTAAAATAACTCCGAAAAATTAAATAAATTGTCATTAAGAGCATTTATATACGCGAAATTTAACCCATTCGGCCTTGGAAAACAAAGTAAAAATCGAAGCAACTTTAGAATTAGATGACATAAGGGGAGAATACCTGCTTTGCTTCTATATCTTCAGAATAATGAAATTAAAAAATACCTGACGCAACTTATATTTAGGATTCTATAGATATTTATGCATATTCTTTGATATTGAATAATGCGTACAAGTAAACATTATTATGTATATTTTTTAATAGATTACATTTCATGTTCTCTTTATTAAACTTTAATCATACTTAGATTTCATTTTAAAACTCTTAATAGAGTGTTTTTTATTATGGATTTTTTTGAAGATGTGTGGTAATAATTAAATCTAAACATTAACTTGAATGCAACGACAATTTGCTGTTGAATTTCGAATTTTTAATTCGTTTGTTTTTCTTCTGTGTTTTTTGTTAAAGTCGTTTTTTGCAGCCTATGGCTGGCAGCGGTAGTGTGGGATGTTTAATCCAAAGCGGCAGCACCAGAGATGATTTCAATCAACTCACGGGTAATGACAGCCTGTCTGGTACGGTTGAATGTCAAGGTCAATTTCTCAATCATTTCACCGGCGTTCTTGGAGGCGTTGTCCATGGCAGTCATACGGGAAGATTGTTCGGAGCAAGCACCTTCCTTCATGGTGTAGAAGATGAGTGAAGCCAAAGAATATTCCAAATAGCTTTGAACAACATCAGCGTCCAAGGAATCGTAGACGGCCAATTTGTCGGACTTTTCTACGACGGGAGCACTGAAGATGGGCAATTGGGTGCATTGGTATGAGACGACCGATTTGAAGCGGTTGTAGACGATTTGTCCCTCGGTGAATTCATAACCGCACTTAAGAACTTCATGAGCAATGCGAGAGGCATCCAAGAAGGTGGGAGGCAAACGGCCGACTTCGTTGGCAACCATCAAGATGTTTTTGCCGTACAAGCGGGACAAGATACCACGGGACTTGTCGCCGACGCAAATGATCTTAATGTTGGATTCATCCTTGGCCAATTCACCGCGAATGTAACGGGCAACACCAGTGTGGACAGCGCCGCACAAACCACGATCGGAGGTCATGGCGATCATCAACTTTTTGGGTTCAGCCTTCTCGTCGGGCTTGATTTCAGTCTTCTCGAAGAACTGTTGAGCACCGACACCATAAGGGCGAGCAGCTTTCAACTCACGTTCGGCACGAGAGTATTTGGCAGCTGACACCATCTTCATGGATTGCGTAATTTTCTGAATATTCTTTACAGACTTTAGACGGATGGAAATGGCTTTAAGAGTAGCCATACCACGCTGTTGTTGGGCCTGTAAAGTAGCCTCAACGGCCAAGGGGACCAAAATGGTTGAAGCACGTTGCATAAACATATTGATTGATTGCTCAAGAGTTCCGTGCAATTATCTAAAAATGCAATAAAATAAATTCAAAACACTTGTCAAAAATTTTTACACAATTACAAAATAAAAAAAAAAAAAATGATTATGCAAAACCGATAGAAGAAATTTTTACCAGAATTTTTCACGACACGACTGAAACAGTGACAGAGGCTAGGTCCTCTTATGTAAGTGTGAATAGAATTGCCAGAATGAAAATTATAAAGTCATAATACAATTTGCAAAAACAACACAAAACGTCAAAAGCCGGTTGATTATACAATAAAAATTACATTTGTTAAGAAAAATTTATAAATATTTCTAAACCTCCACATTATAATGATGCAAAACATTGTGCAAAAACAATAATATATTTAATTTACCTTAATTTTTCCGAGATATTGCAAAAATTGTGGCAGCAATCGATTATTTCTTGTTGGCAACTACTTTTTTTATGATGACAGTTGGACTAGCGGTATTTTTCTCTTTTGGTTGTATTTTTTCGTATCTTTTACAACTCTGCTTATTTGCTTTCAGCCGTTTTTACACCGTTAATTGACATATTTACATATGGATATATGTTTAAATATGTGTGTATATGTCATTTAGGGTTTGTTTGTGTTTTTGTGGCTATTTTTATTTATCTCCACCAATTTGTAACTTACAAATTTTGGCAATACATTTTATACATATTTTTCTCAAATAATGAGTAATCCACAAGACGAGCTGTGTCCTCCACCTACTGAAGATGATGAATTAACATTACCACGCGCAAGCATCAATAAAATCATCAAAGAACTTGTGCCTTCCGTGCGAGTGGCCAACGAAAGTCGTGAGCTACTGCTTAATTGCTGTTCAGAATTTATCCACCTCATAAGCTCTGAGGCCAATGAAGTCTGCAATTTGCGTAATAAAAAAACTATAAATGCAGAACATGTCCTAGAGGCTTTGGATCGTTTGGGATTTCGCGACTATAAACAGGAAGCCGAGGCCGTTCTCAATGATTGCAAAGAAGTTGCTGCTAAGAGACGCAGACAAAGCACACGTTTGGAAAATTTGGGCATTCCAGAGGAAGAATTGTTAAGACAACAACAGGAGCTGTTTGAAAAAGCACGCGAAGAACAGGCACAAGAGGAGCAACAACAGTGGATTAGCATGCAAGCATCGGCGATACAGCAGAGTGCCAGACAAATGCGTGCAGCAGGGGCAGAAGAAGATGATGAAGACGATGACGAATATTAATAACCCATAATTATAATAAATAAGGATGTAATTTTAAGATTTTTTAGAATATAATTATTTTTGAATTGAAATAATTTATTTTGTAAACTTCGAATAAAACTATGTATGTGTAGTATATTCGATTACCAAAAATAAAACATTTGTATATAATCGAATATCGTTATTTTATATTGGGAAAAAGTTCCAGTAATTTATGATTAGAAGAAGTAATCACCAGGTATTTTGAAATTGTACGGAACGATTCAAGTTTACTTTTTAGGGAATCTAAATATTTGTTTATATTAGTTTTAGTATATTAGTTTCATATTTTATTTTCTTTATTATTTAAAAAATCAGTTCAGTCTATTATTATAGAATTATGTCGCTGGGTCTTTTTTTTCGTATTATATGAATATCAAAATTTTTTGGAAAAAGGGGTCAGTAGTGTTTTATCTTCTAGTTTACTATAAAGCAGCAATTATTAGTTAATCATCTCTAAGCAGCCATTTGAATATTAATTTTACCAATTATTAAGAAAATCAAATCCTTTGCGTATGTTTGAATCATTGTCAAGAAGATGAACATCCTCTGCTTCTAAAGTTTTTTCATCGTCATCCGACGTAGCTGCCGAAGAGCAAGAAGCTGTAGCTAGATCGCTTTGACCGCAATGCTGCAATAAATTGGAACTTTCCTCAGCTGTGTTGTAAGCATCAGAGAAAACTGCATAGTTAACTCCTATCTTTGGTGTTGCATTAATTTGTGTTGAATTTAGGTAATTTTGCAGCAATGAAGACTTAGCATTCTTCGAATTTGTTGTAGCTGTGTTATCCTTACTTTCTAATTTATAAGAAGTGTCGGGAGATTTAATAATTTTACGATTAGCTGTAATACTACTGGGTTTAATGGATATATAAGTTGATGATGATGATTTTTGTAAATCTTGAGATTTCTTTTCGTTAAGATTCATTTTCAATTGATGTTGCAAACGATGATAATTATCCAAAGCTTTTTTCGATTCCTCATCTTGGGGTGAGCTCTCTTCACGTGTTTTTAAAGCCATGGACTTTATTGGCGCTGTTAATATCTTACTGGGGGGTGCAATTGCTTTTCGAGCTGCCTTTGTTTCTGCCGACGGTTGTAAGACAAACAAATTAATTTGAGATTTTGTTCTATAACAAAATGGACGTGAATGTTCGTCGCGAAAACAACCTAAAGCGTCATCCTGTATAACTTTAAGTGCAACTTTTTGCATACCAAAAGTATACAAATTACGTCCATCATAAGAGTAAAAATTTTTCACACCATGCGGGCTAAATTTTCCACCATATGGTTTAAGGGTGGACATTTTTTTCTTGTCTCCTTCCTCCTCCCGATTCCCCATAGAATCTCTAGCTGCCCCCACATCCTTTAGTACTATGGCTGTCAACGAATCCGTTGATGATTGATAACTATTTCCCGAAGAGTTAGTTGGTGTGGGTGTTAGAAAATTATCAAAGTACCGTAAGGAAATTTCCGGCTTAATCAAAGTATCATTTATTATATCGTTCTGTTCATGATAGTCTAAAGTCTCCCACAGTTGGCCATAGTTAGCTTTGGTGTCATTAATATCGTAGGCAATACGTTTGGCAATCGGATTCAGTTGGGCAAAATATTCCTCTATGGCATCCAAGGAAAAAGAACTTAGACGACGATGATGCTGAATAGGATCATGGTAACCAGGCATAATACTTCCTGTATATTGTTTATGTGAATAGAAATTAAAAGCGGCACAAGTTTTTAATACTTTAAAGCTAATAGAAAAGTTCTTAGTTTTAATTATCTGTAGATATTAACAAAGAAAACCTTAGTGCAAAGGACTTGGAACAAAGAACTGCGCCGACAAACATTAACGTCGCCGGTTTACACTAAAAATTCCGCCGGCGGCCTAAAAACATCTTTGAGCCGGCTAAGTTTTTAGCTGTGTTTTCAAATTTTTCAACAATATTAATATATATTTTTTAAAAATATACAATATTTTATAATTTATGTTACTTTTAAAATACGGCCCAGTAATAAATATTGCCTATGAATAACGATAGTTCATTGAAATTAAAACTTATTTATTTTTATTTATTTATTCAAACAAAGTAATATAAAAGCCTTAAATAAAACTTATTTTTTATTATATTATTTTTTTTTGAAAATTAAATTGGAATTACCTTAGTTAATAAAGTGTCGGTCAAAAATGGGTAATAAATTGGATTCAGTTTGTTATATCCGAAGCTCTAAAATAATTCATTCTCTAATTCTTTATTTGAAATTCTTCAATTCCAAAATTCTTCAAACTCATTCCGTTTGATTTAATTCATAGAATTAATTCTTAAAACTTTTGATGTATTTGAATTAATTCTCGAATGAATTAATTCCTCTAGAATGTTAAATTCCTTCTAAATGAATTAATTTTGTATGCATTCGATCTATTACAAATTGAATTAAAATAAATTTCAACAATTCCTATTGATTTTTAAATTCCCTCTGAATGATAAAAATTTTATTTTAATTCAATATATTACAAATTGAATTTTAAAAATGTACTACCATTCAGTTAATGAAATAGATTGAATGAAAGTTTTGTTTTATAATTCAAAAGCATTCTGTATATTTAAAATTGAATTAAACATTTTTTCTTTCACTCAATTCGTAATAGAAGGAATTAAGCAAATAAGAATGATAATTCAATTGAATTCATTCTTATATAGAATGAATTCTCTTAGGAATTAATTTAATGGATTATAAAGCCAAGGAATTCAGCTTTAGAATTTAAATTCAAAGAACGATTTTAAAGAATGGTACATTCAAAAATTTTATGCCGAATTAAAAGTTTAAGGGAATAAATTCCAAATATAATTCATTCTTTCCAAGCTTTTGGTAATATCTCACTTATACATATTTGTAAAAAATAGTACATAACTATTTTTTTGTAATATTTATGAATTTTTGTTTTATCAATTAACTAATTTTAATAATACATAAAGAACTTTTGTCAATAGATACATTATTTATTTTTATAAAATCGTACGGAAAATACCTAAATAGGTACAAACATATCTCTCATTTACTACAAGACTTTGTACCTAAATTTATTACACTTTACAAACAAAAAAGGTATCAACTATCTTTCAACGACAACATTTCTATTTGTCTCGTTATTAATTCTGGATAATCTAAAACATCCTTTATACTCTCATATTCTCCCGGCACATATTTGCCCAATAATTCGGTGTGTTGTTTCCAAAATTTATCCCTAATCATATCTTCATGTATGGGCACAATTAATTGTCTCTTATTCGATAAGTTTTCCCCAAATGTAACCTTTTTTCTTAACAATATAGTACCTTTTCTAAACATTGCCGGTAGGGTATTATAATTTATACCAAATTTCGTAAATAGAATTTCATTTTTATCAGCCGAAAATGTGCCGCGTAATTCGGCTTCAGCCTCTTGATTAGTAAGACCACTCTTAAGGACTAAATTCCAAAATGCGGTATTGTACAAATTATTGATGTGTACATCGGCTTGACGCCAACTTAAATAATCTCTTAGATTTTGATCAGATGGATACAAAACAACGCGGCCATCGAAGCAGGGTGGATATTGTAATTTCTTCTCGCCCATCCAGTTAGACCAATTCAAAACGTATGAGGAGGTAAATAGACTAGTTACGTATGATAATAATTTTGATAATCTTCTATTAAATACATTCGTTTCTTTGCGAAAAACAAATGAATATTCATCACTTTGTCCATAGGAGATAACAATATCACGAAATTCTTCCATTACTGTTTGAGCGGCATTGTTCATTAGATTTAACGCTAAAAATTAAAAATAATAATGAACTTAGATTAAAAAATCAATTAAAAATTATAAAAACATACCATTTTCATCATTTGGCTTTTCAAAGTCATGAATTTTGGAAAATTTGTGAAAACCTTTGCCATCCACTCGTACAACTATCCAAACATTGGGTAAAATACTATCATCTTTTTCATATCCTTTAACGTATTCATATCGACTGCAGGCCATTGAAGCGAATGTATTTATAAAACGTGTATTATTGGCTCTTTTATTCAGAATATTAAATACTTTTTGTATAAACCTCATTGAAAATTTCAGATTCAATGGAGAAATAGTAAACAAAACAAACGTGGTAGATAAAAAATGTATGTAAACAGCTGATGACCATGATGCCATATTATAGATAATAGGAAATCCGTTATTATTAATATTATTATGTATAATTTTAAGAAAAATTCCCAATAAACGTTTTAATATTAATTACAATTAAATCAACGTATTTTATACATATATAAACTAATGAAATAAAAGTAATAATAATAATTAAAATTTAATACACAAAAAAATTTTCAATGTTTAATCTTTATAAAGGTTAGTTTTAAGGATCTTAAAATTTAACAATTTTGTATAGATCGAAATATTTTAAATATGTATATTGAAAAAAGTTCAAAAATGGGAATTTTTATTACTATTACAAAATAAACAATTATTTCTTATGACTCTTCTTTTTTGAAGATATGTATTTCTCATTAAAAAGATAATAAAATATATATTGCCCCAAAATTAAAAAAATTCCAAAATTCACCCACAGCATTTATGATACAATTTAAAATACACATCGAAAGTTTAAATAAAACGCTATGTTGTCACTTTGTTTATTTTAGTAGAGACTCATAAAATCTGGCAGCTTTCATTTGAGTTTTTATTGATTGTTAACATTCGTCGCAAAGAAGAACACGGCAAAATTTACTTAAACACGTGTTAACGCTAAAGTTTATAAAATTATAAAAATTTTATTTGAAAATAAAGTGTTTATATATAAAGAACAAATAAAAAATAGAGAATGGTAGTAATGGCACCCGTTAAAAAAATCAAACACAATTCATCTTTTCAAAAGAAAGAAGAAAAACAAATGGAAGTTGAAGAAATAAACGACGATGAAAATGGTGCAGAGGGCGAAGATGGAGATGATATAGTGCCAGATGATATACAAATCATAGCCCAAGAAGTACAAATCGTCAAGTCGTTGGCGTGCAATGATTTGACGCAAAGGAATAGACAAATGAAAAAATTACGCAAATGGCTACAGCTAAGAACGAAATCGTCTTTTCCCTTTAATCAAGAAGATTTTATGAGAATTTGGAAAGGGCTCTATTACAATATGTGGTACTCCGATAAACCTTTGGTTCAAGAAGAACTTGCCGAGCAACTTGGCAGACTTTTGGAATGTTTTGAGGGTAACCTACAATATAGCGTTGACTTCTTCGGAGCATTTTTGAAAACAATGTGCATAGAATGGTTTGGTATCGATCAGTGGCGAATTGATAAATTTTTGATGTTGGCCAGGCGTATGTTACGTTACATGTTTAAGTTGTTGAAAAATTCTGAATGGAGTTTAGAAGCATTGGAAGTGTTTAATAAACATGCAACTGAAACAGTACTATTTGAGAATGTATCCGCAAAGGGTTTAACTATGCACTATTTTGATATATTCTTCGAGGAATTGGCTAAAGTTTCTGATGGAAACATTTCAGCGGAACAAGTTGGCGTGTTTGTCAAACCATTTGTAAAGTTTATGGCCACGCAAAGAGATTTTAACTTAATATCTCACTGCCGTACCAGAGTATTTTATCATTTACTTTACCAAAGTGGTTTGGGTAGAGAATACAGTGAGAAATATAATGCCTGGAAAGAAATGGGTTTTCCCACAAAACATATCGATGATTTAGAGAAAGTAGAAGAATCAGAACATGAAGACAATGTTGAAGCAGAACCCGTTGAAAGCAATACTGGTAATAAACATTTAGATCCACGTGCTGGCAATGTGGACGTTTTTATGCCGGAGTTACCTTTGGATGCTGAACCAGTTATTAAGGAAACTGAACACTTTCTTTATAAGGAGGAATGTGCCACAAGACGTAGGAAAATACTTAAAAAACTATTGGATTTATTTAAAACTTACCAAAATGGTGAATTCCCTTTGGGCATTAAAACCATGCCACGATTTGAGGGCAAATCAGAAAAGCCTCTAATTAAGGAAAAAATAAAACAATTGGATAATTTGGAAAATGAATTGTATGGTGTTGATAGGAAACTGAAACAAATGACCAAACGTAAAAGGAGAAAGTTTTTGAAATCATTAAACTTTGATGATATTGACGAAAGTAATTATGAGCAAAGTTTAGAAAGAGCTTTGCCAAAAGACTATCTTAAGGAGCGTAGAAAGAGGTCACAAAAATCTTTTATGTCTGCTTGGGTAGAAGAGGAACTAGACGAAGAGGATTTGAAACCCAAAAAAGCTAAAAAGGAATCCTTAAATAACAATGAAAATGTGGCAGGGCAAGGTCAAAACATCCAAAATAATAAGAATAAGTTGAAACAACAAAATTCTGAAATCGAAGACTCTGTTGAACCTGTTAAAAAGTCAAAAAAACTGGAAAAGTCTGTAAACGATGATACCCCTGTCAAAATAAATAAAAAATCAAACAAGAATAAAACCGAGTTGGCAGAGGAGAACAACAACAATGATGTCGTAAACAAGGCCAACAAGCCAAAGGTCTTAAAAATATCTGATCCCCAAGAACAATCCACTCCAAAATCTAAACCAAAAGAATCAAAGGTCTTAAAAATATCAGATGCTGACGAACAGATTACGCCAAAATCAAAAAAGAATCCTACAAACGAATGGGACGAGCCATTGGGTGAAGGTGATGTAGAATATTTTTTGCCCTCCCGTAAATTACAAGTAAAAAAAGCAAATGCGGACTTAGTGCTAAATCCATTGGCAAAACAACGTTTAGCGGACAACCAATCTACACCTGTTAACAGCAAGAAGACATCTTTTTCGGCGACAAATACTCCAAAAACTCCCGGCAGCAACAAACGTGTCAAGATTGCATTAAAACATAATACATCCCAAAATCCTCTTGAATATATACAACAAATTAAAAGTTCACCGAATATACCCTATGATGCTAAAAAGAAACCCGGCAAGGGATTGTTAAAACCCAATGCAATGCCAAGTCCTATTAATCCATTTTACAAAAAGAAAATTGGTTTGAAATTACTAAATGATACTATTTGATATTGTTGTAATAAAATTTCTTCATTTTATAAATTTAAGTAAACAAAATGTTAATTTTAAAATTATAAGCTTTCTTTAAAAATAATTATTTTGAAATAAAGAGTAGACTTTTTATGTTTTAAAGGTATTTTATTAACAAAAAAAATGATGTTTTCTTAATATGCTGTTGTTTTTTATTTGTGGGGTTCTTTTAATGTATTTTTAAGGCTTTTGAATTAATAGGCAGCTACAGGATGTCAATCATCAAATTCAAATACCGGTTTACCTTGAGCATCCCAAGTATTTTTACATTTACGAAAAGCGCAGACTAGATAAATTGCTAAAAAAATTTAAAAATAAATATTTAATTATGTAAAATTAGATAAATAAAATAGATTGATGACAGGTAAATAGGTACAAGTAGAAGTTAAGGTAGACAGAAATTTACAGTAAACTTACTTGCTGCTTCCCATTCACATTTTGTCAATGAACCATATGGTCGTCCAGAATTACTCTTCATATAACGTTTGAGGTGGGCATATTGTTCATCATTACCAACACGATTGGCATACACAGTATCTAAGCAATTCATACGTTGCAACAGGCCACGACCTATAATATAAAATAAATGTATATTAAAACTGAAAACAATATTCATTAAAACTGCAAAAACTAAAATACCTTTTTCAATATTTTCCTTATAGTAATCGGCGAAAGTAGTCTTTCTGTCCAATTTCAAACCGTACTTACGGCACAGTTTAACTAACGTGGGAAAATGCACCAAAAATTCTGGACAGTCAACAACACCCTCTAAATGAAATTGATATTTTGCACCAAACAAGGGTGGTGGATTGGTGTCGCAAACAAATTCGATATTATAAACTTCATTGCCAAAACTGCGGCCATCGCTAGAGGCTCTTAAACGCTTCATTAGCTCATAAGCATCGGGCATAGTTGCGATGAAGAAACCACCAGGTTGCAGACATTCAGCTGCATTGCGTACCATGCACTCGGCTTGAGTAAGTGACTCAAAGGAATAGTGAAAGGCAAACTGACAAGAAACCAAATTAAGTTTTAACGAAGGGTCCTTAAACCGTTCCCTCAATCTAACTAAAGTAGAATCGCATGCAAAGAATTCTGCTTCAAATTTGTGAGGAAATTTCGATTTCTCAGCTCTTCGACAGATGTCCTCATAGCGTTTTTTACACTGTTCAACGGAAACTTCTGCTATATCGGTACAAATGAGATAGGTGATCATAGCCTTTTCCCATTTAAGTAAATCTCCACCTTTACCGCAGCACATATCTAGCACACGCATAGGCTCTCCCATGCGTTGATTTTCATGTATGCGTTTTAAATATTCCGATATCAATTGGGACTTTATCCAATTATTAAAATTTCTCATATGAAATATACGAGATTTAAAACGTTCTTTCCGGCCAGCTTCTTTCAGTTCATTGTAATGTGAAGCCACCACTTTCATATTACCATCCTGTTGTTGTTGTGTTTCAGAATGTTCTTCTGTTTCCTCTCTCCATTCGAGTTCATTGTCATCTTCCTGTTGTTGTGCTGGCGCGGCACTACCTCTTGGCTGTTCAAGTTCGCCTATGTCTATTTGTTTTAAATCATCCTGTCTTGATTGAGTTTGATTGCCGTACTGCTGGTATTGTTCAGATTCATGCATATCTGTATCTTCATCGCCACTACTACTGCTATCTTCCAAACGCGATGACGTCGGTTGATATCCCTGCGACAATTCACTCATTACTTTATTAGTTTATTTGTTTACACTGCTGTATTTATTTTTAAAAACGTAAAATTTGTTAATTTATCTAAAAATCAAAAAACACCTACAGTCATGTTTTAATTTCTAATTCAACTAAATTAAAAAAAAAATCATTCACAGCACTGTTGCCAACTTAGCTATTTTCTCGTCTATCCAAGTGATTTTTGATATCATTTTACGAGAAAAATTATTTAGCTTATTAGCGAGATATATTTTCGATTTTTCTTTGGATTTTAAATTAATTTAAAATTACCATATTTATAGATATATATGTATGTATATAAAATACACATACTGAAAAAGCTGGTAAATTTAAATCTAACTCACCATAAGTTGAATGAAATGGCATATAGGAACTTTGTTAAGTTTCCCTAATTTACTTCTTCTGAACTCATGAGTTATATAGATGAGATTTACAATATTGCAAAAAGAAGAAATCGAACCCAAAAAATATCCAATTATTTTTTTTAATTGAACTATTTTCAGCTATTTTTTAGCGATATTTTTGAGAAAATTTTAACAATAGTGAATTATACACAGTAGCAGAGTTAGTGATATTAGAATTCTTGGTTTGTTTAAACCGTTTTACCGAGTACCAGGGTTGGCAAAATTGCTACACTTGTCCTTTTATGGCACAATTCCATTTTCAAAGGTACAATGGTACACTCATTTTAAATTTCAGAATGAATAACCAAACTAATTCCAATCCAAAAATTTCGCAGCATATTTCTTATAGTGTAAATTCCAGTTTAAAAATGCAAAAATTTAAAAATTGATTTTTTTTATTTTTATTGCATTTTTCGAAAACAAATGTACTTTGGTATGTACCTATTAGGGTGATCGACTCGATTTTTCAACCGGTGTTAAAACCGGTTTTTTCTGCTTTACCAGTGTCGGTTTTTTCTTAATGTTGATTTTTCGAATATCGAATAACCCGGTTTTTTCACTTTTTAAAAACCGGTTTCGAATACTTTTATTTGCTTTGTATTCAAAGATTATTTAAATGAAATTTTTAAGTAAATCATAATAGAGCCCGTCTAAATTTTAAAAATATTCGAGTTGAGGAACTATCGTATATTTTTCTAAAGCTCCTTTGGTTAAACTTTTTTGATTTTCCTAATTAATTAAAAAAAATTATTTGTAAAATTGATAACTGTTTTATAAAATTTTATCAATTTTAAGATTATATTCCAATTACAATAATTCATTTACGGCTGAAATTTTATGGAAGTGTTGGAATGCCTATGCAAATTTTCTAAACTGGGCTTTTATAATAAGCTAGGACTTTTTTCCTAATTTTTTTTTATATTAAAGAAATAATATAAATCAGACGACTAGATCTAAAGTTATAATCTTTTAAACTGTTAAAAATCATTTCAGGCCATGTTTTAATAATCAAATTTAAACATAAACATTAATTTTTTCAAATTAAAATATATTTTTTTATTTATAATGAAAAACCGGTTAACCGGTTTTTTCTGAATTTGAAAAATATCAACCGGTTTTTTTTAAATGTCAACTATTCGAACTATTCGAAAACCGGTTTTTGGAAAATGTCGAATAATCGATCACCCTAGTACCTATTAATGTACGAAATAATGTGCCATGGTAACGATTAGTTCGACTCTGCTAATTGTTATATACTACTTTGACAACGACTGTCATAATCGATCATATTAGGGCGGTCCCGTCTTTTATGGATAAAAATAATGAACTGATCTCATCAAAATTTTTAGTACTAGTTCAAATGTATTGAAATTTTTATAATTTTAATTTAATAATTTTTAAGCTGGATTTATTAAATGTGATTGATAAACTAAAATGAAAAAGTATTTGTATTGTGATAATGAATGAATAAACAAATAAATATCATAAATCTCATTAAATTTCACTACTAAATACGAAATTCAATCTAGGTACATAAACTTTAACTTTATTTATTCGAAACCAAGGTTCATCCCAAATCATGGCTTAATAATGAAAACAACATTCAAAACAATTTGTGAAATTATATCATAAAATTAATCAAATTTTCATTTTCGTAGGGAACATTAGTAACTTGTATTTAAGAACCACCCTAACGCATATGGATCATTTCTAGAAGCGAAACTGAGAATACTAAAACAAAACAAACTACAAAATGACTACAGAATTCTTATGTGATAAAGTATAGAATTTGCTCTTACCATAATATTTATAAACAAACATCCTACTACTACACTAAGATACTATGTAATTGTTATATTACAGAACTTATCGAACACAAAGTTACTTTGTTTTATTATATTTATTACTTTCTGATAGTGAAAAAAGAATTATAATAATACTGTAAGAAAATGCAGAAAATAAAAGTTTTGAGAAAAAAATAAGAAATAATTTTTAATATTATAGCAAGATGTATGAAATCATAAATATATGGACTGTGCATCAATAAACAGTGCAGTAAATTGGAAAGAATACAAAATATTTGCGTATTGTTTACAATAACAAAACGTCTTCAATAATAAATAATACGGAATTTGTAAAAATTATAATATACAAGTGTATCTTTAGTTTAATATAATATTTTAACTTAACATTTTTAAGCAATAATTCCAAAGAAATTTTCTGGGCAAAATGAAGGAAATGGTGAAAAAAATGTTATCATTAAAGGTGTCCAACACTAGCAATGTGGAAACTTCAGACAAAGAGAAACAAATAAGCAATGGAATATTAACTACAGGTAACATTCAAGCAATTTGTTAACTATACAATATTAACAAAAAAAAAAAAAAATAATCTTAAAGGCAACACCTCAACAGCAACAAAGGGTCAACTGGTGCCAGATATGAACGCCATTCAGGACACATTACTCGAACTTTCTACATCGGCCGTTAAGAGCAATATAACCATAACAGATTCATCAAATGTTCATTTAGGCGATAAAATTAATTATGATGGCAATCTGTATTTGAATCTTGTCAAGCAAAATGATGAAACCGGAATATCTTTAATTCAACATGACAATAATAATGGGGTACTAATTAAAACAAGTAAATTGCAATTAAACTTTAATTAGTTTTGTTTTGTTAATGCGTTTTTTTATTATTATTTTATATTTAGCATCGAATGTACACATATCAGATTTTCCTATAATTCCGCGTAGTTTTTGGTCAATTAGAAAGCCCAGAGAAGAATATGATAAAATTAAAGAACCTGTTGGATTGGTCGTAATTTGTAAGTGGTATTGTTAAATATTGAAATTTTATAAAAACGTAATTGATAACTATAAAGTTGTTGGTTCTATTTTTTCTACATATTGCTCATTTACTTAAAGACTGGCATAACCTAAGAATTATTATCCGATAGATTTTATAACTGTTGAATAATGTAATTTAGTGATTTTTTATTTATTATTTATATTATTTCTATTAAAGCTCACACAGCCACTACCAGCTCAACTAATCAATCGAAAAATATTCAATTAATAAGAGATATACAGGTGAGTACAAAATAAAATTAATGAGACTTCATTACAATGATGCTTGTATGTTAACACCTCTACTCTCAAGACTTGTCTTTGTGTTGATTAGAGGTGCTATTTCAAAATCGAATTTAAACCTCTTCTTCTTTAAGTATAATATGTTTGAAATTTATGTATATAGGCCTTTCATGTTGACACCCACAATTGGAATGACATAGGCTATAATTTCCTAATTGGCTGTGATGGTACAGTTTACGAAGGTCGTGGATGGGGCATTGAAGGTGCCCATACATTTGGCTACAATAACCGATCAGTGGGAATTACATTTATAGGTTGTTTTATTAATAAAAAGCCCACAGAGGAAGCATTAAATGCATGTAAAAATTTACTGGAAAGGTTGGACATAAAACATTGATGTGATTTAATTTCAATTTAATTTAAATCTTTTCTTATATTATTTCTTTTAGAGGAATTAATGAAGGTCATTTAGCCAAAAATTATAAATTATTGGGTCATCGTCAGTGTTCCGAAACTGAAAGTCCCGGTACAAAATTGTTTGAAGAAATTACAAAATGGGATCATTTTTATAATAAAACTATTGATGAGGACATATGAGAAGAATTGCAATATATAAAGTATACATACATAATTATATTTTTACGAATAATTATGAATGATTAATACTAATGAAGAATTTATTTACCTAATCAAATTTAAAATATTTGTTACACTTTTTTAGCATTTAAAATATTTGTAATAAGTTTTTAAAAACAGTAGAATGTTACTTTGCTCTCTATGTTATGTTTAAAAAGTAAAAGAGATTTTTTTTGTTTTATTTTTTGTTTTAAATTTTTTCTTGCTATGAATTTTTTCTTTACATTATTGTGAAAAGATATTTTGTAAAAAAAATTTAATTGCTTAAATAAAATTTATATTTTTTATTAATTTGGAAACAGTTTTTTATTATACCCAACACCATAATATAACCATAACAATAAAGAATCAGTAGAAAAGTACGTTCTCAATTTTACATGCCTTGAATTGTCAAAAAAAAAAAAAAGATTCTAGCTGGTTATGATTGTATCATGCCCTACACCACTATAGTGGGTAGGGTATAAAAACTCCCCTTCATAAAATGACTTGAAGGTCAAAATTCACTTATAAACACTAATTACATGATTCTGCATAAATAATGCTAAAGGCTGAATATTAAAGCAAAAGAATCATATATAAAAAGTCCGAGAGCAATGCCGAATCTTAAATACCTTTACATATACGATAGTTTTTCATTTACACATCGAATATTTACAAACATTTTCATTTTATAAGTTTAAAAAATATATCAATAAAAGTGCCTCAGAATGATTTGTATATGTATGTATATTCCAAACGTATTCTTGTAGAGTTTTATTTTGATCGCTAATCCATAAATTATTTACGATTAAGTAATTTTCTGATTTTTATATGTATGCTATGACCAATTATAGGCCGATCCAGAAAATATTTTCGCCATAAATTCGTGTTAACGTTTGTCCCGATATGGATGATTATTTGTTATAATTTCTATTGATATTAGATTCACATATATTTGCAAATTTTTTTGGTAATACCGATATTCCAGATTAAATTCTTAACAATAATTCCATTTTCCGGGAGTGTGTAAATTTGTATGCAAGTTATATGAAATTTTGAACCGATTTCAACCTTGTTAATCCCTGGATGAAAGTAAAACTAGTTGTTGCAGTTTCTGAAAAAACGAATAAAAAACGAGAAAAAAACATAATATTTTTTAATGGGTTATTTCATATTTCCCCGATTTTTACATAGCTAACTTCTCGAAAAAATGTCTATTGAAGATGACTAATAGAATTTACTTTCATGCGAAGGTAAAAAACGGGAGTTGTTTTCAATTATGATTGGCTATAGCCTATAGTTTAGGGTTCTATAGTTGAAACGAAAAGTCGACTTTTCGACTTTTTGCATTTAGTTAAAAGTCGACTTTTCGACCTTTCAACTTTTTCCATTTTATGAAAAGTCGATTTTTCGACTTTTCGACCTTTTTCATTTATTTAAAAGTCGACTTTTAGACTTTTCGACTTTTAGTATTTTATAAATGGTCGACTTTTTCCGACTTTTCGACTTTTTCCGAATTTTCGACTTTTTGACTTTTTCCGACATTTTCCGACTTTTTCGACTTTTCGACTTTTTTCGACTTTTTTCGACTTTTCGACTTTTTCCGACTTTTTTCGACTTTTCGACTTTTTCCGACTTTTCGACTTTTCGATTTTTTACGACTTTTTGACTATTTTCGACTTATTTCGACTTTTTTCGACTTTTTTGCGACTATTTTTTTACTTTTTTCGAGTTTTTCCGACTATTTTAGAGTTTTTGACCTCTTTTCCACTTTTTTAAAATTTTCGACTATTTTCGATTTTTCGACTTTTTTCGACTTTTCGACTTTTTCCGACTTTTCGACTTTTTTCGACTTTTCGACTTTTTTCGACTTTTTTCGACTTATCGACTTTTTTCGACAAAAAGTCGATTGTTCGATTATTCGAAAGTCGATTTATAGAACCCTACTATAGTTCATTTTAAGAATATAACGAAAAGCAAAATGTTATAAATAAGTTCATATAAATACGTATTAATATGTATGTTGCTCGAGATAGATATATGCTATCTAAAATTTAATAAATTATCGATTAAATAAATATTTTAACAATTTTGCCATCACTATTAATTAAGCAAATACAAACGATAATTTCTTTGAGACGATAAATCCGTTCGGGTAAACTACACATAAACATTGAAAAAAATCCCCGCGATGATAAATAATAACATGAACTAAATTTTAACCTTTAGTTATCTTTTATTAAGCAAATGAATTGCGGCTAGTGATTATAAAACAAAAAATAAATAAATTTTTATTGAAAATATATTGTGATTTAAAAATTTTCAATGGCTAGCAGTGAAATATTACCAGCATGTGAAGCATTGGACGATGCTGAGTCACTGGCATCTTCTATTGTAGAATCTAGTATAGTGGATTCAGCATCAGAAGCGGATTCAGCATCACAAGGTAGTATTATAATTGACTAAATAATAAAATACTTTTTCTTAAAACATAAATATAATTATTTTTTCCTTTTTGCTTTTTCTTATAGACGATAATGACTCACACAGTTATACAAACATCTCTGAACTGCCTATTTATAATCAATTATTAAATACGAATTCTTTAAGAAAACAATTGGAACAAATCACACCTTTAGCCACCTACAATAATGTTAGTGTTTCAAATTCAACAAATGTGGTTTTTGGAAATGTTATTAAAGTTAAGGGAGTATTAAATATAAATGTTTATAATAAAGATAAAAATAACAAAAATCATAATGAAAAACAAGAAGAAAACATTGATCCGTCACATAAATGCAGGGAATCACCTCGAGCCAATAAGGAATGTAAGTCATATTTTATGTACATTGTACACATGATTTTATTTTACAAGAACTAATTTTGATAAAATTTATTTACTTTTCTAGCCTTAAATGATAATAGTTCCTTGTGCCGCATAATACCTCGCAATTATTGGTCTACTTTGGAGCCATCAGAAGAATTTGAATATATTGACGGACCCGTAGATATAGTTATCATTTGTAAGTTTTATAGATTTTTGTATCCTTTGTAATGAATAATCATTAAATACATATATTTTACAGCTCATACTGCCACTGATAGTTCTTTGAGTTCTCAGGAAAACACACAATTAATACGAAATATCCAGGTACTATATACATACATATTTAATACGATATTTGGGATCCATATTCAAAAATATAAAATTATTTGTTTTTAGACTTTCCATGTCGATGCACAAGGTTGGGATGATATTGGCTATAATTTCCTAATTGGTTGTGATGGCAATGTTTACGAAGGACGCGGCTGGAATGTTGTTGGTGTTCACACATACGGTTATAATAGAAGATCACTGGGCATTGGTTTTATAGGTTCCTTCTCGCGTTCCTTGCCTTCGCAAAAAGCTTTAGAAGCATGCAAAAATTTACTTAAAAGGTAAATGAATAAATAAATTTTTCTGAAATTGGTCTTATATTAAGATAATTTCTATATTTTAGAGGCGTCGAGGAAGGTCATTTAAAAAATAATTACAAATTATTGGGTCACCGTCAATGCATAGCAACTGTTAGTCCCGGAAGATTGTTATATGAAGAAATAACTAAATGGGATAATTTTTACCCAAAAGATATACATGATGATTTAAAAAGTTAATATAATTGAAGGGACTTTCTTGCAGTAACTTTATAAGACACATGATTTCGAAAATTACCATCATTAACTTTATAGATTTCTTATATTATATTTTAACAAATTTAAAAAAAAAACTTATAATTTTTTTAGAATATTGTTTGCTACTTATCAAGTACCCGCAAAACTACCCTTCAATTATGCGTTGTTCAAAAAATAAACCCATTAGTATTGATGATTTTACATTTTAGTCTTAAGTTTTTATTTTTATTATTGTTATCTACAAATTTAAGGTAAACTTTTTAAAATAATAAAAATGTAAATATTTTTTATATGAAACACCACCACATGGATATGCTATTAACAAAATTCTGAAAATGATTTTTTAGATTATTTTTTTTTTCTTAAAAATTTTGAATAAATTTCGAAGGCTATTTTCGATATGTTTACATAGGTATTCATACACAAAGAAAGATATTTGAAAGACCTTTTATAATTATTTGGTAAACAAGAATATTCCAAATTTTAAATCACCAATATTCTGCATTTCGATTACGTTTCCGTATTCAGTTACGCTACTATCGAAAATTGGTATTCTAACTAGGGTTCTATAGTTGAAACGAAAAGTCGACTTTTCGACTTTTTGCATTTAGTTAAAAGTCGACTTTTCGACCTTTCGACTTTTTCCATTTTATGAAAAGTCGATTTTTCGACCTTTTTCATTTATTTAAAAGTCGACTTTTAGACTTTTCGACTTTTAGTATTTTATAAATGGTCGACTTTTCGACTTTTTCCGACTTTTTTTCGACTTTTTCCGACTTTTTTCGACTTTTCGACTTTTTCCGACTTTTTTCGACTTTTCGACTTTTTTCGACTTTTCGACTTTTTCCGACTTTTTTCAACTTTTCGACTTTTTCCGACTTTTCGACTTTTCGATTTTTTACGACTTTTTGACTATTTTCGACTTATTTCGACTTTTTTTTCGACTTTTTTCGACTATTTTTTACTTTTTTCGAGTTTTTCCGACTATTTTAGAGTTTTTGACCTCTTTTCCACTTTTTTAAAATTTTCGACTATTTTCGACTTTTCGACTTTTTTCGACTTTTCGACTTTTTCCGACTTTTTCCGACTTTTCGACTTTTTTCGACTTATCGACTTTTTTCGACTTTTCGACTTTTTTCGATTTTTCGACTTTTTTCGACTTTCCGACTTTTCGACTTTTTTCGACTTATCGACTTTTTTCGACTTTTCGACTTTTTTCGATTTTTCGACTTTTTTTCGACTTTCCGACTTTTCGACTTTTATTTACAAAGTCGACTTTTCGACTTTTTTCATAGACGATAGTCGAGTTATAGACTTTTTTGGAACAAAATAGTCGACTTCGACTTTTTTCGACAAAAAGTCGATTGTTCGATTATTCGAAAGTCGATTTATAGAACCCTAATTCTAACAAAAAACTGAATCGGAAGGAAATGAACAAGCAATTCTACGTTTTTGTAAGTTGTTATTTTAGTGACGGAGCTTCGAATCGAAATGCAGAATTACCAAACTGAGAAAATTTCGATTCGAAGTGAAATGCAGAATACATTAAATATGTACATACATTAAATTAAATCCGAAGAAAATACACCTAGGCCAAATATTTTTATGGACCAATCCAAGTTTAAGTTTTATATGTGCAAAATTTTGTGGTAATATGTACTATATTCCAGAGAAAGTTACTAAAAATAAATCTAATTTCTAGAAATGTGTAAATTTGTATGGTAACTATATGAAATTTTGAACCGATTTAAAAATTTTCAACTTCAAGAATAAAAAAAAACATAATCTTTCCATGGATTGTTTCGGAATTTTTCTCATATCTCCGTTATATATGTACCAAATAGTAAACTTTTTAAAGACATGATAGAACTATTGAAGATTTGGATTTCGCAGATATGTATCTAGGGTCTTCACAAAACTTATTTGAACAAACGGACGGTCAGATAGACAGTCAGAAAGAGGGACATGTCTAAATAGACATATGTTCGAAAAACTGTAGAAATTACAAACGGAATGACAAATTTATATATAAAGGGTACAAAAACTCACTAAAAGTATCTTTAACAATAATTTTGAACCCTCCTAATATTTATATTATACATTTTTCTTTGTAACATTTTTCGTACTTCATAAATATGCTATATTTCTTCTTTTTTGTTTTTGACTAGTGTTTATAAATAAATTTCACAAATAATTGTTAAAAATTGTATAAAGCAAGTGTGAAAATACTGGAAATATAAAACTGAAATAAAATTAAATAAAAATCACATAAAAATAAATAGAATAAAAGAAGAATAACAAAGAAAAAATTGTTTTGATGGTCAAGAATTGTAAAAATTAAGACAAAAATTATTAAAAATACCTATAATTTTTGACAAATTCAATTGAAAAATAAAAACGTATGTAGATAAGATAAACAATATTCATAAGTACATACAAAGTTATAAATAATCAATAATCACGAGGATATAACTCAATAAATATTATATGTTGAAATATATAAACTATTAAAAAGTATCTAAAATATTTGATAATAGGCGGATTTAGTTTATGTATCCGACACGCTAATTAGGCAAGTGCTGTATAAAAATATGTCTAAGCTACCCGCAAATAAAAGTGACGAAATTAGAAGTTGGTTAAATTCAATAGATATAAATGAAGATGCTGAGCTAAGCGATATAGAAGCAACATGTCCGAGTGTAGTTGAATCGAGTATAATAGAATCATCAAGTTCGTCTGACTCTGGTGATGAAGTGGCCTTGGGCCAGTCTTCCCATAATCATATTAAAGAATACAATAACAATTTATTGCCACAGATTCCTGCACTCAGTTTTAACAACGTTAATATCTGCAATTCGTCAAATGTTTATTTGGGAAATATTTACAGTGTAAATGGAACTCTAAATATAAATGTTATTAATGGCGAAGAGAAACCTCAGGAGGATCAAGAATCGGCAGCAAAAAAGTGTAAGCTTTTATTATAGTGTAGTAGCGTATATACATTACTTACTCTTCATTATTCTAGCACCCGTTATTAGACCTGCCTGTCTGATATTTCCACGTTATCGTTGGCTGGCTATGGATCCTCTAAGTGAATCTAATAAATTACCAGAACCCGTAGAATTTATATCAATTGGTAAAGTATTTTTGTTTTTTATACCATTCAGTACGTGAAAAGGGTATAATGTTTGAACATAAGTTTGTAATTTATAAACTATAATTTTTCGACCCTATAAAGTATATATTCCGATGTCTGTAGGTACGTTGAAATAAGGTTTTAAAAGAGCCCAGTTATCCGTGAGTTCGGAACTTTCAATAATTCTTTCAGAAATAACGGAGATATGTGTAAAATTCTGAAACAACCCATGAAAATATTACGTTTTCTCCTTATTCTTGATTAGTATTTTCAGAAACTATACGTCAAGAGATTAAGTATTAGAATCGATTTAAAATTTTAAATACAAATTTAAATACTCAAGAAAATTGGATTTATTAACAATAAAACTCCCTCTAGAATATCGGTTTTACCACAAAATTTTACACATAAAAATATATGTAATATCAATAGAAATAGTATTACCCAATAAACCAAACGATATTATAACGATATCGAAACGATATCACTTAGATGATAAAAAATATCATAAGTGATAGTCGTTCTCGTATCGAGAACGATAGTATTTACGTACTAAATGGTACCTTTCCTTATGATATCGTTTTTCCATAAAATTATGATATCGTTTTCGCTATCATAATTTCCAAAAATAATGATAGTTAAATCGCATTTTTCAGTTTTTTTCTGTATGCTCTTTTATTCTTAAAATTTCATTTAAAACGCTATTTAACTTAATATTTCGCTATTATACATATAAAAAAGCCTGAAAAGGGAAGGATTGCATTCATTTGTACATATTTACATACATACATTAATACATATTTTAAAGTAATCATATTTTTCATCACATTATGCATTGTCTTGCAAATACCTGAAACTTTTCAAAATTGCATACATGTCAACTTACCACAAAACTGAAGTATCGAACGAAATTCGCGTATTTATTTGGATTATTTATCAATAATTTAGTTGATTTTATTTTAATATCCTTTTTAGTTTTCTTATGTTCGAAAATTTTTATTGAAATTATTTTTATGTTTGAAGTTTTTTTCAAATGTTTGTATTTTCTTAATTTTTTTATTGGAAACAAAATATAAAACGATATTATAATAATATCGTTTTAAATAATGAAATATGATATCATAATCGCCCTTTAAAAGCAATACCGTTTTCGCTATCATATCGTTCTTTGGTTTATTGGGTATTTACTAAAACCTGAATCGAACGATAATAGACATTAAATGGGAGGTATTTAAGGTCCACTTTCGAATATGAATTAAACGAAATTCATTAGCATATACGTACAAAATTTAACATGAACATTTTTCCGGGTCGGCTTCCGTATAAAATTAACTTCGGAAAGTTATGAAATAATAATTATTTGAGATAAAATTATTTTCGAATGTGTTTTGTATATAAACAGATACTCTGTGAAAGCTTTTCCTTATAGGTGAACGATATTTACTCTCTTACTTGTTTTTTTAAGATTTAATTTTCATTCATAATTTAATTTATTTATATCATTTTTTCATATTAAGGATATACCGCCACTACTAGTTCAACGGTACAAGCTCGAAATATAGGCATAATAAGGGATTATCAAGTGAGTATCCGATTAAATGCAGATTATGATAAATTTAAAAAACAATATTTTTAATAAAAAAATTAAAATTTATATTTTCGAAAATTTGAAAATATAAGAAAATGTGATTAAATAAATTAAAAATATTTTTTTAAATCCTTGCGCTTTACGAATTATTGTAACAACTTCATTCGAACATAAGTTTGAATGTTCAAAACATTTTTCGGAATTCTTCTGCGATTATTTTAACCCCATTTTATTCTAATTTTAGACTCTCAATGTTGAGGCTCAAGGTTTTAACGATATAATTTATAATTTTCTTATCGGCTGTGATGGTACTATTTACGAAGGTCGTGGCTGGGGTGTGGAGGGTGATCACACCGCTGGTTATAATCATAAATCCATAGGTGTGGCAATAATTGGTAATTTTAAACAAGAACTGCCTCCCGAAAGAACATTTAAAGCCTGCCAAAAGCTAATAACACGGTAAAATATTAGAAAAATAATTTAAAAATTATCTTTAAGGCTTTATTAATATGATATTTTCCATCTATTATAGCGGCATTGATGAAGGTCATCTATCGAAAGACTATAAAATATTTGCACCGCCCACAGCAAATTATAACTTATTAAATGAGGAACTTAAAAAATGGGACCATTTTTGGGATATACAGAACTGCAATGAAAGTTGATGGGGTGGAGGACTATAATTGTCTATAATGGAGGATACATTCGAATATTTTCTGAAGAATGTCATTATTATCCAAAGAAACTGGGAAGGAAATTACTTAGAACTCAGGCAAATAAGCTAAATGCAATTTAGCTTTGATTGTTTAGAAGGCAAAATGATAAAACGTGTCTGGCTGTTAAGTTTTTATATTTAAGGACAATAATTTTTGTATTAAATGCAAATGAAATTAAACATATTTTTGTATGTGTTATTAACAATGTTCAATGTTTTACTTGAAGATTTATAGTTTACTGCCTCTTGTTGTAATAACGAAAACACTTAAGCGGGCCAACTTTGCAAGAAAAAAAAAACATATCTTAGGTCAAGTAATGATACTTGTTTTATGTTAAAAATAATACATTTTATTCCTATATATTTAGAGTAAATGTCGGAAACTTTAAAGCATTTGCCGCGGAAACTTGTTTAATGCCCAGGATAAAGAGATCGACTTATGCTTTACGAGGAGTAGATAGGATAGCTTTAATATTTATCTAAAATTGTATAAATATTTTATCGTTTATATTCATACTTAAGTACATATTTATTTTCAATAAAACCATTATATTTAAATGTTTTTTTTTTAATAATTTGTTTATTTTACTTCACAATTTATGCTTAAAGCTTACAAATTTTTTAAAATTGAATTTTAAACTGCTGGTAAAGTGTTGGTGAAATTAAGAATTCATGGAATTATAAAACCAAATTTAAATTTAGATGTTTATTCGGCAGCGGCTTGTTTTGCTGTAAAGAAAATCAAAAACATTATTAGCAAATATTACAAAATTTGTAAATACATTGAAAACAAGAATACATTTAAGGAAAATAAGCATACATTTAGGGAATTTTTTTAGGATGATAAATTATTAAGGTGTTTTATTTAAAGGAATTTGGAAGGTCGAAAAATTTACGAAAATGTTCATTATGTAAAGTTGAGTTATTTATTATTGTTTGTAAATAGTTTTTCAAGAATGTTAAGCAGATTTGCAGATTTAAGTTAATGTTCATAGGAAGGCCTTTCTCCAGAAAGGTCCAATCGAAGATGTTTAAAATCTGCAAATCTGGGATGCTATTAGTTATTTTAATTTGAGAGATATATCATCTCAATACAAGACATTTAACATATAAATTTGGAACTTTTTCTAGTACTTGTTTAAAAGTAACATGAAATTTAAACGGGGATTAAATATATTTTTAATCCAAATTGAGTTAACGATGAAAGAGGTAAGCAATATTTTGGAAAAGGGTAGGTATGTAACAAACAAGCCTTTACATATATTTCAGCTTACTTTTTCTTGAGAAAAGTTCTTTAAAATAGAAACTTAATAGTCTATTTTAAAGTTTTCACTTTTCATCTGTAAAATTAATCATAAGAAAATAATGAATAAATAAAAAAGTATAAAATTACAATACAAAGCAAATTTACTATATTCTAAGAAAACCAAATAAAAAAACCAAAACTGTTTTTCATAAAACTAATTTTTAAAATTTTCCTAAAAAAGTATTTTTTTCTAATCTCATTCCGGAATCAGAACTAATACTTACGTGCTGGTTTGCCGTTAGTCCAGGGGGTGAATTTGACATGGCTGTCGGCACGTTTGGCAGCCTCGGCACGCAAATCCGATTTCAAGGCTTGACGCACAACTTTAGCGCAGATGTTGGAGTATTGGATGTAGCTGAAAATTATATAAATAATTTACTATTTTCTTCACATAATTTAAACATTCATCTTGACACTTTTTGACTGTGACGTAAATTACGTAATGTTTGCAACTTTTGCCAAAACTTTGGATTCTTTTCATTTATTTACAAAATACTTACGTAATTCCAGCGGCTCTCCAGGCGTTAGTCATTTTGCTTTATTTTTTGTTTTAAATTACAATTTTTAAAAGAAAATTTGCAAAATTTCTATATTTTTTTTCTGCAGCAGCTCGTGTGTGCGGTCTGTCAAGAAAAAAATTCCTAATTAAACACAGTGTTGTATGGGCAAAGTAGGAGTTGTATAAAAGAGTAGTATTTGTTACTTGAAAGAAAAAGTCAATTTTTTGTAATTTATGAAAAGTCGACTTTTCGGCGTTTACAAAACACTTAATTACAAAGTCGATTTTTTAGAATTTTTAAATTGCTAACTATGTAACTCTTCGACTTTTGTTAATTTAGTTCACTTTTCACTACTTTTATTAAGAAGAATTCACCTTCGATATTTAATTTTTTTTCAACAAAACGATTTATATAACCCTCATTTCCTTTTTAGATTTTAAGACAATCTAGCCATGTCTGATCTTCTGTCTGTTGAATGATGATTTAACTAGTCCCCACACAAGTGTCAGCCCAGAATTAGGGTTCTATAAATCGACTTTCGAATAATCGAACAATCGACTTTTTGTCGAAAAAAGTCGAAAAGTCGAAGTCGACTATTTTGTCGAAAAGTCGAAAAGTCGACTTTGTAAATAAAAGTCGAAAAGTCAAAAATCGGAAAGTCGATAAGTTGAAAAAAATCGAAGAAAGTCGAAAAAAGTCGAAAAGTCGGAAAAAGTCGAAAAAAGTTGAAAAGTCGAAAAGAGTCGAAAATTTTAAAAAAGTGGAAAAGAGGTCAAAAACTCTAAAATAGTCGGAAAAACTCGAAAAAAGTAAAAAAATAGTCGAAAAAAAGTCGAAATAAATCGAAAATAGTCAAAAAGTCGTAAAAAATCAAAAAGTCGAAAAGTCGGAAAAAGTCGAAAAGTCGGAAAAAGTCGAAAAAAGTCGAAAAAAAGTCGAAAAGTCGGAAAAAGTCGAAAAGTCGGAAAAAGTCGAAAAAAGTCGACCATTTATAAAATACTAAAAGTCGAAAAGTTTAAAAGTCGACTTTTAAATAAATGAAAAAGGCCGAAAAGTCGAAAAATCGACTTTTCATAAAATGGAAAAAGTCGAAAGGTCGAAAAGTCGACTTTTAACTAAATGCAAAAAGTCGAAAAGTCGACTTTTCGTTTCAACTATAGAATCCTACCCAGAATATAGTTGAAACAGACATAACTGGCTTAAAATATCAGTATAGCAATGAAATTTGAAAAAAGTTAAGTTTATCAGAACTAAAAAAATGAAATTGTAATTTTGTATGTATACATACTTTTTCAATTTGCCATATGATAAATCTGGATTAATTAGGCCTTGAAAGGCTTAGGTTAGGTAGGCAGGTCGTCCTCGCGATGTCATCACTGGGGACACACTTGGGTCCAGAATTTTGATCCCTTTGTGATACCTGAAACGAGAGAGAACGGTCAGCGTATTAGTACACTTCAACCTAATCACTCTGGTTTCCACCGAACCAGTTTGTCGCACGAATATAGGAATCTATCTTTCGGATATCAACCTCCGATAGATCCGCTAAGTCATGCAGAAAATAGCTACCTAGCAGACCCACTCTGTGATCAGCTAGGGCAGGACAATGACAGAGGAAGTGAGTTATACTCTCTTCTTCCTCTTCATCCTGGCAGCTCCTGCAGAAGTCGTTACTGGGTAAGTTCAGTCTTCTTGCATGGAGTCCGAAAGGCCAGTGGCCAGTTACCACTGCCGTTAAGTTCCGTAGATTAACTCTCGGAATGTAGAAAAGGGCTTGGGATCTTTGTGGGTCGTAAGATGGCCACATGATCCTTGCCTGTCTACAGGTGGCTTCAGTCGACCATCTGCATTGCGCAAGCTCATATAGTTTTTCACGTATCGAGCGTTTGCAGGTTGAAAGCGGTATACCGACAAAAGGGTCGGTATGCTCTCCTGCAAGCGAGGAGCCTAACTTGGCAAGAGAGTCCGCGATGGTATTACCAGGAATTTGCTGATGTCCTGGAATCCAATACAGTCCTATTGTGGAATGTTTCGCCATCTCGTTAAGGGATGCCCGGCATTCTAGGACTAAGTTTGACGTCGTGTAGACACCACTTAGAACCTTAAGGGCTGCCTGGCTGTCGGTATAAATTCGAATATTAACACCGTATATTCGATAAAACCTGAGCCAGTTTGCAGCCCGTTTAATGGCTGATAGTTCAGCCTGAAGGACGCTACATTGGTCAGGAAGCTTGAATGATACTTCCGTTCCCGAATGTGCTATGTAAAAGCCACCGCCTACACCATGGTTTGATTTTGAGCCATCAGTGAAAACCTTATACGATCCATCATGGAGGATTGTTTCCATCACATTTGGGTCGTCTCGGATATTCACCGAAAAGCTTCTATCAAAAGACGGTTTGGCGATGCAATAGTCGATATTGCCAGGAATTTCTCCTAGACAATTGAGGATGGTGGAGTGACCTGACTGAATCATATGCCACATACCAATTGTATTGAGTCTAATAGCCGCGTTGAGGGCAACCTCTTGGGCCATTAGATCAATAGGTAGCCATCCCATCATGACAAAGAGAGCCTTTGATGGGGTGGTGCGGAGAGCCCCCGTTATCAACAGAGCTGATGTGCGAAGGATTCCCTCAAAACGTTTGCGGTGTGAGTCCTTTTGTACAGACTTCCACCATACAAGTGCACCGTACAATAGTATGGGCTTGACTACCATGTCGAAGAGCCATTTGGTATTCTTGGGGTTTATGCCCCATGATTTGCCAATTGCTCTTTTACACGAGTATAAGGCCGCAGCCGCTTTTGATACTCTAGATTGAGTGTTCAAATGCCATGATAGTTTTGAATCTAGGATTACTCCCAGATATTTAGCACTATCCGATAACTTCAATTCTATCCCATTCAGTCGTGGGAGAGTGAAGGTGGGTATCTTGTACTTCTTAGTGAAGAGAACAAGTTCCGTTTTCGATGGATTAACACCAAGGCCACTGACGTTGCTCCATGTACTAAGTGTCCTGAGTGCAATCTCCATCCTTTGCGATAAAGTATCCAGATATTTGCCAGATACTACTACAGACACATCGTCTGCATATGCTATTACCTTAAATCCCATAGATCTAAGATCCATAAGAAGTGGGTTCAACGCTAGGTTCCACAGAAGTGGAGATAGAACTCCACCTTGTGGGGTACCGCGATTTGCCACTTTTGTGACATTTGCTGCTCCCATTTCGGAGATAATGATTCGCTGAGTCAGTAATCTCTTGATGAAAGCTGTTATTGGTTGGTTTATACCCAGACCAGTTAGGGCCGTTGTTATCGACCCAGGGTGAACATTGTTGAAAGCCCCCTCGATGTCCAAGAAGGCAACCAGTGTATATTCCCCTTGCGCTATTGTCTTTTCAATGTGACAAACTAGCGAATGTAATGCAGTCTCAACAGATTTTCCCTTCATGTAGGCATGTTGAGATGCTGATAAATGGTCAGGTTTGATATGTATTCTGAGATGCAGATCAATTATCCTTTCCAAAGTTTTGAGAAGAAAGGAGGATAGACTAATTGGTCTAAAATCCTTTGGCTTCGTGTGAGAGGTCTTTCCTCCTTTCGGAATGAAAACCACTGTGCACTTGGTCCAGGGTTCGGGTATATAAGACCATTTTAAACAGGCATCATATATCCGCGTTAGCCAAGGCATAAGATGGACAGCATTGTATTGCAAATCCGCAGGTATTATACCGTCAGGACCCGGTGATTTGTAGGGGTCGAAGCTGTTTATCGCCCAGTTGATTTTATCTTCATTTATGGATATTCCTGTATCAGCTGGGAGATCTGTAAACTGCATGTCAGTACCGTTTTCCGGAGATTGACAGCCTGGAAAGTGAGTGGCCATTAAAACTTCTAAGGTTTCTTGGCTACTGGTCGTCCAACTGCCACAAGGTTTCTGAATGAAACTTGGGACAGGAGGAGTAGATGATAAGATTTTGCGCAGACGACTGGTCTCAGAAGAACCTTCCACGCCGCTACAGAAGGTTTTCCAAGATTTGCGCTTTGCATTTCTTACCAGGTTCTTGAAACGATTAACCGAGGTCTTGTAAGAAATCCAGTTTCCTGTTTTCTTTGCCTCGTTAAACAGTCTGCGCGTCTCTTTTCGAGATTTCGCAATGTCCGCAGACCACCATGGGGGCCTGCATCTGCCTTTGTGCATATTCTGTTTACAAGACAGTGAAGTCGCGTGTTTGAAAGCTTGATTTATGGTTTCAACCGCGTTTTCTATGTCCGATCGGTTTTCGATGATCGGTACATCCTGGAGTGAACGTGAGATTAGCCCCATTTGCATTTCCCAATCTGTTCGTCTCCTGTTTATAAAGGGCTTTGGGGCCACTTTGTCAACTACGATTTCAAAATCGATGTACTGATGGTCAGAGAAAGAGCAGTCACTTGAGACTCTCCATCCCCTTATCCTATCATGATGCATAGAACTAACCAGCGTAATGTCGAGAACTTCCCTTCTGTTTGAAACAATAAAGGTCGGTTCGGATCCTGTATTTAAAATATCAAGATTATTGCTTAGAATGAAGTTAAAGATTGACTCACCTCTAGCGTTTATGTCCGAGCTTCCCCAGACAGTGTGATGGGCATTGGCATCAGCCCCCATAATGATCGGCATGCTTTTCGAGTTTGCCATCTCTATGGATCTGCAGACCAGGTTGTTCGGTGGCTGGTCGCTGTGGTCGTGAGCCATGTACGCCGAGATAACCAATATAGCACCTACACTGGTCTCCCATATGGCTGCTACGGTGTCTTCATCACTGAAATCAGAAAGAATGAAGATGTTGAGACTGCTTTTGGCTACTATACAGGATCGAATCTTACCAGATCCTTTTGCGTACAATAGCTTAAAGCTTTTCATGCCTAGTCCACTCACCCTTTCTTGGTGAATCCAGGGTTCCTGGACTAGGGCGAGCTCCTCCCCACTTACACCCATTCGGAGGAGCAGTGCAGCCGAGGCTGCTTTGGAGTGGTGGAGATTAATTTGGGTTACTCTCACCATCTCCTTTTTTGTCCTTACGCAACACTGTGACGTTGGCGTCCTCCTTGTCAGAGGCAAGGAGATCGTCCTCGTCAACTGACTCTTCCCCCTCCTTAACCAACTTAGAAGTTGATTGACTCAGCGAAAGGTCAGTCTCGTCGCAAGACATATCCGCAGCGGATTGGTCAGGATCGGGATCATCCTGTTCCAATAGTCCCTTGTCATCGCCTCGGTAGACACGGAGGAAGATCGACTCGAAGCCGTAGTAGACCTTCCCTTGTTTCTCGCGAAGCGGCGCCAAAGACTCCTGGTTCAGGATCACAACAATCCTTCTGGAGCTTCCTACAGGTTGAGAAACCCTGACGACCTTCCAATCTTGAGTTGGAAGATCCGGATTGCCAACCTGTAGAAGCTCCAGTATCGCTGCCTTTTTATGTGGTTCCGCAGGAATTATGGCGGTGGATCTAGGCCTTCGTGGGATCTCGTCCACAGAGACCACTTCCAGCTTAGCACCTTCCCACGGATCCTTTATCAGCGACACAGCCTGCTTCAGGAGCAAGGCTGAACGCTCGTTGGAACAGGCCATTAGCTTCACTCTGTTGTGAAACCAACCGCCGTCCTCACACTGTGGGGGGGGACCAGGGTTCTGTTTAAGAACTTCCCAGAACACCCCCATCAGCTTTTTTCGCACTATGTCCCATCTGGATGGAGACATAGCGCCATCTATGTCACCCCTGTCGATGACAGCACGCGTGAATTGGTTCTCAACCACTTCACCGGAGGTCCTGTCATGCGGCTTGGGGGGCAACGGTTTCGGACGTTTTGTCCCGGGCTGCTGGCCCTGAAGATTAGTCTCCTCCTCAGAACGTTGCCGTTTAGGCGCGTCCTTAGACGTGAGGGGGGGACTCTTCTCCAGAACGGCCAATTTTCCCTTAGCCCATTCTAGAGAGGACTTGTCCTCTTTACTTAGCGACTCAACTGGCTTGCCAGCTAAGCGCGCTAGAATTTTGGCGGCGGAGCGCCGTTGTAGGAAGGCCCTTCTTGCTGGTGTTACGTGCCTGGGGGTCTTACTATTCGCCGTGTTGGCATTGGGAGATGCCGTTTGAGAACCCGAAATCTTGTTCGCAGTTCCCTCGTGCATAACCGGCACTGGGGTTGCTACCTTGGTTTTGGTGGCCTTAGTAGTCCCCGAAACAGGGGGTTTTATCGGCATTTTGCCAATACGGACCTGAGCTGCCTTTGAGGTACTTGGGGTGACGTCCAGAGGTGCCTCGCTGCTTATTTTGCTGCATCCAGCTTTGGAGCCAGATGCTGTTATTGTTTTGCGACTGCAGGATCCAGGCTTCCCTAAATCCGCAGACGCTTTTGTTTTGGGTTTGGCGCCGGTAGCATTCAGACTAGCCCGACCCGGTGTCTCCGCCGGACTAACCTGGGTGGCAGTAGCACTCGACTCTCCACAGCCTGTCGCCTTCGCCGTGGGGGTAGGGTCTCCGGAGATTATTAGGCCCCTTACCGGATACGCGGGGCACGGTTTCTTGTCGGACATTGGACATTAAAAACGGTGTGCATTTTATACTTGCTGCCAAGTATATGATTCTGCATAGGATGTGCTTGCAGACCACCAAGCCGCCCAATGTGGGAACAGACGCTGGTGGATTTAGACGGACCGTCGTGGAGTTTAGGGATCTAAGGATCCCGAACGGACTGTACTGTCAAAAGATACACATCCGAAGGATGAGTAGAGATCTTTTGACAAGTACTTGGACTGGTAGCCGCCCCATCGGGGAGAAACAGACGCTACCAGTCGTGGGAAGGGTAGTTCTTAGTATGTGCTCGTCATGAGCCCCTCTGGCATGGGTAGCCCTACCAGCACGGCCTGCATGGGTCATCACACATAAGCCTTCGCATCGCGTCAAGATGACTACCCGTCGCGAAGGAAAGGCTTACAATCTATAATAAAAATATATCAATAAAACAACTATATATGTACTTTATGACCCCACTACACCTCGTATAAGATCCCCGCAATTTTTGCGCGCTTTTTGTATAAATTGCGGGATTTTTTTACGCATAAAATGATAAATAGGCGCATAACTGGTTTTATGGGCAGAGTTGGTGAAGTATAAAAGGGTAGTATTTGTGCTTATAAGACAAGTACGTAAAAATGCAAATGTGTAAAATAAAGGTGAGAGTAAAACCAGAAAATTAGACATTAGGAAAAGGTGAATTAAGAATATTATGAAGACTAAAGTATACTTTAAGGCATTTGGTGAATAGCAATGTACTTGTACACCTATGCGTATGTGTAATTGAAAATAAAATAAAAGTTAAAACAAATTTATGTATATTGAATAAATTAGTGTATTATTTCGAATAGTTAGAGAAAATATAAAAAAATATCTTATAAGAATTTTATCTTTTTTGTATGTTGGGAACTAGTTCTACAATTTTTAATGATTTGTTTAGATAAATGTTATGCGGAAGACTTACAGCTATCGATGTTTAATATTGTAATAAATTTTGAATTAGGAATTTATTTATATAATTTAATATAACATTCGTTATTTACGTTATAGCTGCTAAAATTAAGTTAATATTATTCAGATCAAATGGGTATTTAACGGTAAATTTGTTTTTGTTTTGAGAAATTATCTTTGATTTGGAAAAGTTCAATAAATAGTGTTTCGGCGTCAATCCGATAAGGAACAATAAAAATACACAAAATGAATACAACACAAGGCATAAGTTTAATAAAAAGGAGAAATTTTTACAAAATTAATGAAAATTGAAATACCTGGAAAGTGATACTATTTTTCTGAAAAATGCATCCGAGTAGAGTATGAATTTATTTTTGACCTTACCTTCAAAATCTTGAGATACTGGCGAAAAAACAGTTTTTCGTACCCCTAAGCACTTATAAGTCAGTGACTTAGTTTAACTGATTTAAAGTTTCTCAACGGATTTAGAAAACAGAAGCCGAGGCCTTCATAATGACATAGATATGTATATGATGTTTAAGTAACCTAGATAAATATGTGTGCATTTCATCAGCAAACATGTTTTTGATTTTTGTTTTGCACTGTTTTCCAAGTTTGGAGATGCCTTTACAAAATATTTTATATAGGGACCGTACTATTCATTAATGCTTTAGAAAAGTATGTCTATTTATAAGTTAAATGCAACTTTTCCTTTTAAAATCCATTAGCAATTGACGACTTTATTGATTTTTTCTTAATACAAAATTGCTCTAAACTGTTTTTCTGAAAGATGCTGTATATGGGGGATAGGGTTAAATATGGGCCGATCCTCATAAAATTTGGTAGAACTATTTATATTTATATAAAAGTTATTCATCCTGATATTTATATAAAAAAGAGAATTATGGAATTAAAGTCATTTTCTGAATGATAAACCAAAAATTATATGTTTTTGAGAAAAATTTTCAAAAAATATTTTGCAGCGCTGTTTATTATTTAAAAATATTTTGATTATACATATGTATGTATGTACAAATATACATATAATTAGTTTTAAAATTAATTGACTTTATTACCATAAATAAATATATAAATATATGTACCACCTTATTCATAAACAACATGTTATTTTAAAAATGATTTATAAAACAAAATTTCCATATAAAATTTGATTTATAAACCGTTTATGAATAAGGCCTATATTCTTATTACCATTTTTCCAAAAACAAAAAAAAAAAAATCCATTAGTTTTTCCAAACTGTTACAAGAGCAGTAATACAGGAGGCATAGTTACCCGCAGAGAAATGTGATATAATTTTATAATTTCCTTCAATATCCATCGAATCTACATTATTAAGTTCAACACGATTTTCTACATTATTTAGATGGTAGACAGTCTAAAAAAGTGGAATTTAATAAAATTATTGAACTATTTTTAAATAAATTGTTAAATAAACTTACACCTTCCTTTGGTGGGCAAACACGATCTTCTTGTGCTATTTGACTTGTCAACGAATACCAACATTCCGCTGGATTAAATGCAGCAGTACAGAAATCTTCACGTTTTACATAATATAATGTTTTCTCCCACTTACCACGTTTCCATTGGAAAATTTCCATATCTAACTAAAGTTTTTATTCTCAAAATGTATTTGTATTTTCCATAACTAATCAAATTTATACATATTTACCTCTATCATAACACCTAATGGTACACCAAATTTCATAGTTATATTACCATTCGTAATTAAAGTTTCCATATCATCAGCAAAGTGATGTTTCAAATTAAGTTCCAACAAATCTTCCATATTTTTATTGCCGGCATTATCCTCTGGACTACATGGTTGAAAGAAACTATTTTCATCGGCCACAATAACGTAATTGTTTCCCTTGGTCTATATATTTTTTTTTTCATTAGACAAATAGTTTATATATTTAACTTTTAAACTTACCCAACAATGTTTTGTTAATAATAAAATTATTAAAAATTTCAAATAATTTAACATTTTTCACCCCCAGATTACACTGTAGTTGCAAGTTTAGATATTTTTAAATTTGTGCTAAATTTTTACTAATTACTATTTTATTTATATTGAAATATTATTATGCAGTTAGAGTTCAATTAGTGACAGTAATTAAAATTTAATTATTTGTAGATTACAAATTAATATACATTTTTATTTTTCAAAGATTACAATAACACAAAAATGAAAAACAGCATTAAGGTAATTGTTAAACATTTAATTTAATTTGTTTATTTATATTTATATTAAATTTTAAACTTTCCATACCCGTGTCAGTATTGTTTAATAGAAATAAAAAACAAAATTTTATGTATTTTTTTGGTTTTCCAACTGGTATTTTATTGTAATAGCTACATGTTAATCTGTTTGCGTTAATGCAATGAAAAGTTTCGTTAATATTACAAAATTTTATGTTATATTTCTATATGTATTTGTTTTTAGATATTTTCGAAATATTTTATGTAAATAATCTTTATTTTTTAAATTTCTCTACTAAATTCTCAATTTTTTTGCCTTTTATGAAAAAAAAGAAAAGTCTCATCTGCACCTGGAAGATAGTTTTTGTATATTGTTTGACTTTAGATGCCTTCAAAACTTAGATATTCAAAGTAATAAGGAAATACATACATATGTATATATATGTATGTATTGTAATTGTAAATCAAAATGTTTATAGTACATTTTTACATACATATAATGTAAAAATATATTATGTATTTAAGCAAATCTTTTTATAAATATTAAGACTTACGGTATGCAATGACATTGAAATGTAATTCAGTAGAAAAACATCAAAAAAAAAGAAAAGTATTTTTACAGGTGATAATCATGATTAAATATAAATTATAACTTAAATCTCAGATGGTAAATAAAAATGATATATTCAAGTAAAATGTATTTAATATACATATGTATATAAAGTGGGTGTAAATATAAACAACATGTTCTTGACCCTTAAATCTGCGCTAGACAAGAGCTTTTTAATTTTTAAATAAATAAAAAATACAAAAAGTAATCTGTTCACTATGTACGTCTGTCACAATTAATTCTTAAATAAATTAAATGGTTATAATAAACAAAAATACCTACAGCAACTAGAAAAATGATAAACAGTTAAAAATGTGTATTTAAAAAAGTCAAAATTAAAATAATCACACGCGTTCTTTACGCTTAAATTGTCAGATGATTTTTTGTCATGCCGTTGCGTCTTTTATTGTTAACAAATAAGACACATGATAACAGTTTACGTTTCTCAACTAATTATTTTAACGAATAAAATGAATTACTGTACTAAATGCATAAAATAAATGAATATATTTCAAAAATAGGGCATTGATTTAGCATTTTCTAAACTGTGTAGCTTTATTGACATAAAAGAAATTTAACGAATCTTTTTGAAATAGAATATTTTTGAAAATAGATATTTTATTGAAAACTAATACTTGCAACTTGATCTTAGTAACACGACAATTTGTCTACAAATACTCATTTGATCTGATTGTAATATTAAAGAATAATTAACGAACCTTTTAATTGCACGACAATTTGTCTACAAATACTCATTTAATCTGATTGTAATATTAAAGAATAATTAACGAACCTTTTAATTGCATTGATGTAAACTGATAAATATAATAGTTTTTTCATTCCGGCATCGAAGCGTATTTTTTTCAGTATAGCGACTGATTTAATCTATAGTCTAGTCTACAGTCTAGTCTACAGTCTAGTCTATAGTCTAGTCTATAGTCTAGTCTATAGTCTAGTCTATAGTCTAGTCTATAGTCTAGTCTATAGTCTAGTCTAGTCTAGTATATAGTCTAGTCTATAGTCTAGTCTATAGTCTAGTCTGTAGTCTAGTCTATAGTCTAGTCTATAGTCTAGTCTATAGTCTAGTCTATAGTCTAGTCTATAGTCTAGTCTAGTCTATAGTCTAGTCTATAGTCTAGTCTATAGTCTAGTCTATAGTCTAGTCTAGTCTAGTCTATAGTCTAGTCTAGTCTAGTCTAGTCTAGTCTATAGTCTAGTCTATAGTCTAGTCTATAGTCTAGTCTATAGTCTAGTCTATAGTCTAGTCTATAGTCTAGTCCAGGGGTCGGCAAACTTTTGAGTTGGAAGAGCCAAAATTTACAGTTTACAAAACATATGTTTTAAAAGAGCCACAAAATTGTTGTTTATTAAAACTTTACAAATACTTTATGAATTCACTTCAAAAACATAAAGTTGGTTTAATTATCTACAGGACATTCTGCAAGGAATCTTTCTTATAGATTTTTGACTACAAATACTTTTTGAATTTTTATGGGTCATTCGAATGCATTTTTTAAACACTCGTTATATAAAAATATAGAATTTTATTAGAGTAGGACGACAGTGTTATCATTTAGAAGGCATTTGGAAACATATCAGGAAATGTAAAAATCACGAAAATTGATGACGCAGCTAATACAGTATAAAGTAATATATTAATTTGGCGGCAATCGAGATAAATATTTTACCAACCCCAATATTAGGTCCTTTTCAGAAAATGACTAACGATCATAATTGACTTAACAGTAGCAATATAGCGGCGAAATTCAAAATATACAACTTTTATAAGAACAAAAATCTATCTTCCAAATTTGATTTTAACGTTCATAACTGTCTTAATAATAGCAGTATTATGACAAAATTCAACACAAACATAACATAAACATAATTGACCAATCCCCTTTTAAAAGGTCTACTTCGGAAAATAACTTTAACGTTCATAACTGATTTAATTAACGCTCATAACATGCTTAATAATACCAGCATAGTGGTGCAATTCGTCATAAACAAGTTTATAGGAACAAAAATATCTGTACCAAATTTAATAAGGATGGATTCAGAATTGACCCTACCCACCCATATAGTGTCCACTTTCGAAAACTACGAAAAATACAAGTATAGTGATGAAAATCAACACAAACAAGTAGGATCCAAAATTTCATTACCAAATTTTGTAAGGATGGGTCGGTCCATAATACCCTTTCTGGTACCTTATTTATAGCCAAAAATTGTATGTCAAAAATATATCAATCTTTTATAAATCACTGTAAAACGTTTCTAAAACGCGCAATATTTAAATATTGAAGTTTTTAAATAGAACAAGTTTTTAGTATTTACCCAGCAAAAACTCGATAATGGATTGTACTTCCATAACCACTTACTTTTCAATAACTACTACTTACCGTCTGCATTACTTAGAAGTACTCTAGTAATGACTTTCTTATAATCTGATATAGAAGTACTTTATTTTCGGCTTTGTCATTTTGTTTGCATATTTTATTTAATTGCGTTTTAAGAATTGTGTTTTACAAAAAATAAAACAAAATTAATTTTGATTGTGAAAACCATTATTTGATGCGCAATAAAAAAGCTAAGGAGTGGTACAGTGTGTAGAACATTTGACTAAAAAATCGAAGTCCCTAATTCGTATTCTAGCTGGATCTGTTTATTATTAAAAAACAAAACAACTTACTCAACAACTGTTTTGTAAGAGATATTGCAAGTACTTCTTTAACTTCCTATTAGTAAGCGTGCGTAGAAGTACTTGCCTCCAATGACATCACCGTGTTAAAATAATGACTTAAAATGCTAATGAAGAAGTAGTGAAAAGAAATTTTATTAGCTTTTTAACTCATTACTTTTCAATGTAAGTTTTTCCTGGGTAACTGTGTTCAAACTCTCTACAATATTAAGTAATTATTTAATTACTATATTTTCAATTTCCAAAAAATATGTTTTAATTCGAAAAACACGAAAATTTCGGAATGTATGATTATGTTTTACATTTTATCTAATGGCACATCGTAAGAGCGCTCATGATACCCCATCGTTTATAGGGAACTTTTCAACTAAAAATTTAAATAATTAAAAATTTTCTTACAATACTAACTTGTACATGGAACAAATTCAATAGGAGAGATAGGTTTGTATAGCTTTAGAAAGTTTGGATCATAACGTGTTGTTTAAAGTTTCACAAACGACTCTAAACTTTTATTTGTTAGTTGTCTCACATACAGAACGATTAAACAAAGTTGAAATGTTGTGTATATTGTAGAAACGTTTGCGAATTGTTTTATTAGTTTTAACAAACACTGCTCGTTAATCTATTCAGAAAGATATATATTTTTTTATAAAATAAAAAAATTGCGTATGAAACTAAAGAGCCATAGCTCCACATCCAAAGAGCCGCATTTGGCTCGCGAGCCGTAGTTTGCCGACCCCTGGTCTAGTCTATAGTCTAGTCTATAGTCTAGTCTATAGTCTAGTCTATAGTCTAGTCTATAGTCTAGTCTATAGTCTAGTCTATAGTCTAGTCTATAGTCTAGTCTATAGTCTAGTCTATAGTCTAGTCTATAGTCTAGTCTATAGTCTAGTCTATAGTCTAGTCTATAGTCTAGTCTATAGTCTAGTCTATAGTCTAGTCTATAGTCTAGTCTATAGTCTAGTCTATAGTCTAGTCTATAGTCTAGTCTATAGTCTAGTCTATAGTCTAGTCTATAGTCTAGTCTATAGTCTAGTCTATAGACTAGTCTATAGTCTAGTCTATAGTCTAGTCTATAGTCTAGTCTGTAGTCTAGTCTATAGTCTAGTCTATAGTCTAGTCTATAGTCTAGTCTATAGTCTAGTCTATAGTCTAGTCTATAGTCTAGTCTATAGTCTAGTTTATAGTCTAGTCTATAGTCTAGTCTATAGTCTAGTCTATAGTCTAGTCTATAGTCTAGTCTATAGTCTAGTCTATAGTCTAGTCTATAGTCTAGTCTATAGTCTAGTCTATAGTCTAGTCTATAGTCTAGTCTATAGTCTAGTCTATAGTCTAGTCTATAGTCTAGTCTATAGTCTAGTCTATAGTCTAGTCTATAGTCTAGTCTATAGTCTAGTCTATAGTCTAGTCTATAGTCTAGTCTATAGTCTAGTCTATAGTCTAGTCTATAGTCTAGTCTATAGTCTAGTCTATAGTCTAGTCTATAGTCTAGTCTATAGTCTAGTCTATAGTCTAGTCTATAGTCTAGTCTATAGTCTAGTCTATAGTCTAGTCTATAGTCTAGTCTATAGTCTAGTCTATAGTCTAGTCTATAGTCTAGTCTATAGTCTAGTCTATAGTCTAGTCTATAGTCTAGTCTATAGTCTAGTCTATAGTCTAGTCTATAGTCTAGTCTATAGTCTAGTCTATAGTCTAGTCTATAGTCTAGTCTATAGTCTAGTCTATAGTCTAGTCTATAGTCTAGTCTATAGTCTAGTCTATAGTCTAGTCTATAGTCTAGTCTATAGTCTAGTCTATATTTAGTCTATAGTCTAGTCTATAGTCTAGTATATAGTCGAGTCTATAGTCGAGTCTATAATCTAGTCTATAGTCTAGTCCATAGTCTGGTCTATGGTCCAGTCTATAGTACTCTGTTTGTTATGAGTACTAATTTATTTAATTATTTTAAAACAAATTAATTTTACCAGTTAAATACAGAAATATATATGTATGTAGGTGTGAAATTGGCAAGCTTTAATAATATTAATTCTAACAAATCAAATTAAACGTTTAACAATTAGTTCGCTGTTGTTTTATTATTACTTTTGTTTTATTGCACCCTTTGAAAAAGTACAAAATAGATATTGATTTGTAATCTACAAATAATTATATGTAGTTTAATTGCTGCCACTAATTGAACTCAAACTAATAATATTTCAATATAAATTAAATAATAATTAGCAAATATTTAGCACAAGTTTAAAAATAACACAACTTCCAACTACCGTGCAATTTGTGGGTGGAAAATGTTTAATAATTTGAAATTTGTAATTATTTTATTATTAACAAAACATAGTTGGGTAAGTTTAAAATTTTAACTATTAAAAATTAACTTTTTAACTAAAAAAAATATACACCAAGGGAAACAATTACATTATTGTGGCCGATGAAAATAGCTTCTTTCAACCATGTAGTCCTGAGGATAATGCTGGCAATACGAATATGGAAGATTTGTTAGAACTTAATTTGAAACATGACTTTGCTGAAGATATGGAAACTTTAATTACAAATGGTAATATAACGACAAAAGTTGGTATACCCGAAGGTGTTACGATAGAGGTAAATATATAATTATATAGAAATCAAAGATAATAATTTTGAGAATAAAAAAACTTTAGTTAGATGTGGAAATTTTTCATTGGAAACGTGGTAAATGGGAGAAAACTGTATATTCTATAAGACGTGATGATTTCTGTACTGCTGCATTTGATCCAGCGGAATTTTGGTATATATTGACAAATCAAATGGCACAAGAAGATCGCGTTTGTCCACCGCAGAAAGGAGTGAGTATATTAAACTATTTACTTGATAATATTTAAATAATTTGAAATTATATGCAAATATTTGTAGACAGTGTACCATCTGAATAATGTGGAAAATCGTGTTGAATTTAATAATGCTTTTGGATTAGATATAGAAGGGGACTATAAAATTATATCACATTTTGTTGCGGCCAACTTTTCGTCCTGTATTACGGCTCTTGTTACTGTTTGGAAAAACTAATTGATTTTTTTTTTATTTTTTGGGAAAAATTTAAATGAATATATATATTAGAATATGTGATTTAAAAAGGGAACTTTTAGTTTAGAATTAAATATACTTACATATTTATAAGTATTTTCAACCAATAAATATTGATTTAAATCTGTACTAATTTTTGAAAAAAATTTCTCAAATTTTTTTAATTTGAAAAAATATTATTGCAAATAAGGAGAATTTTTAGAAAATTTTGAAATTTTTCAAACTAAATGGAAAATATCGAAATAATTAAAAAATAGATTTTTTCTTAATTTTCAGCAAGTACAGAATTTATAAAAAAAATACATTTAGTCGAAAATTTAAAAATAAATTAAAAATATATTGAAAATCTTCAAATCAAAAGAAAAATTTTATATTTTTTTTATTTTTTTAACTAAAAATTTATTAAAAACTTTCGAAATAAAGATAATTTAGCAAAAATCAGAAATAAATAATTAGAATTTATTAAAAGTTTTTGGAAAATAAGAAATTTATTGAAAATTTTCAATTTAAAAAATTATTAAAATATCGAAAATTTCAATATTTTTAATTTTTAAGCCAAGAGTATTTTGAAAACTTTTGAAAATCGCAAGTAAAAAATATTTGTCGAATATTTGTTGAAATTTTATTGAAAATTTTTTAATCAAAAAGAATTTTTCGGAAATTTTTTTTATTTTTTATCGAAAATATCGAAAAGTTAGATATTTGATTTGAAATGTAATTGTAACTATAAGATAAAATTTCTTATTATTAATGAAACTTTTCTTTGCATTAATGTAAACAGTTTAATTGTTTCATTCCGACTATGAAATGTTTTTCTTTAAATATATCGCTAATATTGAAAAAAATATCGAAAAATACGATTTAACATTTTCGAAACTTTAATGAAACTTTTCTTTGCATTAATGTAAACATTTTAATAGTTTTATTCACACTATGAAACGTTTTTCTTTGAATGTAGCGCTAAAATTGTAAAAATATCGAAAAATTCAATTTAAAATTTTCGAAATTTTAATGAAATTTTTCTTTGCATTAATGTAAACAGATTAATAGTTTCATTCCGAGTACGAAACGGGTTTTCTTTGTTTGCAGCGCTGGAATCGGAAAAAATATCGAAAAATTTGATTTAACATTTTCGAAACTTTAAATTATTGATAGATACATATAAATCTTCTACATAACTAGTTACGTTTAGGAAATTTTGTAATTTTGCTATTCTAAATAATACATGCGATCCCTAATTTAAATACGGAAATAGTTAGGTGTGAAATTGGCATGCTTTAAACAATTAAATATTTTAATTATTAAACATTACAGATACATACTAACAAATCAAATTAAATGTTTTACAATCAGTTTGCTGCTGTTTTATTTTCACTTTTATTTTATTATACTATTTTATAAAAATAAAAATAGATATTGATTTATCATCTACAAATAATTATATTTTAATTACTATCACTAATTGTAGTACTCCAACTAATAATATTTCAATATAAATGAAATAGTAATTAGTAAATATTTAGCACTAGTTTAAAATTAACAAAAATTGCAACTTGATACTGCAGAATGTTGAATTATTTGAAATTTTTAATTATTTTATTAATAACAAATTATTGTTGGGTAAGTTTAAATGTTTAACAAAAGGATGTTTTCTTAATAATAATAGTTATAGAGCGTTCCTCCTTTGACGGCCAATAAAAACAATTACCTAGTATTTGCCGATGAAAAAAGTTTCATTCAATCATGCAGCCCTGAAGATAACGCAGTCGCTACGAATGTGGATAATTTTTTGGAACTAAATTTGAGACACGACTTTGATGAGGATATGGAAACTTTAATAACGAATGGTAATATAACTATGAAAGTTGATATACCATATGGTATTCAATTAGCGGTAAATATTAATTTTATTATTAATTAAAGAAACTTTAGCTTAATTGAAGAATGAAAAATACTTTAGTTAGATATGGAAATTTTTATGTGGAAACGTGGTAGATGGGAAAAAACTGTGTATTCCATAAGACGTGATGATTTTTGTGCTTCGGCATTTGATCCAGTGGAATTTTGGTATCCGTTAACCGAACAAATAAGAGAAGAAGATCGTATTTGTCCACCGAAGAAAGGAGTAAGTTTATTAAGCAAATATTTTTCGTATTTTTTTTTTTAAATTCAAACTTTTTAGACTGTTTATAGATTTGATAACTTGGAAAATCGTGTTGAACTTAATAATATAGCGGCATTTGATATTGAAGGAGACTATAAAATTGTAGCACATTTTATTGCTGGAGATTATATATCCTGTATTTCATCTTATGCTAATGTTTGGAAAAACTAATTACTTTTATTTTGAAAATAGCAAATACATATTAATGAGGCCGATTTTAAAAATAAATATATATACGCAAGATTAAAAGTATTTTTAAGCAATAAATATTTAATCAAAATTATAAAATTGCCAAATTTTCTTAAATTTTGCAAAATTTTCTTAATTTTTTTCTAAATTTTCAAAAAATTTAAAATTTATTAATTTAAAATTTATTGAAAAATGGATTTTGGCGATTTCACTATACGACCTGTGTAGATTCCGTGTATTATAATTCTTGGATCTCGGAAGACAGCTCAGATAGCTGCCGTTTAGGCGCTGCTTCGGATGACTTCCGTTTAGGTAGGTATATCAGCCTTCGCCGGGGGACCTTTTATCGTCTCAATGTGGAGTTTTGACCATTGTAGATCTGTGAGCTCACCGGCTTAGCACCAAGCCGATTAATGATTTTATAGGCGGAAGGGCACCAAGGAGAATAGAGAAAAGAATAATATTTCGTGTGCTCATCTTGCTTAACTGTTGGCACAGATGAGACTGGGCTGAATCCGTAACGAAGATTCGACTAGATAAGATCGTGTCAGGACCATGTAAGACTTAAAGATACCAGATGCTAAAGAACCATACTGCATAAGTTCGGATTTCGACTGTCTACCGACTTACACGATTTTGTTTTTGGCGCACTAGTAGCAGAACGTTTAGTAGAACATGGCGCTACCACTCACTAAACGAGGCTGCAGTAGTAGACGACATACTACAGTCTTAAACGGACGCTGTAGTAGTCGGGACTCTGGAGATTATTTAAGCCCTTTACCGGTTACAAAGGGCATGATTTATTTTTGGACATGTAATCGGAAAAATAGTCGTATTTAATGCCTACTAAGGAATTGCTCTGGAGACAAATGCAGACCAACAAGCCACTCATTATGAGGACAGACGCTGTTGGTTTTATGAGTGGTGGTAGTGGGCCGACAGCCTTCAAGAAGACGGATAATGACCTCATGATGCCAGCAGAAACTAAACACTGTATCCTTGTGAAAAGGATATAGAGTGGTTGTCTCTAGCAGCTAGGGGAAACGCACGCTAGAAAGAGGAGGGAGGGTTAGTTCTTAGTTGTACTCGGTTAAGACTTCTCGGATAAGAGAGCCCCACCGGTTGTGACAAGTGTTAGCATGATTTTTAAACGTTATCGTACTAATGTATTTCAATAATAATAATAACGAAACTTTCGTAACTATAACGTAAAATTTCATATTATTTTAATTTATTAAAAAAGTTTTGAGAATTTGTAAGATCTTCCAGGAGATAAATTTTTATGAAAAAAAAATTTAATATTAAATTTTTGTACTCATACTTTTATGTTTAAACTTTATCATTTTAATCTTTTTAATATATTGTAAAATTACTTTATGATTCTGTATAAATTTTAGTTTGTTATAAAAATGTGATAAAGTTAGCGCATGATTAGTCATAATTTAAATGTTAAGCCTAAAAAAATTCTTTATTTTGTTTAGTTTTTCTTTGAACTTTAAAAAATCAAGGTCAAAGGTAAAACAGAAAAGTTTTGAAAATTTATAACAGGATTATATTAAAAGAGAGAGATTTACTCAGTTGCCTCTGAGTCTAAGTTTTTCGCATATTTTACAAAATCTTTTAAAGCATTTTATTTTGATTCTTTGATCAAACAAATATTTATTAATTCTGCTAATTTTTCTAATTACTCTCTTGTATTATAAACATTATTATCGTTATTGATTTTTGTTTTGATTTTTCGATTAAACACATTTTTTTCTCAATTCTATTGGCTGTTAAATATCACACTTCCAGTTTAATTTGAAATTTTCACAAATATATGCGAATTTCTGTTTTTCAAAATATTTTCGCTTTATTTATTTTTTTTTTTTTGAGTGGAAAATTTTCTAATTAACACATTTAATGGCGGAAAAAACGTTTAACAAATTTTCTATTTAGACATGTTTATTAAAACCTTTGAAAATTATTGAATACAATAGAAATTTTATTAAAATTTTTATAGACATGTTAAATAAAATGAAATTTTCCATTTAGCCTTAAAGTACAGCTTCAATTTGTTTAATTTATTAACTTAAGAGCAAAAAAGTAATAAAAAATAAAAACAAACAAATAATAAATAAAATTAATTTTTTGTTTTGACAATTGTTGCTGTTGATCGCATTAAAAAAACAACAGTAATAAACAGTAGGAAAATAAGAAAACAAAGAAATAAATGTATAAAATTGTTATAAATTTCTAGAAGAAAAAGTAAATAGTAAAAAAATTAAATAAATGCAACCGAAACGACTGGTGTTTTTATTTGTTTGTATTTCGTAATTAAAATTATTGCCATACGGGTGGTATGAGTGATGTGAGGACGGGTGTTTGCAAGAAAATGTATATTTTTAAATAAAAATATTAAGTATATATATTTACTTTTGATGGGCAATTATATATAATATAATATTTTCTAACTATGGGGGCTCCACGTTTCCTTAACAGTAATATGAGATGTTACGTTGTGCCTACAAACAGGCATGGAAAAATCAGTACTTTAGTACTTTTTGATATCGAAAAATACAGCCGTACCTCCACGATATTTTATAAACTTTTTCTGACTTATAAACTTTCAGTAAGTAGTCCTATAGTCTATTCTAGAGTCGATTATAGAGTCTAGTCTATAGTCTAATCTATAGTCTAATCTATAGTGTGGTCTATAGTCTGATCTATAGTCGGGTCTATAGTCTGGTCTATAGTCTAGTCTATAGTCTAGTCTATAGTCTAGTCTATAGTCTAGTCTATAGTCTAGTCTATAGTCTAGTCTATAGTCTAGTCTATAGTCTAGTCTATAGTCTAGTCTGTAGTCTAGTCTATAGTCTAGTCTATAGTCTAGTCTATAGTCTAGTCTATAGTCTAGTCTATAGTCTAGTCTATAGTCTAGTCTATAGTCTAGTCTATAGTCTAGTCTATAGTCTAGTCTATAGTCTAGTCTATAGTCTAGTCTATAGTCTAGTCTATAGTCTAGTCTATAGTCTAGTCTATAGTCTAGTCTATAGTCTAGTCTATAGTCTAGTCTATAGTCTAGTCTATAGTCTAGTCTATAGTCTAGTCTATAGTCTAGTCTATAGTCTAGTCTAGTCTAGTCTATAGTCTAGTCTATAGTCTAGTCTATAGTCTAGTCTATAGTCTAGTCTATAGTCTAGTCTATAGTCTAGTCTATAGTCTAGTCTATAGTCTAGTCTATAGTCTAGTCTATAGTCTAGTCTATAGTCTAGTCTATAGTCTAGTCTATAGTCTAGTCTATAGTCTAGTCTATAGTCTAGTCTATAGTCTAGTCTATAGTCTAGTCGATAGTCTAGTCTATAGTCTAGTCTATAGTCTAGTCTATAGTCTAGTCTATAGTCTAGTCTAGTCTAGTCGATAGTCTAGTCTATAGTCTAGTCTATAGTCTAGTCTATAGTCTAGTCTATAGTCTAGTCTATAGTCTAGTCTATAGTCTAGTCTATAGTAGTCTATAGTCTAGTCTATAGTCTAGTCTATAGTCTAGTCTATAGTCTAGTCTATAGTCTAGTCTATAGTCTAGTCTATAGTCTAGTCTATAGTCTAGTCTATAGTCTAGTCTATAGTCTAGTCTATAGTCTAGTCTATAGTCTAGTCTATAGTCTAGTCTATAGTCTAGTCTATAGTCTAGTCTATAGTCTAGTCTATAGTCTAGTCTATAGTCTAGTCTATAGTCTAGTCTATAGTCTAGTCTATAGTCTAGTCTATAGTTAGTCTATAGTCTAGTCTATAGTCTAGTCTATAGTCTAGTCTATAGTCTAGTCTATAGTCTAGTCTATAGTCTAGTCTATCTAGTCTATAGTCTAGTCTATAGTAGTTAGTCTAGTCTATAGTCTATAGTCTAGTCTATAGTCTAGTCTATAGTCTAGTCTATAGTCTAGTATAGTAGTCTATAGTCTAGTCTATAGTATAGTCTAGTCTAGTCTATAGTCTAGTCTATAGTCTAGTCTATAGTCTAGTCTATAGTCTAGTCTATAGTCTAGTCCATAGTCTAGTCTATAGTCTAGTCTATAGTCTAGTCTATAGTCTAGTCTATAGTCTAGTCTATAGTCTAGTCTATAGTCTAGTCTATAGTCTAGTCTATAGTCTAGTATAAGTCTAGTCTATAGTCTAGTCTATAGTCTAGTCTGTAGTCTAGTCTATAGTCTAGTCTATAGTCTAGTCCATAGTCTAGTCTATAGTCTAGTCTATAGTCTAGTCTATAGTCTAGTCTATAGTCTAGTCTATAGTCTAGTCTATAGTCTAGTCTATAGTCTAGTCTATAGTCTAGTCTATAGTCTAGTCTATAGTCTAGTCTATAGTCTAGTCTATAGTCTAGTCTATAGTCTAGTCTATAGTCTAGTCTATAGTCTAGTCTATAGTCTAGTCTATAGTCTAGTCTATAGTCTAGTCTATAGTCTAGTCTATAGTCTAGTCTATAGTCTAGTCGATAGTCTAGTCTATAGTCTAGTCGATAGTCTAGTCTATAGTCTAGTCTATAGTCTAGTCTATAGTCGATAGTCTAGTCTATAGTCTAGTCTATAGTCTAGTCTATAGTCTAGTCTATAGTCTAGTCTATAGTCTAGTCTATAGTCTAGTCTATAGTCTAGTCTATGATCTAGTCTATAGTCTAGTCTATAGTCTAGTCTATAGTCTAGTCTATAGTCTAGTCTATGATCTAGTCTATAGTCTAGTCTATAGTCTAGTCTATAGTCTAGTCTATAGTCTAGTCTATAGTCTAGTCTATAGTCTAGTCTATAGTCTAGTCTATAGTCTAGTCTATAGTCTAGTCTATAGTCTAGTCTATAGTCTAGTCTATAGTCTAGTCTATAGTCTAGTCTATAGTCTAGTCTATAGTCTAGTCTATAGTCTAGTCTATAGTCTAGTCTATAGTCTAGTCTATAGTCTAGTCTATAGTCTAGTCTATAGTCTAGTCTATAGTCTAGTCTAGTCTAAGTCTAGTCTAGTCTAGTCTATAGTCTAGTCTATAGTCTAGTCTAGTCTAGTCTAGTATAGTCTAGTCTAGTCTAGTCTAGTCTAGTCTAGTCTATAGTCTAGTCTATAGTCTA